>NC_138148.1:8747300-9474800 GCF_964199315.1 Orbicella franksi | reverse complement strand
ACAATTCGCATGATCGTAACAATTGGATTCACCTTCGCTCTCGGTGTACTTTTTCCTGTTCTCATGGAATCTTTCAAGGAAACCCGCGAGAAGACAGGTGAGTTTCGTGTGATGAGCTATCCAACTGAGTTCATTTTAGATGACTTTGAGCGGCTCAGATCTCTAAAACTCAGACTCCTGGAAAACTTGAATGGAGTATGAAATAGTCTAAATGTAAATAAATAATATATAGAGAACAAAGAAGTGAAGAAAACACCTAAATTGCCATAAGTATGGTTATAAATCGGCTTGAAAACCTCACGGGAACCAAGGGAACACTCATCTGCCTTCGAATTTTTTAGGCTCAAGAATGTAACCGTTTTTAAAATATATTTCGACTTGGTTTTACCGGGTTGCGAGCAACTAAGGAATGCAAATTAAGTCAGTTTACATTTGTCAAAACCTTTCGCAGAACGAAGCATGACACACTAAGTACTTTTGTGATTCCACGAGATGTAATTAGGGCTTTTGTAGAGAGCGAGCGGATTAAAACGTCAGCGCTTGGCAGTACTTCGAATCCGAATGAACAGTTCATTTATTATATTTATGAAAGCTGCAAACCTACAGTTGTGTGGTGATTGCGTGACGAGAATAGGGGTATGAGTTTTCGAGATCTTATCTTTCTATACGTAGGGATATATCCAAACGGAAATGCTAACATTCAGTTTTGCAGTTGTATTTTCTTCAAAAGTAAAGGTTCCTATACATTTGATAATAACAGTATAAACACTGTTGTGTCAAAGTGTCAAAAGTGCCTCACTCGGTTTCATATAGCTTCAACTTTTTCACTGCGAAAACGAAATACACTAAAAACGCCTTCCTTGGCTTCGTTTGTGTAACTTGTTTCTATGTTGCTGTAGAGCTTTAGGTCGTGTTGCTAGTAAAGTCGAAGTTAAACGATTTTAGGGAGTTATGGCTTCATTGTTCTCCAAAACGAGGGAGGACTAAGGCGAGGAACTTCCCTTCCTCGCCTTAATCCTCCCTCATTTTTCGTTCATCTCCAACTACCGAGAGCCTGGAACAGGCTAAGTTATGACGGGCCATGATGGAGAAATAATCGTTTGCTGGCTATCAAACAAGCTCGAAACATAGATGAAACCTGGAGGCGATGGCAGCTTTTCAAACAAAGTTATGCGTGGCTATTTTCTTCCTTCGGCTTCGCGATGGGTCGCGATGAAAAATATATGTGAGATTTGTGAACTTAAATTCCCACTTAGCGGACGCCTTCGCGGTGGGTCTCGCTATGAAAATACCTGTGAGATTTGCGAACTTAAATTCCCACTCGGTCGGCGATGTAGGAAAGTGATGGTTAAGGCAACTATGGAGCATGCTCTTCGTGAAATCCCGAGGCGACGGGGGCTTTTGGTGCAAATTTATGGCTAAAATAATATGTTCCTAAGGCCCGACATGATTTCAACTTCGCATACCTTTACGATTTTAGACGGATATATCAAACACGAAAGACAGTGTACTGTGTTTGATAACATTTCAAAACACCTTGATCGAACCTTGAAGTTGGTCAAAAATACTGCGCCTCGCGTCGTATTTTCAACTTTCTTCGCAGTGTTTGGAAATGTGGACAAACACTGTCTTTCGTGTTTCATATAGTACCTCTCTCACCGTTCATCCTCTCTTGGTAACAGTTGACAGCTGTTTCTTTTCTGTTGCAGCATGGGTTTCGTCCATCATAATGGGTGTTGGGTGTCTCGTTGCTCCTGTCATGGGTGGACTCCTCAACAGATTTGGTGTTCGAATTACCACTGTATTAGCATGTTTGTCGTGTTCAGCTGGCCTTGCAATGGGTTCTTTCGCCCCACAAGTGATCGTTCTCTACATTTCCTTTAGTTTGCCTTTTGCCCTGGGCCTATCATTTATTTACACTTCTTCGCCGATTACTGTGACTTATTATTTCACTAAACGAAGATCCTTTGCTCTTGGGATCGTAACAGCGGGTCAAGGTTTGGGAACAATGATTATTGGCCCAACACTACAAGCACTAGTGGACGTTTTTGATTGGAGAGACACCTTCCGTGTGTTCGCTGGAATTTTGGCCGTCGTATCTCTAACTGGATGTTTTCTTCATCATAGAAAACCTTCTCCAGATGAACATCCAAGGGGTCCTTCCAATAAGTTCAGATTAAACCTCTCGTTATTAAAGAATCCCGCAATTCTTTTACTGGTGATACGAAATTCACTTTGTACATTTGCTCGCCTTGTTCCCTACGTGCATCTAGTAAGTATTCCATTTGTTGTCACGTACCTTGTAGTAGAGATTAAGTAAGATACACAGTTCATTTAAAAGTCCCAAACCGTATAGAAAATAGGGTTGTCTAATGATTAACACTTTACAATTTGGACCGAGGTCCAAGTACGTAATGGGCCTGAAGAGCGGCTGCACAGAAGGCTACGGTGACTTTTTTTTTTTCCCCATGAAAAGGTGCGTCACAGTGCTTCTCTTTTCGCACTGAGGCCAAATATAAACGGGTACAGCTCTGGACCTGTTAATGCAACCAGCAGGGGCTTAGATTAAGGGGGACTGGGGGTGAAGCCTCTAGTGATCCATGCCATGGAAACCAGCGTGGGTGGGCCAGTTTGGCTCTAGTGCGACAGAACCGTAGTTTCATTTGAAGCATATCCACCCTACAAAAATGCTCAGTTGACTTTTCTCGCTCAGCTTAAACAGGGTAGCTGCGAACCTTAAATCTGAAATTAATTTAAAATTGGTCTCCGCGCATAAAGAGTGGCGTTTTGACCGTTGATTTCTACGTGACACATCCGAATCCTGATCAAACATATTCATATTTCCAGGTAAAGCATTATGATGATCTCGGCATTCCTGCTGACAAAAGCTCAACTCTTTTCCTGTTTCTTGGTATATTTGCTACACTAGGCCGTCTTGGAGGCGGGTTTCTGTGCAATATGAGAATCATCAAGGTTGGTGTTCTCCAACAATCCGCAGCATTTATTGTTGGATCTTCCACCATGCTGCTGATTCTGGCAAAGACCTATGTTGTAATGGTGTTGTATGTAATCACCTTCGGCTTTGCTGATGGGATAATGGTAACATCTTTAATTATCGAATGCATACAGTCTGTTGAGGAATCAAAAAGGGCCTCAGCATTTGGATTTTTCATGTTGGTTGGTGGAATTGTTGGCATTACCAGTCCGCCTTTAGCAGGTAGTTTGAGTTTGATAAATATCTGTTGCGTTTTGATGTTATTACTGAGTCATCCAATCAGGCAATCAGAAAAATCCATGCGTCCATGTATCCATCCATACATCCATGCATCCATGCATTCTTGTATCCATCCATGCATCTATGCATACATACACCATGTATCCATCCATGCATCCTTGTATCCATCCATGCATACATACGCCATATTTCCATCCATGCATCCATGCATCCCTGCATCCCTGCATACCCACTCCCTCCCTCCGTTGCTCCCTCCCTCCTTTGGTCCGTCGGTCGATCCGTTGTAATTTCGTTTGTTCTTCAATACGTCTATCTGCGTCCATCCACTCCTCCATAAGTTTCAATTTCTTTGTTTACTCACCCAACCAATAAAACTGTGTTATATAAACAATACCATCCATTTGGCGCGGAAATGTGCTCGGATATTTGTCCGCGGACATTATCTGTTCTGTGAAGGGAACAGTTTTCCTAGAGAATAGCCTGAGGGAACCTGTGAGCTTTGAGGAATAGATGATGTTCAAAGACAAATATCGGAGGATATTTTCGGGCCAAATGGAGGCTATTGTGTTTATTATCCTTAAAATATTTTTCGCAACACGCGCGGTTTTGAAAATTGGGAAATATCACTCGGATAATCCCAAGTTTTAGGTGGGGGAATATTCAGTCACGTGACGCGTTCAGACCCTTCGCGCGCGAGCGAAAATATTTGATGGACTATATAGTCAAATAGACCGCTCATCTTGCAGTTGCTCAATTGTTAATATATGTGGACACTCTGCTTTTGTCGTCTATCTTCCAGGGTTTATGGCTGACAAATTCGGTAACTACATTGCTGCATTTCTCATGGCTGGTGGAGTTGGAATTATTGGCTCCCTCGTTCCATTTCTTCTTTTCTTGGTTAAAAATGAGTCAGAACAGAACATTAATCAAGATATTGACGAGACCGTGGACCAGAAACAAAGCGGGGATATCGACGAACATGAGCTGAAAACCGAAAATTGTTCTCAAGACTCAACACTAATAATTTGCAAGAATTATAAAAGGCCACAATCTTTCATTGTGGCAATGGAAAGTCCAATTTATTAGTTTTCAATGATTTCCACATGAAAAGGTCGGGGGTGCTTGTCGGACTATTTGAATTGAACCCCTAAAGGAGATCAATCTGGGTGTGGCTCGAGCTTCATTTGACCCCGAAAAGATACCACTTAAAACGGAATAGGCTTGATTATCAGCCACTGTTAAGGAAATTAAAGGAGCCCAGGCTGATAGACCGGACTCGAGAGACTAAAAACAGGAATAAGAGCGTTATTATTATTATTATTATTATTATTATTATTATTATTATTATTATTACTATTATTATTATTATTATTATTAGAGTAATTTTCGTTTGTTTTCGATTATCATTATCATTATTATTATTATTATTATTATTATTATTATTATTATTATTATTATTTCTCTAAGTGCATCATGAAAGCTACTCCTAAAAATAGGGGCGTTTCTTCATGAATACCCAAAGTGAGACTCTTTCCCCGGAAGAATTCCTCACCGTATCATAAATCGTATGGCGCGCGGGCGTGTTTTGTATGTCGCGGCACCACATCTTTGGAACAGTTTTTAACAGAAGAATCTATTTATTTTATCATATTGTTATTAACCGACGACAATTCATTTTTCAAGTGAAATGTTTCAAAGCCTATTCATTCTGAGATAGACCTTTAGAGATATTGATTGTGATTGTGATTGTCAAGAATGTGCATTTGTTGCTGGGATTGCCAAAATAAAAGATGTCGAACCTACATGTACATGTGCTGTAAACTGTAACTTATTACAAATGACCCTTTAGGCGAATGTAATTTGAAAGACTTTTTAAATGTCACGAGTTTCAAGCTTTCATACGATTACTCATTTATTATGCCCTAGCTCAGCCAATTACAATGAAGTAATTTTGTCAGTCATATAATAAACGACATAGTTACACCTCCCAACTCAAATACGTTTTCTGATTGGATGAGAACGTGTCACGTGCCATGGGTCAAAACTCACTAACTCCCTAGGGCGAACAAAACTCAATAACTCCCTTGGGAAACAACAACTTGAACTCGACTCGCACGTGATTAGGTCGTGCACCTTGAAACGGCGGCTAATTTGTGCGCCAGTCGGCCCGATGTCAAAAAGCCATTGAAGTCGGGCAACGTTTCTCAGTAGAGAAGGCATTCATTATTCAAGAAAAGGGATTTATAATTCGGCAAAAACATATCAGATTAACAAAGGGGAAAATTTGAACATTCTTTATCTTCAAGCTTTTAATTTGGCGCCAACAATGGGTCGGCTGCGTTCGGCAACTCGCTCTTCGATAGCTCTCGCCACTCGCCAGGTAGGAAAATAGCTCGGGAGGGAGGGGTACCCCCAGAAAAATTAGGCGGGGGTGTGCGGCACACTTCTCAAAACCCTTACCCTATTTATGACCAAAATCTGCGATTTTCCCTACCCTATTTATGACCCGACCCTTAAATCAAAACCCTGTTTCAGACCTGCGTTATAATTAGTTCCCTAGTTCAGACCAATGTTAAATTACCGTAAACATAATTTGTGAAGGGCTTTTGTTGATTTTCTTTTCCATAATGATGAAAAAGTGGCTTCTTCTGATAAACATACTCATATCAAGACTAGAGTGCAAAAACCATACCCTTTTTATGACCAAAATCAGCTAAAATCGATACCCTGTTTATGACCAAAACGGCTGAAAAACCATCCCCTTTGGGGCCCCACATACCTATATAGCCTATATAAGGGATTACCCCCGGGGAAAGTAGTTGTGTTATTTACAACAAAATATGCGGTTGCTCGTCAAATTAAACCCAGAATTCTCGAGTTAAGCATTAGAAGAAGGCAAAACAACTTAAGTATTGTCTTCATTTTTGTTAGCTGCGAGGAAAAAGACTGTTATCGTGTCGTTTCGGTGGGACAGCTCGGTTTGACTGCCGCTCGTACTGCAAACACAGCCACCGTAGGCGTCAAGCAAATCATTTTTTCGCAGGTTTTTTTTTTTTTTCTATTTTTGAGTCGAGAGGTGTAACAAAACACTTAATAATTATTCTCAAATCTTGGCTATTAAACATATCTTTTGTAAGATTCAAACCGATCAGTTCAACTCCACTTTCCCTGGCTTTTTCGAAATAAACATGAACACGGTTAGCAAGAACATCAGACGATGCTCTGCTTTTCAACAAAACTGTTGCGGTTGGTGTTGGGAAGGGATGTTGCGTCTCAAAAACTAGGGACATATACCAGACTTCCGCAAGGTTGTATCAAACATCGATATCGTCCCCAGATTTGTGGTAGCGGCAACACAAACGGGTGTCTGGAAAACCCGAATAGCGAATAGCGAATAGTCGCGAATAGCGAATAGCGAATAGTCCCGAATAGTGCGAATAGTCTCGAATAGTGCGAGTAGTGGCGAACAGTCGCGAAAAGTGGCGAATAGTGATGAATAATCGTCAATAGTCACCGCTTTAGATCTAATATCCAGCGTTAATTAATTATCCAAATAAGCAACAGAATATCAGTGAATTTATTACCTTTTCTTCTCCGGCCTCAGGCTAGTAGGCTGTTCATCGGCGACATTATGAAAATAGAAAACACAATGATAACCTAACAAAGACGTATTTACGCTTTTGCAGCGGTTAAAACAGAATAAATTACGTTTAGAAACACCTTTTGTCCTGATAAGCGTCTGTGCTTTTTAGCCGGAAAATCCCATCCTAAGTTGCTACGAGGTTGACTGCGAGATACTGGGCACCCTATTTGCTACTATTTGCCACTATTTGCCACTATTCGAGACTGTTCGCCACTATTCGCACTATTCGTACTATTCGCTATTCGCTATTCGGGACTATTCGCTGTTCATTATTCGGGTTTTCCAGACACCCAACACAAACGATCCAAGCCCATGATGATTCCTTTTTGTGAGACTGAGCGCCGTCACAGCTGGAACAAAAAGGCGACGCTATGAGTATCACGTTGCGTGAGGAAACAGTGAGTGTCACGTGACAAACATGACAAACGTGACAAACATTTTGTGATGTAACACAGCGAAGTATTTCGTCAAATGGTTTCATCGGCTGAACTGTAACGTTTTTCTTTATTTTAAAGTACTACTTTGGTAAAGTACAAAGTGAAAATTACTAACATGGCTTTTCGCTGCGATAAAATGGCTTCGTACAAGCAAGATAGCATTTGGTCGTGGTTTATTTGTTTCTGTACGACAATTCGCATGATCGTAACAATTGGATTCACCTTCGCTCTCGGTGTACTTTTTCCTGTTCTCATGGATGCTTTCAAGGAAACTCGGGAGAAGACAGGTGAGCTCTCGAACTGGGTTAATTTGTGATGACTTTTAGCGGCGCAGACCTCGAAACCTCAGATCTGAGACCTCAGACCTCGAAAATTCAGAAACTCGGACTCCTCGAAAACTTGAATGGAGTATGAACGATCGATAGTCTTCTCGTAAATGAGTGTCCCTGTACATACGGTATGGAAAATATATAGATGACAAAGAAGTGAGGCTAAAATCCACCTAAATTGCCATAATTTTAGTTATATATCGGCCTGGAAACCTCACGGAAACCAAGGAAACGCACAAGTGAAGCAAGGTAAGTTTATTATTCATACCTTCCTACGAGCATTTTAGGCTCAAGAATGTAATTGTTTTTCCCATACAAATTCTTTAATGTATTTCGGCTGTTACGTAGCCTGAGTACTACTGTATGTACAGGGAGCTCATTTGCGAGCTTAGGCCAACGTGTGATGAATTAGCGATAGACCGTGTACCACTGGACTGACTGGAGAGATTTATATTCATAACTGCTCTTAATAGGTAACTAAAGAATGCAAATTAAGTCAGAATCTTTCGAAGAACGGAGCATGACACACGAGGCACTTTTGTGCTTCAATGAGATGTAAATAGGGTTTTGATAGAAAGCGAGCGGATTACGCCGAGTATTAAAACGTCAGCGCCCCGACAGTACTTCGAATACGGGTGAGTATTTCCTAGAATTGTGTGCTAATTGCGTGACGAAAATGCTAAGCAACTCGAGCGGTCTGAGTTTTCGAGGTCTTATTTTGCGAGGGGTCTGAGTCATGTTTCGAGTTCTCATTGTTCGACGGGTCTGAATTTTCGAGGTCCTATTATTTTTCGAGGTCTGAGTTTTCGAAGTCTTATTTTTTGGGGGATCTGAGTTTTCGAGGTCTGAATTTTCGAGTTCTTATTTTTCGAAGGTTCTCAGTTTTTTCGAGACAATCAATCCATGGTTGCGTTGTGTCCCGGGCGGGGAGGGAACTGTACTCTATTATTTAAGAAATAGAAACACGAGTGGAAGCGTGAGAGAACGAAAAATGCTGTGGGAACACCAGCCGACAGGCGAGTATTTCGAGTTTTCCCAAACTTTCTATTAAACAATTAGATCAGGAGCTCGAAATTTCTATAGCGTGATATCACGCATATTTGGTCATCAAGCGATAAACGAACATAAATTATACATATAATATATTACTATATTATGATTAATAATATAGATAGGACCCTGCGTGCACTCTGATTGGTCAAAAACCCATGTTTTATCAGAGTATAAAAAATAGAAAAGGCGTGTTTTATTGTTTCTCACCTATATCATAAAGCAAATGAAGGAGCCTAAGCCGTGTATTACACTGTGATAGAACACTCCAGACATGTGAGAACACTCGAGAAATGTAGAGAACACTCGCCGGCGGCTCGTTTTATCTACATTTCCCTTGTGTTTTCAAATGCCCGTCGTGTTTTATCACAGTGTAATACACGTCATAGGCTTCTTTGTTTGTTAAATAATACAAATAGAACATATAATATATTTGGTCTTACTTTGGTCATCAAGATGTAAATTCTCTTTGCTCGCGCAATAATTACGTCAACAGCTCGTGCTAGTTCTGTGTTTCTATCGAGTTTTATATAATAAGTCAAATTATTCTCGCATTTTGATTGGTTCTCACCTATGATCGTCAAAGTAACGAACATTTTCCCTCAGTTTAGACGTAATATATCAAACACTCAAGACAGTGTTTGACCACATTTCCAAACACCTTGAAGTTCGTCAAAAATACTCTATTTTCAACTTTCTTCTCGGTCTTTGGAAATGTGGTCAAACACTTTCTTTCTTGTTTGATATATTACCTCTCTCACCGTTCATACTCTCTTGGTAACGCTTGACAACCTTTTCTTTCCTGTTGCAGCATGGGTTTCGTCCATCATAATAGGTGTTTTTTGCCTCGTTGCTCCTGTCATGGGTGGACTCCTCAACAGATTTGGTGTTCGAATTACCACTGTATTAGCATGTCTGTCGTGTTCAGCTGGCCTCGCAATGGGTTCTTTCGCCCCACAAGTGATCGTTCTCTACATTCTCTTTAGTTTGCCTTTTGCCCTGGGCCTATCATTTATTTACACTTCTTCGCCGATTATTGTGACTTATTATTTCACTAAACGAAGATCCTTTGCTCTTGGGATCGTAACAGCGGGTCAAGGTTTGGGAACAATGATTATTGGCCCAACACTACAAGCACTAGTGGACGTTTTTGATTGGAGGAACACGTTCCGTGTGTTTGCTGGAATTTTGGCCGTCGTATCTCTAACTGGTTGCTTTGTTTATCAAAGAAAACCTTCTCCAGATGAACATCCAAGGGATCCTTCCAAGAAGTTCAGATTAAACCTCTCTTTATTAAAGAATCCCGTAATTCTCGTACTGCTGATTCGAAATTCACTTTGTACATTTGCTCGCTTTGTTCCCTACGTGCATCTAGTAAGTATTCCGTTTGTTGTCATGTACCATGCAGTAAAGATTAAGTAAGATACACGGTCCAAAATGGGGTTCGCAGGCTGCTTCCTGCGCTGACTGTCGCTGACTCAGTCTTTTGGCTCGTCATGACTCCTGCTTAAAGGAGCTCAGTTGCGGCCCCTTGAGTCATTTTGGCCACGTACAAAATTATCTTTAATTTCAATTGAAAGAAACTTGAAAATAATAGTTTACTATACGATAGCAAAACACTAAGAAACAATAATAAACGATAAAGGAACGAGTTAAGGATAGAGAAGATTAACACGGAGATCGATTACAACCGACGAACTTAACTTTTCATGATGAGCTGAGCAAACCGTCACGTAGCTCATTTATGTAACGCTCATAAGGAAAGAGTACGTCATGAGCCCGACAAATGTCTGCATAGAAGACTTTGGTGACTGGGTGGTTTTTTTTTGGAAAGACGCCTCCCAATGTTCGGCTCTCTTGCAGTCCAAATATAAATGGGTACAGGCACGTAGTCGTTAATGCAACCAGCGGAAGGTTGGAGGGGAGGGGATTAAGGGTGTAGCATCTGGTGATCCAGGTAAGAAGGAATAGTCCAAGAGACAAGCGCCGCGTGTGTGGGCCTGATTGCTCTAGTGCGACAGCACCTAGTTCATTTTGACGAATGTCGACCTTACCAACACCCAGTTAATTTTTCTCGCTCAGCCTAGCCAAGATAGCCGCGGACCTTAAATCTGAATTTACTCTAAAGTGGTGTGAGTGAATTAAATACCAGATTTCTTTCCTAAGAGTGGCGTTTCGACCAAAGAGTTGATTAGTACGTGATACAACCGAATCCTGATCAAACATATTCATATTTTCAGGTGAAACATTGTGATGACCTCGGCATTCCTGCTGACAAAAGCTCAACTCTTTTCCTGTTTCTTGGTATATTTGCTGCGCTAGGCCGTCTTGGAGGCGGGTTTCTGTGCAATATGAGGTTCATCAAGGCTGGTTTTCTCCAACAAGCCGCAGCATTTATTGTAGGATGTTCCACCATGCTGCTGACTCTGGCAAAGACTTATGCTGCATTGGTGACGTTTGTCATTACGTTCGCCGTTGGAGATGGGATGATGGTAACATCTTTCGTTATCGAATGCATGGAGTTTGTTGAGGAATCAAAGAGGGCCTTAACATTTGGATTTTTTATGTTGGTCGGTGGAATTGTTGGTATGACCAGTCCGCCTTTAGCAGGTATTTTGAGTTGGATAAATGTCTGTTGCGTTTTGATATTATTACTGAGCCATCCAATCAGACAATCGAAGTAATCCATGCATGCAGGCATCCATCCATCCATTGGTCCGTCGTACATTTCGCTTGTCCTTCAGTCCGTCTGTCCACGTCGATTTATCCCTCTGTCAGGTTCAATTGTTCCATCTACCCACCCACCTAATGTAAATGTGTTGTAGTTAAATAAACCGCTTATCTTGCAGTTGTGCATGCTGTTGATACCGTTAATGCTGCTTTTATCGTCTATCTTCCAGGGTTTATGGCTGACAAATTCGGTAACTACATTGCTGCATTTCTCATGGCTGGTGGAGTTGGAATTATCGGCTCCCTCGTTTCACTTCTTCTTTTGTGGGTTAAAAGTGAGTCAGAACAGGACAGTAATCAAGATATTGACGAGACCGTGGACCAGAAACAAAGTGGGGATATTGATGAACTTGAGCTGAAAACCGAGAGTTGTTCTCAAGACTCAACACTAATAATTTGCAAGAATTATGAAAGGCCATCATCTTTCATTGTGGCAATGGAAAGTCCAATTTATTAGTTTTCAATGATTTTCACATGGAAAGGTCGGGGATGCTCATCAGAAAATTTGAATTGAACCCCTAAAAGAGACCAATCTGGGAGTGGCTCGAGCTTCATTTGACAGATACAAGATACAACTTAAAATGGAAATAGGCTTGATTATCAGCCGCTGTTCAGGAAATTAAAGGAGCCCGGGGTGATAGACCGGACTCGAGAGACTAAAAACAGGAATAAGAGCGTTTTTATTTTGTAATTATTATTATTATTATTATTATTATTATTATTATTATTATTATTATTAGAGTAGTTTTCTTTTGTTTTTGATTATTGTTATTATTTTCTAACAAATTATTGTTATTGTCAATGCCATTGTCATTGTCATTGTCATTATTATTGTTCAAGTGTTATCATTATTATTTCTTCAAGTGCATCATGAAAGCTACTTTGACAACTAAAAATAGCGGCGTTTCTTCATGAACACCCAAAGTGAGACCAAAATCCTTGATTTATACCCTCTTCCCCTCTCCCGGGAAGAATTCCTCACTGTGTCATAAGTCGTATGGCGCGCTGGCGTGCTTTGTACGTTGCGGCACCCCATCTTTGAAACAGTTGTTAACAGAAGAATCTATTTATTTTATTATATTATCATTAAGCGACGACAATTTATTTTCAAGTGAAATGTCTCAAATATTACACATTTCTGAGATAGACCCTTAGAGTTATTGATTGTGATTGTGATTGTCAAGAATTGTGCATTTATTGCTGGGATTGCCAAAATAAAGATGTCGAACCTACATGTGCTGTAAACTGCAGTTTACTACTAGCGTGCAGTAAGTTAGTATAGGTTATCGTATGAATGCGAGTGTAATTAAGGACTTACGCTACGGGTGCTATTTGAAAATTCTCTCGAAATTGCACGAGTCTTTAGGCGAGTGTAATTTGAGAGAATTTGCAAATGTCAAGAGTAGTGTAAATCCTTAATTGCTTGAGCTTTCATACGATTTCTCGCTAATTATATGACTGCGAAAATTGCGGACGCACACTCGTCAATTTGCACTGCAATGCAAATTTATAATTAACGAAAACGATAACAATGACGATATTTGCTCATTAAATTCAAAATGATAAAAAGAGTATTCCAACTGTTTTCTCTGGTGCTCTTGCACCAGTGTGAGAAATCCATCACCACAACACCAGGCATGCATTAAATCAAAACTTCTTTGAGCCAGAAACATCAACTAGATATGGACAATCAGCATTCCAATTTGTGAATCAAAAATTTGGTAATCAGTTTTTTCGTGGCCTAAAAAAAATTACGATATTCCCTTTAAGAAGCAGTATAAGCAGTACCTCAAAACTTAACTGAAATATAGTTAATAATAGTCACTTGTATTTCTGAAATGTATTTTCAGTAACGTATTCCTGCGTAATGTATTCTTGTTCTCCTCATGCACCTTAACATGATGGTAACCACCTCGAAACCAATGGCTTCCTACTGTGGTTACCACGCACACATATATATGTTGTTTGCCGGCTGGGAGGTCCGTATAGTGAAAAACTGTGACCGAGGTCTTGAAAATGCTGCCCTCGGCCTGCGGCCTCGGACAGTATTTTCAAGCCCGACGTCACTGTTTTTCACTAAAAGGACCGACCCTAAGCCGGCAAATAACAATTTTTTTTTCCTGCGGTAAATTGATTTCACAAGGATCAACAAGGCCAGACATGCATGCAACACCCTCCGCCCCATTTGGAACTCTTCAGCCCTCTCCCTCCACAACAAGATCAGAATCTTCAACACCAGCGTCAAGTCTGTCCTACTGTATGGCTCCGAAACATGGAGAACTACCAAGTCAAACACCCACAAGTTGCAGACCTTTATCAACAGATGCCTCAGAAACATCATCAACATCAGATGGCCAGACGTCATTTCCAACGCCGACCTCTGGGACAAGACTGGTCAAAGCCCCATTGAAGTGGAGATCAGAAAAAGGAAATGGGGGTGGATCGGCCACACACTCAGGAAGTCCCCCTCAAACGTCACCAAGCAAGCCTTTGACTGGAATCCACAAGGAAAGCGAAAAGTAGGAAGACCGAAACAGACTTGGCGCAGGAGCACTGACGCAGAGGTGAAGGCCATCGGAACGACATGGGCACAGCTGAGGAGGACCTCACGGAACCGAGTGAGTTGGAGGAGTGTTGTTATAGCCCTATGTTCCTCAGGGAATGAAAAGGCTTAAGCAAGCAAGCAAGCAAATTGGTTTTACAGATTACAAATGGGTTTGTTTACGCAACTTTGCCATTGAATCGGTTTCTGCGCCATCTACTAACGATTTGTGAAAAGCTCTTCTCAACGAGCGAGTAACTCAGATAGAAAGATGTATTAAAGAACAGATTTTTTTCGAACTACTTAATGTTAGTTGCATTTATTTCGCCAGTTAAGTTCCCCAGAATTGTTTTTGCGGTGTGAAATTCGTGCGAAGTTTGAAGTTTTACTACAAAAACAATTTCTGTCAGTCGTTGCTTTTAAAATCACGTGAAATTAGACTTTTCTACCGTAAATTGAAAAGCAGAAAGCAAGGAAATTTGTTAAGTGTATTCCACAGAAATTCTCCTAAATACAGCAACGATCAGAGAGGTAAACTCGACTGAAATTCACTCAAATTTTACGGCGAGAGAAATACAGGATTACGCGCCATTACAGCGCCAAGCTACAAACAACCAAGCAAACTCTTACAACTTCAAAACACCCAATTGAATTTACTTACAGTGACTTGCCCTGCCATTTTAAAGTGAACAGAGATAAACTTGCGTTGACTAATCGTTCCGTGGGCTGTATCGTTAAAAGCTGGACCGGTCACGTGCGGATGATTGACCAATCAAATTCGAGGATTTAGGATTCCGGCCCGCTCAGATGCTTGAGAAAAATAATTTTTATTATTTCCATATATTTCTCTTCTCATATTTATTTTATAATACTGATGTAAATTAATTCTGTAAATTTTGCGCAATAAAAGTTGGTAGATTGATTGATTGATTGATTGATTGATTGATTGATTAACTTACTGACTGACTGATTGATTGATTGATTGATCGATTGACTGATTGATTGTCTCTGCTCTCAGCCATAAGTCTTTTGTATGACTCAAACCGATCATTTCAACTCCACTTCCCTTGACCTTTTCGAAGTAAACATGAACACTGGCAACAAGGACATCACAAGATACTCTGCTTTTCAAGAAAACTATTGCGGTTTGTGTTGGGAAGGGATGTAGCGTTTGCAAAATAACTCAGTAGAGGCAAATGAGAAAGGACATACTGGTGTATATTGAAGTAACTCTCCACTTTGTTGGATGAAAGTGGTCGGCACCGAACGCCACATGGTAATCTCCTCACTAGAACCCGCGTGTTTTATAAATCAGCGGTGACCGAACGCGCAGCGTTAAACGATCTTAAAAAAGAACCAGAAATTCTTGGTTCTGGTTTGATTCTGCGCATGCTTTCAAGTTCAATAATGGTTTCTGAATATACGTACTGGAGAGTAACGCGCGCTTTTGGTAGAGACCTTTAGATCCACGTTTACCCCAAATGTCTAACTGCGGTTTGAGGTTAGATATTTGCCGTTTGCCGTTCGGACGTTAAGGAGTAAATTGTAGCGAATAAAAATCACCATGTCAATGCATTGGAAATTGTCAACATTAGGCCAAAAATGGATAAAACTGGTAGTAATCAGAGATTATGAGAGTGCGTTCGACGCTCTCACTTTAATATATATACACCGTAAATAAATGATTTCACTAGCTGACTTTCAGCTTTTGTCTATTGCTAAGATCAATTTTTCTCAGCAGCAACCGAGGTATTACAGTCAGATACATGTACGCATAGTGTCAAAGTCCCTGCTAGTGAAGAGGTTACGATTTGTTGATATGTTGAGTGACGCTGCCAGTTTCTGTACATTGTTCTAAGCTAGCGTTTGCAATCGCGTGCTCGTTTCGCGTGGTCGTCTATCGTAAACAAACTCCGTGCGACTAATTCGAGTATTTCCCCCGGTGAATAAAGTAGTCTTATGGATCTTGCCTTCAGAGTACTTTTCCACCGATTCCAATCAATAAAGATCGATCATAAAACACATTCAACTTAAGCCGCTCAGGATCAGTGCCCCTCTACAAAAAAATCGCGGGCTCTGTGGAGGCAGACTCTGGAGATTTAGAACTAGAAAAATGACGCTCCTCAAAAGCGGGACTTCATAACACCGGACTTATGAGCCGAAGAAGTTGCATATTTTAGAGCTAAGCCTAAGGAAGGGTGTTATGCTTATTTTCTGAGGGGAACTTACATGTAATTATTATTGCCATGTGTAGTAACCGCTGGTCCTACAGACCAAGTAAGCGACGGATAAAACGGATTCGACTTGTCGTGAGCACGTAAACCACATGTCAAAATGTAGCAATTTACTGTTTTATCTGACGAGATCGTGACAAAGTACAAACTTAAAACAGCTAACATGGCTCATTGTTGCACTAAAGTTTCTTCTTACAAGCAAGACAGTGTTTGGTCGTGGTTTATTTGTTTCTGTACGACAACGTGCATGATCTTATCACTTGGATTTTGCTTCGCTCTCGGTGTGCTGTTACCAGTTTTTATGGATTCTTTCAAGGAAAGCCGAGAAAAAGCAGGTAAGTATAGCTTATTAAGTTAGTTTCCATGGCTATGTTACTTGAATCGAATCAGCTGATGATCACTATAAATATTAAATTCAAAAATTCAGTACTCGTTTCTATATGACCTCGTTTTGATTTCTCTTTCACCGCAGCCTCAACTGTAGACGCTGTTGCGTATACTATTTAACTGTACACTATGCTGCGTGTTTTAGTTTGCCTTAGATTTTTCACGGAAAGTAAATCCTGCATAAATATGAATATACACTACGAGTAGTCCCTCTTTCGCTTAGTCCGTCGAGCGAGACCGTATGTCACGCAACGATGGAGTTCATATCTTCCCGTGAGGAGCCCTGATGTTTTTTCGGCACTTAATTAAGTGGCCTCGCTCCCAATGTGTGGCTTCATAGCTCATTTGGTAGAGCATCGCACCGGTATCGCGGAGGTCACGGGTTCGAATCCCGTTGAAGCCCTGATTTTTTTCAGGCTTCTTCTTTCCAATTGCTTAAATTGGAAAATTTACTGCGATGATCATTTTTCACTTTCATCTACAACCGCAGTTCATATATGAATTATTTCATATAAACTTCACATCAATAGAAAATTAATCTTACTTCACTGTAGTTCATTTTATGATTTGTTTTTATCAGCTGTGCAGCTAGCGATTTTATTGTAGAGCACGCGAGATTACAGCGAAGACTCTCGTCCTCTCATTACCCTCGCGACTTTGCTGTTGATTTTAGTCCATCAGCATGAGTGTTGAGTATTTTTATGAAACTTGTAAACACAGACTAATTTTAAAATTATTGTCAGGCAAGCAAAATTTTCTCTTGTCTCAGGTTATGTAACATGTAAATTGACCAATTTTTAAGTTATTCTAAGGTTTTGTAATTTCTTACTATTAGCATTACTATTATTATTACTATTATCATTATTATTATTATTATATGAATAGTGTGTTTGCCCTTATCATTACTATTATTATTATTATTATTATTATTATTATTATTATTATTATTATTATTATTATTATCATCATATTATGATGATAATGAGAGTCTGCGGTTTAAATGCTAACCGGGCCTGTGTCCACTAATTTTAGAAAGTCGATGATGGCATGAGCTTGTCTACGATAGTGGAATGTGTGAAGATTTGTAAATAGGTTCTCTGAGGAGATTTTCATAGAGCTCTTTTATTATTATTATTATTATTATTATTATTATTATTATTATTATTATTATTATTGTTATTATTATACTCAATTTTAGGAGCATAGTATGTCAACTCCTAATCGTGACGGTGTTTGGATTTCTGATCTTAATTGGTATACATTTTTACGATTTTATTTCTCCGTTTCCTCAAGACCTTATTTGACCAAATTTCAAAACACCTCGACGTCCGTCAAAAATACTCCGCTACGCGTCGTATTGTCAACTTTCTTCGCGGTGTTTGGACATCTCTCCAAACACAGTCTTTCGTGTTTGATGTATTAGGTAGAATACCGCAGTTTTTCAATGCGAGCTTACAGTTTCATAGGAGCTTTTACCTAACATTTGGGGGCTACAAAGCTCCATTCCCGTCTCAGTTCCATATGGAACCATGATAAGTTTCTGGGTTAACTTGGCGAAGAGAGATGATGAGTTTTACGTACTCTAGCGTTCTGAGAATTAACACAAATTATTCCATTTGTGTTGCAGCGTGGGTGTCATCCATTGCTATGGGTGTGGCTACTTCTCTTGGTCCCATAACGGGCGGCTTCCTTAATAGATTCGGGCTGCGAATTACTACCATATTAGGATGCGTGTTATGTTCAGTAGGCATGGCAGCTGGTTCTTTTGCCCCCAGCATCATCATTCTCTACATAGCCTTCAGTTTACCCTTTGCTGTGGGAGTGTCGCTTGTTTATGTTACTTCGACGATTATTGTTACACATTACTTCACCAAAAGAAGATCGCTCGCTCTTGGGTTCGTAACCACTGGTCAAGGACTTGGGCAAATGATTCTAGGCCCTACTTTTCAAGCGCTAGTGGACGTTTTTGGTTGGAGGAAAACCTTCCGTGTTTTTGCTGGAATTTTGGCCGTGACATCTCTCAGCGGATGTTTACTTCGTGAAAGGACAACATCCAATGAACATCTTAATGCTCCTCGCAAGAAATTCAGATTAAATCTGTCGTTGCTAAAGGAGCCTACCATTTTTATATTGCTGTCAACAATACCATTCTTCGCAACTTCTCGCATAGTACCACACGTGCATCTGGTGAGTACTATACAGAGCGATATGTTCTGCCAAGATTACTTACCTCCTCATTCTAAGGCTATATTGCACTAATGCAGAAGGTAGTCCTTCTATCCCCGTGGCTGTTGTGGTACTCCTTTGCATGGCGACAAGAGAATATGATGGCAATCATCTCTTGTACTGCTTCAAGTGAGTTGATTTTAGAAACCAAAGGACAAGAAATACATAAAACGTGTTCAACATCGTTTCAAGCTGCGCATGTAGAGGGTAACACGTAGGTAACTGACGAACGCAATCATGTCCATGTTGCCCAGCGGGGGTACTTAGCCCTCCTGTCACTTTTTTAAGGGGGGGGGTGGGTCCCTGGATTTGTTGTATACAGCTTACATCCCATCACCTGCTTAGTCAGGTTTGTATTTGTGTTGATTTAGTTGACAGTTGACATGTCTATGGATGCGTTCCATAGGGTCATCTGGATCAGGATCAGGATCAGTGATGGAAGATCGTTCAGATCATGGCACATCAAAGGAACCGATGAATCCATTCCGCTGGTCAGGGAATCCGTGGAATTCTGATCCTGATCACCCCAAAGGAACGGACCCAGGGCTACATGTGTTGCGTGGATTATGCAACGGCTATGCACATAACGTCCTATAATGTCATGTTAGACTACTAAACTGCAGTCTAACGCCTTCAGTTGACGCACTGTTATATTTTCAGATAAAATATTGCAATGATCTGGGTGTTCCAGCTGGCAAAAGTTCAACTCTTTTCCTGTTCATTGGTATATCTGGTGCATTAGGTCGTCTTGGAGGAGGTTTTCTGTGTGATGTGAAGTACATAAACACAATTCGTCTCTTTCAAGCGGCCACCTTCATCATGGGAGCTTCAACAATGCTACTAAGCCTGGCACAAACCTATGCTGCATTGGCGGTTTATGCCATCGTGTTCAGTATGGCGGACGGGATGTTGGTGTCAACTTTTATGGTCGAATGCATGGAGGTTGTTGACGAGGAATCGAAAAAAGCCTCAATAGTTGGATTTATCATTTTGGGTGGTGCTGGCTTTCTTTTGAGCGCTCCACCTTTATTTGGTAAGTGTGATACGATTTAACAGTAGCACTTATAGTATATATGTGGGGAACAGTGGGGCGGTAGCCCGGAAGAATAGGGGGCGGGAGGCGGGAGGCGGGAGGTGGGAGAGGAAAGGGAGGGAAGCTGGAGTCCTAAGAGGAGGGGAATCGGAAGAGAAATGCAAAATGCTAATTTTTGTCATTTATTAAGCATTAAAATACTTTGGAAAACCTGAACCAAAATGTTATTTGACTTGCATTTAGGTTATTTTGAGATTTCTGGGTCGACGATCAAACAAAAATTCGCCCTTGGGCTTGAAAACTGAGGATTACTTCAGGTAAAATTGGGAACCCTTTTACGACTGGTACGTCATATGTCATGAAATTTTGTCGCTTAAGCTGCCAAAATACGTGAGTAAGAGGACCAAAGTCTTTATACGAGCCAAGTGGCGAATAGGGGCGGCGCTCATAGTCCGGTTTCAGTAGCATGAAGCGACTAGGAGTATTTCTACCCCCCTTCTGCATGGATGCAACTCCATCACAGAGTTACCCCAGCATTAAATTCGCCGGTGCCCATTTATACACCTGGCTAGAGAGAGGCACTGTGAGAGTAAAGCGTCTTGCCCAAGAACACAACACAATGTCCCCGGCCAGGACTCGAACCCGGACTGCTCGATCCGGAGGCGAGCCCACTAACCATGAGGCCACCGCGCCTTATGATAGTACCCCTTTCATTGCTTTCAGTGTCATGTCCATCCTTGCCAGAGTTAGCTAGAGTTGCAATTTTGATCTTGCATTCTTCTTGTTGTCCTTTCAGGGCTTATGGCTGACAAGTTCGGTAACTACATCGGCGCGTTTTTAATAGCGGGTGGATTTGGAATCGTTGCGTCCATCATTCCTTTTTTTCTAATTTGTGTTAAACGAAAATCAGAGGAATACGCCGATCATGATATGGAAATGGAATTAGACCAGGTTCAAGATGAGGAGATTGCTGTCGACGAACATGAACTAAAACCCATAAGTTTCTCTCAGGTTTTGACGATTGTGAACCGTGGAGATCGTCAAAGAAAAGCATCTTTCATTATAGCCATGGAGAAGCCTTTTTATTAACTATCAATATGTTTTCACTATAAACTGTCGCTTATAAGTCCCCCCCCCCCCCCCCTTACTACTTATAAGACCCCGCTTATTGGCCAATGTACTTAAAAAGCAAAAATTCATCCGGTTCTAAGCCCTCTTCTTTCTTTCGCTGTTTTGAACTTGTTTTATTGTGTTGTTTTAAAGCTTAATTAAAAACCTGGAAATGAGGATCGGAACCTGTTTCGATCAACATGTGCAGCTATAACTCTTTTCGAAACGGTTTTTTATTCTGGTTATAAACCCCCTCGGATATGATCCCCTCTGTTTATAAGCCCATCTAAAAGCCCTTACGAAGATGTATGAGCCCAGGGCTTATAAGCGGTAGTTTACGGTATATATTCAGTGGCACGCGTGCGAAGCATTATGTCAAAATCAGGGATCAGGGATCATCGCAGCCACGACGTAATAAATAAGCTTTTGTAAGACGATGTTTCTAGTTTCTGGCCAATTTTAGTCTGCGTAGCAAGCGTTTCTGTGGAGTTCTTTTCTTGGCTCTCGCCACATTTTCCGCGCAGGCAAAACACCGAAAACTATGATCCCATCTCTCGGGCTTTCTTTGCACCCAAACCCCACGGAAACGCTTGCTACGCAGGCTAGGCCAATCCATTCCACCAAAATTTTGGGAAATTTTCATTGGTCAATGGAACAGCCTTTGCCCACATGGAAATGTTTCAAAACGTTAGCGAGGTATTCCCAAATTTTCAAACTTTTCACTCCCGTTGCAAAATTTCAGCAAGTTTTGGCTGAATAGAAAGCTCCCTAGACTTCTGTTCGCTTCGTAACGTCACGCGCAGATACAGTGAAACCTGTATTACTGTGCGGACTCCCTATTAAGCGGACACCCTCTATTAGTGGATACCAGTTGGGTCCCTAAATTTTCTTCTAACATTTGCTATAAAACAGAATTGCGAACACCTCTATAAAGCGGACGCAGACACCATTATTAGGCCATTTTGTTGGATAAAACTGAGCGAATACTTCAAGGGCTTTTTACTTTTGAGAGTGGACGCAGACTCCTTAAAATTAGTCAACGATGTCGTTTTACGTACAGCCAAGTAGAATATTGACGCATTGACTGACTGGACATTGTGTCATGAGCAGACTGTATCCTCTTGATGACCCCAGTTTTACAAATTGCTGTGCACCATATTTTTATAGACTTGTTACAGTTAAGAAAATACTGATTGGACGTTTGATTTTCAATATCCTGCGATCAGACGTTTTTTCCTTTGTTTTAACAGGCGAAGATAAAAGAAGAAAGCGTGGAGGGAAACTGAAGATCGCAAGTCAAATTATGTACCTGAATATAAATTGATGTGCGATAAAATGTGGCTACAGTCAAACCTGTATTAAGCGGACCCCATATTAAGCGGACACCGTCTATTTAGCGGACAGCAGTGCAAGTCCCATTTTTCTTTTCCCACTTTTACTGTAAAAAATACCTGTATTCAACGGACACCTCTATTAAGCGGACGCGGACACCTTAAACTTGACTTTTGTGGTCATTTCTATTGTCAGAAACCTGTATCAAACGGACACTGCAAACAGAATACATGATTTTTTTGTCCATGTTTTAGTAGATCGATCATTTAAGCTTGCCAGCAAACTGAGCCGTCAACGAAATGCAATATTTTGTCATTCGGTTTTGTTTTTACAGAACCTTTTGTTCTTGTTTGATTTTGTAAACCTTCACATGGCTCGATCAATACAGATAATGTTGCTGTATACTTAAATCGCTTTACCCCATATACTTGTCATTGTTTATGAAAATACGGTGTTTCAGAGTTCTCGACCGTTTACGAGAACGCTATTTGATCCTTTCAAGGTCTTTTGATACTGACGAATATTAATATGACCCTTCGAATTCTGAGGGAACCTGTTTTCAACGGACACCCTGTATTAAGCGGACACTAGCAAGGGTCCCGAGGGTGTCCGCCTAACACAAGTTTGACTGTATAATTCAATAAACGTGACGATTTTGAAAGGGTTAATGATTAACTATTGTTCCACAATATATCCTGTTTTAAGAGGACATGTCAGGCCACCATAGTTCAAATTGCGTGACGGCAACACAAACAGAAGAAATGGCGTTGCTCTCGCTGCTTACTTTGTTACTAGTCGTTAACTCAGGTTGGTCGGCCCGGATTGCTGGCTTCCTTACCATTGGCGGGTCACAGTACATGAACATGAGGCTTACAATGGAGGAACTGGCTTCTCGCGGCCATGAGGTACAGGAACATTATCATTTTAATATGTATGCCTTTTTATGCTCCAAGGAAAGGTGATGTAGAGTGTATCAAGGAACCCTAATCGTAAATTTCATTTTACTGATGTGGGTTAAGTCCTTGTCTTAGGTATCATACTAGGTATGAAGCACAATTATGTATGTAATGGAGTTTTATTGTTTTCCTATCAGTTTTATGACTTTCATGCCGAGTTGCTCAATAGTCGGCCAAAAACAGACTTTGACCCATCTTTGAATGGTGTTAATATTCGACGTAAAACGGGATTTATTGCATCGTTTGAAACATGAACGAACACGGGGATATCGACAGCAGACACAACTATTTTGGGCTGTCACTCTTTCCTGGATAGGTTGTGCAGATCGTTAATTTATTGAGATTTTTTGGCGGTGTTAATGGTCATGTCAATGGTCACGAACGTTGTTCCTCTCAACTTGAGGACAGAGCAGTACAGTAAGGCTGAAAACCACCTAAATGACCATAAATGGGCCCAGAAACCTCACCGGAACCAATGTAACACACGCTTGAAGCGGGGTTGGTTCACTGTTTTAATCATATTCCTTCGTATTGTTTAGGCTTAAGAATATAAACGTTTTTTCCATACAAAACCCTATACTGTATCGCAGTATTTCGACTGTCGCGTAACTTGAGAACTAATGTATGCACAGGAGAAGCTCATTTGCGAGCTTGTGCCACCTGTGTCTACAGCAACTGAGGAATTCGCGTTTATTGATGGAAAAATAAATGAAATAGCTCCTAAATATGCCAGAATAATTTCAGCTTCCACATCGAGCTTTACCGAGAATTCAAAAGAAAGGATATAAGGTATGGGTCGCACTTGGGAAAAGTTTTCATCTTTGCCGGCTAAAAAACCACAAAAATTTGAAACCGCAACCGGAAAGGAAAACTTTTAGACAGAAACGGAGGGTCGCACTGACCGACATGGCTATCTTTAAAACGAGGAACGGGTAATTGGGGAATCGGAGAACGGGGAATCGGAGAACGGGGAATCGGAGAACGGGGAATCGGAGAACGGGGAATCGGAGAACGGGGAATCGGAGAACGGGGAATCGGGGAACGGGAAATCGGGGAAGAGGTAATCGCGGAACGGGAAATCGGGAAACGGGAAACGGGAAACGGGAAACGGAAAACGGGAAATGGGAATGGGGAACGGGGAATGGGCATGGGGAACGGGAAATGGAAATGGGGAACGGGAAATGGAAATGGGGAACGGGAAATGGAAATGGGGAACGGGAAATGGAAATGGGGAATGGAGAACGGGGGATCTTTAAAATGGGGAATCTTTAAGATGGGGAATCTTTAAAATGGGGAATCTTTAAAAGCGGGAATCTTTAAAACGGGGAATATTTAAAAGCGGGAATCTTTGAAACGGGAAATCTTTAAAAGCGGGAATCTTTAAACCGGGAAATCTTTAAAAGCGGGAATCTTTAAAATGGAGAATCTTTAAAAGCGGGAATCTTTAAAATGGAGAATCTTTAAAAGCGGGAATCTTTAAAACGGGAAATCTTTAAAAGCGGGAATCTTTAAAATGGGGAATCTTTTTTAAGCGGGAATCCTTAAAAGCGGGTGATTTCTTGTCAACCACTGTTTCGACTTTCCGTCCTTGTTCCTGGTTTCTGCGATAAAAACGGCTCCAAACGACCCTTCCCCTATCACATCCTGTTCGCCGAGGTCATTCCACTTAAACTGTGGAAGACCTTCAAAGCGACCGATTCTTTCTTCTTTAAAGTGAATGCAATGGGCACTTTAAAATTTTCTTCGCATGACCGCATGGCGTAGAAAGAGGTATCATTAAGCACACAATAAAGGATTATACGCGAAATTCGTCGTCACATCGTTCGGGCATCGAGCATCGAATTACTTTATTGCTGGTTTTCAGTGTCACGCCGTTCAAAATAAATCAAAATAAAAATCAAAACAGTTCAAATGATAAAGTCCCGAATCTTGAAGAGGAAGAAGGTAAATATGCAAAGACTTTCGCCAAGATTTAGGTCACAGCAATGTTTCTTACGCAAGATATGCGGAGAATTTTTTTTACCCAAATTTATAGAGATTTTGATGGAGACGCCATGCTGGCGCCCATCCGGATGGCAGCGCGCCGGAAACCAACAGAAACATCTGTCAGTGAGGTTTGCTACAAAAGCGTAAATTTATCTCTTCAGGAACTCAAAAACATTTTAAAAATAATACTTTTTCTAATACATGAACTGTTCAGATAGCCAAATTCCCCGAAATAAGTCACTCTTTTAACCAACATGACAGCTTTCTTGCCTGTCATGTAAATGCCGCGTCACGCAAAAGCTTAGAAATTCAAGCGTAGTCTATTACAAAACCAAGAACCCACTTGGAGCAAAAACTTGTATGAATATTAGTTTTCAGCTGCTCTTACACATCATGAAAGTAAAATCTCAGGATGATTAATAGTTTTGTAGTTTGAATTTTAGCGACGTCATGTGAAAACTAGATTTAGGGGACTGTTGATTTATCGATTAAATAACCAAAAACGTGTTTTCCCTGCCATATATTTGTCGTTAAGTCTAAGTCCTGCCATTAGCACATGATAAGGCTACGACAAATATCGATCGCTGTGAAACTCAATTTAAAAACGTCACAGTCCAGAGATAAGATAAATCCAGGCGGTTCGATTCTTTGGTCGGTCTAACGGATCTCAAAGAGTGAGAATCGAGATTTGAACCGCTCCACTATCCCGCTAAACCAATATGCTTTAATAGCGTGCAATATAATTACAATGAATAAATACCACAACTGTCTCTGTACCTGTTCAGTTGATACATGTGCCAGAATAAATAGCTTCCGGTGGGAAACTGAGAGATTCTCGTTCACTTTTAAGTAAAGATTAACGCTATTAAATATTCCCCATTTTAAAGATTCCCCGTTTTAAAGATTCCCCGTTTTAAAGATTCCCGCTTTTAAAGATTCCCCGTTTTAAAGATTCCCGCTTTTAAAGATTCCCCGTTTTAAAGATTCCCGCTTTTAAAAATTCCCCATTTTAAAGATTCTCGCTTTTAAAGATTCCCCATTTTAAAGCTTCCCGCTTTTAAAGATTCCCCATTTTAAAGATTCCCCGTTCCCCGTTCCCCGTTCCCCGTTCCCCGTTCCCCGTTCCCCGTTCCCCGTTCCCCGTTCCCCGTTCCCCGTTCCCCGTTCCCCGTTCCCCGTTCCCCGTTCCCCGTTCCCCGTTCCCCGTTCCCCGTTCCCCGTTCCCATTCTCCTAAAGACCGCGAACTAGAACTGAACTTCCCGCGCGTATCGTTTTTCATGTTATGCTGACAAGCGTTGACAGTTACCCATTGTTTGGCTCGACTTTTCGAAAATCTGCCTGCACCACCCAAGCACTACGGCGTCTTTGATGTTTCGCCGATTCGCAAAGTTTTTGCCAAAGCGAAAAACCTGCGGTCGCACTAGGCAAAGGCCCGCGATGGCAGATTTCCACTGCAAAGTAAACAAATTCTGGCAAAGATTTCCCAAGTGCGACCCATACTAGAGAGAGGATTATAAGATCAAGCTCTTGGTTATTTACATACTGGTGTTGCCCGTACGGACAAAAAAAACAAAGCCGATATTCTTTCGGTATCGTTCCGAGCAAGCTTGGTTAGTAAAAGACTTATTACACGACTGTAGGTGTTTTAACTGAAAAAAAGAAACTCCCTAGTGATGAATCACAGACTGAAAAGACACCGTCGCCATCAGTTTGGCTGTCACGCGTAACACCATGTTGTGAATAAAGATTTGATTCAATTAAGTCACGCATTCATTTTCGCCATAAAACTCCTTCACCTGGTTAGCCTTCTACGCAGTCGCTCTTTGCGCTCGTCACGAAATCTTCCTCTGCATACTGGAGGTGACTGTTTGTTTTAATACTAGTTTAGCAAACAGGTAGTGGATGGTGTTTGTAAGTTAGCATGTTTAGCGAAGAGATAGAGCCATATATTGCAGAACAGAACAACTTTGTGGTACATGGTACACGTAAGGCTTGCTCTAAAATTACTGTTGTACGATGTCAGGGGCACCCAACGACCGTTTTCTCTCGAATGCTTTTAAACGCTGTTTTAGGCTATCTGGAGTACTTTTAAAGCTCTGTAGGTTAATTTTAGGTTGCGCTATCTGTTTGGTTATTCTAGGGGAACTTGAGTATTCTCGAATTTATTAGGGTAGCCTGCGTAGCAAGCGTTTCCGTGGGGTTTGGAAGCAAAGAAAAACCGAGGAACGGGATTTTCGGTGTTTTGTCTGCGCGGAAAATGGGACGAGAGCCAAAAAAAAGAGAAAGAGGGGCGCTCCATTTTTCGCGCTGTAATTCTTTGCTCCCGAACCCCACAGAAACGCTTGCGACGCAGGCTATTATTAGGGCTTTTTTGTCCATTTCCCAAAAACCTTAGGTCTTATCGCCTTTCCGAAAATGATAGCTGACCTTTTCTCGGTACCTAAAACGACATTTTTAACAATCCGAAAACAACAGACATTAAATTTCTCATATCACGAAAGTTCGAGGTGACAATTCTATTAAGAAAATCAGAGGGGATTAAAGGCCTTCCGAACAGATAATTTACCGAAATGATCTGTTGGGTGCCCCTGCGATGTATCCTTTTGGTAGTTACTAATGACTAACAATGTTGTATCTTTAGGAACAACACGTGTCCTTTTATTTTGACAACAACTAAACGTATTAAATGCCGCATCCAGTCCTAGTGTTTACGTCATGTTACATATATTTGTATACAATCTACTTTGGGACTACGTGTCGCTGTAAAAGTTACATTTTTTTTAACCGCGACGTAGAAAGGCATAAAGTAAGCTTGCTCTGATTCAGTAAAATAGGAATTGCCATACGGAAAAAACTGTTAACAGACCTCTCGTTGACGGCGGCCTGTCGCTCTGAAAAAAATTAAATCACCGAGTTAACATATTAGGCAAAACGAACGTATAAGCCATCAGATAACGGTAGGGCAATATTTTACTGGTTCAGAAGCGCACAAATTACCACACAGAAAAAAAAAAACAAAGAAAGAAGCATTTTCAAGACAAAGAAAAAATGCATTAACAGTCAGTTGACCTTCCTTTTCAGGAATAGCTCTTGTTCTGAAAATAAACGAAATACTTAACAAAAGTGAATAAAAATGCTATTATCGGCACACAAAATGATCATAATTTAGAATAAAAAGTACTTAATTGACCAACACTAAACGCGCGAATGCGCAAAAGCAAACGAAGAGAAAAAAGCAAACAAACACACTAAGAGAAGAAAAACATACTTACACCAAGAAAGCTAAGATGACTTAAGTTTAGAGGTGAACACAACAATACTAAAGGCATTTTGAATCCCAGTGCTGAGAGAGCTAACTAATTTGGGGTTTTGAAAACTGAGTGAGAATTTCTCTACGTTTGTCTCACTGTTGGGCAAACGGAAGGAATTCTTTGTTCAAGTATTGTATTTATGTATGTCCATCAGGTTGTACTGGTTGTGCCGTCATCCCAGAAAGTCAAACCCAGTGAGAGAGTGCCACACAAGATTTACCAAGTGCCTTGTACACCTGACTTCTTGGATGAAATGATACGGCTTGAACTTGAGGGGAACAAAGTACAATTGATGCTGAAAGCAACTGAGGTGATGTCTGCCATGTGTGAAGGTCTAGTAAACAGCACAGATGTTTTTGAAGAGCTGCAAGGCTTTGACCTTTTAGTTCACGACACTGCTGCATTCGGCGCTGTATCACTTGGTGAATACCTTGGTATTCCAAGAGTGGAGATTATGCCTGTTTCTCCAAACAACCTATTTGCTTCATATTTCCATGCGGTACCCATCCCAGTCTCTTATGTTCCAGAACTAATGACGGGATTTTCTGATAAAATGACTTTTGTGGAACGTGCCATCAATTTTGGAGTATACGTTGGAGTAAATCTCTTCGTGTATTTTGCGATCGATAGACCAATGAATGCTCTGAAAGTCAAGTACAACATCAAACCTGAGAGAAGCTACCTGCAGGCTGCTCACGATACTGAACTGGTTATAATTACAGCAGATTTTGCTTTGGAGTATCCTCAACCTCTATTACCAGGTATGAAAAGTTCATTAAAAAGCAAGTATCACTTCATTGGTTGTGTGGTTCATTCCATGGCATTGTACGCCTGTAATGTATACACAAATGTTCAAATAGTAAACGTTACTAGATAACTCAGTTCCCTGGAACAGGACATTGACCCCCAGGGGAATCTCATATAAAAAGAACCGGGGTGCTCGTTGTACCGTCGTCGTAAGCAGTTTTGGTGCCTCTTAGGGCCGGTGTCCAGCCTCAAAAGGTCCACAGCAGTAGCTTTTGTAGTACCTTTCAGGGTATTGAGTTGAAAAAAAATGTGATAGGAGATAATGTGTTGTTTTAGAGTTGGTGCCTCTTAGGGATGAAAAGAATTTCAAGCCCCTGCACGCCCACAAAGCAGGTGGTAGCCCTAACAAATGGCGTAGCTTACTGGCAGGAGGTAGCCCTACTAAATGGCTTAGCTAACAGGCAAGTGGTAGCCTTAGCAAATGGCCCAGCTCACAGGCAGGAGGTAGCCCTTGCAAATGGCGTAGCTCACAGGCAGGGTGTAAATCTGTAAAAAGCTGCAAGTTTAAAACGGCAGTTCAATCTTTCTGCGATTTTGTTAGAGTATAATACTACTTTTAATAAGTAGAGAAACAATCGAACTCGTTATTTGAAAGAAATTTAGTTCGAATTCGTCTGAAATAATTAGATTATTTGCTCTGGATTTCTTTGAAGTGATGGTTATTCCGGCCTTAGCCTCGTCAACTATCACGGCTCATAGAAATCTAGGGGTGGTGAGTGGTCCTTCCGAACCCATTGGTCTCGTGATCTCGCACTCTCGGTTTTTAAACACTTTGAAGTCTCGGTCTTGCGATCTAAAATAGTCAAAAATGTCTTTGGTTCCCAAAAAACAACAACAACGCTAGTCTCGCCTTCTGGCAAAATTTGCCATCCACCGTCCCTAAATCTCGAGCTTTTAAATCTCAGTAATTGTTACAAGAGATTTTAATTATAATTTTCGTAGAGAATCCATGCCTCGACCCAACATACCAAGGATATTTAGGTGACCTCTGGCCTAGTCTGTCCACAGGTCCTCTGTTTTGTCTTGAATTCGTCGAGATCGCAAGGAAAACATTAAGAATAAAAATGAAACGTTTGTGGACAGACTGCTGCTGGCTTTTGCTTACCAAGGTGAAATGAAGTTCTTGGGATTATATTCAACAGGCAACGTGATGGTTGGACCACTGAGTGTCAGAGATGGTAGACCCCTCCCTCCGGAATTAGAGAAATTTGTCAGCAATTCAGGGGGCCATGGCTTTATTATTGTTTCCTTTGGATCAAACGTGGCTTCAATTCTTTCACGAAAGGTGGTAGACATGCTAGCTACAGCATTTGGAAAGCTGAAACAGAAAGTTGTGTGGAGACTTAAAGGTATCAGTGTAATATATAAAGTCAAGCAATCAGTCGGCAACTCCATTTCCACGTTTTACCTTTTTCTTCAGGGAAAACGGTGAATAAGTCAGTTTTTGGATCGAACAGTCTTTTCGTTTGTTTATCTCATGGTATTTCCGTTCGTCAGCCGGTCTGCTGGCTGTCGTTTTTTTTTTTAACGATATGTTTTAATGTCGACGAAAATCAAAATCCGTATCGTATGAAGTCTCAATCTTGAGCATTTGGTAAACTAAGCTCTCACTCTGCTAAGTTTTACGTAATCTGTTAAACACGAAATACCACGTTTGACCACATTTCCAAACATCGAGAAGAGAGTTGAAAATACGACGCGTAGCGGAGTATTTTTGACGAACTACGAGGTGTTTTTGAAATGTGGTCAAACACTGTCTTCATTGTTTGATATATCTTCTCAATCGAAGCTAAAACTAAAGAGAAATCCGAGAAAGAAAATTGTAAAAATCTCCTCTAATTAAGATCAGATATCCAACCAAGATTTACAAATGTCCGGAGTAGTGTGGACCGGGTCTTTGTCTCCGCTGGCGTTTTAGTGTGGACGAAACAAACATTTTGAAAACGGAGCTTTACGAAAAACCGTGACGTCACGATAAGCATGTGATTTACCTGCCCGAGTTTTCCTCAAACACAAATCCAAAATGGCCGCTGATTGTTGCGTTTTCAAATTTCTCCAGCGTAGTGTGGACGGAAAAAAAATTGATGCGTTTTTAGAGTGAAACCTCCATTTTCAAATTTCCTTGGCGTTGTGTGGACCGGGCCTGTAATTTAACTTTGATTAATTATTTATGAATTTGAGGAAGAAAGACCAAGTGGCTTTGTCCTCTCCTGCAGGCTACATTCCTTCCTTCCTTGGTGCAAACATCAAAATAGTGGACTGGTTACCTCAGAATGATTTACTGGCTCACAAGGACATCAAAGCTTTTGTCTCCCACGTGGGACACAACAGCCTTCATGAGTCAACATACCACGGAGTTCCGTTAGTAGCTTTCCCTCTGTTTGGAGACCAGCAAAGTAATGCCAAGAAAGCACAACATTTTGGCCTTGGTTTAGCAGTGGATCATAAAACCAGTAATGCCCAGCAACTGTTTGAAACAATCGAGCGTGTTATTACTGAACCAAGGTAAAGATACCTACTAATGTTTCGTAATATTACTGTTGTAGTTCGTATAGTGCGATCGTCCAGGTGAGGGTAGTTCTGAAAGGAACTGCTGTTGGTGAGTGAGTCTTAAAGCCAATACCATCATGGCTAAACTGAATAATCACTTTCAACGGACCAGACTTATAGCACCATCAACTGACATGCACTTTTTTTTTCTGAATGGAATTTTATTTACAACTTGAGCACTTACATTACTTACATTACTGATGTTATAATTACATTTACACTTACAATATACATGCTACTTATACTACTTATACTTACATTACTTGTACAATTTTTTTCTTCCTCAAGTGTTTAGAAGAAACTGACTAATCACTTTCAACGGACCAGACTTATAACACCATCAACTGACATGCACTATTTACTTGACTCCGAAGATGGCTACCGCTCAGGTTGTCGAAGCGTCAGTCACCAATAACAGTTCTTTTCAGAACTACTCTCACCCGGACGATCACACTATACGAACTACTGATACTCCTGGGTTCAAACCATTTACTACGTTACTGTTGCAACTGAGTAAATAATCTTTTGCCAATTGCAATTTGACACTTCGCACTTTGAATATTTTACAAATTATTGTAAATGCATGAACTGTTTGGCTCAAGCCTATCAAGCTTAACTCACGGTTTAACTGTTGAACCTAAACATGATTCACAGGTCAAATAATTTACTAACAGTCAAGTTCTCCACTTTCCCTTTAGATTCAAATCAAAGGCAATGCATATCTCCGGTCTGTTAAAGGATCGTCGACGAACACCGCTTCAAGAAACCTGTGACTGGATAGAGTATGTTCTCAGACACGGTGGAGCCCGGCACTTCAGACCTCAAGTGCTTGACATCCCTTGGTATCAGTATTACTTACTTGACGTCATCGCTTTTATTGTTGCTATAGCTACCATGGTTGTCGTGGTGATACGATTGGCTTGTAGATGCCTGTGTCGTGTGTGCTGTAGAGAGGGTGATAGCAAAACTAAGAAGGACTGAAAATTGAGAACATTTATAGTAGTGTGCAGGTGTTATTTTAGTAAAAAGTAAAATGTTTTTTTATGCCTTTTTTTACTGTTGCAACTTTATTGAAGTGGCAACAGGCCTCTGTTAAGTAATGACAATTTAACTCGAGGAGCTTATTCTTCATTGAAAAAAAAATTAATTTTGCTAAGAAAGGACATGGTATACAAGTAAGTCCTACTTTCCGGTCAAGTTTTAGGCATTCTCATATCATAAACAAAAACCGTTACTGTGTATTTCATAGGAAAACCCAAACTATGTCCATGTAGTGTTCTAGTTTTTATCTATAAAATGTTTGACACCTTGGGCACATTTTAGTACTTGGAGATCAAGTGCTCAACAACCCTTGGTATCAGTATTGCTTACTTGACGTCATCGCTTTTATTGTTGCTATAGCTACCATGGTTGTCAAGGTGATAAGACTGGCTTGTAGATGCCTGTGTCGCGCGTGCTGTAGAAAGGGTGATAGCAAAACTACGAAGGACTGAAAATTGAGAGAACAGGCCTGTTGCAACAGTTGATCACAAGACGTTTATGTTAAAGAGCCATGTAGTTTTTTGATCCTAAGAGCTAATTTTTGGTTTGTATCGAGGATTTCAGCGGCGTTCATTTTGCACGTTCATGGGTCTTACCCGGGTTTTTTTCTACACGATATTTTTGAAGAACACTTCTTTGTTTTTTTGAGTTTTTAACGATATTTTGTGACGCACATATGATCATTAAGATGAAAATTGCGCTGTTTAAATTTCAAATACTATTGTCCATAATATTCGCCTTGATTTTAAAAATAATTTCTATTTACAAGGCTAAAAAGGTTAAATAGTAAAAAGAAACACCGAACGACTAGGCCATCTTCAGGGCAAGTAGGTAAATACACAATTTTCAAATACTATTACTATTAAAGTTCCATGTATGAATATGTAACTATAACGCGTTCTTCTACAGAGCCAGCGTTTCTGAGTCCTAGCAAGCAGAAACATTCTGAATTTGACCATCCTCTTCCATAGCTATCATCTCCTGATCACTTTCATCGTTTCTGTTCTTGACTTTAATACAGAGCAGGACAAATGGAAGGACCGCACAGAGGAGAAGCACACCGCCGGCCAAATAAAACGAAGGCGCATAGGATTCTAACGTATCGGCGAGAAAACCTTGGGGGAGAACAAATTTCATATATAAGGAAAAAAACCGAGAAACTTGAAGAAAGCAAAGCCAAAACTCTGTAGAAATACAAAACTGGCACTAGTTGTATAAGAAATAGCAAACAATTTCCGTGTTTCTATGGACTTGTAGAAACACGCGAGTGGAAGTTTTGAACGGTTTTTACTTGAGGAACGAAAGTAATTGCATTGGCATTGGTTTTCCTTTTCTATGCTTAATGATTGGTTAAAACGAGGTTCACGCCACTTTCTCAACCAATGAGATGATAAAACAAAACCAGTCGTGACTTGCAATTACACGCACATCAGTTTCCCGCGTTTCGCGCCAGCTACGTGTATCTGCCTGGAGATTTGACTGGACCGATTGATGACCTGGGTTCTTGTGACTGACCAAAGTGGTTTTGGTTTTACGAAACTTGGTTGAAAACCGCGCGTTAGTTTGTTGAAATTTTCACAGCAGTTCAGTTCAGTTTTACGCCAGTCAAGCAGGCCTAGCATTACGTCATCCCATTACCTGTTTTCAGTTTAGGACTCACAGGGATGAGGAAAGCTTTGATGAGCAGTTATATGTAACGTAAATAAACTTACCGGCCAACGGGGGAGATGAAAGTACGGAAAAAGAAGCCAAACAGCTCGCCAGACCAAAAGCGGATGCCCTCCTCCGCTCATCGACACAAGTCAAAAATATCAGGTTGCTTGTGGAGATGCTAATACCAGCTCCCACACCAAAAAACAAACTGCATACAAGAAAATGAATATAACTCCGGGCCAAAGGGGCAAAAATGATAGATAGAGCTGCAATGAAGTTACCAACTTGAAAGACATAGTGAGGGTTGACCCATGTTAGATCGCACACACGTCCTGCTAATAATCTTGCGATGCACGAGGAAAGACCATAGAACATCAGTAATTTTGCAGAATTGTCGGGAGAGATGCCCTGTTCTTCTGAATATTTCACCTGACAGTCAAAGAATGATACATCAGATTAAAGGAAACATTTCTACGGGCTTTACATTGTACCATAAGCTGCCACCAAAACAGCTCAGGTTTGTACTGTTTCTCTGGCATGAAGCAACTAACCACTAAACAGTATTGCTAAATTTGAGATAACATAAAATCATGTCTGTCTGTCTCTAGACTCCCCGTGTATGCTAGACCATCGCAGCTTACCTGACATAAACGTGTCGCCCCTCTTTCCCTTATCGTTCGAGCGTGACACGAACAAACACACGAAATGAAAACGGGCACGCGCGCTTTCTCACCCTCGCTACACGTTTTCTTCAGGAATTTCCCAGAAAACGTGTAGCGAGGGTGAGAAAGCGCGCGTGCCCGTTTTCATTTCGTGTGTTTGTTCGTGTCACGCTCGAACGATAAGGGAAAAAGGGGCGACACGTTTATTTCATGTAAGCTGCGATGGTCTAGCATACACGGGTAGTCTAGAGACAGACAGACAGACATATTTATCTCGAATTTAGCAATACTGTTTAGTGGTTAGTTGCTTCTCAAGTTGAGATCCCGTTACTTCCCCTGGATAGCATGCTAGTCCATCACAGATTACTCCTCGGCAATCTGTCAAGTTTCCCAACAATTCACCGGTACCCATTTACACACCTGGGTAAAGAGAGACATTGTGAGAGTAACGTCTCTTACCCAAGAACAAACCACCATGGTCCCGGGTTTGAACTTTGTCTGCTCGCTTCGGATTCCACCGCCCTAATTATTTACGCCACCCAGTTTCCCTTGTAGATAATGCGCCAAGATTAGCTTATAGAGGCCTCTGATGTTACTGACGTGACCAACCATTAGGACAAACTCGTTCCCAGGCATTCTCCTTTGGCCAAGGAGAGAAAGCCTGGAAACGAGGTTGACATAAGGATAATTTCAATTCGCTTTGGTGGATCCAAAGATGCGGCTGCCCCCTCCAACCCTCACCCAACCTCCTGATTGAAGCAAAACAGGGTCACGTCCCGTCCCTTCACACCTTCGCTTCATCCACCACGGCCCTTTACCGCATTACTTGATCTGCTGCTTATTTACTTGCCAGGTGCATACGAGTGATAGCGCCTCCAAAACGATCCATCGCTAAGGCCAAAGCAAAGACAGTGAATGCAGGCACTGTCCATACTGAACAGTCCACTATGATCTTAGTTTTTCTTTCTTTGCGAGAGCCCTCTTCTTCCAGCTGTGAGTTGGAGTTATTTGGATTGTCTAGCTCCACATTAGGATCAAATGTTAATGCTGGAATCCCACCCACAAAGGCAACTCCTGCCAGGAATCTGAAAGTGTTGTCTAAACTGAAATTGTCCAACAAAGCTCGAACAACTGGTGCTAATACAAACAAACCCAGGCCAGCACCAGATGTTAGTATCCCTGTGGCAAATGGTCGCCTTTTGTCGAAATATTTTGCAACCACAAGGAAACTTGATGTGCGAATGCAACTAGAACCAAAACCAAACAGTAAACCATATGTGAGGTAGTGAATGATGATGCTGTTAGCAAATGATGATAAAACAAGTCCAATTGCTGATGTCACAGCTCCAATCATGCTGACATAACGACAGCTAAATTTCTCTGACATGCGACCAGCCACAGGACTGGCAAAGAAAATAAGAAATGATTGCAGTGAGCCTATCCAAGCTGTAGAGAGAGAAAGAAGTGATTAGCAACGGTGTAATATTTTACTGTCTACTTCCAAGACTAAGGACCATTCATTTTTGCGGGGTTAGGGGGAAGTGGCTGGTGGGATTTAATAGATGGGCCCTGCAAGATATCACAACAACCCTATTTATCAGAAATTTTTAACCCTGGACCTCCATCATCATCACAACATAGTGTTATGATGCCAATAGTGCAAGACCCTGGACCCCCTCATGATCCTAAATTGTTAAGACAACCCCACACTGCCCCCCCCCCCCCCCAACCCTAAGAAAAATGATAAGTAAAATTAACTTAACCAAGTAAACTTCATAACAGATAAAGTTGTAGTTTTAAGTGATAGTGATTATGGTACTAATTAACTGTTTTGGGGGCATGCTCGTTAGTGGGGTTGACTGTGTTTGCAAACAAATAATTGCTGGGGCTGTGTTGAAACTTTCCGTAAAATGACAAAGAAGAAGGTGGGGCAGGGGCATCTTACTGTGAGAAAATGTAGATTTCTAGAACTTCAGAAATGCTATATATTTCTGCACTTTTATAGATGTGACAATGCACGTAATGGTAAAATTATTATGTGAGTGACCATTCCCCTTACAAAGAATATTTTTTGGGTCACCCCCCACTGAATCCCACCAGTTCTCCCCCTTAACTCATACAAAAAAGAACAGACCCTAAAGCAAAGGTAAAAGTTTGCCCTTTGCATTGAAAGGGGAGCTTCCTGCCAGAATTGAAGGGTTTCGTGCAAAAAGGGCATATGTGACATTTTGGGCCAATTTTTATTTTTTGCAGGATCGAGCTAATTTTTGGCAGACTGAGTTGTTTTGACATGAAAAGCATTGTTGCGTAATTGTTTTTGTTGATTTGCACTTCGTTTTCGAGAAATAACGTATGCAAAAAAAACCCTCAGTTTTCTGAGCGGCATCTTTTGGAGCGAATCCTTCCAAGGTGGATTTTGATGCGGCACAAACTTAAACGGTTACTTTTACCAGCTTCGACAGCATGGTTTTTTTTACATAGATGTTTTGATTTTTGAAAGAAGTAGAGAAATAGACCGGAAAAAAAATTGACCAACCTGGTATCCCACCAGTATCATGACAAAACAAACTCGCATCTGGCCAGTTCAGCGCCTTATTCGCTTGCGCTAAGGAAGCAACAGTAAGAGAGTTGCGTAATTATATGAATAATAAAACTAGCGACAAATACCATGCTTCGGTGACTTCATCCTTTAGCAAAACAAAGGTTTCTTTTGTTTTTTGCTCAACAAAAGATCTCCAAAAGATACCCTTGGAAAACTGAGTTTTTTTGCACGCGTTATTTCTCGAAAACGAAGCGCAAATCAACAAAAACAATTACGCAACGATGCTTTTCATATCAAAACAACTCAGTCTGCCAAAAATTAGCTCGATCCTGCAAAAAATTAAAATTGGCCCAAAATGTCGCATACGCCCTTTTTGCACGAAACCCTTCAATTTTAATTCTCAATTCTGTCAGGTCCCCCTTGATGGGCTGCTTTTGTTATGATTATATTCTTAAGAACCCGTGAAACTGGGGTCTCAATGCTTTTACGACTACAAAATCCTATGCATGTTAAAATCAGTTTTAATATATAAAAGCTAAACAATTTTAAACCTAAGCTATGTCTCTAAAGCAACTACATTGTATAAAATATAATTTATATATAAAAAACTGAGTCATTGATATCTTTATATCTGGTGAAACAGTCTATATGTTTAAAGTAGTGATTTAAAAGAAGTTTCTGAGTAACTGCATGTCCTTAATCTTATCTGGAAGTTTTTATTCCAGAGCCATGAGACTGCCACAGAAAAATCTCTGTCTCAGAAGGTGATAATGTTGGATCAATTACCATACTTCGCTACAAATAACCTCAGATGTCAACAGATGACTTGCTAAAGACTGGCAAAAGTCTCTGTTTACTGATTGCTGATTACTGTATAGATCACATTTATTGGTGGCAATTGTGTAACCACAGGGTTAGATCCTCTTCGGTGCAATGTGCAGCTAAATGGGTGAGTATGAGACAGAGCTGAACGCAACAACAACAACACATTAAATCGAGCAACATGGCTGTGAGCACATGGCATGGCGCAAGGGCCTCTGAGGAACAATGGCTTATGTTGTAGCTTACATCACATTCAGGACAATGCTAACAATCACAATTTAAATTATTTACACCCTGTTCAGGGAAGTGAGGCCAAAAATTACACCCAGAGTGTCCATCAGCATGTCCTGGTGAACACCTTCAACATGGAAGGAGGTCCCCCAAGGTAATACCTATAATCACTCTCGAATCGAGGTGTGCTTATGTTGGCCCACGAAGTGCTTCAGAAAAGAAGAAAGAAAATCGATTTACAGTTTATTGGCAGGCATCAATCTATTAGCTCCACACAGCACCAATCAGATCCTCTTGGGGGATGAATGCCGTTTCTCAAACAAACAATGACTGCCGCCAGACGTGTTTTTCCTTCCCCTCCCTCTCCCCTTTGGTCCAATTTAAGTTTCAGTCTTACTCCCTAAGACGCCTTTTGGTCTCTCTCTCTCTCCAAGCCATCTCCGAGTTTGAATCCAAGATGGCGCTCGCTTAATAAAAATGCGCACAAAAGGACAAGGAAAAAAAATACTCCTCATCAATTCCCTTCGCTGCACATACGTTAACAGAAGGATTTTCCGTTTTTCTTGCTTTACAATCCTGAACAAGACATTCTTTCTGCCGGCCTCGGCTCACACTGATTATGTAATGGTTATACTCTGTAGTTAAGATTCGGAACCGGACGTTAAGAGACTACTTCATTGTTTCCCAGGACCTTTCCTGGGACTAGGATCACCTAGTAGTAGGATGATTACCGTCCCTCAGTTGAGGGCTGATCAAAATGGTAACCTCAGTTGTTCATACCTGTTTCTTGCCTGCTGGAGTTAAACCTCTTAATGATCACTGGAAAAAGAACACCAAAGCTTGTTGCAAGTCCCATGTTGATAGTCTGACAAAGGGTAGCGCAACCACAAACGAGATAAGACCAGCCACTGTCCCGCTTACGTCGAGGGTGATTGGGGTCATTTTGAGTCAAGGAGAACAACATCGTCAACTACTCTGGCTCTCATGACCCGAACCATAAAAGTTTTTGTCTTCAGAACGATTGTCCAGCCGTTTTGACCGAGACAGACTGAAAACTAGCATTGAAAATGTCACGATACCAAATGATTGTTGCGTGACGGGCATGAAAAAAAAAAAGATTTATTTGAACACAAGGATGCGATGTAGAGATACAACGCACACAGCCGGATGATGGCCCGTTAAAGCGTTTTATATTCGGAAAACCAGCCACTACTTTGGTAAAGCACAGGTTGAAACTGCTAACAATGGTTTTTTGTTGCATTAATATTTCTTCTTACAAGCAAGACAGCCTTTGGTCGTGGTTTATTTGTTTCTGTGCGACAACTTGTATGATCTTGACGATTGGATTTACCTTTGCACTCGGTGTACTGTTACCAGTTTTCATGGACTCTTTCAAGGAAAACCGCGAGAAAGCAGGTAAGCTAAAATATTCATCGAAATAGCTTGTATGTTGTTTTGCTGTGGTAGTGTAAGTATTTCTTTAAAAGTTTTAAGCTTATAATGAACGAACGCGAATATCTAATGATAAATCCGTTGGACGATTAAAATTTTCTGTCTGCCGGTTCCACGACTTTCGTTTTGTAACTATGCCCTTATACTGTCTATATACGTGTGTTGTTTTTTTTTTTATTTGTTTGAAATCAGAAGCTTGTTCAGTACTCTTGATAATACACAACCAAACTTCCGAGTCCGAGCTGGTGGCAAAATGATAAGTTATGCTCAATTAAACAATAGCTTTCTTCCTAATGCAAATATCGACCTAACAGGCTATTTCGTTTTCTTTTGTCCGTTAACAACAAATATTACTCAGTGCTGATATCGCGCAACGTATAAATCTTTTATTTTTTCTTTTCATTTTTTTTTTTTCAATTATATTTTTTTCAAATTTTTCAAATTTTGTGCGAAACCAGAGATGTTGCGGAAATAGCTTAACTCTGCTTGTGGTCGGTTCTTACTCCTGTTTCCGGAGCTCTATCGAAAATGTACACCACCATTCAGTTATAATTAGCCTTCGGTACCGGCAGCATTCTTATAGCTGACGAGTAATATGAACATTTCCGTAGAATGCTAGAAACTGTTGAGACTAGACTGGTCAGAAGTATAGTCTTAAGTATAAGGCGCCGTCTACGCTGCGCCGGAGAAATCTGAGAACGCAGCGTACCGTCACGTCCACACTAATCCGTCACGAAAACGGAGCTTTTCGAAAAACGCCCTTCAAACCGGAGGAGTTTGGAAACGCCGGTTTTCCGCTTTATTGTGGCATCATGATAATCATGTGATTTTCCCGTCCAAGCTTTTCTTGAACACAAATCCAAAATGAACGGTGATTGTTGCATTTTCAAATTTCTCCAGCGTGGTGTGGACGGGAAACATTTTTTAAATGCGTTTTCAGAATGAAACCTTCGTTTTCAAATTCCTCCGGCAGAGTATGCATGGACGAGGCCTAAGAGGGTCGGAAAAGTAATCTCCTTACGAGATTTGCAGTGCCTAAATATCGACTGTCTCGAATGCATTGCACGGATTTGAATAATCCCCAATATCTTGCACGGGATTTGTGCGTGATTGTTGAAATCGGGCTGCAAACGCACTCAAATTGCATGAAAAACAAAAATGTTCACAATAGGCCCTTTGCAGCTGGGGTCACGTGACCAAATTTTTTCTAAAAAAATTTTTGTATTATGGGGTATAACTTATGGGCTATAGCGCATCGAAAATACCAAAATGGCCAAGTTTGAGGCCCCAGGAATGAACGAATAAGTTTATAACAGTTTGAATTTTCGGAAAATTTAGAGGATTTGTATGGAAAATGTTGCTGGAGAGCAAGGTCTTGCTCTCCAACAACTTTTTGCGTACAAATCTTCTTATTCTTTCAAAAATTCAGACCGTGATAAAATCTCATTCTCTGATGATGGTGGCCTCAAACTTGGCCATTTTGATATTTTCGACATGCTTTTTCCATTTCTGGCATAGCCCATAATCTTATGAAAAGTAGGTCACGTGATGGCTTAGCTGCAAAAGGCCTATTCCCACATCTAATGAAACTGCTATAATTCCAAAAATAGTTATATTCAAAGCTTGCATACTCAGTCAAACAAAGATGCTCTAACAACAGTCTCAATCTGAGTAAAATCTAGCTAAAACTCATTAAAAGAAAACATTCTATAAAAAGTAATCATGAGCGTTTTGCCCGAAAAATAACATAATATTCGTAGCTGGAGGGGGGAGGTGGGGCTGCAGCCCCCTCCCCCCAGCTCGTACGCCTATGCCTGGACCCTACCATTCCGTCACGCAACACATGTACATCAAACAGGCAGTCTTTTCAATTTAGCTACGTACCGCACGGTCCAAAGCACAATAGTTAGACAGTGTCCGAGTTATTTCTTATATTTTTAATGCCTATCATCTTTATAGCATGGGTGAGCTCTGTTACCTTGGCAACATTTCTGTTCCTCGGTCCTGCCATTGGTGTGTTCGTCAACCGATTTGGATGCCGTCTGGCCACCTTCACTGGTTGCTTAACTTGTTCTGTTGCTCTAGCGCTCGGCTCTGTGGCTCCAAACATCATAGTTCTTTACTTGGCCTTTAGTATACTCTTCGGTGTTGGTAATACGTTCGTTTACATTTCTGCGCCGATGATTATAACCCAATATTTCAGCAAGAGAAGATCCGTCGCTCTTGGGTTCGTGACAGCCGGCCAGGGCCTGGGAACAATGATATGTGGCCCTGTTTTACAGGTGTTGGTAGGTGTGTTCGACTGGAGGAAAACGTTTCTTATATTCTCGGGTGTTTTAGGTCTTTCATCGTTGACAGGATGCCTTATAAACCATGGTAATCAAGAACCGACTACCACGTCGAATCAAGGCAAGAAGAACCACGGGAAATTCAGTTGTGATTTCTCTATATGGAAGAACCCGATATTTCTAGTGTTATTGGCCGTGGGTGGACTCAGTAACTTCTCACGTATGGTTCCTTATGTACATCTGGTGAGTGCCCCTTAACATTTTCACCCCAGGCCCATTCAAGCCCATATATTCAGTGGCGCACGCAGCCGGAACTTATCCCAGTTTCTGTGGTGTGAAGCGACCAGAAGTATTTCTACTCCTCCCCTCCCTAGATGGAATGCTAGTCCATCGTAAGGTTACCGCCAGCATTACGTTCTCACCCAAGAACACAACACAATAATGTCCCTGGCTATGACTCAAACCCAGATCGCTCGATCCGGAATCGTGCGTACTAATCATGAGGCCACCTCGCCTCCGCAATGTAACTTTTGATGATTTCGTGATATAAAATTCTCTTTCTCTGCTTATATTTTATTTGATGTCACTGCAAAGTTCTATGAATGAAAAAAGAGAAAGATCACGCTCACATGGATCACGGAGCCCACATGGCTAGGCTAAATTAAACAGTTCCTAGGAAAAGGAGGTTGCAGATTTCTTTTCCTTGGGAAGGCTCGGTCGTCTCAGTTCTTGGTTATGGGTTCTGTTATCAAGATTACCTGGTTTGTGGACGGGAAGAGGAGGGGGGGGGGCGGGTAAAGGGCATGGCCAGGGTCCCTTGTTAAGTTTTGCGAAAGACATGTTGCCCGGGCATCTAATCGCTAATTGGAGATGCTGCTTCTTGAGGAGGTGAAAAATAACTGGAATATTCGGAGAAACACAAGAGGTATCCAGGGAGGAATTAAAACCACTCACGGATGAACCCACATGTGACCCCGGTGAGAATAGAGCGCATGTCATTTGTGTTAGCGTCAACACATTTTCCTTCTTGTTTTTCTTAGATAAAGCATTGCGATGATCTTGAAATTCCAGCCGACAAGAGCTCCACACTTTTCTTGTTTATTGGAGTTTTTGCGGCGGTTGGCCGTCTCGGTGCAGGCTGCCTCTGCGACATCAAACGTGTCAACTCACTCTTCCTTTACCAGGCAGCGGTATTTGTTATGGGTGCCAGCACGATTCTCTTCTTACAGGCAAAGACCTACGCCTCTCTGGCAGCGGTGGTCGTGGTGTTCAGTGTAGCGGATGGATTGATGGTGTCAACATTCATTATTGTGCTTTTCAGGTCCGTTCAGGTGTCTCAACGAGCTGTTTGTCTCGGGTTCTGCATGATGTCTGCTGGTATTTTTATCGTTTGTAGCCCACCTCTGTCAGGTTAGTCGGTTTATTTCTAGATGTTACGCTAAGGGAAGGAATGGGAGTCCACAGCCCCTTGCCTAGTTCCTAGACCTCAATGTTTCGCCACGGTTCATCATTTTGGAGCCACGTGATCCGAGCGAAAAAGCAACCTCGATACCAGGTTCTCTCTCCTCAACAACAAGGGTGGCCAAGGAGAGAGAGAGCCAGGGATCGAGGTTGAGGAAAAAGTCGTTCATCTCAGATACGGGACCGAAATGAAATGATCGTGAAAACTTGAGAGAAAGACGTACAGAAACTTGGTAGCAAAGCCCAGTTAGTTGATACGCGGGCTGGATCCTCTGGCCCCAGTAGTTTATCTTTTCCTTGGCTATTGCCGCAAATTTGAGCCGTGGTGAACCGTGGAGTTATTATCGCTTCAGTAGAAAAAAAGTGCAAACTTTTTGAGACCAGGGTCCTACCTCTTCCAGAATGCCTACAAATTGACAGATGCCAATCTCAATCTGGAACTCAGTGGCCACGGTGCTTTTAACCACTGCAAAAAATCGTTAGGCGCGCAGTTGGTCACTATATACTCACCGAAAACCTGTGGGCTCTGGTGACGAGATCGGATAAGAGGCGAAAGATCACATATATACCACGGAAAGTTAAAGTGCGATCCTTTGGGATGATCCATGTCAGGATCAATGATCCAAGATCATTCAGATCATGGTGCACCAAAGGAGCCCATCAACCAGTGACCAGAGTAGATTCATCGGTTCTTTTGATGCATTATGATCCGAGTGATCTTGGATCACTGATCCAGATCCAGATCACCCCAAAGGAGAGCACCCTTAGTTTAATAAACTACAGATAGTTCAAAAGGTACTGAAGTAACTGGTGGTCCTCTAAGTGTCTCGACGGTTAATTCCATGCGAGATCACAATATCCTTCAAGCGAAAGATGCCTCTTTCGGTTTACACACCACCGTCTTAACAAGTGCCCTCGCGCCTTTGAGTTTTTTCTCTCTCTCTCTCTCAAAAAAAATAAAAATAAAAAAATAAATAAGTAAATAATAAATAAATAAATAAATAATAAATAGAGCTGCTACGTCGAATTATTTCCTAATGGCAATTAGAACATTTTAACATCTCATAAACCTGTTGCCACAGCAACGATGGTATACCTAGGCTCTAACTAAAACAATGACAGACTCATTATGGTTTGCTTAACCCAGGTTACATGGCAGACAAGTTTGGGAACTACGTGGCCGCGTTTCTGATGGCTGGAACTGTTGCAACCTTTGCTTCTTTTATTCCTTTTGTTCTTCGGTGTGTTGAACGCAAAAACGACAGCGACAATCATGTGGCATACCTTGAAGAATTGATGGACAAAGATGAGAATGTGCCAGCGACAGGCAGCACATCTAAAAGCAAGGATCCATCGAAAATAACTTATCACATAGAGTTGGAATCGCGTGATCCTATAAGGACGACATTGGTCCGCGTCTCATCCAAGAGACCTGTTTCTTATATGTGCGCCGTTGAAAGTCCGTTTAGCCCCATCACTCTCTAGACTACAACTGTAAACAGCTGAACATAATCCCAAATTTTAATTTTAAAAATATTCCAAAACGTAACAGCACCCCTTGAAAGTGTTTAGGCCTTTCTTCAGATATGTGGATATTTTTTTGGGATATTTAAAGAAGTTTCATAGATATTAAGAAAATATGATATTTAGAGAATTTGGAGAATTTAGAATATTCATATTTTTTTGGCTAAGCCCTGTGTTTTCTTTGCTGTTTCCTTGAACCATCACTGAGTTCAGTGATTTTCCACTTGAAAAATATGCTCTAGTAATGTCATATCACCAAGGCCGCAATTTTCCAAAATGGCGGATGCTGGTAACATTGAGGCGCCTGAATCTTCTTCCTCCACTCCTTTCGCTAATTGGTCCAAAATCAGTTCTGCTAAGACGTTTTTATTTGAATGGCCGCATACGTAAAGATTTCATCTGCAAACTCGTGGTTAACTCTGGAAGAACAATAGTTTTGAACATGCATTTTCAGTCATGTGTGCTCTGCTAAACAACGACGTGAAATGACCAAATTCTGCGTTGTCTGGAGAGAGTAGGGAACTTAAGCAAACCACCACGATGACGGCAACGAGAACATCACCAAACAAAAGGTTTAATGAGCAAAACAATAGCTGTGCGCGTGCGTTATAAACCTTTGTACATTTCTTAACCGTCGTCTGCAAAACAGGAACGTGAAATGACCAAGTTCTGCGTAGTCTGAAGAACGCGAAAGAGGAGGGTTGATTTTTCGTATTTCCATCTGCAATTGAACGCTGTCATTGCATATTTAGCCTGAGCACGTTTTTAGAGCCACTGGCGTACTGAACAAATCTAGACAAGCGCGAATTTCGCTGGTAAAATATAAATTCATTTTTGACTTGGCGTCGTCCACTGCGTCGAAGTCGATGCTTAAGCTCCCTTTTGTCCTGACGCACGACGAAATTCTCGGAACCTAAATCTAGTAAGACGCACGGAAATCAGTCAGGAGAATCGCTAACTCCAGCTTAGAGTTGTAAGGATTGAAGCGCAGTTCAAACGCAAAAAAAGTTTGCAAATCAAAAATTATAAAAATTATTAATAAATAGATGCAAGATCTTGAAGATTTTAATTTATTCATTACTAATTTATTACAACTGCTATTTGTGGCATAGTAACGACTTGTGGTTACTTGTGGCTAAATTATAGCACAGTCGAACCTGTATGTAAGACCACCCTTGGGACTTGAGGAACTAGCCGCTTAATACAGGATCACTAAAAAAGACTCACTTGGCGTTGTTCGTGATATGGTACTGTACTTCAGCGCATTGCGGACATCTGGAAAACTTTAACGATACTAAACGGCCGATTATCAGCTTACAGTAGCTTTGTAAATGTTATTTCTTTATAGTGATGATGGATCGCGCTTTAAACACAACAAAATACTACATAAAATGACATGTGGCTTAGTTTCCCGTTAAAGGTGGCCGCTAAATACAGGTAAACATAACAAAGAAAGACAAACATTGGACTGCTACAGGGTGGCCGCGGCCGCTTAATAGAGTTGGCCGCCTAATAAAGTAACAAATACAGCATCTGTATGAGCGAAAAATCGGGACTTTGAAAACCGGCCGCTTAATAGAGGGTGGCCTCTTAGGGACCGTTCATTTTTTATGAGGGAGGGGGGGCTGGTGGGATTTGGGGGGGGGCATGCAAAAAAAAATGGCTTTCGAGGGGGGGCCATCCCAAAAAAATAAGGGAAAAAGGGGGGGTCCCGTGAAATATTTTAGTAAAACTTTAAAATGGCATAATGTTTGAATATCAAAAAAATTGCTATAGAATAAACATAGAAGGCAGGATACAAATTTATTACAAACTTTCCTTCCGCTTTAAAAAAACGTTTGGCGACAAAAAAGCATTTGTAGCTACTGAAAAGAAGTATTTAACACTGTTATTTTCGAATGCAACTTTCACTGGCACTCATCTTCATCTTCGCTGTCGTCGAGTTCTTCGTCGCCGCTTGTGCTGCTATGGGAGTCTCTTTCACCGATGCTGCAAGAAGCAGCAATGCTTTCCGTCAGAGTGTACTCTTCAGGGTACATGAAGGTGTAGACATAATCTCTGACTTCCTGCTCAAGGTTGGTGGTGATTCTGCTTCTTGCAGCATTGGTGAAATAATTCCCTTCCAAGAGCTGTGCGATGTATGGCCCATCTCTTCTAAATAACGTCGTGGCAACATCCTCAACTTTAATACACCCTTCCGGGACGGCCGTTCTAGGAGGGTACACAAGGCATTGTGGAAGATCATTTCCTAGCGGGTTTCCAACACAGATTCCATAAACTCGTTGGACGTTGTTTTCAGTCCGCTTCCTCTTTCTTGCATTTGACTTTCTGCGGTTTTCTTTTTTCCTTCTCCTTTTGTTGATGTGCTGTGCATGTTTGAGTATGCCCTTGAATATGCTGTTATAATTGCTCTTATTTTCTAGTGCTTCCATGTCCTGCGTGACCTTCGTCAACTTAGCTTCTATACATTTGATCTGTTTTACATTAAAACTGTGGGCATTCATCAATTCAGATGAGGGAGATGCCAGTGAGAGGCCAAATGCCACACGCTCAGGGCGAGCCATAACTAGGAGATCCGAAATTGACTTCTCTTTCGTTTGATTTGTTTTTCAAACAACAGCTCTCTGTAGTATAGGGATTGTAAATATTGTCTTCAGTGAGCACAAAACGTGAAGTAGGGGGATAATAGAGAAATATTAAAAAAGTTGAAATCTAAATATTGTTTGTTCAATTTTTTTTTTGGGGGGGGGTCATCCCAAAAAATGACCGCTATAAGGGGGGGCCACGTGAAAAAATTGGTAAGCTGAGGGGGGGTCATGCGATTTTTAAATGGTGCTTCCCAAATCCCACCAGCCCCCTCTCCCTCATAAAAAATGAACGGTCCCTTAATAGAGAACCGTTATAATACAGGTTCGACTGTAATTACCTGTTTATAAATTAAATGAATTTATTTCTTATAGATACAAAAATTATTTTAATGAATGAATGAAATAAAAGGTGTCTTTTTTGTTACACCTTCTTTTTGTTGCAACATGGAGCCGCTTTTTAGCATTCTCATCTTTTTAGTTATATACATCACAGGCAGCCCAAGCTCTCTCTATGAACCACACAAGCAACACAATATGGCATCGAATTATGAGGGTTTATATGGGATTTTCTACAAGATATCCATGGAGGTAGTTAAGAGTGAAAATTCTCAATGAAACTGGTCTACCTTATTCCATACGTGTGTTGTTTGCTCCTGGTGTGGTTATTTTACCGACTGAACTTGATTTAAGCGACTTGTTTGAATTCCGAGTTTCCCTTTAAAACTATTATAAAACTACTATATGAAGTTTAGCTACAAATTACGGTCTAGTACCCCCGCGAGTCTTGGTTTGCCAACATGACGAGGTTACCAAGCCGATTTCAACGGTCGTTGGGTCGCGGATCAACCGACAAGGAGCTCTTCCATAGTTTTATCGTTTCACTGGGGACACGAAGAGCCGCCTGGCGTCGCTCGCAGGGCTGCGATTGTGTGGCTAGAGGATTGAAATGAAACATCAACCTTTGCCCTTGAATTGTGCGGTGGATTTGTGGCCGTGGGTACATTTTAGCCTGGGATTTTTGACTTCGTTCGACAGGCTGTTCCGACTGAGGTGTTTCGCCTTGTCCTCTCTTTATAAAGGGAAACTCGGAATTCAAACAAGTCGCTTAAATCAAGTTCAGTCGGTAAAATAACCACACCAGGAGCAAACAACACACGTATGGAATAAGGTAGACCAGTTTTATTGAGAATTTTCACTCTTAACTACCTCCATGGATATCTTGTAGAAAATCCCATATAAACCCTCATAATTCGATGCCATATTGTGTTGCTTGTGTGGTTCATAGAGAGAGCTTGGGCTGCCTGTGTATACATCTTAGGACTTCAAAGCAGCTACTAGATTATATGAACAATTATTCCAAGAGCGCGTTGGATATGAGATGGCTATAATCATTTCATAACCAACAAGCACGAGTGGAATAATTGTTTTATCAAAAACGCTCCCAAAATCGATAAAACTAAACTGAAATAAAAATAATAAACGCCCGCAAAAATCACGCTTGCGCTTACCATGATGGCTAAGCCAATGAAAACTCTCGAATTGCATTATCCAATGATCCAGTTTTAAATAATATTGAATATATGACTGATCGCAAAATACAGAGCTTATATGAGAATCTGACACCAAAGAGTCTCAGCTGGTAAAAATAAGAATGCCATAATACTTAATATTTTAACAGACCTACAATTAACACAACACATATGATTTATTCAAGCACTGCTTGATCTAGTTATGTTAAAAACTACACTCATCATTCCATAATATGTAGGAGCACACCGAGTCAAGAAGTGTGATGTTACTCTTCCCCCCGCCTCGATTTCCTTTTCTAAAATACTGTGCAAGATTGGAATGCTTCTTCTTCCACAAGACCTAGCAATGGGGTCATCTTTCAGGATCCTTTCAAGCCATGGACGGCTGTGAGTGGCAACCCATGGATGAACTTCATCCAAATTTCCTGAAAGAAATTAAGTTTTTTTGTTTGAATTCAGCAAAACTTATGCTTTTATTAGTATTTTCTTAGGCATATGGTTATATATGACCAAATGCAAGATTATAATTAGTCCGTGCAATACATTGTCGAATAAATACTAGTGTTAGTTACTGTAGACATAGACACAGACATAGACATAGACACAGACACAGACACAGATGTAGACGTAGACAGACACAGAGACATAGACAACGACGTAGACGTAGACATAGACATAGACACAGACACAGACACAGATGAAGACGTAGACATAGACAAAGATGCAGACATAGATATAGACATATGCATAGACATAGACAGTTTATTTCACTTGGTCACACACTTAGCTATGGTAATGGTACATCCCTCAGACTCAAGCAGAGTCTAGTCAGGACACACATGCTAGTGTACAGATGCACCAAGAAAACAAAATGACAAATTGAAAATGTACAATTGGGTACACTTTTATTTGATTGACCTTGTCATCTGCCCAACTAAGGTGACTGTCATACTCAAACATCTCACCAAACTCATACATCTATCACATTTTGATTGAAGACAATGATGTACGTACTAGTAATTATGCTGTAGTGTTGACATATCATTACTGCTTGGATCTCATGGGACATAAACAATTGAATCGCCTGAAAATAGCAGCACCGAGACACTAAGGCTCTTTGGACACGTCACTGGCCAAACTTGTTTTCATTTCATTAAAAGAGACGTTGCAAGGGAAATTGAAAATCGCAAGTAGTGTGATATCCAGATAAGCAGTGTTTGTGATAACCGGGGCAGATGTTGTACAAAGGAAATATCTTCTACTAACGTGAACAAAGGGTTGGATATGATCACAGTTGGGTGCTTGTAAATCAAATGGTTTGACAGCTCAGGATTCCAGCCAAAACCTAACCATTGCAAGCTGTACATGGTTCTCAATGCACTCTTAGGGCAAAGAAAACCTACTTCACTACTAAAACATTTATACAATTTATGCTTCTAGTGACACAACCTGTTTGGAATTTAAAACTTCCTGACAAATTAAACTTAATCAAAGACTAACATGGTGGCTGCCGATCACAAACCAAAAATACTGATTAAAATTCTATAAAAGTTTTTGAGCTTTGTTACACTAATGCCTGCGCAGGAGGTGTGAGACCTAATGGTTAGTGCACTGGACTTCAGATCAAGTAGTTTGGGTTGGAGCCCTGGCAGGCCAGGGACATTTCGTTGTGTTCTTGGACAAGACACTTTACTCTCATAATGCCTGTCTCTACCCAGGTGTATAAATGGGTACCAGCAAACTTAATGCCAGGGGTTAAACCCTACAATGGACTAGTTATAGCATACCAATCAAAAGGAGAGTAGAAATGCTCCTAGTCGCTTCATGCCACAGAAACTGGAGATAAGTACCAGCCTGATGGGCCACTGGACTCAAATACGGACTTTAGAGGCTCTGTTAGGGAGGGGGTGGGGAGAGTCTGTGTATCATATATCTCATTAATTTTTGGCCTTAATATCCCATATCCATTAATTCCAATGGGCCAATAGACCACTCCAACTGGAATTCACCTAGCTCTGTCATTTAAGGCTACCAGGGGAACTAACTAACACCCCTCCAGTTCATTAGGACTCATGATCAGACGGGCATGATGTTCTCCAACAACTTTAGCCTCCAACAAAGATGTTCTTTTAGCTCTGCCAGCACCCATCATTTCTACCTAGCAAATAGATTTTTGATGAGGTGTGTCAAGCCAAAAAGAATGTCAGGGGCACCCAAAGAATTGTTTCAGTAATTCTCTGTTCAGAAGGCCCGTAATCCCATTCAATTTTTGTACACTAGGAGAAATGTCACCTTGAACTTTCATGATATAAGAAATTTTTGGATTAATGAAAATGTTGCTTTGAGTACTGAAAAAAAGGTCAGCTACGACTTTCGGAAAGGTTATTAAAGACCTACCTTTGAGAAGAATAAAAAATGATTCAAACTCCCCCGGAATGATCAAGCAGATAAACATTTTATAGCGCAGCCTACAATTACATGTAACCCACAGAACTTTAAAGGCACCCCAGAAACTTAGCTTAATTAAAACAGCATAGCATTTTAGAGAAAACCATTATTGGGTACCCCTGTAGGGGACCATGTTTGTAACCCATATTCAAGGCTTCATTTGATTTTTGCCTAAATTATCTAAATCTAATGAAATGACTTAAAAAAGAAAGCAGAAATTATTTCTACTTTTACCTGACTCCATTTTCTCATGGTATGGGATACCTCTGGCCCACATCTCCCACATTCTGTCAAATTCCTCTGCTATGTCTGTAGGTTTTAAGTCTGATCTGTAATCTAAAAATGAAGACACATTAAGCAAACATTGCAGCCCATTCAACTCTGAAACAAGACCAAGGTCACACAGCCATTTATTTATATCATTTCTTCTGGTTAGGTAAATTTAATCACAATTGAAGCACAATTATACACAGCCTGGCCCTGTGCATTTTCTCTTCAGTGACAACTGGGAATCATGAATGACATCAGCATGCAGTCATCACTATGATACAGATTGTATCATTATTATACCTTTTTAATGTGAGCTTGGATTGACTGCGCTGCCATTCTTCCTATGGTAGGTAGGTGAAGTCTGTATTCCAGCTAAGTGATCGTTTAAAGCTGGTGCTTATCCTGGTTTCAGTAGCATAATGTGACTAGAAGTATTCCTACTCCCCCCTGGATGGGATGTTACCGTAGTCCATTGCAGGGCTACCCCCAGCATTAAGCTTGCCGGTACCCATTTACAATATGCACCTTGGTGGAGAGAGGCACTGTGAGAGTAGAGTGTCTTGCCCATAGAACACAACACAATGTCCCTGGCCAGGGCTCAAAACAGGACCGCCAATATGGAAGCGAGCGTACTAATCATGAGGCCACCGTGTCTCCACATTTTTTCTAATGATTTGTCCCATAATCTCAGTTAACCAGCACAGGTATAAGGTACTTAAAGCAGGGCCATGACGTAAAAGATGAACCTTTCATGCATTACTAAACAAGACTGTGGGTGATTTATTTTCCAGCAAAGAAAGGGAGGGGAGTGGGTGGCCTCAAACCCTGGGGGGGGGGGGGGGGGGCACTGCCATATATGGGCTATATAGGTATGTGCTGCTGTGAAGGGTATGGTTTTCAAGCAGTTTACTCTAGGATAGGGTATATAAATCAGAGCGTTTGGGTCTAGAATAGGGTATCATTTTTCACAAAACTGACTAGTTGGTTGAAGATTTTATCTAGACCAAGAAAACCAGGAATTGCCACTCAAAAATATATAAAAAAAAAATCAAACCGGCAAGCCTAAATTTACGCAAATCAGCCTCGATAGTGTCGACAGATGGGGGGATTTGGGGAGTTTACTCTAGTATAGGGTAGCAAAATTCAGCTGAACTAGCTCTGGTATAGGCTAGGGGTTCCAGGGTCCCAGCGACACATCCTCACCCAGAAATTCTCAAAATACGCCCCCCCCTCCCCCACCGGGCCTCAAACAGACCCCTTCCCTAGATCTACAACTGATCATGGACTCCTGGCACTGGTACAGACATAATAACGTACTGAAGGAAGACATACAGAAGGCACGAGACAAGGGGCAAGGGTTGAGAGATGGGGAATGAGGAGGTAAAGGGTTTAAAGTTAACTGTAAACAGAATAACCAAAGTACTCTTCAGATACACCCACCACCCCCCCCCCCTTTCCCCCAACTCTCACTCCTCTGTCAACCCTGTTTTGTATACCTGCCCAGATAGGATGGGATACTGCCAGGAGAGATCAGATAGAGGTAAATTTTACAAAACTCGGTAATGTTTGCAATAAAAAAGGCTAACAGGTGAAATCACTAAGGAAGGAGTGACGGATGGGATCGGGAGCTAAGAGTGAGGGGAGAAGAAACAGGACGTTGAGATCTTCCTCTGCCCCCACCCGCCCTGCCCAGTAAAATGACAAAGTTGTAAATACCTGGCAAATACAGAGGAATATCATAAGCCATCTTATGCGTGTGAGCTAAATCTCCACTAATCACCACTACTACTCGCTGATGAAGGGTTGAAGCAAAATCGTGCAAAGTCTTGCCAATGACCTCAAAGCCTTCACGTTGTCTTCCAACAGACAAAACCATGTACTTCACTTTGTCCAAATCAACCTTTCTCTTAACAAACCACAAAGGCACAACCTCGCCCCATCTTAACGGTGCCTCCATCATAGAAAACGTTACGATTCCGTCTGCTTTGAGACCCTGCTTTTGAACAAAGTCCAGCAACTGGTCGGAGAGCTGTGCGTCTAAGGGAACAGAGACCTCAATGTCTTGCCAGGTGTCATTCCAAAGCGCATTTCCGCAAGCAGCGTTAGTAATGTAAACACCTAATGCACCAGAGGACAGGGAGATTCCGTGTGGAGTCACTAGAAGAACGACTTCAGGGCTCATCTCGGCTACAAAGTCAGCTGCACGCTCACAAGAGGAGTACAGGGCAGAGCAGTCCTTGATGAGATCTGGAGGCATTGTGGAATTCCTTTCTCGGCAAGCTGAGCTGTCCGAGTTGGGATCACCATCAAATATCATTGCTCCATGAGGTAAGATTGTTGCTCCGACAAAACCCATGTTTAAAGTATATATTTAACAATTATTCCATGAAACCGCGTTGGATATGAAGTGATAAATAACCAACGAGCGCGTAGCGCGAGTTGGTTATGATCACTTCATATCCAACAAGGTCGAATGGAATAATTGTTTTAGTATATTCTTAATCGGGTTTTTGCCGCCGATTTTTATTTCAACAATTTTACAGAGCGGAAAATTTTTAAACTTGGCGCACTGTTTTCCATATAAGGTAAAACTCCGACTAATGGCTCATAGTCGGAGTTTTTGAGCCAATCAGAGAGCTAGAAATGCAATAGTCGGAGCTGAGAATATACTAATTCCGATTAGATCGCTGGTCTCCTCTCGGCTGATTTTTAGGATGTCACGCAACGCTCCCCCCAAAACACAAATGTTTTGTTACGTACGTCAAGTAAGGGAAAATGAAATGTCCAATTTGTTCAAACTCATTTCCAACCTCCACCGCGCGATTCTCGTTTCCCGTTTTAATTTTATAATCCCTCCTCGAAACTTGACTCGACTACGCCTTCACCATCCTAGGAAATCTTGAATGCAGAGCACAACACGACGCACAGAGAACTAACGCTCCTGCCGCTGTTACAGATCTTTCCTTGGTCTAACGGATAGATACATACATACTTTATTGTTACCTCCCCAATGGGGCTACACTTACTAGTACACGACAGGAAATGGCGGAGCGTATTTTGAATTGGGAGGGGGCTTATAAGCGAGCGCCAGAGGCGGGCAAGGCACTTAACACTCAGTGTCTCTCTCCACTCAGTTGTATAAATGAGAATCAACAAATTGAATGATGGGGGACGGTCCCCTACAATGGACTACCATCCTATCCAGAGGGGCTAGGACCCAGGAGTCGCTAGTCGCCTCATGCTACGGACAACGGCCCGTAAGGTCCGATGAAATAGCCACTAGGACTGCCTTTGAGGCCTTATGCGTCCCATGGCGCAGTAAGAACAAGATGATGATGATGATTTCTGCAGTTGCAACCAGCCTATGAGACTCGTCTTGTTCTAACGTGTAGATTAATTGATTAGGGGACTTTAGATTTGGGTACGAGTACGAGATCGAGCACGAGACAGTACGACTTTTCAATTCTAGTTTTCAGGCTTCATATCATCAAATCACATACCCATCTTATCCCATGAGCTACACTCTCAGCCTAAAACCAGCATGAAGAGCGAGGGCTCTGGAAACGTCACTGGTTTGAAATTCAAAAATCGTACTGGTACTCAATCTCGTACTCGCAGTCCAATCTAAGGGCCTGTTCACATGGAAGTGAGAGACCCCGAGTAGGTGAGGTACCTCACCTACCCGTGGTAAAGAAATACTTGTCTTCACATGTAACCCCGGAGACGCGGTGTGAGGTCCAAAATGCAACAGAGAACTAACGTTTGTTTTCTTGGTTTGTTCCGATGAAGCTGCTTTTCGCTTCAACGTCGTTGCAGGCAAAACTTCAGTTTGATTCCGCTGATTTGCCTGATTAGCACTGTCAATTTCATCAGCGTTTTAGCGGTTTTGGAGGTGAAATCGTCGAAATAACTCGCCACGCTCGTTGCGGTTGGCAGCCATGTTGTCCTGCTGTGTGTTTTGGCGGGCTTTGGCGCAGTGATTTGATTACCCCGGTTAGGCGGGTTACCCCACTCCGCAGCTTTCACATGGAGAAATTAAACCCCACTAAAGCGGGTTACCCGTACCGGCTGACCGGGTAACCCGCCTTGGTGGGGTACATGTGAACGCGACCAAGAAAAAAAAAGAGAGATTGTATGGATAGATTGGTCACCCCACCACGGTGGAGGACCTCACCTGCCCGAGGTCCCCCACTTCCACGTGAATAGGCCCTAAAGCTCCCTATGATGAGGCATTGACCATTGAAAGTCGCAGCGGTAACCATCACAGAACAACCACCCTATACTGTGGGCGTCGAAATCGAAATACTCTTGGTCGCCAGATGCTACAGAAAACGGAATGAAGTGGCGCCAAACAATGTTACACAGTAAACTACCGTATCACTTTAACCACAAGTAAACATAGGACTTTGAATTGATCAGAAAATCATTCGGAACATACTTAACTTTTCCTTCGAAATACTGTATATAACGTGAGTCTACTAGAAGCGATAAACGCACAAGTAGACATTTTCCTTAACTTTACTTACATTTCGTTGGAAAAGTGAGGTTTTTTTCAATCGAATTTCATATCAATTCCAACACTTACGGTGCACTGATAGCGCACTTCCGCTAACCCAGCCTCCGTCACGCAATCTTCCTCCCTCGTGGGGGAGGAAGATTACGTGACGAGCCCAAAGGGCGCCGTCTCCGTAGGGGGCTACCACTAGCCGAGCTTCAACTAAAACTACACTGCTGTGGAAAACCGTTATTTTATTGCTATCGCAGCATAAATTAAATACTCCTATTTTATATAATTTGTTTTCACTAATCAAAGCCGTAAAAAACGAACAGTTTATAAGCGAGAAAGTAAAGAGAAGGCTTAGAAAGCTCGAGTATGGATAAAACGCGAAAAAGTCGTTAGTCGTTTGAAAAAAAGAACCCTGGTTGACCGTTATCTTGAGCGACCAGCACTATACAGATAGGAAGGGGAAAAATAAAATTAATGGCAACAATTTCACGATGTAAATTATCTTTCCACCGCTCTTCCCGTGTAACATTTTGAGGAAGTAGAAGGCAACATTACCATTGCCATCTAACCCAGTAAAAGTGACATGATAACGTTTGCCGAGTTCTGTAAGATTTTACGCCTCAAGCTTCAACTTAGCACTTAGGGTCTGCCCAAAGCAAGACCATTAGTCACACTCCGTGTTCAGTACATGACGTCACCGGGACGCCGAGGGTAGTGTAAGTAAAATAGAAATAAAAGCAAGCGTTTTGCAGGACAAAGAGGAAGAACTCCCAAGGAGATTGTTCGCTTTTTAACCTCCTTTCGTTCTGTATGTTCCTCTCGATCGTAGCAGTTCCATATAAGTTAGAGTTTAAGGATGAATACTGCAAGATATCGATGAGCCAGGGTTTGACTGGAGAAAACCAAGAAAGAATTTTAAGAGTGTATATTACAAATTCAACACCACAGCAAGCATCCCATGACAATATTTATACAAAAGTTCCCCGTTTTGTTACACAGCTGTGCTTCCACAACCTGCAAAACAAAAAGAAAAATTGTAGCGGGTAAATAACGCGAATATATACCGTAATATATTGCTGCTCATTTATACAAAGTGTCTTTTTCTTTCCAAACTTTTGACAGCCCGCAATTTGGTTTACTAACTTACAAGTTAACAACACTTTCAATTCATTCTAGACCGCTGTAAACAGTTTTCCTGTTCCCTTCCAAAGCTGGATCCACGAGCGAGAAATTAAAACCGTTGAACTCAGTATTTTTTGCCCGACGATCCAGATAGCAGTATGTTTATAGTCCGTTATGTCGAACGTCAAGCAACCGCCATTCGATCTTCACACAACGCAAGGTGTCACAATCGCTGCATAGCAAAAGACAGACGTACCAGTCTTGGAATGTCTAGTAACAGGCCCCCATATCCGTACAGTTCCATCGTCACTCGATGAAGCTATCATTGTAGGATCCTTGGGATTCCAACTGACACAGTTTACTGTTCTCGTGTGCCCACTCAGTACCGCAACTGGTTTTTCACGCTTTGAATGCCAAATGTACACCTTGTTATCTAAAAGACACAGTTCAAAAGTGTTGGACGCAATGTATATATGGGTTAATGACCAAACGTGAAGTTAAGATGGCTGGATATTGGCCTATGGACCGAGATGGTGTCGAAATCAATAAACTCGCCAAAAAAGAACGAGGCCAATATCCAGCCATCTTGACCTCACGTTTGGTCAATGAAGGATTTATTATATGGCTTTTGGGTAAATTTTTTTGGGGGGACACGGCAGGTAGTCCCGAGCGGGCAAGATAACGCCATCTTGCCCACTCAGGTAGCCAATCACAGCCCAGGATTTGGTTCATCTCGCCCGCTCACGGAGCTAGCCATTTACATGTACATTTTGTAATAAAGCAGGATACAATACCCGTAATCACGGCGCAGTGTTTCGGCCAGAACGCGCCATTGCGGGAATCCCGCGCTGCAATCAGGGATGGCCCCCAGAAAAACGAGAAAAGGGCCAATTTGGCCCTTTCCTTTTACAAGAGCTCAGGCTTAACACAGGCGTAGTATTTTAAAAGCCATCCCAGGGCTCGAAATTGCGACCGATAAGGTCGCCAATGCAACTAACATTTCATCCTTGGCGACCAAAAATTCTGGTTTAGTCGCCATAATGGTGACTACATTTCTCTGTGTTGACGATCAATAACGGCCATTTTGTCACACATTGTGTCCTTCTAGTAAATCATATTTGAAGATCTTTGCTTCTAAAAACATTCAACATAACAAAAGAAGTCAATCCGTCCTTTTGCTTTGCTGTATTGATTCTCTAGTCACATCGGAAAACTTCCGAATGGCTGGCCGTGTTTGAAATCGCCCTATAATGCATTGCAAACCCTTGATCATTGACTACGTCATGTATGCCTAAGGATTGTTTTCTTGTAATGCCCGGATCCTTCATAATAGTATCTGATTCAAAAGAAACTTTATCAAGTAGAAACACTTCAAAAAGCACTTATTAAATTTTATCGTAGATCCTAATAAACTGCTTCTTTCTTGGTACCCTGATACATTTTTTCCTTCTGTAGCTTTCAATTTATTGGCCCCTTTCCTAAAAAAGTTGGCCCCTAAAAAGGGTCTTCAGGGGCCACTTTGGCCCTCAAGTAAAATTTCCTAGCTGAAACACTGATCACGTGCATTATTGTAATCGTCTCAGTAACAAATCTCCTGCATTTGGTGGTGGTGTTAATCAACACAGTAATTCCTAGATACACGTGTTGAATCCTTTGTTCTCATAACTCAATTCTGGACCTATAAAGAATTAGATTTTCATTTATTCACTGACCTTCACTGCCACTGGCGAGGAAGTCTTGATTTGCGCCTCCAAAGCACGAGTATATTGTGAACTTTGCCTGTCTTACACCTTGATATTTCCGGACTAGAACTCGATCTCTAATATCCCAAAGATGAAGACCCTGAAAAAATCAACCACAAAACAAGCGTCTAGTTATACACGTATATCCTACACTAACCAATACTATCCATAAACCCAAACCACCAATGACAATAGTGAACAACTCGATAGCCAGTGAACAGGCTCCAGCTGGAAGGGTCTGACCGTGGCTGGAAGGGCCGACAAGGAACCCCGTCCTCGACTAAAGAGCCTGTGCACAGGATGACAACTCGACTAAGATTAAGACGGCGGGGAATAGAGATCAGCGATCAGTAGACATTATCCTCTAACCAGGTATTCACTCACCAGTGGTCTGCCAACTAAACACCATAAGAGGTACAAGCAAACAAAGTAACTAGTTTCCAAGGAAACTTCTGAGGCAGTTGGCGTGAAAGTAAAACACTTGACAAGGGTAAATTAATCTCCATAGAAGGAACCTTAAAATGCCCCATCAGTGACGTAGCATTGGCAGCTTTGAGTTTCCGAACTGTTTCAACAGTACATCTTCCTAGTAAGTACAGGGGGTGGTGGAGAACACCCCCCCCCCCCTTGAGAAATGTAGCAAGAGGATTCTCCCCATTGAGAAATGTACAAAGTGGATGTTCCTCTCCTCCCCCGAGAAATGTAGTTCCCCTCCTCCCCTGAGAAATGTAGCGAGAAGAATCCCCCTTCCCCACTGAGAAATGTAACAAAAAGATTCCCCCTTCCGTACTGAGAAATGTAGCAAAAAGATTCTCCCTTCCACACTGAGAAATGTAACCTGATTCCCCCTTCCACACTGAGAAATGTAGCTAGAAAATTTTCCCCTCCCACCCGCTGAGAAGCACGAGGATATTCCCCTCCTCCCCTGAGAAATGTACCGGTAGTAAGATGATCTTCCTTACCTGCTGAGCTACATTGATAAGTGCATGTCTACCATCATCTGACACAGAAAATGACATGATCGGATGGTCTTCTTTTATTCTGAAAATAGAATAGTAGAAACAAAAAAAATAGGACAAAAAAGTTATTACTGTACTCACTGCATCCTTATTACACCATGTTGGCTTAAAATTTTAGGTGCTCAAGGTATTTTCTGATAAGTAAAAATTGGAAACTGGGAGAGTTTCAAAGAACATTTACCACAAAAGACAGTTGTTATAAGCCTAAAACCCACAAGTAATCATTATCCAAGAGTCTGTGTAGTGGATAAAACTAAGTGAGGACCATAATTAAATGAAAGCTATTGTAAATTTAAGTTGCTGTACAATGCAGTTCAATCTTTTAAGCCTTAGGATGAAACACTAGTGTGGGACCATTCAAATGAAAGCTGTTTGGTAGCAAGTGTCCTGTTTTTGTTATACTGTTTAACATGGTGTACAAGGTGTTTGTTGATGAAACCTCAGTGTGCGACCAATCATATGAAAGATACTGAGCCGTAGTCCCAGCCGATACCACTGTACAAAGTGATTATACAGTACAATGTCTGAATAAAACCCTTTCAGTCCATTTCCAACCATTATATTATCACATGAAACTATTTGTTTTCTGCCCTTCAATACTACTTACAAGTCATAATCGTTTGATTCCTCAAAATTGTAAGCTCTAACTCTGTTGTGGGTGTCAGCAGCAAGAACTACTTTTCCACCATTTAGGCAGTGGAGTCCCATAACTCTAACACCTTCCCAAGATTCCAACACATTTCCATCTAGGTCCTAAAGAGAAAAGGACAAGCCGGTTTCATTAGCAGCAGTGATTAAGGTCTTGTTTCATCAACAATTATTCCATGAGAGCATCTTGGATATGAGTTGGCTATAATCATCTGATATCTGACAAGCGTGAGAGGAATAATTGTTTTATTAAAACCACCCCCAAAATATAGAACTGGACTAAAATAAAAATAAAAATGCCCCAAAAAATCATGCATACGCTTACCATATTTGTAGAGCATGGTCCAATGGTCCCTAACCCATGATGGCTAAGCCAATGAAAACTCTCGAATTGCATTATCCAATGATCCAGTTTTTAATAATTCTAGATATGCAACATTTCACCCCCACATTGAAAACGGGAGTATTAAACTTACACATTGATAAAATTGCCCTCTCTTGCCACCTGTGTAGAATCTCTTTCCATCAGGATTCCATGCACAGCAAGTAAGACTGTCATCTGCAGCTTGAGTCATTCTACATTTCAATTCTCCTGTCTGAGATAGAATAAGCCACACGTTACATATGCTGAGACATCTTTTGGGATTTACAGTGCTGCATTCTGCCCCAAGGCCACTTGCCAAAGCTTGTGATTAAATTTTGAGAACATATGCTTAACAATAACATATGCTAAAACCCCAATGGCAGAAGGCAAACTACTTGCGATGGCTATTTACGAGTGTGGCTGAGAAGTTAAACTTGGTTCTACAGTAAAACAACTCCAGCTAGTGGTCAGAGTGGGAAGTTAATCCCCAACCTCCAAGTTTTGAGTCAGATGCCCCAACCACTTGCCCACACTGCCTTCTGAAAATTTTGCTTTCTTGTACATGTGCTTATGCATACAGGTAAGTATAAGCCCAAGGAGAAAACAACATTTTCTTGCCCTTATTTTTATGCTTCCTCTGTCAGTGGTGACTTCTACAGAAGACAACATTATGGTAACAAGAACAAAATTTCGAAATTTGTTTGTTCTTCTTTGCGTTTTACCCTTAAGCTTAAGTCACTGAACAGTCTCCACTAGGTTACATGTAAAGTGAAAAGCATCATTTTTGTAACCAATGATACCTCAATATTCCAGATCCACAATTCAGAGCAGTCCTCAGGACCACAAGCAATAAGATATGTGTCGTCTGGACTCCAGGCTAAATTTCCCACTCCATATGAGTGACCTTCTATTGTTCTAAGGTGTGTGGGTTCACCGTGCTGAGAAACAAATTCAACACTTAGTGACATCATGAGACTATACAAATTACATTTTTAGTGGGCAGGAAGTCTCAAGAAAATACATGTTCATTACTTTAATTTATTAAATCTATCCAAGATAATAACTAAAAGAAAAGACATGAAAAGACAAATGAGAGATCACTAGTAACTCTTTCACTACTAAAGTAAAACGTCCTTCTCCTAAACTTGCTTCCTACTTTTAGCCTGTGGATGAAAATCGTGTGACCATGTGATCATTCCAATGAAAGCTATCAACAAGTACTTTCATTTTGTCCCAATATTTACCATGACTTGAAATCTGGGTTTCTCTTTTTTTTTCTTTTGCACCTAAAAAGTGTCTCACCACTCTCTGGAGTGAGCAGGTTAAACCAGGCATAGCGTATGTCTACATGTACATGTGTGTGACTTACTGATACATCCCAGATGATGACAGTGCCATCTTTTGCTCCAGTAGCAAGTTTAGATCCGCTGTGAGAAAACCTAAGAAACCAGACCTACAATAAAACAACAAAGATAATTATTTTAGTCAGTCATTTGCCCATCTCTGTATTCCTCTTTTCCCACCTTCACTAATGTTGTGGGGTGCACAGTAGGGAAAGAATGGTCAGAACTATATCTAACCGTTGGGTATATTAGACCCATGATCAAGAGGTCTGAGCTACAGAGCTCTTGTCACTGCCCTGATGTTTTGCTCTCCAGCAAGACACAATACTGTTACATGAACCTAAAAGTGTCACTCTCCACCCAGGTGTATAACTGCATGGGTTCCAATGCCTGCTCAAATGTTTGCAGTAATCTACAATGGACTCCATCCATTGCAAACAGAGGTACACTGTAGCAACAATATTCACACAGCTGCTTCAGATTACGAGAAGTGAACTAATACAAAAAGTCTGCTTCTATCAAGCTTGATAGACTATAGCAAAAAAAAAAATTGTTTTTTCTTTCAATACATCTTCATTGAATAATTCTAGTTGGACTCTAATTTGTTATTCTTCAAAAACAAGAGCTCGCAGTGCCTCATCACTCTACTGTCACAGGTCTTGAACAGATCCAAGTCAATGCTTACCTCGTCGCAGTGTTCTGTTAATGTGTATTTTGTTTCACATGGAAAGTCATTCCTAAAAAGATAATACATGTAAGTAATTATTTATAACATGGGCAATTAATTAATAAAATCATTCTGTCACTTCCACATATTTTTAAGCACACAAGTCAAAAAGTTAGCTCTTCTTAGTGACCTGACCTTGTGCTGGATGGCTTAAATCAGGGCAGGGAACAACCCAGGTCTGAATGTCCGAGGCCAGTAAATTTTGCTCTTAGGCAAGTGAAAATGGAAGTTTAGTGGTCCAGTAGACAAGCAAAATTAGCCTCAGTAGTCGTGCTAGTTATAATTTCCACTCAAAAACAATTATTTCAAAATTTAAGACTGCAAGATGAGCAAGACAACGAGTTGAATGATGTAGTTGATAAGGCATGAACATTGTGCACCTATTGGGCAAGTAATATTAATAGTAATACAAGTCAATGAAAGTTCTCACATGAGTAAGCCCAGCAAGCCACAAGAAGACACAAGTCCCTCAAAACACGTACCTACTTGTGACTCATTTAAGGCTCAAAGGGCCTCATATCATAATGATAAAATTATGACCGCTGATGTGGTCTTACCTTGAGCAAAGATGATCACTTAGTAAAGAAAATGAATGTATTCCAACTTCCAGTTTAGTATTATGATATGGACATTTTTCTTTTTGCAGCTCAACTGCTTGATTTAATAATGTTCTTAGTCTGTGTGGAGGAAGCATCACAGATGCAGGTAAAAATGCTGAGGAAAAACAAACAGAAATCATTGAAATAAGTATGCGATAAAATTTCAGCTGCTGTAAAAAATATCTATATGCATTAACGTGCTGCAAAGGTCCAATTGTCTGATAGATGTAAGAAAAATTGATCAGGAGTACCACCGACTACATGAAAATAAGTCCAGTGCGTGCGGGAGAATCAGAAAGAAAGTCAGAGAAGAAGAGGAGGCAAAGTGTTCTGTTGGATTCCAATTCCACTAGACAAATCAAAATAATGATCAAAACAAGAGTAAAAGACAGGATGCAAAATAGTATCATGACAGTATCAGCCCTAATTACTACAAAAAAATGTTTTATTTTCTAGCAATTACTGATCTGATTTGTGAAGATTTTCTAAGGCCATGCAAACTATTCAGTTCAGGTTTCAGAAATATCAAAAAAGTCTGATGATTGTGTAAAGACTGTCAAAGAAAATGCTTATAAATAAACATGATTTACTTTGAGAAAGCAAAATTCATATCTTGAAGCCACCATGTAATTTTCTTTTTATTATATATAGACAAACTGACTGTTTGCACAAACAATCGTGAAAAAACGGGAAATGACATCACTGATATGTTCACTTGTGAGGATATGGAAAATAGGCCTGTGGGTTCCCGGATGTAGTTTCATATGAATTTTATGAGTGGTGTATTTCCAGTAAAACACTCATGGCTTTAAAATAAAAGGTGATATTGTCAATATCTGTGTCATATTATAGGTTACAATATTTTTCTCAGAGTGTGCACTGTCCCTAGCCGGTACATATATTCATGGACGGTCTTGCTGATATAAAGTAAATACTTCTTCCTCGTTTCTGAGGGTTACAATTTTCACAATAAATTATATACTATTAGAAAAATAATAACAACTCACATTGAAGTCTATCCATCAGCTTTTGTCTAGAAAGAGATCCTTTTCCATTCCATTCAGCTCTTTTGTAAAGTTCCTCTTCGTTTGTACACATTATTAATCTACAAAGAAAATTATTTCATGTACCAGTTACTAGTGTAATTCTGGTCCAAAGGTATCTTGGAAATGTCCCAGAAATTAGCGAATTTAAATATTTAATAAGTTAACTGTAATTCACAGAGTGGGTCAAAATTTCTTTCTTTGTCTTCACTGAAATGCATCACTTTTGTTGTCTTCTATATTGCCAAAATGCAAGGCTGTGGTCTAGGAAAAATTATGCAGAGCCCAAAGGTTCCTAGCCATGAAATCCTGGGCACCCAGTACTCAAGCTCATATGAAAAAAAAGTAAGTTTTTCCAGTCACCCAAAGGCAAAAGTTAGTCACTTGTGGCCATTGGGCACATCTACAGCACAGCCCAGCAATGCATTGCAGGGCTGTCGATAAGGCCCGTAACCTGTAACACCTGTTATGGCTGAGTATGTTTGATGGACCCCTGATGTTACGGGTGAACTGGCCTGTTGTTGATACAAGTCACCCATAAAGTAACAAGTTTGCTAGGGGTGTAAAGATCAAGGCAACAGGTGAATTAGCACTTAACATTTGACAGCCCTACATTGAATTTTTACCACAGTGCATCACATGCATAGATCATTAACCGCGCAGCCATGGGCCGAGCGCGGTTCTAGGTTTACCCGTGGTTTTTTTTTTTTTTTTGTATTTTTTTTGTCGGTGACCAGACGCAGACCTCCGCTCGGCCAAACTTTGAGTCACGCAACGTGTGATGTTTTTCCGCCAGAAGCTGTTAAAACATAAACACACGAACAATTTTACGGATATTGTTTTCTTTTTTGTGGGTAAAATATATTTTCTTTTCGCTTTATCAAAGCGTTGGATTTAAAGGGAATAATAAATACGCTGAAAAAAGGTATTACGTCAGCCATGGAATGCGCTGACGTTGCAGCTTTCACTTTCGCTACGTGACAAATAAGATCGTGTTTACTTTGCAAGTTTATTTCGGCAGAAGCGACGGTGATTAATTTATTTGTAATTTTGCGAGTATTTCTTGCGGTTTTAGGCAAATGAAGTAAATCCTTTGACTGTTTCATCGCAGCGAGTTCATAGATCGGAAAGAAAATTAAATGTTTGGAAGCCAAGCAAAGAACGTGTCAGAACGTGCAAAGATTACGTCATTGATAGGGAAATAACCACCGTACTAAAGATAGCCGTAGATAACGCAATTCTTGAATTATGTGACTCGTGTGACTTCTTTGCTAACCCTTAACTCAAGGGAAAAAAACAATTAAATTTAATCGTGACTTTAAAGAAAGAAAGCGGTTTGTAATAGTGTTCGTATCTTCATGCCCATACATATCCCGAAGAAACTTCCAGATTAAGACTATTACGTCATCGGAGATGTCACAACGGCTACGACTGATGGTGCGATAATAGAGTTTATGTTGATCAAGTGCTGTGATGTCTACAGTAATCAATGAATCATCAAAGATTGCTTTGCAATATGCACTACGTTGCGACTGTAGTACTAAGAAAACAGTTAAATTTTAAAAGCGCGGTTATAAGATCTAACAGATCTTCTTGTTGAAAAATAAAGGCCAATAAATAGCTAATTAAAGCAGGGAACTGAATGATAACAATTCTTTGGCCGTAGATGTGTGTGAAGTAGGCCATAGTTCATGAAAGTCTTCCCGTTAGTTTTCTATAAACAAAGACACAATCTCATTCATTTTCACGCACTATAGCAAAACACATAGTATTTACTTGCTACAATTAGGGTATCATAGTTTCAATAACAGTCAAACTTCTCCACAGCAGCCACCTTACGACACAGAAAAGTGGCTGTTGCAGAGAGGTGGTCGTTATAACAAGGTAGGGGTTAATAGAAAACTTTTTTTTTGCGGTGTGCAACATTTTTATTTTCCATAAAATGCTTGTTGTAACATACATGTAATTATCACACAATGAGAATAACATAACACAATAACACAATAACAATATATCACAGTGAGAATATAACGCCATGAAAATATATCAAATTTAATAAAAACCAAAGAGAAACAGAACCCAATGACTTGTGGAACAGATCAAGTTTCATAACCTTTTACCATTGTTGAGAAGTTATTTTGACAGTAAGCAAAGTACTTGTCAATTGCAAAGACAAAACTAGAAATTGAAACATTGGAGTACATGTGCCTGCCATAAAATTAGGCAGTAATAAATTTATTCTCTTATACAAAGAACAGTGGTAGCCCACAAATTGTTCGTATTTAAAATATAAAACTACCAGACATAAGAATACAATGTCCAGAATCCTTGCTGTGGAGCCCGTAAGCACCAGAGGAAAATGATTAAGCAGTGACATAGCTCAATAAAATTATCACACCTACTACACAATAACCTTCAATATATCCAGGTAAAGTAACAATAATTATAATATCAACACTAGTAATATGACAAAATAAGAATGTGCACGTTGGATGCAACCAATAATTACAAAGAAATCATACAAAGATGACCCTAAAACTGGAACAAATACCACTTATTCACCACAAAAAAATACATGTATCAAAACATTAAAAAAAAAACATTTTCAAGGCAGCATGTTGTGACAGGTCAATTTTGAGAAACCCATTCAATACAAATTAAAAATTTAAATATAGAATGGAAATTTAACCAGGAGAGCCAGCTGTTAAAGCCATATTTAAAGCTACAAACTTCAAAATATTTTTTGCAATAATATATATTCACACGGATAGTCTAAATGATTATTGCTCGCCCTGGCTCTCAACATTTCATTTCCACTCTGACTGATTAACATACACAGGTAAACAATGGGGTTGGCTTAAGCTTCATGTAAATGGACTTACATATCAACTGGGAAAACCATCAAAAAACCAGAGGGAAGCCATATATGTAAATTTATTTTATAGCTTTTGGAACTACTTACCCACTAAGTTGATGCACTCTTTCCCTATTACATTTCAAAGGAGTGAGCTCTGTTCTTAAACACTGAAGGGCCTCTATGCGTCTATCTTCTTCAAGGAATTCTAAGAACTTCTGCTCCATCAGACAAAACCTCATTTTCTTTGAAGAGCACAGAACGCACATAATAAAATAAGATACGATTTAGACCCAAAACAAATTATCCCCAGTTCAATATTTTAAGTCCAAACATTATTATAGCTTGGAAATGCGGGGAACACGCCGCTTACACCCACGTTAATGCATGACTCACAACAAATCAACGCCACAAATATTCAATAGGACCACTAGACAGGAATATTTTGCCAAAACGAAGCATTTATAATACTGACCGAGATGTCTTCTTTGTTCTCGACCAAAGGCCTGAGCTCTTTGAGGATCGCGTCCGCCTTTATTGAACAGAGAAAAATTCCAATGAGATAGAGTGAACCTCCCATCAAGGCATTTGAAGGGAGCATTATCCACAAAAGACACCTTACAGTGAAGAAAAGATTCAGAATTGAATGCCAAACACGATCTGAACTAACCCTTTCCCAATCACCGGCCATCACGCTCTCACGAAACTTGGCCGCTGATGGGTGTTCTAGTCTACAGCCCGATTCCTGCATGAGGACATCAACTGATTTGCTGAGGGATAAAATAAAACAAACATCATTTCTACACGCCACGCAACGGGAAACCAACACCAGAAGATGCCAATGAGATTCGTCTTTCTTTCGACTCCATATTTCCATAACACTCACTTCAATCCTAAACCTTGTAAATGTTGTACTATTAACCGTACGACATCTTCGTCGCTTCTGTGAACAATTTTCCTTTTTAGATGGCTTTTACTGTCTCCATTGGCTATGCATTCACCGTTGGAAGTACTAGTTTCGCCATCACTTCCACTAGAAGTCCGTTTCGATTTGTGCATATCGGACTCAAGGTCCAAGGAAAGGCGCGCCCTTTTTTGCGGTGGTGGAGACAGTCCACCTTTCTGTTCGTCGTCAGACGAGGCCAGGGTAGCTGAAGACCACGAGGATAGCCAGTTTTGAACAAATTCTCTGTGGAAGAAGCGACCCAACGACAGGAAAGTTGGACAACAAGACAAAGGCAACTACAGCACTATGTACTTTCCTTCATATTGTGAACTGACGTCATCGAAGTCAATAACATGGGGACTGGGTCCAAACAAAAACATTCCCCATATTTGGAGTAAACCAACACTGTCTCTCACAAAGTGCAAGTTGCCATAGTAACCAGGGTTTCCTTTCTCCAGCTCTTGTCGAACTCTTGTCTTCTTAATCAAAATACCACATGGAAACAGCATGTTCCCTTTATTATTATTATTTTTTTGATCGTGTTTAAAATGTGGCTGCTTAACAGCCTTTGCTCTATATTGCAAAAAAGACAAGGAATTTAGTAATCGCTTTTTATTAATATTTTAAATAGAAAACATAAAGCTTTTTGAAGAAAAAGCTGAACAAACTTCAATGAAGCTTTAAATACGGCGTCGATTTCCCATTAAGCTCGCCTTTTTGCTTCCAGGAAGTAATGATAAGATTATTTTTTTTTATTTGGGGATAAATTGGACATAATTAGAGATCCGATGTTTTGTTGTTGTTTTCCTTATGTTTGTATGTTTTTTGTTGTTGTTGTTGTTGTTGCCCTGTTTTTAAACGACGCTTCCCAGGAATAATTCATTTCTCTAAAAGTTGTTCATAATAAAAGTACATTAATTACTCCTATCACTATCTTTACCCTTAAGACACATGTGTTTATAAATTATTGTTTAGATAAAGGCCCAGATTTTCCATAGTTTGTATTAAAAAATGTAAGACGAACAATTCCTCGTAAGTCGACCGTGAGGTACTCGATTCGTCTACTGAAGCCAGAAGGCAAATAAAATCAGGAGAACTAGAATGAAACATGCAAGAAGCAGAGAAAGAAAGAGAGGTTGAAAGAAGAAGGTCCCAACCGTCTTTTTCAACCACAGATCCCGCCGAAGAATTTTTTCTCGCATTCTTCTGTCATCCCGCATCCCGCATCCCGCTTCGCGCATCGTTTTCCCGCATCCCGCCAAACCTAGTTCATGCAAATGAGGCTATTCATACCCAGTTCACACGCGGACGACGATCAAATATGGCTTCCTTAACCTACCGCCATATCGGGCGGTTATTGCATCGTCTACATTTCTGTAGAAGTTACAGTTCACATTTTTCTGTAAGTGTATTTTTTAACTCTCAGAGTAGCGTTATATTAGTTCCCTTATGTTCCTTTTTTCGTTCCTAAAGCGGCAGTTTGCTCCTAGTGGGATTCGATGCAGTGCAAGCACCTTACAAAATGCAGGTAACGTAACCTGAAAGCTTAGCTTAAGCTTATATCAAACACTGTGTTTTAAAATGCGAGGATTAGTATTCTAAGTACTGCTGTCGTTAATCTCTTTTGTCTCTTTTAGCTACAAAAATTCAAGCAGCAGGAACCCTGCGAGGCAGCCAACGGGTGTAAGCATGCTCATACATGTTCTCTCTTTTAAACAATTATTAATCAATATAAGACTTCTTTAGAGCGGATTTCAATTGAGTGTCGTAAAATTAAAACCAAACCAATTACATACCAGTTAGACTACTCAACCAATATCAAACCGTAGTTAAACCAAGACCAAAACCAAAGTAACTGCCTGATTACACTCAGTTGAAAACTGCTCTATACCCTACACCAAATAAACCGACGTCTTTCTTCAGAATCTGTTTTCTGAAAACCTGTGTGAGAGAAACATCTGAGTTTGTTTCTGTCACAGAAAACTGTCAAGTGATTAAATGTTGCTGTTTGTTTTAAAATGGCAATAACCAACCAGAGTCACAAGTGGAAATTTCAGCTGTATTCTCCATGTTCCCTTGGGCATGCTTAAACTGTGCCCAAAAGAGATGTTTGTTTACAGGCTGTTGATACACTTATTCTATGCCAGTGTATGACATTTGGAGACTGCAGACTGTTGAGAGCAGAATTTTAACTTATATTGTATTCCATTTGCATTATCAATAGCTAACAGTAAACAGGCTAAGCTGACCACTATTCAGGCTAAGCTAACCTGAGTGATATTTAGGCCAAAGGGAGTGCTATTTAGGCCTAAATGTAGTCTTCTGTCTGCAGTATGCAATAATATTATTGTCAAACACTAATTCTGTACTGCTTAGATTATCTCCCCTGTCTTCGGGGGCTTGCAGATGTTCAGGTGTAGGGGCTTTTCAACAACAAGCTTGACTCCTGATAAGACAAAAAGCATTTTCTAACTGCATAAAAATGTTGAATTTTCGGCCAAGTTGACTGGGACTGTACAGAAGGAATTTAGTGCTTTGCCTTTCCGGTAAGGAATGCAAACCTTACTTCTAAGACCAAGGACTGATATTTACCCAGTATGGTCTAGCACTTAAAAATACATGTATGTAATCAACCAACACATATCAGTCTCTTAGCTGATTTGTGCTAGTACATGAATCTATGAAATATCTGCCAAGCTTTTTTTATCAATTTGCCTGCATGCTTGTGGTTATGCAGCCTGATGTTAATGCTGAGAAAACTTGTAGGTTTGTGTGCAAGTCAGCGTTATGTGAATACAGTATGTGACACTTACCGGCACAGCTGTAATACAATCTTGCATAGCATTGCACATGCAAAAACACCTGTAATTCACTATAATTCTTCAATTACATATTTACAACTATCTTTAGGTTACTTGGCTGGAAGGATGAGAAGTGCTTTCATTCATCATCAAGATTTTGTAAGTGTGTCATTTTTTTGTGCTAATCTTGTTAAAAGAGGGAGATGCCTGTAGAATACTTAGTTTTCTCTTTTTCCTTTTGAGTAACCCCTCTCAGCTTTATGCATTTATAACTCGAGTTAATGCATAGGGTTGTGAGTGAGCCAGATTTTTGTCTTTGTTTTACAAATTAAGGCTTTTCTTTCCTGCCATTCTCTAGGCTCTGAAGACTACATAATAGTGAATACCCCACCATTTGCAGAGTCAGTAACAGAGGGGGACGTCAGATGGGACAAGGGTAAGTGAGTGAACTGCACCTCTCTATACTACTAATTTTACTATAGTTTTGTGAGGTGCAGTGGTCTAGTGGTAAGGTTGCTAGACTCCAGATCAAGTAGCCAGGATTCAACACCTAATACATGTATGCTCGCTGCATTGTGTTTTTGCATGATGCACTTTTTTCCAAAGTGCCTCAATTCTGAGCACAATAACTCAGTTTCTCTCTCCACCCCAGGTATAAATTGTGAAGGGGGGAGGAGGGAAGGATCCTGTGATGAGCCAGAATCCCACTCTGGAGGGGTGGAAATACTCCTAGTCACTTAATGTTAAGAAAACCAGGACAAACTCTAGCAAGATGAATAGACAATTTGACTTAAACAGGCTAAGTCACGCAATTTTAGGCAATTTCAGCGCTGGTCAAATGGTCATAGAATTAACTAAAATATCACAAAAACGGCTCAAAACTATAGAAGATCTCAAACAAAACACAGGAAAGCCAAGAAGGGACATGGATGGACAAAACTGGAGAGAATTAAAATGGATTGCATTTGGGTAAATTTGAAAAACGTCGGCCCACCTTTTTCTCAAATTTATATCAGTTTATATCAAAATGTCATTTTAATACACAGCTGGAAAATCATTCTCAATTGTTATGTGGCAGTGATTTTGCAAATGAAAGACTTTTGCTCTGCCAATTTGACGTTTAGAGCTCATAATTAACAAAATTAAACAAAATTACCTAAAGTAGCATGACCTAGCCCCTTTAATATAGCCTTTGTTACTGTAGTGTTATCAACTGTGCCATCATTCCTTTCATCCTTTAATTTGTCCTGACAAGATCAATACTCTGTCAAGCTGAGGTGTGATGACCAAGTGTTATTGTCTTGATGTAATACTAAATTCTCAGAACTACATCGAAGGAAATCTATGGCAATCAGAAATGAGAAGTGATTATTTTGACTTAAGAACTGAAGGGGTTATACCTGTTACCTAGCTCTTTTGTAACTAGGTGTCACATAAGGCCTTGAAAGGGTTATAGAGTGACAAATATGTTTTTGTTTCATAGCTCAAGGAGATGCTGTGGCTGAAGATGAAGTTGTTGGAGAAATTGAAACTGACAAGGTAAGTGTAAAGCTCAAACTGAAACTGAATTGTAATATAGCTATCAGTTGTTTTTACTATGTAATATATCTTTTTTTTAGGTGGAGATCATTACCTAATGTAAATCTTCTATACATGGTTTTTCGATGTATTATTTTTTGTTAATGAAATGACCAAGAATTAATACCAAGAATTTTTTTTTTTCACAAGAAACAAGGACTATGTTTCACCTCTGAACTCCCGAAGTCAACAGTCATTAATTTGCCGTGGCTCATGTCACTTTATAATAAGCTGTGTACTTGCAAAACATTATGAAGCAATCGTAATTCATTCTTTTTCATCTGATTTCAGACTAGCATTCCAGTCACTGCTCCTTCAGCTGGAATAATTGAGGAGTTTTTTGTCAATGATGGTGATAAAGTGGAGAAAGGTCAACAGCTGTTCAAACTTGTTCTAACAGGTATGATTAATCAGCTGATCATATAACAAAGAGATTAGCATGTCATTCTCCCAGAAAGTGCCAATTAAAGATGGCAATGATAATGAACAATTCATGCTCTTGACCTCTCAGTTTTTCAAATCCTGTCAAACACTTTCCTACATGTAACTGTCTGTCAGGACATGAGGAACAACTAGAGCAAAGGAAAATGGTAATTTTCCATCCTTTGGTTTGTAAATCTCTCTCTTACAGGAAAGGGCCCCCCTCCAAAGGAGGCCCCAGCAGCAAGTACACCACCAACAAGTACACCACCAACAAGTACACCATCGCCTCCTGAACCTTCAGCACCCGCTAAGGAGACTCCTTCTGAAATTCCAACGACTCCTCCTCCAGGTACATGTTTGATTATTATAGAATTCAGAGAGTTTTGTGGCCTCCTGTAGACGCTCAATAATGTAAACATTAACATTGTATTTACTATTGGCAAACTACAGTGTATTCTCAAAGTAATGAACTCCCTGAAATAATAATACCTCACTAGACCCTGAACGTGTATAACACAATAGGCAGTACCATATCTTGAAAGTGCAGCTCAATAACGTTTGTATAATAAGTTAGAACCATCTTGTATCAGAACATCACAATCATTGTAAATAAATAGACTGTTTAAAATTCTGATTGGAAGCGTTTCAGGAAAACATTACTGTAGTTGACATTGTAGCCAGATTGGTGAGGCTAAAAATGGCCTGAGTACAACTCTAATGTGCAGAAATCTAAACGCCTTTGAACTTTGTCTATGTAGTTCCTGAAGTACCTACTCAGCCAATAGCAGAAATCAAACCTGGGCCACCCACCCCTGTCCAACAGCCATCAGTTGCCATGCCAACAGACAGTCCATCTAAGGGAGCTCGCTCTGAGCACAGGGTATGTCAGTCTAAATAGCAGAGGGATCAACTTTAAACATGTAGTGGGCATTTCAGTGTAGTAAAGTATGACTGCTAGATTGCTATTTCACTGTCTGCCACAAGTTTGAGGTTCAAATCCTTAGAAGAACAGAAACATATGTTTGGAATAAGGAATATCTTAATTTGCAATCTAATTAGTCTTAATAAATAATAAAATAAATAAATCACTTTATTTAAATGTCAAAGTGTTTAGCAGTACTGTGCTAATTGAGGACACTGAAATGAGCAAACAAATATTATAAATTGAACAGAAACTTCTTAAAAACCCCAGCTGACGGGAGGCTGACCAGTTGGCTATTTACAAAGCGTGGAGGAGTTGAATCTGGGACCACCAAACACAAATCCACCCAGTGGCAGGGAGGAGGATTTGAACCCAGGACCTCCAGATTACAAATCCAGCTCCCTAACCACTAGGCCATGCTGCCTCCACCAAGAGTCTTGTATATTCAAGAGTTCTTCTAAATTGCAGTTCTAAGCTATCCTTGATTCATTAGCAAACAAAACATTTTCATTGCTGCAAACCCAAAAAGATCTTCTCCAGGCATGTGGAATATACTATGAAGAACAAAATTAAGTTTGCATTTTTATTGAAAGGAACACTTGAACATTTTAACATGGGTGCAATCTCTGGGCCTTGAGGGCTTGGGCCTTACCATAAGGACATCCACTCTCACTACAACACCCAACTGAGCTTAACAAACACCAGCGAATGCTAGAATTCCCAATCCCAATTTCTGCATTTTCTGATCTCAGGCGAAGATGACCAGAATGCGTCAGAGGATTGCTCAAAGGCTCAAGGATTCTCAGAATACTTATGCAATGTTGACGACATTTAATGAAGTTGATATGAGGTTGGTGTTTTTGATGACAGTGACAAATTTAAGATACTGACCAGATGTTAGCATTTTCCATTCCCTACACTGTAGCTTGAAATATCAGTGTTTTGTGCCAATGGGGAGTCTGTCTTTCAGTACAGATTGTCTTGTCTTGAAACGTTTCTATGCATACATGATTCCACATTTACAAGATAAATCTCATTGACTATAGATATGGCATTATGTATTACATAGCCAACCATATTAACTATGTGATGCAAGGAAGAAAGTTGAGCGGTTTACACTAAATTTAGCAAATACTTGCATTTACCATGAAGCAATACTAACTTACAGTGACACTCGATAATCTAATAATTGGAATTTTGTTTGTTTGTTGCAGTAACATCTCTGAGATGAGAAAAAAGCACAAAGACACCTTTTTTAAGAAGCATGGTGTCAAATTAGGCTTCATGTCAGCCTTCATCAAGGCGTCTGCTCATGCTTTGCAGAGTGAGCCAACAGTAAATGCTGGTCAGTTGGTTTGTATACTTGTAGTCAGCTACAACAGAAGGTGTAATTATTATTTCATAACATCAAGACCAACGTCAGAATATTTGATAAGACTGTGTAGTCATTTTCTAGTGAGTTTTATAACAGGTTGGCCATACTTGTAGAATTTTTCTTACTAATGTGCCCAGGGACAATTCCTGTGTGAAGTAAACATGATATTTGGACTGACAATCATCACCAAGGTTCATTTGTATTCAAGCTTCATATTCTCACTTACAAAAATAAAATGTGAAAAACCCTTCAAAATCATTTTGATACTAGCTGGATGAAATAGCAATAAAGATCAGCCCAGGCAGTTACGATACATGAAGAGTCAGGAAGCTCCTGATGTAAAAAACAGTGACCAAATTTTAAAAAAATAATAATAATTCGATAATAAGCCCACCAAATCTGTTACAAATATGACCCAAAGTTCTGTTGAATGAACTAAAGGAAATGAATGTTTGCTCTCATTAAAAAATACTTACAACCTCTGATTTCCTTACCACCAGAGACATGTATTGATTGTAGTCTTGATAACTGTATGTACATTTTATCTCCTATAGTAATTGAAAACAATGAGATTTTATACAGAGATTATGTCGACATCAGCGTGGCAGTAGCAACGCCTAAGGTACGTGCAGCTTCAGGCCCGTAATCCCAGACGAAAAAGTTGGGACACGAAGCAAGTTCTCACCTTCCCCCACTTACAATGTTGATAATCAGGTGATTTTTTTCCTTTTTTGTTGAAAAAAACACATGACATTTTCCAAAATTGATTAGGGGGCATGGGAGATGCGTGATCCAGCTCAAGTTTTCTAACTACTTTTGTCCGGGATTGCGGGTTGTTCGAAAGGTGGATAACACTATCCGCCGGATAAATCACTATTCAGTGGATAACGTGGTTTGTTTTGTCAGCACTTATCCACTGGATAGTGATTTAGCCGGTGGATAGCGTTACCCAGCCTTTAAACAACCAGGGCGTGGGGCCCGTTTCTCGAAGGTCCCGAAAAGTTTTCGCACCCGAAAAGCCGTAGCAAAATCTCAAACCTTTTGACTACAGAGCTGTGTTATTCACATATTCTTAATACGAACAGAGGCTCTCTTCATACAAGAAGTTTCAGGCGTGTACACCACTCTGTCTTTAAACACCGATTAACTAAAAATGGCTTTTCGGGCCCGCTTTCGAGAAACGGGCTCCTGGTGTTAAAGGCCCCGTCCACATTACAGTTCAGTCGCTCTAGTCGTGAAACAATTTTATATCTCGACCTCTATCCAGACAAACTTTCTATTTATTAGCAAAGTTATTAGATTCTAAACAAACTGTTGGGTTGCAATTGAAACACTGTGTCTAAACAAGAGGAAGTCTCGCGTCCCTAATTCACAGCTAAGTTTTCCACGGCCGCAAAAATTAGAGGAGAAGAAAAGTCACTAATTTGAGGCTAGAAAATGTTCATTCTAGTCACTGGCTTGTTTGTGTGACTGATATCGTTAAAACTATTGGATTTTTTTTTCTATCTCACAGGGCCTTGTTGTGCCGGTGATTAGGAATGTGGAAGAAATGAACTACGCTGACATCGAAAAAGCTATCAATGCTATGGGAGAGAAGGTATGCAAACGCTTTAATCATCAAATACTCGAGAACAGGTTTTTTGGTAGCGGGCTCAATTCCCGCCGCCTTCTCGGGCCTGGTCGCGTTCCTCCACGAGAAGAGCGCGGCCTCATTCAGCGGCTGGTAATAGAGCCTTCTTCCTCGGGTCCGTTTGTAAAGCGGCCCGGTTTTCGTCATCACCACTTGCTAGTCCCCATTCTTCTCATGACACGGCCTTTTTCGTAAGAGATACTTGGAGACCAGTCGGTCATCTTCCGTTTGGCAGTCACGTGTCCAAGGTGGACAATTGGCGGTGCTTGTCCGAAGAGAGTGTGCTTTAAAGGAATTTGGGTTATTTTGGCCAGGTACAAATTTAAACTGAGTTTAAATTGAAGGAAACCTGAAAATAGCAGTTCACTAAGATAGAAAAAACATCAAAGAGATAATAATTAACCTTAAAGAAACAACGCCGCGGATGGTTAAGGATGGAGAAGATTAACACGGATTACAAACGACGAACTTGAAAAATTTAGGCTAAGCTTTTCAAGATGCGCAAACCATGACGTAGCTCCTTTAAAGAAAGCTGACTGTATTTTCTTTTTGTTTTTCGCCTCAAAGGCAAGAACAAACGAGCTAGCAATCGAGGATATGGATGGTGGAACTTTCACCATCTCCAATGGAGGAGTGTTCGGTTCCATGATGGGCACGCCTATCATTAACCCGCCCCAGTCCTCCATCTTGGGAATGCACGCCATAATTGACAGACCGGTAGCTGTCAATGGAAAGGTCAGTTACGAAATGATGTTAGCTGACATTCAGCTCTGAATTGATGTTTTTACTTGTAAATTTATTTTCTCACGAATAAGTCAGTGACTGGATGACTGTTCTAGATACCCGAACGGGTCTTTTTCTTTCTAATCTTTGATAGAAACTTCTCGACCTCAGCGAAGCCACTTGCTATACGGACTCAAACGGTACTACGGAAATCGGAAACCACAAGACTCGCACACAGACTTAAATCTTAACCTTAGTTAGCCACAACCTCGGACTAAACTGTTGAGATTACATGTAGCTAACTTCTCCTCTCCCCTCTCCTCCGATTGATATTGTTTGCTGTACATTTACCATGTGTCGTAACGCCTTACTACAACACTGGATGTAAGTAACAAGAAGAAAAATGATTTTTAGATGACTTAAGTTTCCGAGTGTTAGTTTGTCTCAGCAGGTTTTGTCTTAGTTTGTAGCAACATGACTTTTTCCAATCGCATTTGACATTTTCTCTCCTGTATTTTTTCCGAAGGTGGAGATTCGTCCCATGATGTACTTAGCTCTAACGTACGACCATCGTTTAATTGACGGCAGGGAAGCAGTGACGTTCCTTAGGAAAATCAAGGCATCTGTAGAAGATCCCCATACGTTACTCTTGGATTTGTAACTTTCCAGGCTATCAAAGCTTCAAAATTATAGTCGACCGTTTTCAATTTTAAGTCACGGGAAAGGTTTGCTGACCCATCAGTCGCAGGCGGAGAATTCTGATTAAACGTCATCCTTATGTCAGCCACTCGAGGTGGCGGAACACCAAGGTTTCAGAATTTATTTTTAATTGATTCTTTCATTGTTGCTAGCGCTTTTCCCTCATTCGAAATTGCTTCACACAAATTGAGCATCAACGTTCTTGGGAAATGATTTAAAGTTTTGCTCGTTGACCGACGAAAAATATATCCTTAACAAAGTCTGAGAAATGATTTTCTGTGTTGTTCACTTTACTGGGTTGGGAAAAGTTAACCGTAAACTCTGGCGTATATCTATCTTTCGTTTCATTACTCGTAAACCTGTATCAATATCCTTAGGAACAGACCATTATTTTGTGGAGGGAGGGGGGTAGGGAGAGTTGGGTAACTTTCTGAGGCGTGAAAATGTTTTTAATCACCCTTAGGTTGCACATGATTTTTTTTGGCAGTTAACAGCTTGTGTAAGAACTTTTAACAGATCTGGATAGTAGAAAACACTTGCTCGATATTTTTTGCATGTCTCCTGTCTTGCACGATTTTCTTTTTCTCAGCAGATTTTGCTCTGCAGGAATTTTTTGGAAATTACGGAAATTGCCGCCTGGAAAAGGAAAGAAAACGGCTGCTACGCAGGCTACAGCTGTCCGACCGCGTTACTTTAAAAAAGTATATATCGAACTTTACTCTAGGTGGCCTGCCAGCGCAAACAACGGCGAAATGAAACCCTGGCGAATAATTGAACTGCACGAGTCAGGTGAACGGGTCAATTGTATCTTTTCATTAGCATTGTAGACCATTTGAAGCTTGATGCTCTGAACACATTGAAGTCATTGAACCCAAGTCCTGGAAATTAATCCAGAGAAAAAGATCTTCTATTGTCCAGTTTGATCCGTAATCCGCCCGTCCCTTCCACCATGTTTCCTGTTCCAAAATTACGGTACAGTCACGATACACCGGCTATTAGCTGTCAGCGGCAAACTAGCTGAAACACTCAGCCCAACCTTGTCCCCAGGGCCTTCTCCTCGACGATTCTTAAAATGGCCTTTATAAAATCGTCGAGGAGAAGGCCCTGGGGATGAGGTTGCACTCGGCCGGCCCGTGGCGTTGAGGTCACCTGCGTCATGTCCGGATCGGGCGACCTTTCAAGCCCTTTTCACCTTCACAATAATCTGTTATTTTGGTCAAAATGATACCGTGTGGTTGCTGCACCGGCCTAAATCTAAATAAAACAGATCGCCCACGGCGTCAACAAGACAGTAGATGGTCATACCTCGTTTGTGCAGGCGCTACCTTCTGCCAAGCCATAAACATGGGGCTTCTAATGAGCTTCGGAGTTCTTTTTCCGGTGATCATAAGACGTTTTAACTCGAGCAGGCAAGAAACAGGTGACTATTATAAGTAAAGCTGAGCTGAACTTGTATTTGTAATTTTAGCTGTTGATAAAGCGAAAGATGCCTTAGAATCGAAGCTATAGCTCAGGTACACACTTAAGATCGATTTGACAATGATTATCGATATATAAACTTAAGGTCATTCCACTGAAATAGAACCTGCACTGAGATTTTTGTGAATCTTTGTCTATTGATTATATTATAGGAACTTGAATTTTGAAATAAATATGAGGGGTCCCCATGTTCGTTTAGGAGCAACAGCACCTTGTTTATACCCAATAAATCCTTATAAAAACACCGTGATTGCAGTCACGATTGCTTGCGAAATTCACGTTTCTGACGATTGCTTTTTGCTCTACACTGAGAATTGGTCCACATTCATTTCACTCAGAGAAATTTATTACTCAATTCAAAACAATAGAAAAAATGATAGGTCACAATGCTCGTTTGCGAGAAAATGACGATTTACCTCTATGGCGAGGTCCAGCTGTAAAGAAAAAGCCGCCATTTTTTAATGCGCGCCAGCTCACGCGCATTGCAATACTGGGGAATAACCTTAATTGTAAGTAAAAAAAAAGCATCCCGCTGAATTTTAATCAATTTGAAAGATCTTGGGTGTCGCTCAGCTGTGTCAGCTGTTGGAATTCGTCCAAACTGTCAATTGTTATTGTCAATTTTTGACCGACGTAAAGTTTTCGTGTGACAAAGGCTTCTCAAGAACTGAACATTTCTCGATCGAGCAAGAGTCAAATGACGGAAATTATTTGAACTGATTTAAAACTTTGTTCATTAGAATCTTTTATGCCTAGTTAGGTTTTCTTGCAATTGCATTTATTTGTTTTATTAATTTTCTTTCTTTCTTTATTTGTTTATTCATTGTAAATTCAAACGGATGTTTTGAATTCAGTAGTTTTTAATGACAACCATTTTTAAAACAACACATGTTAAGTTCAGTCAAAGCAGGAGTTTGTCAGACACTTACTCATGCTTTTACAAATATTTTTTTTATTGTACTTTGAACTCACTATCTCTTTTCTGATTGGCCAAGAGCTTACAGTGAATTTTCGAAATCAGCGCCTTTGACGTCATCTCTGCAGATTAAACAATAATCATGTCAAGGACACTCAAGGTCACGGGTAATCATGTCAAGTTCACGTGCTTTGTTGCTTGCCGACAGTGAAGAAGCAAAAACATGACTTTCATTTTTTTTGTTCAATGTATAATAAAACAATTATTAGATTTGGTTTTTGTGATATCCAGAATAAACAATCAATCAAGCCTTCGGCTTCGGCTGATAACCCCTACCTCAACCTTGATTATTCTGGATATCACAAAAACCGCATCCAATAATTGTTTAAAATTAATTTTTCTTAATCGGGTGAATTGTGACAGGCGGGGGAGGGGTAAGAAAGCCTTATTTTTGCGACAGATGTATCATGAAGAAAGAAAAGTGAATTTTTAAACCTTTCTCTTGTCTTTTTTTTCCTTTAATTATTTTTATTTTTAAAACAGAGAGAAAAGGGGCTTGTCTGGGTTACTTTCTAGCCTCCCACACACACACTCCTAGGGCTCATCACGCATAGTAACATTTAAGGTGGGGGAGTACAAATTTGGCCTCGTTTGCACCTCCTCGTGACTAAAATACATGAGTACCCCCATCCCCTGAGGATAGTTATTTAAAAGTATGTGAATTTTTCTCCACCAAAAAATACTCAAATGATAATGAAAAATGCTAATTAATTCAATTGAATTAAAGTGGATGTATTAGAGGCTAGTTGATTCTTTTGACTGTTCAAATTAATAACAATAAATTTACACAAGATTTTCTCAGACATTTCAGTAAGGTTAAGTTAAAACAACTGTCAATATTTCTTGACTGCTGAATATTTGTTGAGTGATAAAAAGTTCTCAACAAAATATACTTTCTCAACAAATTTTAAATAAATATATTGACCGATCAGAATTTCTCAAATCCATTGTATTTAAGATAAGTGTGACCTCAAGGAGCCATGATTTTTTGACTGGCAGCTCACTATTTCCAGTTACAATTGTCAATTCGCGAAAGGTGTGATTGTATCCCACAAGCTGGAATATTAGCAGCTGCAACATTAAAGGAGCATAGTCATTGTTTGCGCAGATTGAAAAGGTTAGACTCAATTTTTCAAATTCGTCATTTGTAATCCGTGTTAATCTTCTCCATCCTTAGCCATCCTTGTTCCTTTATGGTTTATCATTATGTCTTTGGTGTTTTTCTATCTTATTAAACTGTTATTTTCAGGTTTCCTACCATTTAAAGGTAATTTTGTATGTGGCCAAAATAGCTCAAAGTACACATGACTGAGCTCCTTTAAAAGATTGCATAATTTTGAAACATACTGATTTTTGACTTTGTATATAATAATAAAAATTAGGCAATGAAAAGATTCAGAGGATTGCTAAAATCAGAGGATGCTGCAGGTCAAGTCCTAAAGGTGGCAGTCAGAGAATTGTTAATTAATCTGGACAGTTTCCCACTCACTAGCATCATAGGCATGTAGTGCATGCTTAGTGCTTTGACTGTATTGAGCCGGGGGGGGAACTCCCATATGAAAAGGTTGGGGATCATCATCATCAGTCCTCATCATGCCATCGGACACATAAGCCCTTAAGGTTGGGGATCTGTGGCAGATCTAGGAGGGGTTCGGGGAATTCAATCGAACCGGCTAAATCAAAACAGCTAATGTCAAAAACTTGTAAAAATATTAAATAAATACAGTCAATCTTAAATGCAAAAAGTTCATAACCAGGTAAAACCTCTGCTTCTCAATAAAAGAAGTCTAATCACATCGTCAAAGCGTACAACATGATAGCGGTGACGGAGAAAGAGTTCAGGCAAATGAGAAACAATGCCGACACCGTATTTAAGGCATGGTATGCAAATGCAGTAGCCCTTGCCTCAGGCCTTGGTACCGAGCCGAGCGTCCCAAGAACCGCCTCGAGACAGCGACACAGAGAGAACACCCCTAATGACTCCCCAGAAGAATATTACTGTCGGACCTTGTTCGTTCCTTTCCTTGACCATATCACGGAAGAGATGTCATCAAGGTGAACATTTTAAATATATAATGTATTGCAATAGCTTGTATTTGCCTTGTCAGTTTAAAGTTACACACATAAATTATAAGGCTCCTCTTGATAGTTTAGCTTCTTAATACTTAAATCTTAGCTTAACAATTGATAATGCAAAATAGCATCCTTGCGTTTATTATATGCACATTAGACGGTGCAAACCAGAGCTGTGCGTGTGCGCTGACTAGTGCGCCTGCCTAAATTTTTAGATGTGGTTCTACTCAGAAGACTGCTGTTGAGTTACTTGGCCTTGTACCAAGAATAATCGTTACACGAGAAAATGCAAACATTGAAAAGATGTCGGAGATGTACAAGTCAGATCTTCCAAGTCCCCATACCCTTGACACTGAATATGACAGGTGGTTAAGAAAATGGAAATCACAAGTAACCAAGCCAGACTCTCTTCAACCTGCATTAGAAGTAAAACACTTCTCTTCTGAAGTCCATCTTATTTAAATGATCAAAATTACATTGTTTATTGAACTGATGACAACGATCTTTGTCTCTCCCTTTCCACCAGGCCTGTGATCCCGACATTTTCCCTAACGTTAACTGTTTGCTGCGAATTGCTTGCACCATGCCAGTCACTTCAGCTGACAACGAGCGAGCAAACAGTACTTTGACGCTTATATTTACGTACCACCATGACAACGGAAAGACTGTCAGGCTTGGCTCTGATGAACATTCACTACGAAAAGCCCGTTAACTACGATGCTGTGGTTCAGCTTTTTGCGGAAAGATATCCCCGAAAGATACTGCTTGACGATCCCGTCTCTGACGAAACACAAAATTGAAATAAGATGAAATGCAGTATATTTTCATCGTAGTTTTATGAAAATTTGCATGTTTTTACATTGTGTATTGTTATATTTTTATAACAAAGAATGGCATTTTTACTCTAAAAAATGAGATATTAAAACACGCTGACTTTGCCTCAGAATGGCGAAATCGCGTTTCTGAGGACTTGAAATTTAAAAATTTTCCGGGGCAGGATGTCCCCGCCCCCCCCCCCCCCCTACTGGGGCGCCGCCTTCGGCGGCTCCATTTCGTCGAACCCCCTCTCCTAAAAACCTGGATCCGTGCCAGGGGATGCTCATCAGAAAATTGAAATTAAATCCCTAAGCAAGACCAATTTGGGACATGGATCGAGCTTTATTTAACCCCTAAAAGATACCACTTAAAACGGAATAGGCTCGATTACCAACCGCTGTTCAGGAAAGGAGCCAGTGCTAGTAGACGAGACTCGAAAGACCAAGGAAAATTGAGCCTATAAACAGAAAGAAGAGACTGTTTTTTAATTTACCTCTCCGATTGCACCCTAATTCAATTCAATCAAATTCTTTATTTACACCATTTAGATACTTTGACAGCTAAAACCTGTGGCGTTCCATTATGAATACGTTAAGTGAGACCAGAATCCTTGATTTGCTCCCCTTAGCGAGATGACGCGCATTCCCGACCTTTTCATATGGGACTCGTCCCCCCGGGTGTCGAGAGCCTGGAGTGATGGCTCTGCCTCAAATGGCCGACTACAGGTACTTATTAGCATTTGCGTAGTCACTAATAAATTATAGTCTGTTGATCATCTTATCGTTAGGGGATTTTATGATTCTAGTGAAGGACTCCTGATTTTTGAACATAGAAATAACATGATACAGAAACCTGAACCTAAAAGGTTCAATATGTTAATTCCTCTTGATGCAATATTATTTGTCTTCTCTTTGTAGCCTGGATAGGCTCCCTGGCATCATTTCTTTGTTTCTTCGCCAGTCCTGTGGCTGGTCGCCTCTCTGACAAGTTAAACTGCCGATGTGTGACCATGGTTGGAGCTGGGTCTTCTGTAGTGGGACTCATTTTGTCATCGTTTGCAAACCGCATCATTATTTACTACTTCACGTATAGTTTGCTGGTTGGGTTTGGTATCAGCTGCGTTCGCACATCAAGTTTCCTTGTGGTTGCACAGTATTTTCATAAAAGGAAACCTTTCGCCACAGGGATACTATCTGCCGGTGCTGGTCTGGGTTTGTTTGTATTAGCACCAGTTATTCGAGCTTTCTTGGACAGCTTCAGTTTGGACAACACTTTCAGATTTCTGGCAGGGATAGTCTTTGTGGGTGGGATTCCAGCTCTGTTGTATGATCCTAGTGTGGAGGAAGATTGTTCAGATCCACATGACTCCAGCTTACAGCTGGAAGAAGAGGATTACCAAATAATAGAACCAACTAAGATAGTGGACTGTTCTGTGTGGACAGTGCCAGCGTTCACCGTCTTTGCTCTGGGGTTTATGATGGATTTCTTAGGAGCATCTATCACTCGTATTCACCTGGTAAGTATTCAATTTTCTTTGTTATATAGCAAACTGGTCCAGGATGAGAAGATTAATTCTGATTGGTTCCCTGCATGAGCAGTTCCAATTTTGCAATACGGACCACTAAGATCGATCGCTTACTGAAGTAAGTTTTAATGAATTGTGATTGAAACTGCGCAATAGAAGTGTTTTTTAAATTAATTTTCTCGAAAGTGACCTGAAAAACGTAGTTAAGGCTTTTAACTCTTGTGCACGCCGTTTACCGAGCACAGATCCTGGGGACACATTCAAATTTACCTGCAGGGATTTATAAAAGCCAAATTTATGAATACGTTATTGAATTTTCTAGTTCAGTCTGTCTAAGGGAATATTGCCAGGGGAAACTCCCATAAATAGAGGATGGGGTGCTCGTCAGGGATCTTGTAAACCCTAAGAGGTAGAAAAAGAAAGAAAGAAAACTCTTAACCCCTGAGAGATACAAAGATCTTATACTGTGGGCGTGGCTTGAAACTCTGTTTCACCCCTAAGAGGTACCAATTCTAGAACAGCACAATAACTGATACTTTCATGATTTTTTAATAGCATTAAACAATTGCTTCGAATACCTTCTACTTGTAAAGTTTATCATCAAATATCTGGATCCTGTCATTTTTTTTTTCGGCTTGACATTGTAAAAGGTACTGAAAAAGTTTCCCTCTGTGGACCCTATGAGGTTGAACACCCTCAGAGGTACCAAAACCACTTTCTAACCCCTAGAAGGTACGACGAGCACCCCTATCCTTTTTATATGGGAATACCTCCCCCCCCCCCCCCCCTGCCTGGGGAATATTGGTGTCATACTTTATTCTGCAAGTTTATGGACCGCGTGCCTCTGAGACGGTCCATAAACTTACAGAAAAGAAACTGACAGCTGAAGGCTCACTTCTTATGTTCCTTCTCTCGTTTTGCTTTTTTCATTACTTTTGACTTTGAATTGGACTCGGGCGTTCTATCGTCATCTAACAAGCTTGTATTTTTTCTCTCAATTTTTCAGGTGAAATATTCAGAAGAACAGGGCATCTCTCCCGACAATTCCGCAAGATTACTGATGTTCTATGGCCTTGCTTCATGTATCGCAAGATTATTAGCAGGACGTGTTTGCAATCTAACATGGGTCAACCCTCACTTTGTTTTTCAAGTCGGTGGCTGTATTAGTGGTGTGTCAGTCCTTTTGTTCACTGTGGCTCGAAGTTATCTTTCCTTTGTGTTGTGCAGCGTATCGTTCGGTCTGGGAAACGGTTCCGTCGTCACAACTAGCAATCTGATTTTCTTGACTTGTGTGGATGTGAAAAGGAGAGCATCAGCGTTTGGCCTGGCAAACTGTTTAACTTCTTTTGCCATAGCTTCGGCTCCCCCATTTGCAGGTAAGTTTGAGAACGAGATTAAATTATTGCTGCCACCATCGTTTAGTCTGAAAAGGTCGGTGATGCTCATCGGAAAATTTAAATTTTAATTAGAAAGACTCTTTTCTAAAAGAGACCAATAACCTTTAAAGGAGACCAGTCTGCGTGCGGCTTGTTCCTTCATTGGCCGAGCCTTATTTGCACCCTAAAAGATACGTTGACAGCTAAAAGTAGTGGCATTTTTGTCCTTAACACCCTAAGTGAGACCAAGATCCTTGATTTACACCCCTAAGCCAGACAACGAGCATCCCGACCTTTCTACATGGGAGTTCCCCCAGGGTGTGTTTATATCAGTTCCCTGGGGGGTACTCCCAGAAACGTTGCGTAGGGGTGTGCAGCCCACTTTCCAAAACCCTTACCCTATTTATGACCAAAATCTGCGATTTATGCTACCCTATTTATGACCTGGCCAAAAATTCGATACCCTGTTTATGACCTTTATAGCTGGCACAGCTGCCCTAAACATAAATTATGAAGGGCTTTTGTTGAGGGTCTTATTGATAATGATGAAAAAGTAGCTTCTTTTAAGAAACATACCCGATTCAAGACTAGAGTGCTAAAACCATACCCTATTTAAGACCAAAATGGCCAAAATCGATACCCTATTTATGACCAAAACGGCTGAAAAACCCAACCCTTTGGGGCCGCACATACCTGTATAGCCCATATAAGGGAGTACCCCCCACCCCCCGGGATCAGTTTGGTCTTGAAGCGTGCACCTTGATGCGAAAGATCCGGGCTCGGGGTCAACTTCCTTAAGATTGTCCACACTCTTATTTGTTCGAAAACGCATACTTTCTCATTCGTTTTCGCCCTCTGAAAACGCCGTATTTCTGTTGTAGTGTGGACGGTTAAAACAATACGCTAACGCCATGATGTTCACTGTATTTCTGGCTCAAATTCTTTGCGCATGCTTGCTTTGGACATGAACGCATGTTCGTGCGATTGAAGACGATATCGCGGACGGAAACTCTTTGATTCGTTTTTGATCGGAAGAGAAAAGTAAGAAATGAAATATTTTGAGCCGAAGAGTCTCCTAAGATGCTTCATAAAAATCCTTTAATGAGAGTTTGAAATCAGAGACATTTATTGTAAACTGTGTTCTATTTACAGGTTTTCTCGCCGATCAGCTGGGATCTTATGCGTCCGCGTTTTATTTGGCCGGCGGTTTTCTGCTCCTCTGTGCTTTGCTTCCATTTATACTCCACTGTGTTAAAGTCAAGAACAGAAACGATGAAAGTGATCAGGAGATGATAGCTATGGAAGACGATGAGAAAATTCAGAATGTGACTGCCTGATAGGACCATGGGAATTAAATGTTAGTTTGGCAGAAGAGGAAGCAAAATTCTCAAAACATTAATAATTCATCAAGTTTAAACAAAGGAAGTCATGACCGTGACGGTGTTTGGATATCTGATCTTAATTAGCATAGATTTTAACGACTTTGTTTCTCCGTTTTCTCCTTGGTTTTAGTTTCGATGGAGAAGATATATTAAACACTCAAGACAGTGTTTGAGCACATTCCAAACACCTCGAAGATCGTCAAAAGTACTCCGTTGCGCGTCGTAGTTTCAACGCTCTTCTCTGTGTTTGGAAATGTGGTCAAACACGGTGTTTAGTGTTTCTTTATTACTTCCAAAAATGGAAAATTGAGGAAGAAAACGAGAATAATTTACATACACTTTTACAGTGCTTAGAGCGTTTCTAATTGAGTGTTGAAAGTAATCAGGCAATTACTTTGGCTTTGGTTTTAGTTTTGGTTTTACTACAGTTTGGTTGAGTAGTCTAATCGGTAAGTAATTGCTTTGGTTTTGGTTTTAGGACACTCAGTTGAAAACCGCTCTATCACTCTGGCCAATCACAACTTACACAGACAATACAGTGAACCAATCAAAACTCCAAGCAAATACAGGAAGCCGACACAGAGGGCAGGAAAACGCGGGCGAGTGAGTCGCGATTGGTTTTGGTTTTACTTCTGATTGGTTGAAAAAGTGGCGCGAAATTTTTAAGCCAATCGTGTAGCGTAACGCAAAACCATAGTTAGTAGAGGAGACTACTAACTATGGCAAAACCAAAACATTAAATGCGAATTACGTTCGACACTCAAATGAAAACCGCGCTTTAAATTGTCAAGAATTTGAAAGAATTTATTTGTTGTAACAAGTTTCAAAATACGCTGTAAGAATTTTATTGGCAGATATCTTGTGATCTTGCCATTTATTCGTTTGCTTATTTTATTGATTAACACTTATTTATTACATTATTTATCATTATTTAATTTAACTGCATAGGGTTGTCTGTGCATTGGTTATCTGGTTATCTTGTTATCTTTACAAATATTTACCTCACGATATTTAACCCTTTGAATACCGACTACGCATATATGCGTAATAGGCCCTTTGCAGCTGGGGTCACGTGACCAAATTTTTCCTAGAAAAGTTTTATATTATCGGCTATAACTTAAAGAATGCCAGAAATGGAAGAGTGCATCGAAAATATCAAGATGGCCAAGTTTGAGGCCCCTGGAATTAAAGAGTAAGTTTATACGACAGTTTGAATTTTCGGAAAACTTAGAGGATTTGTATGTAAAATGTTGTTGGAGAGCAAGGTCTTGCTCTCCAGCAACTTTTTCCATACAAATCTTCTTATTCTTTTAAAAATTCGGAAGGTCATAAAATCTCCTTCTTTAATGATTGGGGTCTCAAACTTGGCTATTTTGATATTTACGACACGCTTTTTCAATTTCTGGCATTCGTTAAGTTATAGCCCATAATTTTATGAAAAATAGGTCACGTGACGGCTTAGCTGCAAAGGGCCTATTAATGGTCGTACTCTTTGTACCACTTGTGACGTCATCAATTTAAATGTCATCAGATATTCTTGATAAGCAGATGGTAGTGCTAGGCTAGCCCTTTCTGCACAATGGTCAGGTTTAGATATCGACGACATTCCGATGTGGCAAACCGAAAAACAAGGTTATCAGTTTTGGTGCAAAAACGGTGGTAAAATGTCCACTACACCTATCATTGATCAAGGTCCATTTCTAGGCTTCGCCCGTAATTAACATCCAACTTTTCACTGCAGCCAGAAAGAACATACAATGCAAAAAGTAGCCAGTGTAAAAGAGCCGAGAAAAACAGAAAGGAAAGGGCCAACAAACGAAATTGAGAACGGTTAATGGAAAAAAGAAGTCCAAATTTTGGCTTATGCGCATGCCCGGAATTGAAGTTTTGCTTAATTTTGTACCTAATCCTCGAAAACTCTCTTCTTTTAGTAAAAAAAAGCTTTTTTAGCAAAACTTAGGCTTATTTAGCGTCATGGCAGCTAAACAATCTGACCTAACGGTTAAAAACGGTATTTTTTTGACGAAAGTTTGGTATTCAAAGGGTTCACTCAAAGAAGGATGAATTAAAACTTTGCAAATATGAAATCAAGTTCGTCGTTTGTTATCCATCCTTAACCGTTTCTATTTTTATGGTTGATTGTTATCTCTATAGTGTTTTTCCATCTTGGTAGCTATTTTTTTTCAGGTTTCCTTCAATTTAAAGGTAATATCGTACAATTTTTGTAAAATTACCTTTAATAATAATAATCGAAGGAAACCTGAAAATAATAGTTTACTACGATAAAAAAGCACTATAGAGATAGTGTAATTTGGAGGACCTAGATTTTAATAGAGCCATTTATCCTTGAGAACAAAGGCTTCGTGACGTCGCGGTTGTCCTAAAAGGTACGAAGAGCACCCTCGTCCTTTTTATATGGGAGTTTCCACCCCCCCCCCCCCACCCCCCCTCTCAGGGTTAATGATTATGCCGTTCTTGGCGTATTCGTTTGAATGGACGGCTCGGGTGGTCAAGTTTGAGAATGTCTGGTAGTACGTCTTCTCTCCAAGGCCTGAATGGATAAGCGGCTGCAGATAAGTTTCTTTGTAATACGTTTCAGTGTCAAGTATTCTGATCGGCTGGTCGCAACCGTGGCGCTAAAATTTCCCAATTTTCCAATTCTTGAGGGTTTTGGGATTTGTCCGACTGAAGTCACTGCGACTTTGTAAGATCCTCATGCAATTTGTGACATTTAGGCTCTTCTCTGGACACCTTGAATCCGTTTTACATTACCTACAGCAGTAGTATTTGCTTTCTAACATTATTTAAGGTAGTCAAAAACCTAGACCACCAATCGTTCCTTTTCTGCCTGATTTTCTGGTCTAGAATACAATACGTCCATACAAAACCAGTAAGGGACTGTAAATTCTTGCTGAGTAATGATGTAATCTATTTTTATCAACTGTGCGCGACGCTATTCACCTAACGTCTCAGAAAATCCAATATTATTACTTGGAAGGCTTTTCCACAGCGCAGTACCGCTGTAGGAGAGACCCAAAGTGTGAACCACACACGAAAAACTCGGGGTTCTTTCAATCATGCCAGACCGACCAGTCAGAGACCAGTGGGACTAGCCGTTTGTGTAGGTTTTAGCCTCGTGGTCTATTAGATGTCTGAAGTCACCGTGCCAGTCTCAAGTGAATTAAGGAATGGAACGAAAGCGAGATCGTGACCCCCAGCGAGGCTTCTAGTTAAGTATTGGTGATCGCTAACTTTATTAATTAAAGAGCTCTCAAGTTTCAAGTTTCAGCGTGGTACGTGTAAACAATCATGGCGTTGCTTTTCGAAGGTATACTAAATCAAGAAATGTTTCGATATGAAGGAAGTTTGCCAGTGTAAAAATATTATCTGCTCATTACCGGTATACTGGAGGATTCTCATCTCGAAATATTTTGAACGGATCTTCACCAGACACAGGTACGTAATATATAATTTCAGCCCGTGTATGTGTAAGGTTGTAATTGCAATTTAAAATCGTGCTATAAATGATAATTCAAAAACCTCACTCAGGTTATTAATACTGTTGTTTAACAACTATAAAAGTACCTATTTCATTTTCGGCCCAAAAGGCTTAGCTGAACAGTTTTGATGATGAATGGAGGTGTATTCGCACGGGAGAAATATGTTACACAAGCTGTGTTTATTCTTAGATAATTTTACGAATTCCAATATATACTACGTGTGTTTATACGCAGTCCTTTACAGTCTCTGAACGTGCGTTGACAACAAATCTTAGTTGAATGGAATTCTCTTTGTATAACTGAAAAAAGGTAGGATAAGCCTTTCTTCGCTAACATTTTTACGAAATCTTTTTACACTGAGTAAATGAAAATAAATTACAATATCATTTAAATTCTTTACTGGGATTTTCTCTGGCGAAGAAAACGCCAGCTGGTAACATAAAAATACAGTGGTAATAACTACTCATTAAAATGTTTATTTCTCAGCTGTAAATCTTTTTGAACTAGAAGTTGAATTCTTTGAACAATAATTCACGTCATCAAAATTATTTTGGTTTTATGTTCAACTTGAAGGATAAATATGCACTGTTATATTCCAGTGTTTCAGTAGTTTCTTGCTCAATCTCTTTTTCTTGTATGCTGCTTTTATTTTTTCCTCTTGTTCAAAGTTTTCATATGTTAGTACGAACCCATGCTTTAGGAGAAATTCCTTTTCCCATTGCTCTATTTCCTGTGATAAACTCTTGTGAGCAGCAAGCACTTGTGTCTGAACACAGGCCAAAGTATCTTTGTACTTGTCATGGCAGTACTTATTGTTTCTGTTTCGTTTTTCATGCAGGGCTTTTCTTGCTTTGTCAAATGTTTTTACTAGAGATGTTGTGCCTAAGACCTTGGCAACAGACATGGCAAGCTGTGTTTGGAGGATTTTACTGTCTCGCTGATTTTTCTCCATTTCTGTTAATTTAGGATCCTTTTCTGCTTGCTGATGGACATCATTATCTGCTGAGTTACTTGCAGCATGGAGATTTGTGGTAGGAGGAACACCTGGTGAGTTGATATGATAATTTGCTGTTGTTTGATCTAGACTGCCTTCTTTTCCACTCCCATGATCATCATCAACAACATCACAGTCATCCTCATTCAGCTCAGCAGCATCATCATTTACAGAAGTGTAAACCAAATTTGTGATCAGTGCATCCAATTCTTCTTGCTCTTCTAAATCTTCTTGATCAGCAGGGAAAGAAAGATCAGTCTGGTTGTCTGCATCTGTTTGGTTTTCTTCAGTGTTATGATCTTCTGGCTCTGGCCATTCCTCATCTCTGAACACTCTGTAATACTCGGTATATGCTAGGTGCCCGTCAGTGTTGTAGACTTTCACTTTCCTTATAGGTAAGTGGAGGCTACCTTGGTTCAAGCACTCTTCCCACTTTTCCCTGAGATAGCTGCCTTCACTTTCAACGGAAGAAGAGCGAAAGTGGTGCAGAGGAGGGCCTTGCTCTTGAAATTCTGGCCATTCTTTTCCATCATGGAATACAATTTCCTTGCCATCTTCATTAACATGCCACCACACTCCTTTTCCCCACAGAAGAAAATCACTGATGGTTTCTAAATGAGCCTGATAAAGTTCATTGTCAAGAAGTTCATAGGGAATTTCTGTGTCAGGGAACTGTGGAAGTTTACTGGCTATCTTTCCGATCCTTGACTGCTGTTCAAGAAAGCTACTTTTGGTTGATTTAAAATTTCTTTCTGCTTGAGCACAAACTATACAGTTGGGAATGATATGCTCTGGATGACCACTGGAGGTTGTCTTGCTAATGGCATTTATGGTGCTGAATTCTCTTTCTTCCTCCTCTGTGTCTACAGAACTATGTGAAATTAAATGCAATGTGAAGGGGGCATGGCAGGTGATGCTATGATAATATATACCATAGAATTTTCTGCGTGTCAGGACTTCTGTGGTGTTAAATACTTTTCGAATGGCAACTAGATGGCAGAATGTCACATTATGTAAGCGTAAAATAAACCGAGGGGTGCGCTTGTCTGAAGGAGTGTACAGCAATTCACAGAGTTCCGCAAGACTATACAGTAACCTTCTGATAGTTAGGCGGCAGTTGCTTCCAAGGTGGAGGGCAAGAATAATACAACAGAGACAGTAAGCTGCTCCTCTTAACTTTTCTTTGGTGGAGAGCACTGCTTCTATTGCCTCCTCAAACAGTGGCTTTTCCTCATTAGTTAGGTGCTTGGGCAGTTCCTTTAAGATGTTATTTATGTGCTCCTTGAGATCATGGAGGGGTTCCACTGGCACAACTTCATACTGGGTCAAGTTAAGGTCTTTCATTGAAGCACTTTGATCAGGAAAACACAGTGCAGGGACTCTCTGAATACCCTTTAACTCCTTCCTCAACTGGCTCTGCAAGGCTGGTTTTAGCAAACCATCTGTTGGGAGATTTCGGCCCTTGCACTCTCTAATCATGTCGTCCTTACTCATTTGTTGGAAAGGTTGCACACCTCCATTCCTCCTCTCTTTGCCTGCTGGACCTGCAATGACTTTCTTCCTTCGCTCTTCTAGGTTGATTTGTGGGGCTCTTAGTGATGCTATGTGGTCATAGTACTGTGTTGATGACATAGTGCAACCACAGCAACCAAAGTTTCCCCCCAATTGCTCCCCACTCTCAACTTCTTGTGATGGATGGTCACCATGGAACATCCGACAGATGTCATTGATGAAGACTTTGTGGGAAGAGGTGATCTTTGTACTGAGCTGTTGGATGTCTTCTAGGCGGGTGTCACTGTATAATAGCTGATCTTCGATGGTGTCTCTACACCTTGCCATAAGGTAAATTTGTGGTTTTTCCACCATTCCTTGGACATCCTTTCCCCCGAGCTCTTTAGAGGTGTAATAAAATGCTGGATTGTAAATTGCATTTACCGTCAAGAGGATATGGCCATGATTCATAACACTTGAGTGGTCAGACCAGATCATCAGGTGTCGAGTTCGCTCCCAGTGTTTTAGTGTGTTAACCAGTTCCTCCCTTGTTGTTTCACCATCAGGCTGCTCTTTAAACTCTCCAATTTCCTTCAAGCGAATTTCCAGCTCTTTATATGTCATAGCCTCATAATGAGCTTCTGAGTGGTCTCTGACCAGACCCATTTCCTCATGTTCTGGCAATAGATTTTTCCTGATTTCCAGTAAAGGTATTTTTCTGCCACTGACTGTGAAACACTCTTTCTTGAGAGTACCATTGGAATCCAGTGTCAGCTTTTGGTAGGAGTTTGGAGCCACGATCTCACCCAAGCGGTATTCCCCATTTGCAATCTTTTTCTTTAGGGTTTCTCTTATGGCTGCACTTGTGCGAGGCACTGATGTTGTGATTCCCCCCTCCAAAGGTTTTGTTAAGCTGCCTTCTTGGAAGTGGGTTATTTTTTCTGAAGGGCTTGAACATTTCCACATTCACACCATTTTTGCTAAGAAATTCTTTTACCACCATGTTTCCTACCTTTGTCTTCTCGGATACTCCATATTTCTTAGCCAGCTGAGAGAAATTGATCTGTAATTAAATGACAGTAAATAATATGTAAATAACCAGTTAAAAACAGAATTACGACAAACAAATGTATTCTGAGAAACAGCAAACGCTTCTTTGTTTTCAGAAAATATCCCCAAGAACCTCTGTAGGCGAGTACTCTTGTCGTAAATAACCTTCCCATTCTCATCACAAACACTGTTCCTTGCAGCTACACGCGCGTAGCCACAGTTGAAAAATCCCGCCACAACAGCAGCGATATTTTCCCCTCAAGTCAGTGACTCTTCAAATCCTTCGTGTGGTAAAAGATGCTGAATCTAGTTTGAAAGCCTTAAAATACTTTTAGACACCTAAAAACGATAATCTTGAAGGTGTTTCGTTGGACTCAATTTAACTAGCTGCGCGAAGCGAATGTTTAACCCACAACTAACTCCACTTATCTGAAGATTGCGCCAAAATTCAAAAGATCATGTACAACAGAAACATGATATCCTATTATTCTACGAGCAAATAAGGTTTTAAGAGCCGTAAGTGGGCGCAAAACTGTGAGAGACAGTTAAGATTTTCAATTTTTACCAAAGATGTTCTTCGTTCAGGACGTTAAAATCTTGTTATCTTTACTTCTTTTCTACGTCCCAAATTTAAGTATATAGAGATCACAGAAACCAGTCTTCTATAAAAATAAATTTAATGTTTTCAATGTGCAAAGTTACTCCTTAATAACCCAACGGAAACGACAAAAACAACTTACAAACTTTAAGACCCTTCCACTGCAAGCTCGTCCGCCATCTTGGAAAGGCTTTGTTGCTATAGCAGCAAGAAAATTCTCTCCGTTCTAGTTTCCTGAAGTCCAGACCGCGCTTTTCAAACATGGCGGACACATCGAGCTGCTAGTTAAGTATTAAAAACGTGTAATACACCACCTTACCTTTGTTAAGATGACGTTTTTCCTATCCTAAAACCACAAGCTTATTGTAAGAGACTACGATTCAATCGGGGATTTTAGATTCCATCTCAAATGGCCTCATGAGACTGCAGTAATTGAGTAAATTGCCGTTCATCGAAAAAGAATGACAAATTTCACACCAACCAACAGCATTTTCCCGGATTCCCCGATTAAGTTCAAAAACACTGAACACGGAAGGCCATGCCGTGATACTTTAACCGTGATCTGATACCGTACAAAGTGGTGTAAACTTGAAGCGAAGAGAACGAACACAAATGGCGCCAAATTTAAGCACTGAATAACGGTCGTGTCACGTGACACGCACAAACGTTTTCTGTCCACATGGATTAGTAAGCCTATATTCAAGAAAGACCCTCGAATACTAAAATATTATTTTCCCAATTTTTTTCCTATTTTTTGGCATTTTTTAATTCTGCCCCATTCCTTAATTCACGTGAGGTCTCGTGATTCAAGGGCTTGGCTTACAAGGTCACACAAATAGTTTTAATTTTCAAGTTGTCCATCCCTGACCATTAATAAATCTAAATTCTTGAACAATAATTTCCATCGGTGGTCATGTTTGGGTTTGTGACTGACCTTGCTTAGTCCATTTAATAAAGTTCCTGTTTTGGCGTTAATTCTGCGAAATTAAGTGTTTTCATACTTGTAGAATCAATTGCTTTGCCACATGTATTCATGTATTTGTGGGAATCGCGTGAAAGTGTGTGGGTTAGTGTTCTAAACAAAGGTATTTTAATCCTCCAAGGTCAGTCGGCCCGTACCGCACACACACATACCTGCCGAAAGAGCATGTTCTTTTTAGCAAGGTAGTCAAGTTTCACAATTTAGTCAGGTAAAGCACAACCAATGAAGTAGCAGGACAGATTCCCGGTACCTATGGCTAATTTGAGCCAAGCCCTTCAAAAGTACAACTCGCTCATTAGTGTTTACGTAATAGTTCATGTAATTTTAGAAGTACGCAATACAGGAAAGATAATTAATTGAAAAATAACTAGGTCAGGGCGAAAATTGCTTTGGTGTTATGTCGTGTTTATATTTCAGTTTTTGTTTTCATTTACAGCCATCGAATTATACACTCTTTTTACGATAATATATTTTATAAGAATATCGAGACTGATTTTAAGAATATTTTAAGAATAAACCGGAAGTTTAGATTTTGAGAAAAATCTCATTTTGTGTGTTCAAAATTTTAATACAATACAATTATGTTTTTAACTAAAACTGTATAAATTTCGTCCTTTCTCTAATCGGCAAAACTAACCAAAAACCAACAAAAACAGTGTGTTGGATGCTGATAACATTTCTGCAAGTTATATGCGTCATGTCAAGCTTTAATGCCTGCAGGCTGGCTTCAAAATTAATTTAACCCCATCCAGACACCAAATACATTCGAAAACAGAAACGTCATACGCCATAATCTAAGAATATTCACAAGAATATTTTCAGCCTAAAATTGGAAAAAAAATAACAGTATTCAGCCTCGGTCGGAAAAGCAATATTCTTAGAAAAAGAAAAAAATGTCTACACAGAGTTGAAACACAAAATAAAACGATACACTGTATAAAAGACCGGTTTTGGCGGTTTACCCCTACTTTAGGACTGCATACTATAAAGTTTTTCACCATGAGGTAGTAAGCTCAGCTCGTGACTAGCACGAGGGAAAGCATATTCAGAAAAGGAAAAACTATCTTGATCTACAAATCAGGTCAGTGTAATTTATACCATTCGTTATATTGCAAAGGTCACTAATCGTTGATATCGGCGCGTCCAGTCAAAGCTGAATTAATCAGTAATTTTTAATACTTCAAACGCTGGTAAGGTTTGAATAGCGTGTTTCTCTTTGAAGTCAGTCATCAACAGACGGAAAAGGCAAGAAAGGTTGGTGAAAACAGGCCAAGGTGAACAATTTTAAAACAGACAAGCAAATCTGCATGATATCCCACGATTTTCCAGACCGTTCCAGAGTTCAAGATTCAACAATTCAACAATTCTAGGTATTTCAATCGTTTCTAAGTTTTATTTGTGTGCGATTGGCTGCATGTTAAACTTGTATGTTGTAAATGAAATCATATAGTTAACAAAACCTGGCAATATCCAAAGGGTGCTTATGTGTGCTCATACAACTAATAATCAATGGAAGCATATGCGATTACGTATTAAATTCATGCACAGTCAATGAGCATAAAACAGAAGATATGCAGGGTTAAGGACCTTCCAACATAAATCGTAGCCTGTTTGTTCGCTTCTTTGATGTTTACCAGCCTTCTTAACCATTTCCCTCTACTAACTATGATGAAATATACCAATTTAAATTGAATTCGTGGACAATCTGAATTTGCGTGACAGCGTGTGATATGAATAGGAATTCGCTTTGAGAAAGGAAGGTAAAAAGCGCAAGGCATTTTTCCATTTCTATGCCTCCTAACCTACATTGGAGTTTACAGCGACCCGGTCTGGACTTGAGAAATAAACGCCAGCGAAGACAGGGCACTGACTTTCTCAGGTTTTCAGAATCTGATCTATCAGGTGCCAATAACAGATAGATTTTCACCAATGTCTAAAATCTATTTGGAAAGTAGCATTACGCTTAAGGTTACAGTATACCTTCGGGTCGGCAATTTTCTTCAAATTTGGATTTTTGAGTCAAAATAGTGGTCGAAGAATAATCTCTAATTTCTGAAAAAAAAAATTGAAAAAGGCTAAATATTGGCGGAGAAATGGCGGTTTTACGTTTTCACCGGAAGTAAAAGTTTACCTCTTGATTGACACCCCTATAGCGCGTATGCAATCAACCGAGACGATTTTCGCGGGAATTACCTATATGGATGTCACGAATTGACTGCTCAGTTGATCAGCATTGTTGTTCTGACTACCCAGCATTTTTGGTATTAAGCGTGTCTCTATTATGTTATAAGTAAACATAGACCACGTTTAAACCATGGACCAGTTCGAAAAAGCGAAAACAGCGAAGAACGAATGAAAATACATCAACGAGTGAAGAAGCGAAAGTTCGCCACGCGGATGAAGCTATAGTTATCGTATAAGGCGGGCAAATATTCGTGGTAAGAGAAAAGAAAGGTTCTGTAAAAATTTCGGAACTTGACAGCAATAACAGGGATGCTGACAGAGACTCTCCTGATGAGTCCGATATCGACGAATCGTCGGACTCATTGAGACCATTTGAAATATTATCCATGCACAGTTGCCCACACACAGTTGCTCTCCGCGCTTTCTTGTGTTTGTTTCCTTCGCTCAGCCACTCTAGCGTTCGTATCCGTTTTCAGTCTTCCCCATTTTGCCAGACCAGCTTCAAGAAAAACTGAGCTAAAGAAAAATTATCTCCCTGCCTTCGGTTCCTTGAGCGCATTGCGAAACACAAGAGTTTTTTAGAGATTCGCGCGTAAATTTCACCAGGAGGTTAACGGTAGTAAACTTTCCCTGCCCTGATTGGCTTAGTTATCTGAGAACCCAGTTGAAGGCGTTTGTGGGCGGAGTTTCTTTGCGAAGCAGAAAAATTTTCTTAGCGCTGTTTACTCGAATAAATTTTTTCACTTGAAGCAGACAATTTAAAGAGTTATAACTCAAAGGGAATTAGTTCAATTGCTCTTAAATTTGGACAGTGGCTAGTTTAACATATAAACTACAAAAGCGTGTCTGGGAATTGTTAATTTCGAAATACTTTTTCTTCGAGAGCGATTTTTGTACGATCACTCCACATTTTTTTAATCCTATTTCGAAAATGTTCTGTAACTTTTTACTGCAGTTGAATATGCCAAAACGCAGACACGTTTTTTAAGCGCTTTGGGCCCTGAAACCGAGGAAAAAATTAAATTGGCGAAAAACGAAATTCGCTTTGACTTGTAGCTTTCGAAAGGTGATTCGGGCGCTCGCATTTAGTGGTCGTGAAAAATTCGACAATTCATTTTCTTTCAAAATTCTTGGTATAGTTTGATAGCCAGCTCCATAAGCTTTAATTTGATATAGGGGTTTAGGTATCTACAGCTTAAACTACACGCGCTACATCGCTTGCGCGCGAGACACCCCTGAAGGTATACTGTAACCTTAATCCAGAAATATTATTTTTTGTTGTGCTCTGTGTTTTTTGAGAAATGAGCTCGTCATTTTGGGCAATTTTCCATCCTGGCCATGCTCAAATTGGACTGTTAAATGAGAACTACTGGTTTTACCAGTAATTGTGTTATCCAATAAAGTCATTATCATCATCATCGTCATCATCATCATCATCATTGTCATCCTGATCATCCTCGTCCTCGTCATCATCATCATCATCATTATTATTATTATTATTATTATTATTATTATTATTATTATTAAGTTTATTTGTCAGTACCAACCATAACCAATCTCTATCGCCCGAGATCAGTAAAAAAATGAATTATGTACATAAAACTCGTCCCCGGGTATAGATAGGGTGGAAAATTCACCGCAGGCACTGCTCCAAAAAGTTAGAACCACCCTCCCCTCGGCAGGTTCAATCGCGCAAACCAATCAAAGACCAGCCATATCGATTCATTGTATTCGAACAAAGAAGCTGTATATACGAACCGCCTGGGTTGCGAAATTTGAGTAGTTTTAAAGTTGATCATTTAATCCTGTTTCTTTCTCATATCCTTTAACTCTTTTACATTTTTTAGCATTTTACCGTAGAAGCATACGGCGGAACCGTTTTAAACAGTTCTAAATGAAATGGATGAAACCAGGCAACACAACATGCAATGCTTTAGAAAAGCATCATGGTTCTTTACTGGAAAACGTTTCAAGGATAGTTCGTGGTCATGGATCGTGTGTGTTTCGGCAGCAATATGCAATGCTGTCAATTTTGGTATGGCTCTCAGCTTTGGTGTTCTGTTCCCGGTTTTGATGGAATACTTTGACGAGACCAGGGAGAGAACAGGTTAGTGAAGTCAGTCTTGTAGCTGTGTTGTGCACAAGCGCGCAGTCTTTTCAGCCCGCCAATAAAGTGTATCATAGGTGCTGGTAGTCGCGTTCAGTGCCATTGATTTGTTTCTAAGTTAAACGCTTTTAAATCCTACTGATTTAAAAACGAAACACTGCTGATCATGTCCGTGTGGGAACATAGACGGGTTCGACAATAGAGGGTCATACAAACAACAGCCGAGGTTCGATTTTAAACAGTTGCAACTTAACTTACCAGTTAAATTATCTCAAAAAAACGGTGTTGGGCTTTTGCACCTCGGAAATCGCATTGTTTTTGCGTTCCTTACTGTTCTAATACAACTGTAATGATCTTCAGAAGTTAAAAAAACGTACGCACTATCGTTTTCAAACTCTGACATTGACGTTGCATCTCACAATACAACCTGAATTAAATTCAAATGCGCTCAATTAAAATTCCCTACCTTGGATATCGTTGGACTGCCAACGGTAGTTCGCCTTATACCTTTCATTTGGTATTGACCTGTTTTACAGATAAAATATAAACATTTGTAAAAACAATTCAGTTCTTCTTTTGCTGCGAACAACTTTTATTTGCCAATGCTTGATTATTTAGCATCTTGATCAACCAATTCAGTTTTGAAGTCTGTAAAGGAAAGACTGCGTCTGCAGTCATCACCAATACTTAACGTGGTTGGCTAGGAAAAGAGTTCGATCCATTTCGCAAGAAACACTGCTCTTCAGCTTATTACAAGAGAATTGCTAAATATTCGTCTGCAGTGTTTGCTTTTTTTTTTTAATTCATAACGTATATTCTCTTCCTTAGGGAATTAAAATATATTCATGACAACTAAAAGAAGCCGGTTAGACATTATTCAAAACGTGATAATTTTTAAGTCCAACAGCATAATTATGTAAATTCCTAAAAAAAAGTTACATGGAATTCAAGTTGTTTTGCAACCAAAATGCTACGGAACATGTTGTCCGAACGATTTCAGAGGAAAACTGGATAGACATTGAAGACAGACGTTACAAACGCTATACAAGCTGAACGATTTGAATTCTTTAGTTTTGAATTCCGTATTATTTAATTTGGCTTGTAAACACAATGCCAAATTTGAGGGTTACTATATCGCAAGAAACACTGCGCTTCAGCTCACTGATTCGATCAAGCTTATTCCATCAAGAAGATTGTGAAATGTTGGTCTGTAGTGTTTGTTTTTCATTATAAATTAATAACGTATAGTCTCTTCCTTGTTGTTTTGCAAACTAAATGAAACGACCTGAGCTACAGAACATCAGTGATGTCCGAACGATTAGAGTGGTAACCTGAATAGGCAGTGAAAAGAGATCTTACAAACCGGCTATGCAAACTGAACGCTTTGAATTCTTAGCTTTGAATTCCGTAATATTTGCCTTGTAAAAATCAAATTGAAGGTCGCCTCGTACAATTTATGAAAGCTAATAAAAGCTGCCCTTTGAATTTTCCACGCTGCAAAGAAAAAATGAAAAGTTCAAAGTTCTTATTTGGCTGCAAAATTTATGAGACTGTCGCAAATGTTCAACACACTGCTGTGAAACACTTCCACTATCCTCTTTTTCTCCAAACACAGCAGAGAGAAGAACACGCTGTAAAATGTCGACCTAGCTTTATACTAAACGCTTTTTTGTTTTGATTAAATTTGTTTCGGTTGATCTATAACATCAATTTTGAGACCAACCGTTTGTAACCGCGGATCCAGCGTTTATAGAATTAATTTCTTTTCATCACAAATGCCGCCAAGTGGCAAGATTTTAAAAAGCAATATGTGCCCCTCTAATTTCTCGCAAACTAAGATTCCCGCGAAATGAGGTATTGAAGTGGAAAAATAACGATCATTTATTGATAACTGTTGTCTTTTTGTTTTCAGCGTTTGTTGGCTCAATCTGTCTGGGCATGCTATGGTTTGCAAGTCCGCTGGCAGGCTATCTCTGCGATCGTTTTGGTTGCCGCATCACATGTTTCTTGGGAAGCACGCTATGCATTGTGGGACTGGTGTCGACGTCATACGTGCAGAACCTCACAATGATGTACTTCACGTATAGCGCCTTGTACGGTTTAGGAACTTGCTTAATATACAATCCCTGCTTTCTTGTAATCGCTAAATACTTTACAGAGAAGTTGTCCGTAGCTGCTGGCGTCGTTTCATTGGGCGCGAGTGTAGGGGTCCTCTACACCGGACCTTCGCTTCAAGTCCTCTTGGACTCGTTTGAATGGAGAAACACGTTTATAATAATGGCAGCAGTGTACGGCCTTGTCTCCATTTTGAGTCTGAGTTTCAATCCATACGTAGAAGAAATAACAACTAGGGAGAATTTCAGCACTGAAGAGAACAACAATGAGGAAGAAAGAGACGAAAAGACAGGCTTCTCTCTCTACTGCAGTGTGTGGAGTTTTCCTGCTTACACTGTTATTGTAACGTCGCTTACGTTTGCCAGTTTTGGGATGTATGTTCCTTACATCAATCTGGTTAGTTTAAATTAAACTGCGCGTACTTTATCACGCTTCACCTTTGAGCAGTTATGTATTTGTTGTTGCAAGGTGGGACGAGTTGACAATGACATACAGGTTCAAATGCATCCTGCATAGGTCCTTGTACCATGCATCCCATAGCCATCCCATAGACATCCTATAGCCATTCCATAGCCAACAAGCGCCAGTGGAATAATTGGAATAAAAACGTCCCCAAAATATAGAAAACTAAAACAAAATAAAGATAAAAACGCCCCAAAGCACATGCTTACCATATTTGTAAAGCATGGTATAATGGCTCATATACCATAATGGTTAAACCAATGAAAACTGCTCTTGAATTGCACTATCCAACTACATCCTCTTTTGCGCATGGCTAAGAAAACGACTGAGAATAGAACACCAGTCAGATTTCTATCCAGCTAAGTCACCTTAATGGACGTTTTTGGGTCAAGTTTTGGTCGTTGGATTGACCGCACCAAAAAATGTCTCCAGTTTATTTAAGGTAGTTTTCTACTTTGCTTGATAAGAACTTTCCTAAGAGGTCATTATTACTTTTTTAGGTCAAGTACTGTGAAGATCTCGGAGTCTCTCCGCAGAAAGGTTCTCAGCTGTTCATTTTTATCGGCTTTGCGTCATGTGTCGCCCGACTGGTGACGGGAAGACTGTGCAGCAACAAAAGAGTTAATCCGGTGCACATTTATCAGTCATGCTTGGTATCAGCTAGTCTCGCTGCCTTTATGCTGCCCTTCACCACAAAATACTGGAACTTAATCGCGTTCAGTGTCATTTATGGATTGAGCGATGGTGTTTTCGTAACAACTCAGAATTTTATTTTACTGACGGTTGTGGACAGCAAGAGAACAACGGCCGCTTTCTGCATCAACAATTTGGTGTATTCGTTCTCTGGGGCCGCCGGCGGACCAGTTGCTGGTGAGTTAATAATGTTACTTTAAACAGAGCGCGATAATTGTCCTTGGTGTATGTAGGGAGGAGGGGGGGGGGGGGGGGGACAGACCTGAGGTGTTGAGAGAAAGTACAGTATGTTTTGAACGCAGTGTGGTCGTTACATAAAAGACCAAAGAATAATATAGCTCTTCCAGTCTGTCCCGGAACTATAACCCTGGAAGAAATTTTTGAGATTCGAACAAGCTTGGTCAAAAAAGAAACAAGAACACTATTTTCCTCCGGGACACAGCGGGTAATCCTGAGCGGACAAGATAGCGCCCTCTTGGCCTGTCGGGTAGCCAATCACAGAGCAGGATTCGGATCAACTTGCCCACTCACAGAGCTAGCCATATTCCTACAGATAGCGAGATAACCATGCAAGGAAACTATTCTCCATGTATTAAACAAACAGAGGAAACCCCTGTTCCTCGGATCTCCAAGAGAAATTGAATAAATTGATTCATGAATAGAGCAGTTTTAAGTGAGTGTCGTAATACCAAACCCAGTGTTATGAGTCTAGCCAATGAAAAAGGACACAGACAACCCAAAGGCATGAACCAATCAAATCTCGAAGTCAGTATAAATGTAGCTGACGAAAAGTGGGGGAAAACGCGAGCAGTGAGTCTCAATTGGTTTTGATTTTACTTCTGGTTAGATGAAAAAGTGAGGCGAATTTATTAAGGCAATCGTTTATCAAGCGGTTTTCAATTGCGTGTCGTAAAGCCAAAACCAAAATAATTACTTACCAATTAGACTACTCGGCCGAACTCACACCATAGTAAAACCAAACCAAAACCAAAGTAATTGGCTGATTAATTTCAGCACTCAATTGAAAACCGCTCTAGCTTAGTAGGGCAAAACCAAGTTAAAACTGCTCTGATAGTTACTCCAATTCAAAGGGAAATGTTTTTTGGTTAGATTTCATTTTTATTTTTATTTTTTATTCAGTGAGGAGAGAAAAGCCTACCTTTCAAGGTTCTTTCTTGAGATATGTTCGCTTCTTTCTTCAGCTTTGATAGCGGACCAGACAGGGAGCTATGTCTACTCATTCTACATGACGGGAGGAGTACTGTTGACGGCATCCCTGATACCGGTAATAATGATTTTCATCAACCGGAGAATCTCTCTAAGTTCACCTAGAGAACTCGGAAGTAGAATTAAACGAAGAAGAGTTTATTGGCACAGTATCGAAGGAGGAGCGCAAGAATTAATTGGAATGAAGCTCAGCGCTTGGAATGACGAGAATGCACAATTCTAGCGCAATCGTCCAATTATTTTTAGTAAAATTCTACTAGTATCCTAATACTGTACTAATGCAAGTGCTGTAATCTGATTGGCTGAGTCATTGCAAGGCTATCAGCCATTAGTGTGCAGTGACGACAAAATTGCAACGTTTCCTTTCTTATCCTTTTTTCCAAATGGATAATCATTGACAAATTTCTGAGAAGACTAAAAGGAGGGCATTTACGGTTTCTTAAATTAAAAAAGCTCGAAATTTTCGAAAGAAACTGATAAGCACGCGTACACAACTGTAAATGTCAAATTGACCATTCAATCCGCGCGAATTCTCTGAAGCGGGAAGTTTAATACAAAGACCAGAAATAACTGGAATCGTTATTTGAAGGAAATTTCAATTAGAATTCTACTAAGACAATTAGATTATTCGCTCTCGGTTTCATAATCTACTTGTTAAAGAAAACAGCACTAAGAAAATACGAGCGCTGATTGGTTAAACATCGTGTTTCTTTAAAAACAATTGGAGTTCGAGCTCGCGTGATAGTTGACAGTCAACTATCGCGCGATAGAAATTGAGAGCGAATAATGTAATTGTTTTAGTATAATTCTACTAGTCGTTTAAAACCTCGAAGTTAAAACGCCAAGAAGCGGCCGTCATTTTGTTTACAAACGTCCACTGCTATATGCTACTCGCTATCTACAACACTGATAACAGATAGTGAGAGTCAGAGAACGACATTCGTGATAGAAAGCTAGTAGATTTGTACTAAAACTCGATAGAAACACGGAGAACATGTTTTCTATTTCTTTTAAAAATACCCCGCGACGAAAAAAAAAGAAAGAAAAACAACCTGTTGACTTTTTGATCATCAAAATGTAAATTCTCTTTGCTCGAGCCATTATTAAGTCAACAGCTCGTGCTAGTTCCATGTTTCTATCGAGTTTTATAACATAACTAAAGCAAAGCGCGCGCTCTGATTGGTTAATTTGGCGTCTACCATTTGCCCATGGGTGTACGCTGCTGACGTGTGTGTTAATGTTTACAAAGCAAATCTTTTGACAGACATTGTTTCCAAAGTAGTGGCCGACGTTCTTCTGCCAGAAATGCGAAACTGTCTTCACAGTTGTCTGAAGATGAAACTTTATCGAGTTACTGGTGTGCAGTCGGTTGTCATGAATGAATTTTCGCGTGCTTGTTTTCTCTTGTCATGTAAGACTACACGAACATTTTTTGTGATGTAGCTCAGTAAAAGGACTTCTGTTGTTCCAATGTCTCAATGTTATGTTATAAAACAAATGGAAACGCCATAGCGTGCACTATTGAGTTATGGATGCACTTGGGAGGTTTGCTAAGCACTCAAGAAGCTAGAGTCGCACTCGGCTATCGCTTCGTGCGACTCTTACGTTTCTTTCGTGCTTAGCAACCTCCCGCGTGCACCATAACTCAATAGTGCACGCTAAGGCGTTCACCATTTGTTAATTAGTATAAATTGTCATATAAATCTACTAGCGTTCTATCACAAATGCGGTTCGCTGATTGGCTACGCTATTCACCATCTATTCTGTTCTGAATAGTGAGTAGCGTAGCAGTGTACGCTTGTTAACAAAGTGGCGGCCGCTTCTTTGTGTTTTCGAAGTGTCTGTGAAGAGGATTTAGATTAAGTTTAAACCGAGTAGTAGATTTTTACTAAAACAATTAGGTTATTCCCTTCATATGCGTGACAGAAATCAAGAGTGAATAATCTAATAGTTTAATAGAAACACTCGTGAACGTTTGGGAGAACTCGGAAAAGCTGTGGAAACACTCGCCTGTTGGCTCGTGTTCCCACAGCAGTCCTCGTTCTACCAAACATCCACTAGTGTTTCTATAACTCGAAAGAAACACTGTACATGTTTACTGTTTCTTAATCAATTTAAGTTCCACCTATCCTAGTTCAGTATAAATCTACTAGCCTTCTATTCCGAATGCCGTTCTCTGAGTGGCTACGCTACTCACTATCTATTCTGTGATAGATAGTCAGTAGGGTAGCTGTGTGCTCTTGTTAACAAAATGGCGGCCTCTTCTTGGCATTTTCGAAGTGTCTGTGAAGAGGATTTAGACAAAGTTTTGAACGACTAGTAGATTTATACCAAAACAATTAGATTATTCGCTCTCGATTTCTATGCGTGATAGTTGACTCGGGCTGCGCCCTCATCAAATCAAATCAAATCAAAACTTTATTTATCGATGGTGACACGTAATAGTTTATCAACTAATAAATTTGTGGCCCTCTTAAATGTGCTAAAAGTTAAAAATCTACTATAAACAATAATCAAAGATTATCACTAAAATGTCGCAATCTAAAAATTATTATTTAAAAAAGGAGTAAAAATCTTATTCTGGAGCTGACTTAACCTCATCAACTATATCACTCGATAGAAATCTTCAGCTCATAATCTAATTGTTTAATAGTGTTTACATTAAGTCTATCCCCTCCTTCATAAACTCAAATCTATTCAACGCTGGTGCTTAGGCAGCGTTTGAAATGTTGGCCATGCGAGAAACTAGGACTCTAAAAATGTCATTAAACAGAGGTTCTAATGACTCTTCACATAATTATTATCTGACTTCTAATTTGTTAATAACAACAACAACAACAATGCTTTATTTACTCTTGACACTTAATACACATTTGCGAAGAAAATTACAATAACTTAGGGAAAATATACGTGTTTAAAGTCGAGCTAGGGGGATAAATGAATCTTGCAGTTTTCGAGTTACTCCCCTACTTTTACGTGTATGGGTTCCCTGTGAATGCAACAAGATGGCGCGCTAGTGCCGCGAACTGATTATATTTTCATTCTTCATATGAATTCCCCCTGTGTTTCGTTGAAATGGAACCACTGCCTCAGTTGGATGTGATAGCTGTTTTTGCAGTTATCAGCGGCTTGACACACAGACGAGGCGAAAGGGTCAATTCTGCATTGTATTGACCCTTTCGCCTCGTTTGCATGCCTTTTGAAACAAAAGAATTTTTGACCGCAGACTCAACTGCAATAAAAGTTATTAATAGAGGTTGGAATCAGTGAGGAAAACTAATGGATGCCTAGGAATGTTTACTTCTTTGAAGAGCAGCCGCTAATAAAAGCAAAAATTTCTCTCGCAATCGGCAGTGAAAAAAAGTCAAATCTTGTGCTGTTTTTGTGCCTCTGGTACATCATTTTTACCGAGCAATTAAAACGATAAGACCATCCCCCCCCCCCCCCCCCCCAAAGAAAGGCAAAACATCGAACAAACAAAACAGAAAAATAGAAAAATTTTACTTGACTTAAACTTGACTCGGGCTACGAACTCTCGAAATTAGGCTTTGCAACTTTGATTGTTGCTAGTTCCCAATTTAATTGCTATTGGCATATTTCCGAAATTTAAATTAGTTGCATTTACGTATGAACCGAGAAAATTTATCGGACAAAGTTTGAGGGAAACGTCTAACAAAAACATTGTCAGTTGTTGTGCTTTTTTCCCGGCCTAACGGCCATATATGCCGGAACAGGTTGACTGCCACTACACGGTCCGCTTCAAAAGTTAAAAAAAGAACATCGATTTGTCATGGCCAGTTAACCAGTGAAATGAAGCTTAAGTTGACGGGACGAGTACCGAAGAAATTTTTTTAGAGCTTTTCCGCCAAAATCTACTGCACGGAGGACGAACTCAGTGGCATAAACACAATTTCTAGAAAGCGCTGAAGACAAGCTGTGTAGAAGAACAAACACTTCCTGGTGCTATATTCATTTGTCAGTATCAACCATAACCAATAAATGAATCGTGTACATAAAACTCATCCCCGGGTATAGATAGAGTGGAAAATTCACCGCAGGCCCTTGCTGCAACAAACTAGAACCACCCTCCCCTCGGTAGGTTCAATCACGCAAACCAATCAAAGACCAGGCGTATCGAGTTATTATATTCTATCAAAGAAGCTGTATATGCGAACCTCCTGGGTAGCGAAATTTCAGTAGTTTCGGAGTTGATCATTTAATCCAGTTTCCAGGAGAAATTTTTCATATCAACTTTAACTCTTTCACAGTTTTTAGCATTTTAACCGTGCAAGCATACGGCAAAGTCGTTTTGAACGGTTCCAACTGAACTGGACGATATCTTGAGTGGTTGAAATGGATGCTTTAGAAAAGTATCATGGTTTTTTATCGGAAAACGTTTCAAGGATAGTTCATGGTCATGGATCGTGTGTGTTTCAGCAGCAGTTTGTAATTCTGTTAATTTTGGTATGGTACTTAGCTTTGGTGTTCTGTTCCCGGTTTTGATGGACTTCTTTGACGAGACCAGAGAGAGAACAGGCTAGTGAACATATTCTTATAGCTCCCGTCAGCCGGTCAAGTGTATCGATCGATGAGGTAGTCGCGTTGAGTGCTGTTGATTAGTTTCTGAAAAACGCCTTTAAAATCTGCAGATTTAACAACGAAAAACGGCTGATCATGTCCTTGTAGGAACATTGACAGGTTCGAAATTAGAGGGTCATATACAAGACAGCCGAGGACAGGTTCGATTTTAAAATTGCGAATGACCAGTTAAATTTACTCGAAAAACGGTGCTGGGCTTTGCGCCTAGGGAATCGCTTTCTGTTCGCATTCCTTGCTGTTCTAATACAACTGTAATGATCACCTGAAGTTGAAAAATACGTACGCACTGTCGTTTTCAAACACTGACATTGACGTTGCATCTCGCAATGTTGAATTCAAAATGCGTTCAATTGAAATTCGCTACCTTCGATGTCGTTGGATTGCCAATGGTGCTGCATTTTATGTTCTTCATTCGGTATTGACCAGTTTTACAAATAAAATACACATCACTGTACAAAACTTAAGTTCTGTTTTTGTTGCGGACAACTTAATTTACCAACGCTCGATTATTTAGCATTTTGATCAGTCAATTTAATTTAGAAGTCTGTGAAGGGAATACTGCGTCTGCAGTCATCCTCAATTCTTAGCGTGGTTGGATAAGAAAAGAGCTAGTTTCTATTTCGCAAGAAACACTGCTCTTCAGTTCACTGACTCAAGTTTATTAAATCAAGAAGATTGCGAAATGTTGGTCTGTAGTGTTCGCTTTTGTTATTAATTCATAACATATACTCTCTTCTTTAGGGAGTTGAAATGTGTTCATGGCAACTAAAAGAAGCCAATTAGACATTATTATATTGAAAACATGATAATTTTGAAGTTCAACAACCATTCAAGTTGTTTTGCAATCAAAATGCTACGGAACATGATGTCTGAACGATTTCAGAGGGAAACTGGATAGACAGTGGAGACAGACCTTACAAACGCTATACAAACTGAACGATTTGAATTCTTAGCTTTGAATTCCGTAGTATTTAATTTGGCTTGTAAACACAGTGCCATATTTGAAGTTCATCTCGTTTAATGCGTGAAAAGCTCAATAAAAGCTGCGCTTTGAATTTTCTACTCCTACGCCAAAGTTCTTATTAATTAAGGCAACGAGATTGAATTAATCTATTGTTAGTTATTTTGGCGGTACATTTTGGCGATATGGCGAGATTAAATTGCGAAAGACTGTCGCAAAAGTGCGACACCCTGTTGTAAAACACGTCCATCCTAACACAGCACAGGGAAGATCATGCTATAAAATGCCGAACTTTATACTAAAGGTCCTTTTCTTTTGTTTTGCTTTGTTTTTGTTGATCTGTAACATCGATTCTGAGACCGACCGTTTGTTACTGCGGATCCGGCGTTTAGAAACTTAATTTCCTTTCATCACCAATGTCGTCAAATCGCAAGATTTTGTAAAGCAAAATGTAGCGCTTTTATTTTCTCGCAAACTAGGATTCCCCCGAAATGAGGTATTGAGGGTGAAAAATAGCTATCAGTTAGTGAATAATTGTTGTTCTTTTTTTTTCTTTTCAGCTTTTGTCGGCTCAATCTGTCTGGCATGTTATGGTTCTTAAGTCCGCTGGCAGGTTATCTCTGGGATCGCTTTGGTTGCCGCGTCATATGTTTCTTGGGAAGCACGCTATGCATTACGGGACTGTTGTCGACGTCATACGTGCAGAGCCTCACGATGATGTACTTCACATATAGCGCCTTGTACGGTTTAGGAACTTGCTTGACATACAATCCTTGCTATCTTGTAATCGCTAAATACTTTACAAAGAAGTTGTCTGTAGCTACTGGCGTCGTTTCATTGGGCGCGGGTGTAGGGGTCCTCTACACCGGACCTTTGCTTCAAGTCCTCTTGGACTCGTTTGAATGGGGAAACATGCACGTTTAGAATAATGACTACAGCGTACGTCCTTGTCTCCATCTTTAGTCTGAGTTTCAATCCATACGTAGAAGAAATAACAATTGTGGAGAAGTTTAACACTGAAAAGAACAACAAAGTGGAAGAAAGAGGCGACAAGACAGGCATCTCTCTCTACTCCAGTGCGTGTGGAGCTTTTCTGCTTACACTGTTATTGTAACGTCGTTTATTTTCGCCAGTTTTGGGATGTATATTCCTTACATCAATCTGGTTAGTTAACTTAAATTACGCGTACTTTATCATACTTCACCTCTGAGCAGTTATGTATTTGTAAGGTGGGACGAGTAGGCAATAACACAAGATGATATAACACATCCAACAAGCGCAAGTGGTATAATTGTTTTATTTAAAACGTCCCCAAAATATAGAAAACTAAAATAAAATGAAGATAAAAACGCCTCAGAAAATTACGCAGACTCTTACCATATTTGTAGAGCATGCATGGTAAAATGGCTCTTATAATCCATCAAATATTTTCGCTCGCGCGCAATTGGTCTAAAAGCGTCACGAGACGATTCTCCCCAATTTTCTCCCCGAGTGATTCTCCCCAATTTTCAAAACCGTGCTTGTTGCGAAAAATATTCGAAGAATAATAAACACAATAGCCTCCATTTGGCGCGAAAATATGCACGGATATTTGTCCTTGGACATTATCTGTCCCTCGAAGCGAAAGTTTTCCTCGAGCTACGTTCTCGGAAAACTGTTCGCTTCTCGGAACAGATAATGTCCGCGGACAAATATCCGTGCATATTTTCGCTCCAAATGGAGGCTATTGTTTATATATACCATAATGGCTAAGCGAATGAAAACTACTCTTGAATTGTACGATTCAAATGCATTATCCTCTTTTCCGCATGGCTAAGAAACCGACTGACAGTTAGATTTCTATGCAGCTAAATCAACTTGATGGAAGTTTTTGGGTCAAGTTTCGGAAGTTGGATTGAGCGCACGAAAAAATGTCCTCAGTTTATTTAATGTAGTTTTCAAATTTGTTTGATAAGAACTTTCTTAAGAAGTCTTTGTTATGTTTTTAGGTCAAGTAATGTGAAGATCTCGGCGTCTCTACGCAGAAAGGTTCTCGGCTGTTCTCGGCCTTGCCTCATGTGTCGCCCGACTGGCGACGGGAGGACTGTGTAGCAACAAGAGAGTTAATCCAGTGTACATTTATCAATCAGGCATGGTAACAGCTGGTCTCCCCGCCTTTATGCTGTCCTTCACCACAAAATACTGGAACTTAATCGCTTTGAGTGTCATTTATGGACTGAGCGATGGGGTTTTCATAACAACTCAATGTTATATTTTACTGACGGTTGTGGACAGCAAGAGAACAACGGCCGCTTTCTGCATCAACAATTTGGTGTATTCTTTCTCTTGCGCCGCCGGTGGACCAGTTGCTGGTGAGTTAATAATCTTACTTCAAACCGAGCGCGAGAATTGTCTTGTGGGGGGTGGGAGAGTGGGCAGGCCTGAGGTCTTGACAGAAAGTACAGTACGTTTTGAGCCCAGTGTGGTGGGTACAAAAACAAAAGCAAATAATGATATGGCTCTTCCAGTTTGTCCCAGTGGATAGCAGGGATGGCACAGTGGTGAGAGCTCTCGCCTCCCACCAGTGTGGCCCGGATTCGATTCGGCCTGGTGCCATATGTGGGTAGAGTTTGCTGTTGGTTCTCGCCTTGCTCCGCGGGTTTTTCGCCCGGTTTCCTCCCTCCACCAAAACCAAATTCCATTCGACCAGGATAGCGGACCCGCATAAAAATCAGCTAAGGCTGACGCGGCCTCCCCTCTAAATAAATTCATTTATTTTATCGTTTATTGTTTTTATTTTTGTCCCGGAACTATAACCCTGTACGAAAGGTATGAGACAGTGTCATCAATGCTTGAACATTAAGCTTAGTTAATATCGGATTTATCATATGGAAAAAAGAACGCTATTTTCTTCCGGGACACAGCGGGTAATCCCGAGCAGGCAAGATAGCGCCATCTTGCCCACTCGGGTAGCCAATCACACCGCAGGATTTGGTTCATCTTGCCCGCCTCACGGAGCTAGCCATGTAATAAGGATTCTTACTGATAGCAAGATAACCATGCAATGAAACTATTCTCCATATATTAAACAAACCGAGGAAACCCCGATTCCTTGGATCTCCAAGAGAAATTGAATAAATTGGTTGAATAACAGCAACATCAAATCAAAGCCAGGAAATGCTTTTTCAAAAAGCATCTCCCGGCTTTGATTTGGTTACATTTTTTTAATTCTTCGGGGAGAGTACAGCCTACTTTTCAAAGTCGTTTCTTGAGATATTTTTCTTTCTTTTCTTCAGCCTTGATAGCGGACCACACAGGGAGCTATATCTACTCATTCTACATGACTGGAGGAGTACTGTTTGCTGCTTTCCTGATACCAGTAATAATGATTTACATCAACTGGAGAATCTCTCTAAGTTCACCTAGAGAACTCGGAAGTAGAATTAAACGAAGAAGAGTTTATTGGCACAGTATCGAAGGAGGTTCAAACTGAGCAGGCGCAAGAATTTGGAAGGAAGCTCCGCGCTGGGACCTTGACGAAAATGCGCAGTTCTAGCGCAGTCATGTAACTGTCTATTATTAATTTAAGTCTTGCCTATCCTAGTACTCCCGGGTGGTATAGTGTTTCTATTAGGTCATGATCAATCCCCTCCCTCACAAACTCAAATCTATTCCACCGCGGTGTTTAAGCAGCGTTTGAAATGTTGACTACGCGAAAAACTAGGACTCTAGAAACGTCATTAAACAGAGTGTCTAATGACTTTGGACGTCCTCTGTCCTAGTTACTATCTGACTTCTAATTTGTTAACTATATCCTTTAAGCTTCTGCAAAACAACGATGTGAAATAAATGCCACCAACTGTATTTCGTGGTGAAGTAAGCGATCAATTTCTCTTCTACGAATAGTTTTCCAGTATAAATGTCTTGCATTTTTATGCCGTTGTCAGGTCGATAGTCTGAACCATCCTTTTCCGGTAATGGGGCGCTATCTTGGATGTCTTAGTGAGCAATATCCAGATATAAGCAGTATTTGCCTGGTCGCGAGGAGCCTGCGCGAAAAGAATGGTAAAACCTGGTTCTCCCTCTAGTCAGAGATTGGTACAATATGGCGGCTGCATACAATCCAATACTTAAGGTGGCCGAACACAGTTTTCGCGCGCGCTTTTGCTGATGCAATTGAGCGCGCGCACAGGGATTGCAAAAACAAACATGCCGTCAATAGAGCGATCATTTTATTTACTCAACACCCGCACTATCTGTGCTATTTTTCTCTATTATTGAACGCAGTGCGTTATTGATGGCTTTAGTCTTTTATTACAAAGATATGTTAGAAAAGGTAACGACGCAAAGAACCCAGCAATTCTCGGCTTTTTCTTTCTCACCGAAAGAACCCAGTTAAATGCAGCGCATGCGCAGTTGCTCGAAAAATTGAGACCGATTGCTTTTGCAGAAACTTGCCGATTTCTGACGATCCAGTCGTTAGAATTTCAAGAAATTTGGCAAAAAAATAGTTCAGAAACCACGTGAATGATCTATCGCAAAAAATCTGAATTTGACATAGGGAATTTTTATTAATACAGAACATGCAGTGAAAACGTTTTACGAAAATCGCCTATGTCAAAATTTGATTAGAACAGTGTTGACAGAAGGGATTTAATGTCAATTCGTAGTGGGCAAATGATGAAAAAAATCTAATGACTGGATTTTTTTTAAATAAACAAAAACCATTTTTTAAGCCTTGTTTTTAACCAGCCCCGTTGCCATGGCAACAGCACACACCTTAGCCAAAATGCGAGAATAAACTTTTCTGTGATTAACCTTGACTCTTGCAAAAAACGGGCGCCAAAGCATAAATAGCTTAAAAGAAATGGTGAATTAGGCATAGGCTCTTGAAAACTGTGTTCGGCCACCTTAATACAGTGATTTTCGCAGATAAGTCATAGTAATTTGACCGAGTGGAGTACAATTCAGGGAGCAATCGCGCGAGTAATTTCAAAATCGGACGAGCGCAAAGCGCGAGGCCGATTTGAAATTATGAGCATGATTACTCCCTGAATTGTACGACACGAGGTCCAATTACTAATTAATCGTATCTATAATAAATTTCGGAAATTAAAAATGTCTTTGAGAACTTCTTTTGATCGAAAACGTCTGTAGCGCTTTTCATAAGTTTTGAAAACTGTAGGAAACATCGCGAAGGAAGCCATTAAAGAGCGCGTAATTGAAGTGCGAATCACGTGGGTATCCAACTACCAAAGGGTCAAATTGGATACCTGTAATTGGACACCCAGGTGATCGCGCGCCGAGTGCGTGACAAATAGACGTGCGGAGAACCGATCGCGATCGGGAATTTTGTTATGGATACGATTATGTTAAGAGTAACGCGGGAATCGAAAGCAGTGTAAAGCTATAATTTGCACCTGACTGCTCTAAAAGCTAATAATTTCCTGTCGTTTTTCAAGCAACCCGAGAGCTTCTTTAACATTCTGCAACATTGACGGTCATTGATTAAAATACCACGCTTGCGCTGCTTGCATTGTATCTTCGTTTGATGGACAAATTGGACATGCAGGTAATGCACATTCAGACACGTAGAAAGCAATCCAAATGGCGAAGTTATTGTTGTTTTATTTGCTCATTCTTGGTTCTTCGTTAGAGCTTGGCTCATCATCCAATTGGTGGAGTCCTTATAAGTGGCGAGACTGGTGAAAGAAACTTGACATTGGTCAAAGCGAAGGACTTCTACAGCCACAAACCAGAGATTTTACCGAGCCCGGGCTGGGGGATACTTCCCTACATGAGCTATATAGGTATGTGCGACACCAAAGGGTATCCCTTTTTAGCCGTTTTGGTGCTCAATAGGATATGGTTTGTACACAACTCTTGTCTTGAATTAGGTTTCTTTCGTATGAATTGAGTCGATAATGATAAAAATGGTAGCTTCTTCTAAAAAAAACATACTCTGTTCAAGATAAGACTGCATAAACCATACCCTATTTACGACCAAAATGGCCATAATCGATACCCTATTTATGACCGAAACGGCTGAAAACCATACCCTTTGGGGCCGCACATACCTCTATGGCCCATATAAGGGAGTACCCCCTCCCATCCAGGATAAAGCCATGCATTCATGGGAAATAAACATTATACCTTGTCCATTTAAAGAGCAAGCTCTAAACGTCCATAATAATAAAAGTCGTGAGATTGTTCGGACAATCATCTTCTTTCAGTGTCGCGTGCATACATCGGTCGTTAGTTCTTCACCTTATATGTCCGTTTTAGTGTCCGATAGAGTATGGTTTGTACACAACTCTTGCCTTGAATGAGGTATGTTTCGTATGAATTGGGTATGTGCTGGAAAGGTCAGGTTTGAAAAAGGGTAGTGAATATCGCGATCGTTTTTATTATTATTATTATTATTGTTATTATTATTATTTTTTTTTTTTGTGAAATACAGTAAGAGTTTCAGTAAGCTCTCTTCACTCCCCCGCACAATTTTTCTGAGGTTACCCCTCCCCACAGGGTACCGAGAGGGAGTAAACTGAGTATTAAAACAGAGTGAATTGAGGTCTAAACGTCCATAATAGGAAAGTTTGTGAAAATAGTCGAACAACCATCCTCTTTCAGTGTCACGTGCATACATAAAAAGGTCGTTCGCTCTTTACCTAACATGTCAGTTATGTCTCGTCTCATTTCGTTGGATTCTCGCGATTCTTTATTTGTTTTTTTCGAATTTACGCTTGTTATCTGACAACTCGTTCAAGGCAATAGCTAAATACGGGATGATCTTGATTCTATCTTTCGAGTTTAGGTGACTTAGTTCGTTTAAATGCGAACCAATCAAACCCCGACCTTATCGACTCATTATCTTTCATTAAACTAGCACCATATACATTTGGTTGCGAAGTTTCCATAATTCAAAATTGATCCTTTAATCCAGTCTCCTAGGATCAATTCTTATATGCTTTTATTCTTTCGACTTTTTTTTTTTTTACCATTATATGGTTGAAGTCTACAGCAAAATCTCTTAATTAAGCAGTTCTAAATTGGTCGATATTTCGGCTGGTTGAAATGGTAGAAGAAAAAGACACCATGCACTGCTTTAGGAGAGTATCATGGTTCTTTACTGGAAAACGTTTCAAAGCAAGTTCGTGGTCATGGATCGTGTGTGTTTCAGCAGCGGTTTGCAATGCTGTTAATATTGGTATGGCTCTCAGCTTTGGTGTTCTGTTCCCGGCTCTGATGGAATACTTTGACGAGACCAGAAAGAGAACAGGTTAGTGCAGTTAGCTCAAAAAGCGCGCAGTCTGTACAGCCTGCCAGTCCAACATTGACTGGTTTGAAATAGCCTGCCATGCACTGGACAGCCGAGGACAGGTTCGATTTTAGATTGCAATCAGTTAAATATACTCGAAAAACGGTGTTGGGCATTGCCCCTTAGAAAAAGCATTATATTATTCATTTGCGTTCCTTGTGGTTTTTTTTTTTTTACAACCGCAATTATCTTCGAAAATTAAAAAAAGTACGCAGTGTCGTCTTCAAAGACTGTATGACATTGCATTGAATCGCAAACTTTTGCAACACAGCCTGGGTTAAGTTCAAATGTGTTCAATTGAAATTCACTACCTTAGATTAAGTTGTGTCTTATTTTGCTATGGCTCTGTTCAGTGATCTATAACATCGATTCGATTATTCTGAGACTATTTGTTACTGTGGGAATACATAGAATACATAGAACACATTTCCTTCCATCGAATTTTATCGTCAAATGGGGAAAGCTGAGTCTAGCAAAATTTGATGTTTCAATAATTCCGCGAAATTAGGCTCTCTCGAAAAATAATAACGACATTAAGTTAATATAACGGTTAGAAGGAGCTAGAAGACTGCACACACAAATACGGGCCTTGGCCGAACGTGCTTCAGTATCATATTATGCTGCTAGTACTGCTCCGATTTTTTCGAATTAAGCGAAAAATTATGCCAAAATTCACAATTTATGCCCCTAGATGCCCAAATTATGCTCACAAAATGATAACGTTTTTCTTTCAAAAATCTTGTTTTAAATTTGCCGTTTAGTATTTAGTGCTAACGGCTCTTGGAAGGTAACGCGATGGTTTGGCTGCCGATCAGTTGAGAATTGTGTTGCTGATGTCCGCGCATGGCTAACTGCTAACCGCTTGATGGTCATGATCAACAACACGAAAACTGAGTTTCTAATTATTGGTACCCGTCACCAGCTTACAAAAAATATCCATTGATTCTATTGTTGTTGGTGATTCTGTCATTAAAGGAACAACGTCTCAGTTTGCGCATATTGAAAAGTTTAGCTTCAATTTTTCAAATTCGTCGTTTCCAGTCCGTGTTAATCTTCTCCATCCTTAGCCATACTAGTTCCTTTATGGTTTATCATTATGTCTCTGGTGTTTTTCTATCTTATTATCTGTTATTTTCAGGTTTCCTACCATTTAAAGGTAATTTTGTACGTGGCCAAAATAACTCAAAATATCGTGACTGATTGGTTCCTGGTTTGATTGTCACATGTCTATGGATGTCACGTCGGGTAGATTTGTAGCAAAGCTTTTCGTGGGCTTTACAACATTTGAAAGAGAGGAAATAACTTACACCGGGGTCATGCCTTTGCCACCTCGCACCTTGACTACTGTAATTCAATTCTCTTCGGTCTTCCCAAATACCAACTTGATCGTCTTCAGAAGATTCTGAATGCCGCTGCTAGAGTGATATATCAGACTCCTAAATTTGATCACATCACTCCTGCTCTTGTTAACCTCCAGTGGCTCCCAGTAAAGTTTATCCTCTGTCACAAGCCTAATCTGAGATTTTCACTTTGTTCCTGTCATCAAGCCCTTCCATTCGTGCCAAGAGCGAAATGCACTACACTTGGAGACCGCGCCTTTTCTCGTTCGGGTCCATTTTTATGGACCAATTTGCCCTTGGCCGTACCATCAAGCTCGACTTTGGACATTTTTAAAAAATCGCTTATGACTCTTTATAATTTGTGTAAATCTTAGTTACATGGGCCGTTTTATATTTTTGTATTCTTATTTATTCTTTTCAGTATAGATCTTTGTTTTAGTTTGTTAGCTTCTAGATCTTTTTATGTAAAGCGCTATTGAATATTTCATAGCATTAGCGCTATAAAAATGTATAATAAGTATTATTATCTTGTACAATAAAGGCGCAAAAATAACTATCATTCATTGAATAACGTTTTTATTTTCAGCTTTTGTCGGCTCAATCTGTATGGCATGGTATGGTTTGCAAGTCCGCTGGCAGGCTATCTGAGTGATCGCTTTGGTTGCCGCATAACATGTGTTTTGGGAGGCACGCTATGCATTGCGGGTCTGGTGTTGACTTCATTTGTCCAGAGCCTCACAGTGATGTACTTCACGTATAGCGCCTTGTACTGATTTGAAGGGTGTCTGACATACAATGCATACTACCTTGTAATCGCTAAATAATTTACAGACAAGTTGTCCGTAGCTACTGGCGTTGCTTCGTTGGGCGCGAGTGTCGTGGTCCTCTACACCGGACCTTTGCTTCAGTCCTCTTAGACTCGTTTGAATGGAGTAACACTTCCAGAACAATGGCAGCAATGTACGGCCTTGTTCGCATTTTGAGTCTGAGTTTCAATCCATACGTAGAAGAAGAAATAACAACAGCGGAAAAGTATGGCACTGAAGAGAACAACAACGAAGAAGCAGGAGACGAGAAGACAGGGATCTCTCTGTACTGGAGAGTGGGGGCTTTCCAGCGTGCACTGTACTTGTAACGTCGTTCACGCTTGTCACTTTTGGAAAGTATATTCCTTATATCAATCTGGTTAGTTTAAATTGAGAACTAAGTCGCTTTGTACTTCCGAGCAGTTAATTAATAATATTTAAATCATTGTAAGGTGAAAGGAGCTGAGAATAACTCGTAAAATATGCACAGGTTCAAATGCTTCGTATGTATTTATATGCTAACAGTCCTTATGAGGACGAAGAATCTGTCCATGGCAATGTCGTTCCTAGGTGGGGCAATAAGATACGGGACCTCTGAGCCAGCATTTTCGCGCGGAACGCATGGCGCAGGTCGTTTATTCACCGTGACTGAAAAGGCTCGAACTTTGAGAACGAGAGTCCCGGCCATGGCCAAGCCGTAGCGATGTGTAGTGTGATCATTGCTTGCTTGTGTTTTCTATAGAGCGAAGTTTTCGATTGAGCGTTGTGAAACCAAAACAAAGTTATCACTCTGGCCAATTGTAAACGACACAAACAACACCGTAAACCAATCAGAGCTCGACGTCATTACATATAGCTGGCGCGAAGCGCGGGAAAACGCGAGCGAGTCACGATTGGTTTTGCATGGTTTTACTTCTGATTGGATGAAAACGTGGCGCGTGTTTTTTAAGCCAATCGTGTAGCGTGGTAATGCAAAATCAGTTTCTCTTCGACACTCAAATAAAAACCGCTCTGTAGGCTACAGTAATACAGTTACCGCACTGACAGAACTTCATCAAGACTATGATTTCCTTTTTCATGCACATAACGTTTGAGAATATTGGCTCAAAAAAAAAAAAAAAACGCCGGAATAAGGACACTACACTATCCTCCAGCCCAGAGCTCTTCTCTCTACAAAAATGACCGTGAAACAGATAGTTTTGATTGGGACCCAAGATGCAAAATCAAACAACGTCTTGTAAAGTTAAATCAACTTTAGGGACGTTGGTGGGTCGAGGTTAATTTCGGACCTTTCGATTGAGTGCACAAAACTGAAAGTCGTCTCGAGTATGCTTTACAGGGCTTGTTTCTGCTTTGTTTGACAATTAAGAGCATTTCTAATTATTAAAGCGGTTTATATTATCATTTCTTAGGTAAAGTACTGTCAAGATATTGGAATTTCTGTGCAGAAAGGTTCTGGGCTGTTCATTTGTATCGGCCTTGCTTCAGGCGTCTCGCGGCTGGTGACGGGAAGACTGTGTAACAACAAGAGAGTTAATCTAGTGTACATTTATCAATCATGCATGGTAACAGCTGGTCTCGCCGCCTATATGCTGCCCTTCACCACAAAATACTGGAACTCAATCGCTTTCAGTGTCATTTATGGATTGAGCGACGGTGTTTTCGCAACAACTCAGAATTTTATTTTACTGACGTGTGTGGACAGCAAGAGAACAACGGCCGCTTTCTGCATCAAAAGTGTGACATGTTCTATATCTGCGGCCGCCGGTGGACCAGTTGCCGGTGAGTAAAGTTTTCTTATTTTGAACCGAGTGTGAGAGCTGTACTGGGTTAGTACAGGCCCTAAATCTTGACAGCACGGTCCGAGCACAGCGTGGTCGATGCAAATAAGACAACAGCCTGATATTGTTCTAATATAGCTGAACTACCTCGCGGGATTGGTTAATAAGAGATTTATTGCACAACTGAAAATGTTTGAAAAATATTCCACGATCACGGATCAAGCACAATCAGACTTAATACGTGCAAACAGTGTGTTCAGTTTTACACTTTTTAAGGCTCAGTTATACATAAATTTAAATTTTTTTAACTAGGCCATGCACACGTGGTATTAATCTCTCGTTATTTAATTCTCTTATTTTGTTTTGTTTTTTTAAAAGTAGACTATCAGCACGTTTGATAACTTGCTCAACTGACTTGCTGACTTCATTTTTAAACGTTTGTTATTGCCATCCAGTTCACTATTTTTAGTTTAATTTTTTTACCTTGTTTGCCGTGATCTAACATGATATCCTAGGTATAATGTTGATGTAGCCGGTAAACAAATAAGTAAAAGAGTAAGTAAACAGCAAGCAGGTATTCAAAGTGTGTAAATTCGCCAAATATCACGACAATGTTGTAGGAAAATTTGTTTTCCACAGTTTGCATACATTGAAAAGTTCATCCAAGCATACAAATTTTGCGCGCACCATTTGTATTGTATTTGAATTGCGTAGAACTGAATTGTCAAGTAAAGGAACATTAATTTACATTACCCGGATTTTTTTGTGCAGTACGGATAAACATTACACTGATATATATCTTCATTCATGCTCCGAAAAGAGCCTGAAACAAACAGAGGTTGTGAGATGTTATTTGTCGCGCAACAACAGTTTATTGGCACGTGCTTTGTAGATTGAACCGTAGGTCCAATATCATAATGAACAATCAACCGGCACTCGCTAGCCAAACGTATTGTTTGATTAGTTGAACATCATCGCTCACTGAATTTTAGATTCAATAATTAAGTCAAAAATCCTTAACCGTGCTTTGTTGTGTTATGAAACTAAAAGCACGCCGGATACAATTGTTGTTTGCGACTAATCCTGAACTTTTAATACTCCCAAATGTTTTCTAACAAAGCAAAGCGCGGTTGAAAAAGTAGCTAATTTTTTTGAGCATTCGCCTCAATTTGTAACGGCTTTTCTACTGTATCGCTCCTTGATTGCAGAATGAAATAAGTTCAATGGAAAATAATTGTTTAATCAAATGCCCCTTTCCCCTCACCGTCGGTTACGATTGCTCTGCAAAATAAGCCCATCTTACTTAACTAAGCCTTTTGAATCAACGTAAATCAGGGCTTATTAACGGCGAAATTTTACGGCATATATGTATGATTTGAAATCGATAATCAACACCGGTTACTTCTTCTGAAATAACTGTTTTTAATTTAAGGGTCATCAAATGAAGGTATTAGCGGAGGCGGCGTGGCCGAGTGGTTTAGGGCCCTACCGCTATCTGGATTTGTTCTCGGTAGCCCCGAGTTCAACTCCTCGGCCGCGTTGTGTAAATAGCCAACTGGTCAGCCTCCCACCAGGTGGGATTCTTAATAGTTTATGTTATATTTGAAATATTTGTTTATTTATTTACAGTGTCCCCAATTAGCACACTAGTGCTAAATACATCGACACTTAAATAAAGTTATTATTATTATTATTATTATTATTAAATGGTTTTTATGTTTTCATAATTTAAACATACTTTTTAAAAAGCGTCTTGCTGAAGGTGACTAAAGTTTGATTTACACGAAGAACACAACATAAAGCTTATTGAGGAAACCAACATTGTAGCATACTGTCTATTGCACGTTTATAGGGACTTTAAGTGAACAAATCTACAAGCATCGCAGATAATTTGTTTTACTGCTTTTAAAAATAAAAATAAAAAAAAATAAAAAAAAAATAAAAAAACTTTATTTACCCTCGGCAGTGTTTTAGCACAAGTGGGGCCGAGCAAACAACTGAAACAAATAATTCAAATTGAACATAATTGCTGCACCTTTGATTGGCTATCTTCTTAACGAAACTGTCGAAGTCCCCTAATTTACATCACGGTACGGTTATACAGGCAAGATAGATCGCGGCTCTCTCGGGAAAGATAACTATTTTGTTCTTTACTTGTTTGACTATCAAATGTCAGTGCTTCATCCTCTGTCAGGCTCAAAAGTACAATACGGACGTTTATGCTTGTCTTTGATATACTATAGCTTTATTTATAAGCGCTAAGCACTCCTTCTTTTTTGAGATTCTCTTCCTTGTGCTGGTTTACTACGTTGACCTGGCTTGAAACCTTGGGCGATGAGTTCACTCGAAGAACTTTCTATGTTCGTTGTCTAAGTAAAAGAATATCAAAAGTCGGAAAGATATGATATAATCGAGCGCGTTGCTTTGACAGAGCCGTTTGCAACTAGATGACTTCAGGGTGGATCTGAAATTTGAAATTACAAAAACTCATAGAGTATTTGACACAAAATTCTCATATCGAATGATCGTTTGAATAACTAAAAGTAGGGTACAAGCTCTCCAAAACCTCTAATACCAGCCTGAGATTATTTCAAAACTGCTTTTTAACCAGCGCAAAGCCCATACATCAGACATGTGATGTAATCGTGTACTTAGATTTCTTACTAAAGAACAATTCGCTCGCTAAATTTGATAAATGTAACAAGCGATTCACGAAATTACATGTTTAGTGGATCAATTAAACACACAATGGTTTCCCTTTCTTTTAATTTGTAGCCTATGAAGAAAAGTGATCCCTTTACTTCTGAATGAAAGGAGGCGGACTATTTTGCCTTAATGTCTCGTAAGAAAAGCTAAATTGTACATCTCTTTGAAATTTTACGTGACAATTAGCATACATGTGAAAACTAGAAACAAAATAATCAAAACTGTAAGAGTTCTATCGAGAAGCTACTGGCGGACGGAATATCATCCACACTCTAAAATCTTCTTGTTTAGTCAAGAGGCTGTCCTTTGGCCCGCAAGCCTTCTTGAGTAAAGCAACAGTACCATCTGCCATTGACTATACCTGAAGAGAGAGAGAGAAAGAGAGAAAAAAAATTGCCATTATTCTCAAACGAAAAATGAAAATACAAGAGAAACTTTGAGCAATACACTAGGGTATCGAGGAATTCCACACTTGAAACATCTGAGGGTACCAATTTCTTTGTACATTCAGGCCATTTTTAGCCTGCGCGCAGACCTCTAATCTTTCTGTTGTTTCACGCGGAATCTATGGGTAATCACGTCAAAAATGTTACTTATTGCTTTAGTGTTTAGTGTCTTTTTTTTCTTCTTTTTTTTTTTTTCTCCTTAGAAAAGCGGCCGTGGTTGAAAGTTCTCTCGATTTTAGCCCTCTGGTCTCTCGCTTTCCAGTCATTCCACCAGGCAATCATTGCCTCGTTTTCAATGTAGTATTCACGGAAATGTTGTCTAAAGCTGAAATTTGAGATATTTTAAAAAGTTATTCATATGAACTGAAAGCTTTCAAACACCTTTCATATCATTCGCAATTCTAGTAAATTAAATATCACACAGCTCTTTCCTTGAATAAATTTGTTGCATATGGTGTATTTGTGCTGTGCTAGAGGAGAACGCTATTCTGTAAAACATACGAAACTAGCGAATCAGAGCCAGTTTAAGCTACTTCATAAGTGCATGGACATAGCCTGCTTTCCAAACACTGAGTAATCTTTTTTTCCCCGAGCAATCTTGTCAGTGTGTGAAACAGGGTAAATTTCTTTGATGCGATCGACCTGTAACGTTATGATCTTGCCAGAACTGGCTGCCTGTCGATGCTAGCTATCACGCTGTTCGAACAGCGCTTTTTTAAATCTTTCCTTTAGCAAGAGGTTAGTTTTAACCCACCGAAGAAACAAATTACCTAGTGACAAGTACAATAGAGGCACCATGAGAACACTGATGCAATAGCACTATTGCCATATCTTGAATGGGGTTATAGAAATTTATGGTTTGTTACTGTTACTACTGGCATCAGTTCAGAAAGGTGATTTTCACTAGAACGAGTTTGACGTACTGACCATTCATCCCGACTGCTAGCACCTTGTTAAGAACCTCGAGTCCAGCCTGTGCCGGCTCCTACCATGATGAATCTCTGTCTATTCCAAAGGCGTTAATAAAACAACAAATAAATCAAAGAAGTGGCGTAATCGACTGCTTGCACACCGACCGAGATAAACTAAACTTCTTGGCTTCGCTTGCAGGATAACCTAAAGCTCAACGCGTGTTCCAAGTGATTTGGAACACTGAGGAAGCGGTGCCTTTTAAAATAGAAGGAACGGCAAGAAGGAACCCAATGTCAGTCAAATGGAGGGCGGACATGGTTTGACACAAGAGGTGAATAACCTTCCTTGTTGTCTTTGTTTTGAGTTGTCAAGTTATTCCTTGTTCAACGGTTGATCTGCCACGGTTGATCTCTGGCTCGTGATTCATTGGTAGTCAGATTATGTTGCATGCCCTGTTTGGAATCAGTGGAAAAGTACTCTGAAGCCGACTCTAAAGCTCAACAGCGTGTTCCAAGTGACTTGGAGCACTGAGGTAGGGGTGCTTTTTATAATAGAAGGAATCAGCAAGAAACCAAATGTCGGCCAAATGGAGGGCGGAAATGGTTTGAGGCAAGAGGTGAATAATCTTAGCTTCTTCGTTGTCTTTGTTTTGAATTGTTTTTATTCCTTGTTCAACTGTTTATCTCGTGATTCGTTGATAGTCAGATTATGTTGCATGCCTTGGCAGATGTTATTAAACATGTTTTTTTCCGGAAAACAGGAAGTTGATGATTTAGTACAATGGTACTTTCCCTTTAAAATGAGTCATCAAATTAACATTGTTTTAAAGTCATGACTGTCGTATAGCAGTCGTATGATTTTTTTCAGCCAATCAGCAGGAGTTGTGACTCATCTTATAGTGGTTACTAGGCGAAGTTCTTTCCCATTTCAGCTGTAGTCTTGCATTCGCGGTTTGTTGTTGGCAAAGTGCGCTGTAGCTGGCACGATTAGTTTCGAAAACATCTTGCACAATGAAGATCTTTTGTGATGGAAAAGCGATTACACCTGCAGCACTGGTGACATATGAGGGTATGAACAGTGTCTATCGTAAGAAGGGAGGCGAACTGCAGTACATCGAAGGATCACGCACTTACGACACGCTTCGCTACGGAAAAAAGAATTCCGAACTTCCCTTTGAGTTCACCTTCACAGATAGGTACAACCATCAGTGGAAAGTTGTGATTGATAGAACGGACGACACCGTCAACATGTTCATTCCCTGCGGTTTTCAGATGCTATGGTATGGCGCCGACGAGAGTCCAACCAGAACTGGCTCCGATGCTCAAACACAATGGGCGTCGGTTCAGTTCAGCTGGCAAGATAAAACTTACCTCCCGCCTTTCCATGCAGGGGTCAGAATTGCGTTCAGTGGATATAAAGATAAAACAACCGGAGAATGGAGCGTGGATACAGAGCGTTGGAACAACATTCTGGATTTGGCCAAGAAAGGAACAGAGGTAACTGGAGCTGTTATGGAACAAATTGAAAAGGGAGTCGCAATCGCTTCTGGACACTAGTCCTTTTGATCTTGACTCTACCGCCCTTGGACGCACGAAATAAACTGTTGTTGTATCACTTGTAGATAATGACCGGCACAAATGTGCTATTTTTTCTATTTGTCAGAGACATTTAATTTTTTATGCACATTAATTGGCAATTTGAAATTGTGTGTGGTTGTTTATTTTCCTTTTTTTCAGCTGTAATATTGCTTAGTTACTTTATTGTCTTCTAAAATGGAAATTTCAAATAACATATTGCATAGTGGGCAATTCGTGTACTCTCTGTATTGTATTTTGAACCACTCGACGTCAGTGCCGTCCGTATTGTTGTAATCCCTATACCTGCTTTTTTTATCTCTTGGTTTATATCCTTGTACTTTCTGATTAAAACATAGTTTAACCCGTGATTTTTTAAGGACCCTGGCCCTTGTTAAACTGTCCAAATATGGTGTGTTACAATTAAATATCGTTATTATATTTTCGCTTATACTTGACCTTTGAAAGGCGTCGCATGTATATTCAACAACAAGAATAGGTCATTAAAGAAATACAAAAGAAATTTAATAAAACCACAAATAAATCAAAGAGGAAGCGTGATCGAGTGTTTGCACACCGGGTTGTGAGGCTTCGCCAGCACCGAGATCAACTTCTTGGCTTCGCTTGCAGAATAACCTAAAGCTCAACAGCGTGTTCCAAGTGATTTGGAGCACTGAGGTAGTGGGGCTTTTTATAATAGAGGGAACCGAGAAGGAACCAAATGTCAGTCAAATGGAGGGCGGAAATGGTTTGAGATAAGAGGTGAATAACCTTCCTTGTTGTCCTTGTTTTGAGTTGTTTTTATTCCTTGTTCAACGGTTGATCTCGTGATTCGTTGATATTCAGATTATGTTGCATGCCCTGGCAGATAACTCACGTGATATAGCAAAATGGAAGAATGCATTGTCATTTCAGTGCCAGTGTAGGGCATAATGCGATTGAGAACAGCAATGAATAGCGCTTTTGTTGTCTTTGTAACTGGCTCAGTGAGGTCGGAGTTATTTTTCATCAGCCACTTGATCATAGCTGATGGCAATTATGCTTTGAAACTTTCTGAAAAATTAACTTCAATAGAGAGGAAGGGGATGGGGGTAGACTGCGTGAGGGGAAGGGTTGATAGGAAGAGAAGAATAGGGGAGTGAAATACTTCAAACACATATCTTTCTTGGTAACCAAGGAAGTGAAATTTATATTTAAAGACGTGTAGGCGACTTTAAATCCTTCAACTATACGGCTTGCGAGCCACGAAGAAAGTCTGATGCAAAATAAAAACGAGACAAATATATTTGATGTCTCATCTTGTTTTTGAAAACAAATAAAGTCGCTTTATGTCCACATTTGAAAGAGATAAGTAGTTCTAAGAAAATCGATTTAAAAGGTCGATTTGATTATATTGCAAACGCCACATGCAATATAAGCTAACTGATGTTTTGCACCACCAGTTCACAAATGTGCAGCTGAGATGTTAGAAGAGAATACTTGGCCGAGTTTAGTTTTTAAGAAGTCTGATACTATGTGGTTACTCAGCTTATGCTATCCTAGTTTAGTAGTCACTTTGCTGATAAAATAGCGAAAGCAGAAATAATCTTCTGCGGTAACCACACATTCAGTGGCTAAGAGCTTTTTCAAGTCCTCAGTATAACGGACTTGCGGCTATGACGACCGGATGGAAATTCCACTCCTTGTGGGCTAATTGGACATGTTTCTGTTATTTAGTAAACGGTGAATGTCTGTAATAAGGTTCCAGGTTCAGGTCAGTTAAGTTTAAATACACAGGATGTTGAACCCCAAAATAGTAAGCGGAATAACAAATTTCTACATAAACAAAGCACTTGGTGATCAACAGTGTAACGAACCTCGTGTGGTATGTCGAAAGATGTCTCCTACGCACGTAACACTGAAAGCGGGTGTAAAACCAATTTTAGCGCTGGATGGGTATGTTAACGTTAATTTTGCTTTATGACTGACCCCATGGAAAACAGCGAGTTTTGTTTCTCCTAGCCTCAACCCTGCTACCCGTTGCCTCGGGAAGCATTGAGGGTCTTGCCCCGGGGGTGGGGGGGAGGGTACTTCAATATAAAAAAAATGGGGGCGCTCGTCGTACTTTTTAGGGGTTAAAAAAGCGGTTTTGTTACCCGGCCTCTTAGGGAGCTGATATCCTCAAAAGGTCCACATAGTCAGGTGGCTTAACGCAAAATTTAGGCTGGATCGTGACAAGAGTGATAAAAGCATGAAATTTGGCACACAGCTTGCTTATACCCTACCAAATGATATTAGAAGGGGTACCCATGTCAATCTGCTCACGTTCCCGTTTTAGGGAGATTTTAGTTTTTGACCAAAATCAAGGTATGTGATACCTGTGGTGTAATCTATTTTATTAGCAAATGCAAAGAAATGCTTTCAAAACAAGCATTTTTCAGTTTTTATATGTATGTTTGTGTTTCCTGATTCGTTTCCGATGCACTAGTGGCAAAGAAACATCTCTTTCAGTAGCACAGAAAAGATTCAAGCCCATGCCTCGCTCGTTCATCCAAGATGGCGGCCTCTTTGTTGCTCTGCTGTATCTGTAAGTATATGAAGAAAGTGTCAAAAATTCTTTGCAAAGGAACTTGAATATGCTAAAATTATGTAGGAAGGGTAGAAATAACATATTTTATTTATCTATTAGAATAGTTTTAAGCGAGTTTAAGTGAAAACGTTTGTTTTACAAGGCTCCTGTTTGAATAGGCAGGACCAGTTCATCATGAAAGTAGTTTCTGTTGGAACTATGCACAAGAAATCTTTTATTTTTTTATGTCTTTGGACATGATTTAATCCATTTGATTGTTTTATAACAGTGATTAGTTGTTGAAATCTAGAGAGCAGATCATTTTGGTTATTATCATTTATCTCAGTCTGCAGGTACAACAAATAGTTAATTGTAAGAATTATAGGGAGAAAAACGGTAATTTTAATGAAAGTAATAAGGTTTCTTCACTGCATAGTTGACTTTAAATTTCGTTTTTATTCTTCTAGGAGCTTTAATTTCAATGTCATTTGATTGGAAAAAGTGCATCATTTGTCAGGAGTCTACGAGAGAAGCATTAAAGTGTCCTCTAAACAGTAATGGACCACCTGAAGCTAGCCGCCAAACGTATTTGGCTTTCCTTCAAAATGTCAACAGCTTTCGGGAAGCAGACGGTTTACCTGTGGAGCTTAAATTTGGCGACGATGTTGATGTAGATTGCCTTTGTCGTAATCACGGTTCTTGGCACAAGTCCTGTCACCTGAAGTTTAGTATTTCAAAGCTAAAGAAAGCTCAAGAGCGTGCCGGCTGAAAACGAAGCGAGGACAGCAGAGCAGGTGAGGAGGAAAAGACCCGCACCGAAATGCAGGAAACACCAATCTGTCTCCGAAGAGTGATCGCAATGTTTATTGTGTTTAGGAGGAGACGACGGCGACAAGCTTCACTGTTTTTCGGTGCTGGAAACTGATAGGAGCATCCGTCAAATGGCCCTTGAACTTAAAGATTTTGAATTGTCAGGTCGTCTGTCAGAGGGATTGACTGCAAAGTCTTGGATGGCGCACTAATAGTCCACTGTCTGCCCACTGTCGAAGCTTCGACAGCAGCTCCATCAAAGCAAACGTGTGGATGTGGTGTTGGACACATACGTTCCTGATAGCCTAAAGGACGCAACAAGGGAGAAAAGAGGCCAAGGGGTCAGAAGGAAAGTAGCAGGCCAAACGAAGCTTCCAAAGAACTGAATGATGTTTCTGCGAGACCGTGACAACAAGTCTGAGCTGTTTTCCTTTCTGACGTCGAAGGTAACGTAATTCCAATAGTCCCTCGACAGAACATTATACATTACATCTGGTTAGTAAAGCTGTAAAATGTATTGATTCCTTGAATAATTGTTCCTATGCTGTTTAATCTATAATCCTCTGTGATTTAATTGTGTCGTAGGAACATCTGTGGTTTCCCATGGATCTGAACATGCAGTGGGTCAGTGCAACCATGAAGAGGCCGATACTCGCATCGTTGTCCACGTACGCCACGCTTTGGAGAGAGAGGTGCAGAATCTGTCCTTGTCAGAACTGTTGACACCGACGTTGTCGTGATCTTGGTTGGAGAGATTCATGATCTTCTAGCCTACAACCAACTTTCTAAAGTATGGGTTGCGTTTGGCATGGGGCGCCACGTTTCGGTTATTAACATCAACGGAATCTCTTCTTCCCTTGGAGAGTCTAAGTCGCGAGCCCTACCAGTCTTCCACGCTTTCACTGGGTGTGACTGTACTTCGCAGTCCTGTGGCATCGGAAAAAAGTCAGCGTGGCGAGTATGGGAATTGAATAGTGAAGTAACACCTGCCTTGGAGGACATTGCTACTCATCCCTTCCAGAAGTGCACGCCGTTGTGTAAATGTGACTGCCCAGAAAGTCAATCTTAGAGTGAGGGGAATTTGTAAGGGCTTTCGCAACAAGCAAAAGCATTCATAATATGATCAGATTTCAAGTAAGAAAAGACGCGGTCAATTTGCGCGCATTTTTCTCTGCTTTGCTACTACAATTTCTTTGTCTATGTTATCGGCCGAGCGAAGACTGGGTACTAATACTGTGATTTGGCTTTATAAACGCTATTTTAAATGCAGTCTTTAATAAAATAGCAAAGTACATAACCAGGTGATAAAATCAAGATAAAAATGCAAAATTCGTTTTAAAAAGTAGTAAAATAACTCTGTTGAAAATCGTACCACAGGTATCCCATATCTCGATTTTGGTCAAAAACTAAAATCTCATTAAAACGGGAGCGCGAGCAGATTGACATGGGCACCCCTTCTAATATCATTTGGTAGGGTATAAGCAAGCTGTGTGCCAAATTTCATGCTTTTATCACTCTTGTCACGATCAGGTCATTAAGCCACCTGACAAACAGTAGGAGCGTTTGCGGCATCTTTTAGAGTATTGAGCCGAAAAAATATGGCAGGAGATTAATTGTTGTTTGGTACCTCTTAGGGGTGAAAAAAATTTAAGCAACACCCACAAAACAGGATCTTGGTACCTTTTAGGGATTCTTTTCAACATTTCCGACCAGCAGCCCCACCCTTTTTATATGGGTGTAGCTTCCGTAAGCTGGTCTTTAATATCAACGTACCAAAAAGGGGTACAATTAACGTACAATTCCAAAGAACCGTGCAAGGCACGCTGAAGAACTGTTTGGTAATACGGTCCAAACTGCAAAAACAAAAACTCGCTCCCTTCAAAAACGTCCCACGTGCGATACCCTGAGGAAATGTCACGTGACACTACAAATCCGGATGTGACAAACCGGATGTGACAAACTGGAAGCCACAATGGGAGTGCTTCCCCTGTAAGTCTTGGGGGAACAATTAAAACTCACTGATTCCTGTCAGGCTCCCAGTAGGATCACAACCTTGTCGTGGTCGGGGGCTTGTGTCTCAATGACCCTGAGAGCTATGCCGGCAGGAGATTTTGTTTCCAGGTGGGGCCACCCAAGCCAGACAGTTCAAAGGGTAGAGGCCTGACAAAAAGTGATCCACTACTGGCCCTCCAGGTTTGGGGGTTGAAAACAGGGTTAAAAACCCAGTCCCATAAAAAGGTATTGGTTACGGAAGCAGTTTCCTGTGGGGCCTAAGTCATTAAGTGCTTTAATTTATACATGTATTATCCCACTCACTGAAAGGTCTTGTTTAGTTCGTATATATTTGAATAAAGCCTTAGATTCTGATGTTAAAATGCCATTAAATTAGTAAACTTATTTCAGTCATAACAATTTTGAAAACTTCATACAGAATGTCCTTCTATGAAATTTGATATTCAAATCAAATAGAATAATAGAATATAAAATCTGGGAAAACTTCCTGAATATAATTAGTCAACTAGGTCATTTCCTAAACTCAGTTGCCATCCCACTAACTTATAAATGACTTCATTTCAAGCTAGCTGATATATACATACAGGTACGTGTGACAGGGTTTGTACGGGTCCTGGGAAACCTGGAAAGTCCTGGAATTTTATTGTGGCATTTTCCAGGACTGGAAAGTCCTGGAAAAAAGCTGCTGGTCTTGGAAAGTTCTGGAAATCTGTTAGACTCAAGTAAAAAATATGAAATGTATGGCAGACAGTAGGGAGAATTAACATTGAGATCTTGGGAGTGAAAGGGTTAATGTGAATTTTAGAGTCCTGGAAAAATCAATCTGAATCCTGGAAAAGTCCTGGAAATTTGTTTCTGAAAAAGGTTATGAACCCTAAATTGTGAGTGATCCAAATCCTGATGTCATGCGATTGCCACTGGCATGATTTTTGTTTTGTTTCGTTTAAAGAAACAAGAAAAGGACAATATTATCCCAATGTCTTTGTCCTCCTTTCAGTCAGTATGTAGAGAGAGATTTTTCTCAATGACCTAATGTGGAAACCCAGTAGAGAGGCTTTATTAGGGGTTTTCGAGATACAAGATATTTACAATAGGTGAAAAAGTAATGCTATTAATTAATTTTGCAGTGGCGGATCCAGACCTTGAGCTAAGAGGGGGGCCCGGTTTTGTTTCACTTTCCCGGCCGGCTGTAATTTATGTAATTTATGAAATTTTGTGAAAAAAATAATTTGTGTGTATGTGCAGTGTGTATTAATTAATGAACAAATCACGAGTGTTTTCGGTTATTCTTTTTTCCTCGCTAAAACCGTGGTGGTGTTAGGGTTTGTGGGGGGGTTGTTTAATCTGTTACACCAAAAAAGCAACACTTTTCTCTAAGATTAAAAATTTTACCGACTTATGGGGACCCAACTTGTGTATATTTTTTACCAACTTGTGGGGACCTCTTAAATGACCCTAGTTATATGGTTTAGAAGCCATAAAAAAGCCGAGTTAAGGGGACTTTTTTCTGGGGACCCTAAAACGTCCCCACTGAACTGAACAGAGCCCACAGTTTTGGTGTGTTTCCATATCCATGTCCCCGAAAGTAGGCTGGGGTGAACGCATGTCCACACATTTCTACGTCTAGAAATGCGTAATCCGAAGTGAAGAATTTAATGAAATTTGCTAACTATGTTCTTTTAGCTTCTGCGAGAAAACAGTGTGAAATAAATGACCAAAATTTCATGATGAAGTAAGCTAAGCTTTTTTCCCCTAGTATCATACAGTGCACTGAGCAGAGCCATTTCTTATAGTACATATGCTGCAAAAAAGGGATAAAAGAGGCTCAACTCGCAGGTTGCATACAGTGTAGATTTCTTACTTTGCGATGCTGATGTTGTTGATAATCTGAACAATCCAACTTCCGGTAACGAAGCCGCCATCTTGAATATCTTAGTGAGCAACATCCGGAAATAGGGCAGTATTTGCCTTGTTGGCAGTTCTAGACACGAATAAAAAGTAAAACCTGATTGCCTCTATTCTCACCCCCTCCTTTTGCTCCAGGATTATTGCAAGATGGCGGCCGCTTGGTAAAACAAAGATCAGTTCTCAACGCGGTTATGGAAAGCGGTTCAAAGCTAAATCAAGGACTAAACGTTTCTCTCTGGTCACTGATTAAAACCATGCCACCACGCCTGCCCAGCATATGTTGTATCTTTGTTTGATGGACAAATGTGACAGACAGATATTTCACAATTTTTGCCTGCCTCAGCCATTAATTCCTGACCTTTACGAACTATACCCTATACGAAACCTAGAAAGCAATCCAAATGGCGAAGTTGATGGGTTTTTTTTTTATTCCCTCATTCTTGGTTCTTCGTTAGGACTTAGTTCATCATCCATTTGGTGGAGTCATTTGCCATTATTCTCATTTGCCAGTATTCTCATGCTATCATACTGGGAAGACTGGTGGCAGAAACTTGACATTGGTCAAAGCGAAGGACTTCTACAGCCACAACAGAACAAACCAGAGATTTTGCCGAGTGGCGAAGGGTAGATACATAAAACCCAAGAAGTTTGCGAGGAAAAACGACCGCTCAATCAGGTAAGGTAAGATAAAGTCTGGATACGAGCCAAGTGGCCCATCGAGCTGGTGCATAGCCCGGATTCTGTAGCATGGAGCGACTAGGAGTATTTCTACTCCTCCCCTGAATGTAATGCTAGTCCATGGCAGGGTTACCCCCAGCATTAAATTCGTCGGTGCCCATTTATACACCTGGCTAGAGAGAGGCTCTGTGAGAGTAGAGTGTATCGCCCAAGAACATAACACAATGTCGCCAGGGCACCGCTCAGTCAACAAATGGAAAACTTCTGTCTTCTTTTCCTCTCCTTCGTTTATTGGCTCAACAACAGCGTTATCTCTTTCAACTGTGTATCTGAAATCTCGTTCTCGCTAGCTCTTTCATAATATTTTGTTTTAACCTACCCAATGCCATATATTTCTCCAAGAAGCAAACAAATTCAAAATCTATTTCATTTTACATTCATTAGTCTCTTTGATTCTAAGAGAGTTTGGCCCAAATAGCATAAGTAAAATATAGATGACAAGGATTGCTTTTACAGAATTAAATCAGATTATAAGTTATATTACAGAAATGTGCAGAAAATAACGCCACCAAAAATTGTTGTTCAGTCTCTCACAATCTCATTTATAGCGGAGCCCAGCTCAGGCGGGTCGAAGGGCCGCCAAGCGGAGCACCATACTCATAAAGAAAGAAAAAACAAAGCCATCAATTGATTTTCTCATGATTAAGACAAAGACGACGACGGAGTCACGCAACATAGCGGCCATCCTTCAGCTAATAGGTTGACAGAGACATGCAGCCTTCATTTACAGCGTGTCATCTTTGATATTAGACATCCGTGCTGCTTTGCGCTGCGTTGCGGTGCGGTGTGGTGCGGTGCGGTGCGGAACGGTGCGTTGTTGTGCGTTACGTTGTTTTGCGTTTCGTTACGTTGCGCCTTTAAAATTTAACTGGAAAAATAGTGAAACCACACGCCCATCCAAGAAAAACAAATCCTAGTTTTCTTTTAAAGGGTTATTATTGCAATCTGGCGTTCCGCTTGTAGCTAGGTTTGGCTAAATCTATATATTACAAGTTGCAAAGTTTAATTAAAAGTGTTCAACACTTCGTCAAGAAGAGCGTGTTAAGAAATATGGTTAAGATAGTGTTATTGATAAAATTGAGAGGAAAGGTTTTCATTCGCTAGTTCTGCGCAGAAATTAATAATTAAGCGTGAACTCGTTCCGGTGTGAAGCCAAAGCTGTAGCAAAATAATTGTCAAGGTTAAAATTACATTCTAAATAAAGAAATAGCCTTCAAACCTTTTACCGAGTGAAAGTGTCTCTGTTCGCCTGGCAAGCCCTGAACATGTTCTCTTTGGCTTAAATTAATTCTAGGTGAAGACAAATTAGGTATTCAATGTTAATTTCTATTTTACAGAAATTTACCGAGTATTTTTTTGCCATTAAGAAATTTCGCAAAAGATTTCTATTTCTATAATATTTAATTTCCGGCTCGCACCGAAAGGAAAATTCGTGGCAATATTTGGGCAATCATCCTCAGTAAATGTCGTGCTTAATTCAACATCTAAAGGTCGAGCGGTCTTTTCCGTATCTGTCTGGCCTCGTCCCTTGTCTCATTTCATTGAATTCTTTAGTTTTCTTTGAACTTACGCTCGTTTAAATGCGAACCAATCAGACCTGCATGTAGATGCATTATATTTTAATAAAGAAGCACTGTATGCGAAACAATTTGCTTGCGAAATTTCAATAAGTTAACTTGATCCTTTAATCCAGTCCCCTATGGTCAATTTCTCATATCTTTTTAATCTTTATACACCTTTTTACCATTGTACCGTAGAAACCAACGACAAAATCGTTCTAAACAGCTCTCAACTGGTTGATATCTCGGGCATACAAAATGGTAGAAGAACAAGACACCATGCAATGCTTTAGAAAAGTATCATGGTTTTTTACTGGAAAACGTTTCAAGGATAGTTCATGGTCATGGATCGTGTGTATTTCAGCAGCAGTTTGTAATTCTGTTAATTTAATTTTGGTATGGTACTTAGCTTTGGTGTTCTGTTCCCAGTTTTGATCGAATACTTTGACGAGACCAGAGAGAGAACAGGTTGGTAAAGTTAGTCTCGCAGATTTACGTGTTGTGGACAAACGCGCAATCTTTTCACTACCTTCACCTGTCTGGTTTACCGTGTCTGCGTTTCTCACTACGTCTAACACCTTTCACTGGTATTGACCAGTTCTACAACCAAGATATTCCGCTTGGTACACAGTTTTTGTGCCAGCATGGTTAATGGAGGGCATGTTTAAAAAGTCCGGTAAACTTTAAAAAAGCAAACAAACATGCTAAGATTTCTGTTGGAAGGTCCCTGACCCTACACACCTTTTGTTTTGTACTCATAGTCTATGCATAAATTACATAATCGCAATCAGTTCTACAGAGCGTTTTCCCATTGCGTCACGGCAGCCATGTTGGTGCACCAAACCAATCCTGTGGGAGTTCAATTCTTTTCTTATGTAAACACTTTCTTTTGTTCCAATAAATTTGCTTGGCTCCTGGCCACGTGGACCTTTGCTTCAAGTCCTCTTAGATTCGTTTGATTGGAGAAACACTTTGAGAATGATGGCAGCAATTTACGTCCCTGTGTACATTTTGAGTCTGAGTGTCAATCCATATGTAGAAGAAGAAGCAACAAAACCGGAGAAGTTTAACACTGAAAAGAACAACAATGAGGAATTAGTAAGAGACGAAAAGACAGGCATCTCTCTGTACTGCAGTCAGAGAGTGTGTGGAGCTTTCCTGCTTACACTGTTATTGTAACGTCGTTTACGTTTGCCAGTTTTGGGACGTACATTCCTTACATCATTCTGGTTAGTCTAAAGTGAAATGCACTTGATGCGTCATAGCAGCTAATATTTAAGTTATTATGAGATGGGCAGAGCTGGTAATGACACGTAAAATATTCAGGGGTTCAAATGTTCTTAATCCTCCCAACCCACAACCAAGAAAACGACACACAGTGGCAAGTTTATGGGATAAAGGCGGGGTAAGGGGGGTAGGGGGATAGATTACTTCAAAATGCTCATAACCAGGTCACATTTACGAATTAACACTACATGGCATCAAGATGTGAAATCCTGCAACCCGGGGATGGGGACTCCCATACTGAAAAGGTTCGGGAATGCCCGAGCTTTATTTGACCCTTTAGAGATACTACTGAAAACGGAATACGATAGGCTCGATTACCAGCCACTGTTCAGGGTGCTAATAAATCGGACGCGAGTGACCGGCAGAAATAGAGCCTAGAGACGGAAATAAGAGCGTTTTTTATTATTATTCAGTTCGAGTACACCCTCAAAGATACTTTGACAGCTAAGCGAGACCCGACCTTCTCATATAGGAGTCCACCAACCTCCCCCACCCCCCGCCCTCCCCATTGGCGCTGCAAGCCCTAAGACGGATGAAACTGTTGTCCATGGTGTTTTCGTTCCCAGAGGCAGCAAGAATAGCGACCTCTGGGAGAAATCTGAAGGTGAGGCAACATTAATCGAGGTCAGCTAGCATCATCGAGCTTAGATGCGCGCGCACCGTCAAACCTACCAGATCTAGGATTTCTGGTTCAATTCTTGTTTTCGTTGTGGCACGATCTTCGGCTCAACCTTTGTTTTAGATCTGCATTAACTTAACCCGAACCTGAAAGAACGTTCCTAAGAAGAGCCTATTGTTATTTTTAGGTCAAGTACTGTGAAGATATTGGAATTTCTGCCCAGAAAGCCCAACCATCAAAAAACCAAAGTTTGTGTTGTTAACTTGCTTGCTGCCATTTTTAACGACCGAGGGATCAAGGGTTTTAGAGAGAAAGCTGAATGAAACACAGGTATCAAAAATTGTGTTCAGCCACCTTAAAGTGCTACTATGAGGAAATTCTCGATATTCATTTCTTTACATTTTCTTACACAATAGGTCTTTCTTAGATATTTTGCCAAATTTCAGTCTTTTACGAACATTCGAACTCGTGGTTTTTGGATCTTAATTTCAGAGAATTTACGGCCGTCATTAATTTTCCTTGTTCCAAGTCTTGGTTGAAAATTTGAGAAAATGACGTCATTTTCTCAAGTTCTTAACCAAGACTTGGAACAAGGAAAATTAATGGCGGCCGTAAATTCTCGGAAATAAAGGTCGAAACAACATGAGTTCTAATGTTCGTAATAGATTGAAATTTGGCAAGAAATCTAGGAAAGACCTATTGTGTGCGAAAATGTAAAAAAATGGGTATGGAGAATTTGATCATAGTGGCACTTTAAAGATTACTGCTGAAATATGATAATTTTTAAGTCCAACAAGATATGTTAATATAGGAGAGAAACGAAAGAGGATCAAAACTTGAAAAAGAATATACTGAAGCGAAACAGGTTTTCGAAACGGACCCCAATGATTCGAATGGTAACAATTTAAATGCGGCTAAGGATAAGCTCGAATCATTTTATGATGAAAAAGTCAACGGAATAATAATCCGTGCCCGAGCACGTTGGCATGAACACGGCGAGAAAAGTACCAAATATTTCCTAAACTTAGAAAAAAGAAATCATGTAAAAAAGCATATAAGGAAACTAGTCATCAGCGGCGTCGTAAAGACAGATCCGTTTGGCATTCTTCAAGGACAAAAACGATTTTATCGAGAGCTATATAAAAGTTCAAATAGTGATGCGGAAAATCGTCAGAACATTGTAAAGTTTCTAGAGAATTTGAATATACCTCAATTAACCGAAAAACAAATGTTAACCTGCGAAGGCAAAATTTCAGCTGAGGAATGTTACAATATCCTCGAAAGTTTTCAAACCAACAAAACTCCCGGGAATGACGGAATTCCTATAGAATTCTACAAATTGTTCTGGCCTTTAATAAGCGATCCTTTTCTTAAATGCGTGAACGAAAGCTTTGAAAAAGGTGAAATGTCTTGTTCTCAAAAACAAGCGGTAATTACTCTAATAGAAAAAAAAGGAAAAGATCGTTCTTATATTGAGAACTGGCGTCCAATCCCTCTCGTAAACGTTGACACAAAAGTTATGTCTAAGGTGATCGTCACAAGAATTAAAAATGTTCTTCCAAACATTATACACCATAACCAAACTGGATACGTGAAAGACCGATATATAGGCGAAACAATTAGATCAGTTTTTGATATTATGGATTTCACTGCAAAAGAAAGTATTCCGGGACTAATGATATTTATTGATTTTGAAAAGGCATTTGATAGCGTAGAATGGGATTTTCTTCTCTATTGTTTGAAATCCTTCAATTTTGGCCCTAATTTCATCCATTGGGTTAAAACGTTCTACAGAAACATACAAAGCTGTGTGATAAACAACGGACTTTCATCCGAATACTTTAAGCTTGAACGTGGGGTACGACAGGGGGACCCGCTCTCTCCTTACCTCTTTGTAGTTACTATAGAAATATTAGCAATTGCGATTCGACAGAATAAAGATATAAAAGGTATCTCTATTGGGAGTGAGGAGACAAAAATTCTTCAATACGCAGATGATACGACAGCAATACCTGCCGACACAAGCTCTGCTACTGCTCTTTTTAGGCTATTAGATGATTTCAAGATTGTCTCTGGCTTACAGATTAATTGTTTCAAAACGGAAGCTATGTGGATAGGTTCTTCAAGGAACTGCAAAGCACAGCCTTTTGGGATTAAATGGCCTAACGAACCGATAAAGGCTCTAGGAATTTATTACACGTATGATCAAAAATTGCTTATTGAAAAGAATTTCATAGAAAGATTAGACAGTATTAAAAACCTGACTAGAATTTGGTCCTCAAGAGGTCTTTCTATTTATGGCAAAATTACACTTATCAAATCTCTATTAATCCCGAAATTTGTTTATGTGTCATCTTTAATACCTACCCCACAAGAATTGGTAAGTCAGTTAAACCAGTTATTATTTCAATTCTTATGGAATGGTCCTGATAAAGTCACACGTAGATCGGCGATAAATGAACACTCCAACGGAGGTTTAAAGATGATTGATTTTGATAGCATGATAATATCGCTTCGATTGGCATGGCTAAAACGAATAGTTAGCTCAAATGATGGCACCTGGAAAAGGTATCCGACATATCACCTAGAACGCTTTGGCGGCCTTTTCTTGTTTCATTGCAACTATGATGTTAGCATCCTTCCACTGAATATTTCTCTATTCTATCTAGAATTACTGCAGTGGTGGTCAGAATTTAGAGATATGTTCTGTGCAGAAAAAAACTGGCGTTATATTCTTTGGAATAACAAACAAATACTCATTAATAATAAAACAGTTTATTATAAAAGCTATTCCGAAGCTGGTGTAGTTCATATCAGCGATCTATCCTTTGATTTAAATAACAAAGATTCCTTTTCCCTAGTTTCTAACAGGATTTCGAAAACTAATTTTTTAGTTTGGGCTGGTCTTCGACACTCCATTCCTTCCATTTTAAAAAATAGTACTCATAAATCAACAACAGGTGAACTTTCTCTAAAAATTGACGAAAATATATTTGATGTGACAAAGAAGAAATCTAAAGACTATTATACTTTACTTGTAAGCAGAAAGGCTCTTTTTCCAACTATTGTAAACAAGCTGCAAAATGAATTTCATTTTACACTCGAGGAAGTTAAAAAAATTTTTACGATCCCGCATAGTGTTGCTCTTGAAGCATATGTTAAGGCATTTCAATACAAAATTCTTAACTCCATTCTTTACACTAATGCTAAACTTTACAAAATTGGCTTTAAAATGAACGACTCGTGCTCATTTTGTTCATCTGAACCAGAAACGCTATATCACTTCCTGTATCTCTGTCCTTACTCGATAGATTTCTGGCGTGACTTCGAAGTATTTTGGCATCAACTTTTAAAGGAAAACATTCGACTTTCGTTGCAAGATGTTTTAGTTGGAATGATACCACAAAACTCCCCTTCTGCCAAGCTGCTAAACTATCTAATTATAATTGGGAAATTGTACTTATGGGATTGTAGAAGAAGTCAAATTCTTCCAAATATATATGGATTTAAAAAGAAAATTGCTGTAAAATATGAAACGGAAAAATATATAAGTCTGCATAGTAAAAAAACAAAGGATTTCTTTGAAGCTAAATGGATAGTGTCGCCTTTTGTAAAAGCTTAATTATTTAAAGGTGTTAATATGCATTCACTTTCTGTATGTTGACCCATGTAATACTAATTAATATGTTATTTACATTATATTTTGTAAATATTTAGTTATAGTTTGTTGGAATTTTTTTTTTTGGTTACCGTCTATTGTTAGTGATATTGGTGTTTTTTAGTGTTGTAAGTATTGTAGTATTGTAGTATTATTAGTACTAATTAGTTGTATTATATTATTAGTATTAGTAATATTAGTTGTTATTATAATTATGTAGGTAAGTAACTAATTTGCTGTATTAATATCAATTTGTTTCAATAAAGAAAAAAAGAAAAAAAAAAAAGATATGTTAATATCTATACAAAACAAAGTTTTAAAATTAATTTCAAGTCATTTTGTAAGTAATGGAAAACGATCTGGGCTCCAGTGCAAAACTACAGACAGACCTTTCACACTCTCTCAACAAACTGAAGTTGAAATCGGCATTTAGAATATATTATAATATTTGTGCCTTGTCTAAACGCGAGTGCCACGTTCGAAGCTCACACTTCTTGTGTTTTGTTGAAAGTGTACGCAAAGCTGTTTTAACGTTTTCACGCTTTTGTCTGCCAAACCCCGAAGTCAAAGAGCTTCGAAGGAAAATGTATACCTATTTTCAAACTAACATGAAAAACGTAAAAACTAGAAGTCAAAATGGAGCGTTAAAAAGTTTCATAAGGGCAATAATTTTCTCTGTAAGCAACGATTTCCACTAACATCATTGTTACTTCTATTCGCGAGATTGAGTTTTCGCACAATTGCGAAATAATTGCGAAAGAGGTTATCGCAAGAATTCATGACGGACCTATGACGCAAAACCCTGCTGTATAACCCTCTTATTAACCTCTTTTTCCCCAAATAATACAGCAGAGAGAAGAAACAAGCCGAACTGAATACTAAACGTTGTTCTTTGTCCAATTCATCACAAACTAAGGCGCCGTGCACACTACGCTGGAGGAATTTGAAAGGCAGCTCTATTTGTAAGGTGTAAAGTTAGGCCTACCGTCCACACTAATCCGTCACGAAAACGGAGTTTTTCGAAAGCGCTTTTCAAACCGGAGGAATTTGAAAACAGCGGCCTTTCGTTTTCGTGTGGACGGTAAATGTTTTGAAAACAGAGCTTTTCCAAAACAAAGGCGTCACGATAACCAAGTAAATTCCCTGCCCGAGTTTTCCTCAAACGCAAATCCAAAATGACTGGTAATTTTTGCGTTTTTTAATTTCAAGCCTCCGTCGTAGTGTGAACGGACCCTGGCATCTCAACATACCTGTTCTTACTTTTGTTTTACTTTGTTTTGCTGTGTGTTCTTTTTTGTCTCGCTATGGTTCTGTCGGTTCTTTTATTGGGATTTTTTTTCGGCACATTGCGGAATTTAAGGCCAGCACAATTTGCTAACGAGTTGACGAGTTAAGGTATAGAGAAATTTTTCTGCGTTTACATCTGAACATGGGTATTGGAAGAATTCGAGTCAGAGGGAAAGAAACATCCGATTCGAACTAAGTCATTTTATATTTTAAAACCGTCAGTGCAAATGACTTCTATAACAGAATTATGGAGAGAAAACTTAAATTTAATGTTTAAAACTATGAATGATCAGACTCCGGAGTACTTGAAACGCCTTATAAAACCCTTCAGCACGGACTTTGGACTGAAAACATAGAAAACAAATTAGCTCTGCCCGAGCCTTGTACCAATTTTTTAAAACTTAGTTTCTGCTACAGTGGGGCAAACTTGTGGAATAGCCATCTAACTTTAGAGCTGCAAATCAGGTATTTTTATTTTTTTAATGTTAATCTTGTAACTGATGTTTTCGGCCGTGTTTAAATAAATCGTACGTTTGTATGTAAAGCGTGACACAGTCGAGGGTTTCCGTAGCTTTCGACAGTTCCCCCGACCTCTTTCCCCCTTTTCCTTCCCTAGTCTTTACAAGAGGCTATGCAAACATGGAAAAAAGTCCTCCATTGTTTTTATAAAATATTTTTTGTCACCACCCGTTTACATGCTTTTATCTAAACACATCAGTCGACCGATGAGAGCGTACGTACTATCTGAAATATTATGGACTATAAAAGGTACTGCGGGTGAGAAAAAAACAATAATTATCATTATCATCATCATCGTTATCATTTATCACTATTGTTTCAGCTTTTGTCGGCTCAATTGGTCTGGGCATGAAATGGTTCGCAAGTCCGCTGGCAGGCTATCTGTGTGATCGCTTTGGTTGCCGCATCACATGTTTCTTGGGAGGCACGCTATGCATTGCGGGTCTGGTGTCGACTTCACTCGTCCACAGCTTCACAGTGATGTACTTCACGTACAGCGCCTTGTACGGTTTAGGAGCGTGCCTAATATTCAATCCCGGTATTCGTGTACTTGCTAAATACTTTAAAGACTAGCTGACCGTAGCTACTGGCGTTGTTTCGTTGGGCGGAAGTGTAGGACTCCTCTACAGCGGACCTTTGCTTCAAGTCCTCTTAGACTCGTTTGAATGGAGAAGCACTTTCAGAATAATGGCGGCAGCGTACGCCCTTGTCTGCATTTTGAGTCTAGGTTTCAATTAATCCGCACGTAGAAGAAGCAATAAACAACAACGCAGACGTTTAACACTGAAAAGAACAACAATGAGGAAGTAAGAGAGGAAAAGACAGGCATCTCTCTTTACTGCAGTGTGTGGAGCTTTCCTGCTTACACTGTTATTGTGGCGTCGCTCACGTTTGCCAGTTTTGGGATGTAAATGCCTTACATCATTCTAGTTAGTTTAAATTCAAATGCTTGTTTTAAGTCGCATTACATTTCAGAGCAATATACTTTTTAACTTATTATGGGGTGGAAACAGCTGAGAATAACGTTTTAAAATGCATGGGCTCTGGAAACTAGACTGCTCTACATTGCTGCCACTCATTCATTTTTTTATGCACATATTGTAAAAGAATCGTAAGGTAAAGTAGGTAAAGTCTTCATACGAGCCAACTGGCCCATCAGGTCGGAGCTTACCCCGGTTTCTGTAGCATGATGCGACTAGGAGTATTTCTACTCCCCCTTGGATGAGACGCTAGTCCACCGCGGTGTTACCCCCACCAGTAAGTTCGCCGTTACCCATTTATACACCTACATGGGTGGAGAAAGGCACTGTGGGAGTAAAGCCTCTTGCCCGAGAACACAACGCGATGTCCCCGGTCAGGACTCGAACCCGGACCACTCGATCCGGTGACGAGCGCACTAACCATGAGGCTACCGCGCGTCACAAGAGAACCAGAAAAAAACTTACCAGAATTGGGACTCACTCTCGGGCCTAGAGCTCATATATCTGACAAATGACAGGGAAAGTTGAAATCTCTGGTACCGAGAAAGGAACAGCAGTCAGATTCTTGTATACCTAAATTAATTTAAAGGTCTTTTTTGGGTCATGTTTCGGACGTTTTGGCTGAGTGCACAAAACATAGAGACGTCCCTGTTTACCTAAGGCTAGTATCTACTTTCTTTGATTGGAACGTTTCCTAAGAGGGTATTGTTACTTTATAGGTCAAGTACTGTGAAGATAGTCGAATCGATTTCTGCGCAGAAAGCTTCTCAGCTGTTCATTGTTATCGGTCTTCTTTCAAGTTTCTCACGCCTGTTGACAGGGAGACTATACAACTACAAGAGAGTTAATCCAGTGTATATCTTTCAGTTATGTATGGTAATTGTTGGGCTGGCCACCTTTATGCTGTCGCTTACCACAGAATACGGGAACGTAATCGCCTTCAGTGTTATTTATGGATTGAGCGATCGATGGTGTTAATTTTCGTAACATCACAGAATTTTATTTTACTGACGTGTGTGGACAGCAAGAGAACAACGGCCGCCTACTGTATCCGCAATGTGGTGTATTCGTTTTCTGTAGTCGTCGGTGGACCAGTTGCTGGTGAGTAAATATATTTTTTTTATATTTTGAACCGAGCGCTAGCGCTGTACTGAGGGAGGACAGGGCTGAGGTCTTGACAACGAAAACAACCTGAGGCTAATATCCTTCCAATATGGCCCCGAGCTACTTGTAGCTTGGTTAATAGTGAACCGAAATACTTGGGGAAAGTAATATACAATATAGAAAATAATAATGATAAAATATAGATTACTACAGGAAGTGAAATAAGCCTGTGAGGAAACTAAGAAACTTCTCAAGTTAAAACCCCGATTCCTCGACTGAATATACAGGGTGCACGAAAGTTGGTCAATTAAAGAAGCTATTACGTTAAGGTTTGCGCATCTTGAAAAGTTTGGCCTAAATTTTTCAATCTGTAATCTGTGTCAGTCTTCTCCATCCTTGTTCCTTTATGGTTTATCATTATTATCCCTAGAGTGTTTTTCTATCTTAGTAAACCGCTATTTTCAGGTTTCCTTCAATTTAAAGATGATTTTGTATGTGGCCAAAGTAACTCAAAATACCGTGCACTGAGCTCTTAATGAATTAACCAATTCGAACTGAGGAATAATTTTTTAGGTCGTTTGAGAAATCCAGCGCGCGTCCGATAAAACTGGAGGGACTTCACAGAAAGAATTTAAACTTCGAGTTAAGTTGCCTGAATGAAAAGATCTTTCGAGGTCGTTTCTTGAGACTTTCTTTCTTAACTTCTTCAGCTTTGATAGCGGACCAGACAGGAAGCTAGATCTACTCATTCTTCACGACCTGCGGAGTACCGTTGACGGCATCCCTGATACCAGTAATATTGATCTTCATCAACCGAGGAAAGTTCAAAGTTCATCCACGGAGCATGGGAGTAGAAGAGGCAAAAGAAGAGAAGATTAACACAGTATCAAAGGAGGTTCAAACTGAGCAGTGCACGAATTTGGAATGAAGCTCCGCTCTGGGATTTTCACGAGAATGCGCAGTTCCAGCGCAATCCTATAATAGTTATTAACTTTTCAGCTATCCTAGTATAGCGTTTTTAAAGAGTTATCTCCCTCCTGAAAAACTCAAACCCATTCCGCCGCGGTGTTTGAGCAGCGTTTGAAATTTTACTATGCGCGTGAAGTTAGGACTAAACCTCGTTCCCAATTTCCAACGTAAAAACCCCGAGAATGAGGTTCACTTGGACCTAAAATTCAGTGCAATTAATTATAATGACTGGGCACGTCCACCGCAAGTAGTTCTTGTCAGTTTCTAATTTCTTAGACGTGTTCTTTTAGCTTCAGTTCTGCAAGGCAGAAATGTAAAAGAAATGGTGAATAAAACTCATGAGCTGTGAACGTTATCCTCTAGTATCATTTGGTTCCGGGGTGGGGGGCCTGTCATATATGTGAAAAGGCCGGGGATGCTCGTCGGAAAATCTGAATCAAACCGCTAAAGGAAACCAATCTGGGCATGGCCTTAGCTTTATTTGCCTCATAAAAAATATCACTTAAAACCGAACTGGCTCGATTACCGGCCGCTGTTCGGGAAAGGAGTTCGCGAGAGTAGTAAGATCGGACTTGAGAGAGCGGTGGAAATAAAACCTGTAAAGTGAAACGAGCGCGTTTTCTTATTCTTATTTATTCGAGCGCACCCGGCCTTACCAGACTTTTTCATACAGGAGTCCCCCCCGGGATGCTCGGTCGCTCGTGGATTAGCACAACCTGGCGGCCGCATGCTGACTACAGCGGACTGCAGCAATTTTCTCAAAGCAATTTTTGCTTTAGTACCTTGATTACGAAAATTAAAGCGGTACAAAGCTTAGCTGGGACAGAGAGTTTCTTTACTTTACATGATTGAAAACCTGATAGTTTTTATCCCTGTTGGATCACTTCTCCTCAGTTGTCCAAGTTTCCGCTTTCCTTATTTTGATAACTGTACCAATCGGGGTTGATTTGTTAATTAAATTCCAGATATTTTGAACGGCCTTTTTCAGCCTAGACCTTTTTGTTATACAGTTGAAGCCCGCTATTTCGAACTCTATGGGGGAAACCAAAAATATTTCGAATTAGCCATGTCCAACTGTATCTCAACTCCTGGAGTTCCTTTACTTTTATGACCTTCACCCTGAAAAATGTAGGTACTGTAGGGGTCCGCAAATGATCCCAGGACCGCAAATGATCCCGGACGGCAAATGATCCCCAAATTGGACCGCAAATGATCCCGGACCGGAAATGATCCCCGATGGGGACCGCAAATGATCCCGACTAAAAAATAAGGAATGGCATGGATGATAGGATATTGTGGATAGGGAATTGGAGTTCGTGAATACCGATGTTTTTATTAAAGCCATCTTATAATTATAGTGGCTTACAACTTGCTTTTTTTCATACTTTCGACTAAATTTTGTTGCTAACTACGATGCTATGAATATCACCACTCAATCATCAAAACACGACTTGGCTTACATTTCTTTGCAATTCTCAGTAAAATTATGATCATTGCAACATACGCTACATACCCTCCTTTGTTAAACATTGATAGTTCGGTGTTATATTTAAATCACATTTTATCAGCCATTAACGCCACTCGTCTAAAGTTTTAAACTAAAATCTAACCATGAAGTAACTATTAAGGAAGACGCTGTCACCTGAGTAGACCCACAAGCCTACAACGCTTCATCACGTTGTAAAACACTTAGTGCGTAGCACTGGAAATTTGAACAAATTTATTTTGTAATTTTTCCTCGGTCGTATTTTGGCGTTGATTCCTCGGAAATGACTACTTGAGTATTCTAAGAAGCCAAAATTCCAAGCTATAGTTATGAAGTTCAGCTTCATGACCAAGCAGGGCCAAGGCTTGCACTTCGTTTTGACAAGTTAGCTGTTTGATAGATGTTTGATACTATCGCCACTGGGATTTCGAGAATGTTTACAATTATGTGTTTTTCTAAGACTTCTAATTCAATAGATCGTCTTCACGTGACGTATTTTTATCCTCATCAGGCATAAGAGGCGGTATATTTATATCTGTTTACAATTAGCGTGCTTCGTTTGGAAACCAGAGCATTTTGAATTTCAGGGTTATGGAGGTTGCGTGACACAAGGCTACGATCGAGTTTGTTGAAAAATATGTACTTATCTCATGATTTTGAGCCTTTTTAGAAGTTACAGCATTAGGAAAAGTGCTTACATAAATGCTTGTTTGTTTAGTACTGGTAATCAGTCACTTAGAAAGCCAAAGTAAGTTCCAGATGTTTACACTATATTCCAGCCGCCATATTGGTGTACCACGGATGTATACCAACATGGCGTTTTCTTACTGGGCTCTGTAAATTTCTGGGAAACATTTACGACGAATTTCTGAAGTTTGGGGAAACGCGCAGGTCTAAAACTTGGAGTAGTGTCTTATTTAGTTATCTTCTATAGCGTACATCACAATTTCTTAGCTTTTTCCATTGGTTGGTTTTCGATTTTTTTTTTTTTTTTTTATTGCGTGACAGTGAAAACGATCTGTACCGTTCGAAGAACAAAACAGCAACTGTGGAATATTTTTTTGTAAAATGATAAAACAAGTTTTTTAGTTCATAATTTTTGTACTTGTTCTCACCTTCCTCTGATATAAATCCATGCCGTTCCTTATTTTTTAGTCGGGATCATTTGCGGTCCAATATGGGGATCATTTCCAGTCCGGGATCATTTGCGGTTCAATTTGGGGATCATTTACGGTCCGGGATCATTTGCGGTCCTGGGATCATTTGCGGGCCCGTACAGTACTGCCTTCGGCTTCTTAAACTTACATCTCTTATAGTTCAACACTAAATTTTCTCCAATTCTTATTGGTTTAAATTGATCACGTGACGGGATAATGTTCATCGGCGGATAGACACTATCTGCACACGGTAGTGCCCGTCCGAGGAAATACCCGGATGAAAGCACGTAGTACAAGGGGGCTTATAGGAAAAAAATTGAAAGACGCAATTTTTCAGTTTCTTTTACAAATGTTACATTTGGCTTTCACAGCTTTCACCTAAAATTGAAAATAATTCAATTTGATTTTTGAGCTGGCGCGTGGAAGACCCGGGGGGTACTCCCAGTAAAATCGGGTAGTGGTGTGCGGCCCGCTTCCCGAAACCCTTACCCTATTTATGACCAAAATCTGCGATTTTCCCTGCCCTATTTATGACCTGACCAAACATTCGATACCCTGTTTGTAACCTGATCCTTAAATCAAAACCCAGTTTCAGATCAATGTTAAATTGCTGTAAATATAATTTGTGTAGGGATTTTGCTGATGGTCTTATCTCAATTGCTGGTTTTCAGTGTCACGCAATTCAAAATAGATCAAAATAAAAATCAAAACCGGTCAATAGATAAAGTCCAGAATCTGGAAAATGAAAGAACGTAAATATGCAAAGACTCTCGCCAAAATTCTGGTCACAGCAATTTTTCTTATGCGAGATATGCGGAGAAATTTTTTACCCAAATTGATAGAGATTTGTATGGAGACGCCATGCTGGTGCCCATCCATATGGGCACCAACATGGCGACCGGAAACCAACAGAAACATCTGTCACTGAGTTTTGCTACAAAAGCGTGGATTTACCCCTCAAGGAACTCTTAAACATTAAAATAATACTTTTTCTAAGACATGAACTGTTCAGATAGCCAAGTTCCCCGAAATAAGTCACTTTTTTAACCATCATGACAGCTCTCTAGGCCGTCATGTAGATGCCGCGTCACGCAAAAGCTTGGAAATTCAAGCGTAGTGTATCACAAAACCAAGAACCCATTCGGAGCGAAAATTTGTATGAACATTAGTTTTCAGCTGCTCTTATACATCATTTAAGTAAAATCTCAGGAAGATCAATAGTTTTGTAGTTCGAATTTTAGTGACGTCATGTGAAAACCAGCTATACGTCCATACAAAACCTGTAAGGGACTGTAAATTCTTGCTGAGTCAGGATGTAATCTATTTTTATCAACTGTGCGCGACGCTACTCACCTAATGTCTTATAGAAAATCCAATATTATTACTTGGAAGGCTTTTCCACAGCGCAGTACCGCTGTAAGAGAGACCCAAAATGTGAACCACACACGAAAAACTCGGGGTTCTTTCAATTATGCCAGACCGACCAGTCACAGACCAGTGGGACTAGCCGTTTGGGTAGGTTTTAGCCTCGTGGTCTTTTAGATGTCTGTAGTCACCGTGTACCAGTCTCGTGATTCAAGGGCTTCGCTTACAAGGTCACACAAATAGATCAAGTTTTCCATCCCTGACCATTAATAAATCTAAATTCTTGAACAACAATTTCCATCGGTGGTCATGTTTGGGTTTGTCTACTGACCTTGCTTAGTCCAATTAATAAAGTTCCTGTTTTGGTGTTAATTCTGCAAACTTGAGTGTTTTAATACTTGTAGAATCAATTGCTTTGCCACATGTATTCATGCATTCGTGGGAATCGCGTGAAAGTGTTTGGGTTAGTGTTCTAAACAAAGGCATCTAATCCTCCAAGGTCAGTCGGCCCGTGCCGCACGCACACATACCTGCCGAAGGAGCGTGTTCTTTTTAGCAAGGTAGTCAAGTTTCACAATTTAGTCAGATAAAGCACAACCAATGAAGTAGCAGGACAGATTCCCGGTACCTATCGCTAATTTGAGCCAAGCCCTTCAAAAGTACAACTCGCTCATTAGTGTTTACGTAATAGTTTATGTAATTTTAGAAGTATACAATACAGGAAAGATAATTGAAAAATAACTAGGTCAGGACGAAAATTGCTTTGGTGTTATGTCGTGTTTATATTTCAGTTTTTGTTTTCATTTACAGCCATCGAATTATACACTCTTTTTACGGTAAGAATATATTTTATAAGAATATCGAGACTGATTTTAAGAATATTTTAAGAATAAACCGGAAGTTTAGATTTTGAGAAAAATCTCATTTTGTGTGTTCAAAATTTTAAAACAATACAATTATGTTGTTAGCTAAAACTGTATAAAATTCTTCCTTTCTCTAATGGGCAAAACTAACCAAAAACCAACAAAAACAGTGTGTTGGATGCTGATAACATTTCTGCAAGTTGTATGCGTCATATCAAGCTTTAATGCCTGCAGGCTGGCTACAAAATTAATTTAACACCATCCAGACACCAAATACATTCGAAAACAGAAACGTCATACGCCATAATCTAAGAATATTCACAAGAATATTTTCAGCCTAAAATCGGAAAAAAAAATAACAGTATTCAGCCTCGGCCGGAAAAGCAATATTCTTAGAAAAAGAAAAAAATTTCTACACAGAGTTGAAACACAAAATAAAACGATACACTGTATAAAAGACCGGTTTTGGCGGTTTACTCCTACTTTAGGACTGCATACTATAAAGTTTTTCACCATGAGGTAATAAGCTCAGCTCGTGACTAGCACGAGGGAAAGCATATTCAGAAAAGGAAAAACTATCTTGATCTACAAATCAGGTCAGTGTAATTTATACCATTCGTTATATTGCAAAGGTCACTAATCGTTGATGTCGGCGCGTCCAGTCAAAGCTGAATTAATCTGTAATTTTTAATACTTCAAACGCTGGTAAGGTTTGAATAGCGTGTTTCTCTTTGAAGTCATTTATCAACAGCTGAGAAACTGGAAAAAGAGACAGAAAAGGCAAGAAAGGTTGGTGAAAACAGGCCAAGGTGAACAATTTTAAAACAGACAAGCAAATCTGCATGATATCCCAAGATTTTCCAGACCGTTCCAGAGTTCAAGATTCAATCGTTTCTAAGTTTTATTTGTGTGCGATTGGCTGTATGTTAAACTTGTATGTTGTAAATGAAATCATATAGTTAACAAAACCTGGCAATATTCAAAGGGTGGTTATGTGTGCTCATACAACTAATAATCAATGGAAGCATATGCGATTACGTATTAAATTCATGCACAGTCAATGAGCATAAAACAGAAGATATGCAGGGTTAAGGACCTTCCAACATAAATCGTAGCCTGTTTGTTCGCTTCTTTGATGTTTACCAGCCTTCTTAACCATTTCCCTCTACTAATTATGATGAAATATACCAATTTAAATTGAATTCGTGGACAATCTGAATTTGCGTGACAGCGTGTGATATGAATAGGAATTCGCTTTGAGAAAGGAAGGTAAAAAGCGCAAGGCATTTTTCCATTTCTATGCCTCCTAACCTACATTGGAGTTTACAGCGACCCGGTCTGGACTTGAGAAATAAACGCCAGCGAAGACAGGGTATTGACTTTTCCAGGCTTTCAGAATCTGATCTATCAGGTGCCAATAATAGATAGATTTTCACCAATGTCTAAAATCTATTTGGAAAGTAGCATTAGCTACGCTTAATCCAGAAATATTATTTTTTGTTGTGCTCTGTGTTGTTTGAGCAATGAGCTCGTCATTTTGGGCAATTTTCCATCCTGGCCATGCTCAAATTGAACTGTTAAATGAGAACTACTGGTTTTACCAGTAATTGTGTTATCCAATAAAGTCATTATCATCATCATCATCATCATCATCATCATCATCATCCTGATCATCCTCGTCCTCGTCATCATCATCATCATTATTATTATTATTATTATTATTATTATTATTATTATTAAGTTTATTTGTCAGTACCAACCATAACCAATCTCTATCGCCCGAGATCAGTAAAAAAATGAATTATGTACATAAAACTCGTCCCCGGGTATAGATAGAGTGGAAAATTCACCGCAGGCACTGCTGCAAAAAGTTAGAACCACCCTCCCCTCGGCAGGTTCAATCGCGCAAACCAGTCAAAGACCAGCCATATCGATTCATTGTATTCCAACAAAGAAGCTGTATATGCGAACCGCCTGGGCGGCGAAATTTGAGTAGTTTTAAAGTTGATCATTTAATCCGGTTTCTTTCTCATATCCTTTAACTCTTTTCCATTTTTTAGCATTTTACCGTAGAAGCATACGGCGGAACCGTTTTAAACAGTTCTAAATGAAATGGATGAAACCAGGCAACACAACATGCAATACTTTAGAAAAGCATCATGGTTCTTTACTGGAAAACGTTCCAAGGATAGTTCGTGGTCATGGATCGTGTGTGTTTCGGCAGCAATTTGCAATGCTGTCAATTTTGGTATGGCTCTCAGCTTTGGTGTTCTGTTCCCGGTTTTGATGGAATACTTTGACGAGACCAGGGAGAGAACAGGTTAGTGAAGTCAGTCTTGTAGCTGTGTTGTGCACAAGCGCGCAGTCTTTTCAGCCCGCCAATAAAGTGTATCATAGGTGCTGGTAGTCGCGTTCAGTGCCGTTAATTTGTTTATAAATTAAACGCCTCTAAATCCTACTGATTTAAAAACGAAAAACTGCTGATCATGTCCGTGTGGGAACATAGACGGGTTCGACAATAGAGGGTCATACAAACAACAGCCGAGGTTCGATTTTAAACAGTTGCAACTTAACTGACCAGTTAAATTATCTCAAAAAAAACGGTGTTGGGCTTTTGCACCTCGGAAATCGCATTGTTTTTGCGTTCCTTACTGTTCTAATACAACTGTAATGATCTTCAGAAGTTAAAAAAACGTACGCACTATCGTTTTCAAACTCTGGCATTGACGTTGCATCTCACAATACAACCTGAATTAAATTCAAATGCGCTCAATTAAAATTCCCTACCTTGGATATCGTTGGACTGCCAACGGTAGTTCGCCTTATACCTTTCATTTGGTATTGACCTGTTTTACAGATAAAATATAAACATTTGTAAAAACAATTCAGTTCTTCTTTTGCTGCGGACAACTTTTATTTGCCAGTGCTTGATTATTTTGTATCTTGATCAACCAATTCAGTTTAGAAGTCTGTAAAGGAAAGACTGCGTCTGCAGTCATCACCAATACTTAACGAGGTTGGATAGGAGAAGAGTTCGATCCATTTCGCAAGAAACACTGCTCTTCAGCTTATTACAACAAGAAAATTGCTAAATATTCGTCTGCAGTGCTTGCTTTTTTTTTTTAATTCATAACGTATATTCTCTTCCTTAGGGAATTAAAATGTATTCATGGCAACTAAAAGAAGTCGGTTAGACATTATTCAAAACGTGATAATTTTTAAGTCCAACAGCAGAATTATGTAAATTCCTAAAAAAAAAGTTACATGGAATTCAAGTTGTTTTGCAAACAAAATGCTACGGAACATGTTGTCCGAACGATTTCAGAGGAAAACTGGATAGACATTGAAGACAGACGTTACAAACGCCATACAAGCTGAACGATTTGAAGTCTTTAGCTTTGAATTCCGTATTATTTAATTTGGCTTGTAAACACAATGCCAAATTTGAGGGTTACTATATCGCAAGAAACACTGCGCTTCAGCTCACTGATTCGATCAAGCTTATTCCATCAAGAAGATTGTGAAATGTTGGTCTGTAGTGTTTGTTTTTCGTTATAAATTAATAACGTATAGTCTCTTCCTTGTTGTTTTGCAAAGAAAATGAAACGACCTGAGCTACAGAACATCAGTGATGTCCGAACGATTAGAGCGGTAACCTGAATAGACAGTGAAACGAGACCTTACAAACCGGCTATGCAAACTGAACGTTTTGAATTCTTAGCTTTGAATTCCGTAATATTTGCCTTGTAAAAATCAAATTGAAGGTCGCCTCATACAATTTATGAAAGCTAATAAAAGCTGCCCTTTGAATTTTCCACGCTGCAAAGAAAAAATGAAAAGTTCAAAGTTCTTATTAGGCTGCAAAATTTATGAGACTGTCGCAAATGTTTAACACACTGCTGTAAAACACTTCCACTATCCTCTTTTTCTGCAAACACAGCAGAGAGAAGAACACGCTGTAAAATGTCGACCTAGCTTTATTCTAAACGCTTTTTTGTTTTGATTAAATTTGTTTCGGTTGATCTATAACATCAATTTTGAGACCAACCGTTTGTAACCGCGGATCCAGCGTTTATAGAATTAATCTCTTTTTATCACAAATGCCGCCAAGTGGCAAGATTTTAAAAAGCAGTATGTGCCCCTCTAATTTCTCGGAAACTAAGATTCCCGCGAAATGAGGTATTGAAGTGGAAAAATAACTATCATTTCTTGATAACTGTTGTCTTTTTGTTTTCAGCGTTTGTTGGCTCAATCTGTCTGGGCATGCTATGGTTTGCAAATCCGCTGGCAGGCTATCTCTGCGATCGTTTTGGTTGCCGCATCACATGTTTCTTGGGAAGCACGCTATGCATTGTGGGACTGGTGTCGACGTCATACGTGCAGAACCTCACAATGATGTACTTCACGTATAGCGCCTTGTACGGTTTAGGAACTTGCTTAATACTCAATCCCTGCTTTCTTGTAATCGCTAAATACTTTACAGAGAAGTTGTCCGTAGCTGCTGGCGTCGTTTCATTGGGCGCGAGTGTAGGGGTCCTCTACACCGGACCTTCGCTTCAAGTCCTCTTGGACTCGTTTGAATGGAGAAACTCGTTTATAATAATGGCAGCAGTGTACGTCCTTGTCTCCATCTTGAGTCTGAGTTTCAATCCATACGTAGAAGAAATAACGATTGGGGAAAATTTCAGCACTGAAGAGAACAACAATGAGGAAGAAAGAGACGAAAAGACAGGCTTCTCTCTCTACTGCAGTGTGTGGAGCTTTCCTGCTTACACTGTTATTGTAACGTCGCTTACGTTTGCCAGTTTTGGGATGTATGTTCCTTACATCAATCTGGTTAGTTTAAATTAAACTGCGCGTACTTTATCACGCTTCACCTTTGAGCAGTTATGTATTTGTTGTCGCAAGGTGGGACGAGTTGACAATGACATACAGGTTCAAATGCATCCTGCATAGGTCCTTGTACCATGCATCCCATAGCCATCCCATAGACATCCTATAGCCATTCCATAGCCAACAAGCGCCAGTGGAATAATTGGAATAAAAACGTCCCCAAAATATAGAAAACTAAAACAAAATAAAGATAAAAACGCCTCAAAAAATTACGCACATGCTTACCATATTTGTAAAGCATGGTATAATGGCTCATATACCATAATGGTTAAACCAATGAAAACTACTCTTGAATTGCACTATCCAACTACATCCTCTTTTGCGCATGGCTAAGAAAACGACTGAGAATAGAACACCAGTCAGATTTCTATCCAGCTAAGTCACCTTAATGGACGTTTTTGGGTCAAGTTTTGGTCGTTGGATTGACCGCACCAAAAAATGTCTCCAGTTTATTTAAGGTAGTTTTCTACTTTGCTTGATAAGAACTTTCCTAAGAGGTCATTATTACTTTTTTAGGTCAAGTACTGTGAAGATCTCGGAGTCTCTCCGCAGAAAGGTTCTCAGCTGTTCATTTTTATCGGCCTTGCGTCATGTGTCGCCCGACTGGTGACGGGAAGACTGTGCAGCAACAAAAGAGTTAATCCGGTGCACATTTATCAGTCATGCTTGGTATCAGCTAGTCTCGCTGCCTTTATGCTGCCCTTCACCACAAAATACTGGAACTTAATCGTGTTCAGTGTCATTTATGGATTGAGCGATGGTGTTTTCGTAACAACTCAGAATTTTATTTTACTGACGGTTGTGGACAGCAAGAGAACAACGGCCGCTTTCTGCATCAACAATTTGGTGTATTCGTTCTCTGGGGCCGCCGGCGGACCAGTTGCTGGTGAGTTAATAATGTTACTTTAAACTGAGCGCGATAATTGTCCTTGGTGTATGTAGGGAGGAGGGTAGGGGGGGGGGGGCAGACCTGAGGTGTTGAGAGAAAGTACAGTATGTTTTGAACGCAGTGTGGTCGGTACATAAAAGACCAAAGAATGATATAGCTCTTCCAGTCTGTCCCGGAACTATAACCCTGGACGAAATTTTTGAGATTCGAACAAGCTTGGTCAAAAAAGAAACAAGAACACTATTTTCCTCCGGGACACAGCGGGTAATCCTGAGCGGACAAGATAGCGCCCTCTTGGCCTGTCGGGTAGCCAATCACAGAGCAGGATTCGGATCAACTTGCCCACTCACAGAGCTAGCCATATTCCTACAGATAGCGAGATAACCATGCAAGGAAACTATTCTCCATGTATTAAACAAACAGAGGAAACCCCTGTTCCTCGGATCTCCAAGAGAAATTGAATAAATTGATTCATGAATAGAGCAGTTTTAAGTGAGTGTCGTAATACCAAACCCAATGTTATGAGTCTCGCCAATGAAAAAGGACACAGACAACCCAAAAGCATGAACCAATCAAATCTCGAAGTCAGTATAAATGTAGCTGACGAAAAGCGGGGGAAAACGCGAGCAGTCAGATGAAAAAGTGAGGCGAATTTGTTAAGGCAATCGTTTATCAAGCGGTTTTCAATTGAATGTCGTAAAACCAAAACCAAACCAATTACTTACCAATTAGACTACTCGGCCGAACTCACACCATAGTAAAACCAAAACCAAAACCAAAACCAAAGTAATTGGCTGATTAATTTCAGCACTCAATTGAAAACCGCTCTAGCTTAGTAGGGCAAAACCAATTTTAAAATTTCGGTACGCAAGTTAAAACTGCTCTGATAGTTACTCCAATTCAAAGGGAAATGTTTTTTGGTTAGATTTCATTTATATTTTTATTTTTTGTTCAGTGAGGAGAGAAAAGCCTACCTTTCAAGGTTCTTTCTTGAGATATGTTCGCTTCTTTCTTCAGCTTTGATAGCGGACCAGACAGGGAGCTATATCTACTCATTCTACATGACGGGAGGGGTACTGTTTGCTGCTTTCCTGATACCAGTTATAATGATTTTCATCAACCGGAGAATCTCTCTAAGTTCACATAGAGAACTCGGAAATAGAATTAAACGAAGAAGAGTTTATTGGCACAGTATCGAAGGAGGAGCGCAAGAATTAATTGGAATGAAGCTCAGCGCTTGGAATGACGAGAATGCACAATTCTAGCGCAATCGTCCAATCTTTATTAGTAAAATTTTACTAGTATCCTAATACTGTACTAATGCAAGTGCTGTAATCTGATTGGCTGAGTCATTGCAAAGCTATCAGCTATTAGTGTGCAGTGACGACAAAATTGCAACGTTTCCTTTCTTGTCCTTTTTTCCAAATGGATAATCATTGACAAATTTCTGAGAAGACTAAAAGGAGGGCATTTACGGTTTCTTAAATAAAAAAACTCGAAATTTTCGAAAGAAACTGATAAGCACGCGTACACAACTGTAAATGTCAAATTGACCATTCAATCCGCGCGAATTCTCTGAAGCGGGAAGTTTAATACAAAGACCAGAAATAACTGGAATCGTTATTTGAAGGGAATTTCAATTAGAATTCTACTAAGACAATTAGATTATTCGCTCTCGATTTCATAATCCACTTGTTAAAGAAAACAGCTCTAAGAAAATACGAGCGCTGATTGGTTAAACATCGTGTTTCTTTAAAAACAATTGGAGTTCGAGCTCGCGCGATAGTTGACAGTTAACTATCGCGCGATAGAAATTGAGAGCGGATAATGTAATTGTTTTACTCTAATTCTACTAGTCGTTTAAAACCTCGAAGTTAAAACGCGAAGAAGCAGCCGTCATTTTGTTTACAAGCGTCCACTGCTATATGCTACTCGCTATCCACAACACTGATAACAGATAGTGAGAGTCAGAGAACGACATTCGTGATAGAAAGCTAGTAGATTTGTTCTAAAACTCGATAGAAACACGGAGAACATGTTTTCTATTTCTTTTAAAAATACACCGCGACGAAAAAAAAAGAAAGGAAAACAACCTGTTGACTTTTTGATCATCAAAATGTAAATTCTCTTTGCTCGAGCCATCATTAAGTCAACAGCTCGTGCTAGTTCCATGTTTCTATCGAGTTTTATAACATAACTAAAGCAAAGCGCGCGCTCTGATTGGTTAATTTAGCGTCTACCATTTACCCATGGGTGTACGCTGCTGACGCGTGTGCTAATGTTTACAAAGCAAATCTTTTGACGGACATTGTTTCCAAAGTAGTGGCCGACGTTCTTCTGCCAGAAATGCGAAACTGTCTTCACAGTTGTCTGAAGATGAAACTTTATCGAGTTACTGGTGTGCAGTCGGTTGTCATGAATGAATTTTCGCGTGCTTGTTTTCTCTTGTCATGTAAGACTACACGAACATTTTTTTGTGATGTAGCTCAATAAAAGGACTTCTGTTGTTCCAGTGTCTCAATGTTATGTTATAAAACAAATGGAAACGCCATAGTGTGCACTATTGAGTTATGGATGCACTTGGGAGGTTTGCTAAGCACTCAAGAAGCTAGAGTCGCACTCGGCTATCGCCTCGTGCGACTCTAACGCTTCTTTCGTGCTTAGCAACCTCCCGCGTGCATCCATAACTCAATAGTACACGCTATGGCATTCACCATTTGTTCATTAGTATAAATTGTCATATAAATCTACTAGCGTTCTATCACAAATGCGGTTCGCTGATTGGCTACGCTATTCACCATCTATTCTGTTCTGAATAGTGAGTAGCGTAGCAGTGTACGCTTGTTAACAAAGTGGCGGCCGCTTCTTTGTGTTTTCGATGTGTCTGTGAAGAGGATTTAGATTAAGTTTAAACCGAGTAGTAGATTTATACTAAAACAATTAGGTTATTCCCTTCATATGCGTGACAGAAATCAAGAGCGAATAATCTAATAGTTTAATAGAAACACTCGTGAACGTTTGGGAGAACTCGGAAAAGCTGTGGAAGCACTCGCCTGTTGGCTCGTGTTCCCACAGCAGTCCTCGTTCTACCAAACTTCCACTAGTGTTTCTATAACTCGACAGACACACTGTACATGTTTACTATTTCTTAATCAATTTAAGTTCCACCTATCCTAGTTCAGTATAAATCTACCAGCCTTCTATTCCGAATGCCGTTCTCTGATTGGCTACGCTACTCACTACCTATTCTGTGATAGATAGTGAGTAGCGTAGCTGTGTGCTCTTGTTAACAAAATGGCGGCCTCTTCTTGGCATTTTCGAAGTGTCTGTGAAGAGGAGTTAGACAGAGTTTTGAACCACTAGTAGATTTATACCAAAACAATTAGATTATTCGCTCTCGATTTCTATGCGTGATAGTTGACTCGGGCTGCACCCTCATCAAATCAAATCAAATCAAAACTTTATTTATCGATGGTGACACGTAATAGTTTATCAACTAATAAATTTGTGGCCCTCTTAAATGTGCTAAAAGTTAAAAATCAACTATAAACAATAATCAAAGATTATCACTAAAATGTCGCAATCTAAAAATTATTATTTAAAAAAGGAGTAAAAATTTTATTCTGGAGCTGACTTAACCTCATCAACTATATCATTCGATAGAAATCTTCAGCTCATAATCTAATTGTTTAATAGTGTTTACATTAAGTCTATCCCCTCCCTCATAAACTCAAATCTATTCAACGCTGGTGCTTAGGCAGCGTTTGAAATGTTGGCCATGTGAGAAACTAGGACTCTAAAAATGAAACCGAGTAGTAGATTTATACTAAAACAATTAGGTTATTCCCTTCATATGCGTGACAGAAATCAAGAGTGAATAATCTAATAGTTTAATAGAAACACTAGTGGAAGTTTGGGAGAACTCGGAAAAGCTGTGGAAACACTCGCCTGTTGGCTCGTGTTCCCACAGCAGTCCTCGTTCTACCAAACTTCCACTAGTGTGTCTATAACTCGACAGACACACTGTACATGTTTACTGTTTCTTAATCAATTTAAGTTCCACCTATCCTAGTTCAGTGTAAATCTACTAGCCTTCTATTCCGAATGCCGTTCTGTGATTGGCTACGCTACTCACTATCTATTCTGTGATAGATAGTGAATAGGGTAGCAGTGTGCTCTTGTTAACAAAATGGCGGCCTCTTCTTGGCATTTTCGAAGTGTCTGTGAAGAGGATTTGGATAAAGTTTTGAACCACTAGTAGATTTATACCAAAACAATTAGATTATTCGCTCTTGATTTCTATGCGTGATAGTTGACTCGGGCTGCGCCCTCATCAAATCAAATCAAATCAAAACTTTATTTATCGATGATGACACGTAATAGTTTATCAACTAATAAATTTGTGGCCCTCTTAAATGTGCTAAAAGTTAAAAATCTACTATAAACAATAATCAAAGATTATCACTAAAATGTCGCAATCTGAAAATTATTATTTAAAAAAGGAGTAAAAATCTTATTCTTGAGCTGAGTTAACCTCATCAACCATCACTCGATAGAAATCTCCAGCTCATAATCTAATTGTTTAATAGTGTTTATATTAAGTCTATCCCCTCCCTCATAAACTCAAATCTATTCAACGCTGGTGCTTAGGCAGCGTTTGAAATGTTGGCCATGCGAGAAACTAGGACTCTAAAAATGTCATTAAACAGAGGTTCTAATGACTCTTCACATAATTATTATCTGACTTCTAATTTGTTAATAACAACAACAATAACAATGCTTTATTTACTCTTGACACTTAATACACATTTGCGAAGAAAATTACAATAACTTAGGGAAAATATATGTGTTTAAAGTCGAGCTAGGGGGATAAATGAATCTTTCAGTTTTCGAGTTACTCCCCTACTTTTACGTGTATGGGTTCCCTGTGAATGCAACAAGATGCCGCGCTAGTGCCGCGAACTGATTATATTTTCATTCTTCATATGAATTCCCCCTGTGTTTCGTTGAAATGGAACCCCCGGCTCAGTTGGATGTGATAGCTGTTTTTGCAGTTATCAGCGGCTTGACACACAGACGAGGCGAAAGGGTCAATTCTGTATTGTATTGACCCTTTCGCCTCGTTTGCATGCCTTTTGAAACAAAAGAATTCTTGACCGCAGACTCAACTGCAATAAAAGCTATTAATAGAGGTTGGCCGGGAATCAGTGAGGAAAACTAATGGATGCCTAGGAATGTTTACTTCTTTGAAGAGCAGCCGCTAATAAAATTTAAATTTCTCTCGCAATCGGCAGTGAAAAAAAGTCAAATCTTGTGCTGTTTTTGTGCCTCTGGTACATCATTTTTACCGAGCAATTAAAATGATAAGACCATCCCCGCCCCCCCCCCCCTCCCCCAAAGAAAGGCAAAACGTCGAACAAACAAAACAGAAAAATAGAAAAATTTTACTTGACTTAAACTTGACTCGGGTTACGAACTCTCGAAATTAGGCCTTGCAACTTTGATTGTTGCAAGCTCCCAATTTAATTGCTATTGGCATATTTCCGAAATTTAAATTAGCTGCATTTACGTATGAACCGGCCGAGATAATTTATCGGATAAAGTTTGAGGGAAAACTATTTCCGACTCGAAATGTAGTGGAGCGCTTGTTCAGCGAAAAATGTAAGTCAACGTCTAACAAAAACATTGTCAGTTGTTGTACCTTTTTCCCGGCCTAACGGCCATATATGCCGGAACAGGTTGACTGCCACTACACGGTCCGCCTCAAAAGTTAAAAAAAGAACATCGATTTGTCATGGCCAGTTAACCAGTGAAATGAAGCTTAAGTTGACGGGACGAGCGCCGAAGAAATTTTTTTAGAGCTTTTCCGCCAAAATCTACCGCACGGAGGACGAACTCAGTGGCATAAACACAATTTCTAGAAAGCGCTGAAGACAAGCTGTGTCGAAGAACAAACGCTTCCTAGTGCTAAATTCTTTTGTCAGTATCAACCATCACCAATAAAGGAATCGTGTACATAAAACTCGTCCCTGGGTATAGATAGAGTGGAAAATTCACCGCAGGCCCTTGCTGCAACAAACTAGAACCACCCTCCCCTCGGTAGGTTCAATCGCGCAAACCAATCAAAGACCAGGCGTATCGAGTTATTGTATTCTAACAAAGAAGCTGTATATGCGAACCTCCTGGGTTGCGAAATTTCAGTAGTTTTGAAGTCGATCATTTAATCCAGTTTCCAGCCGGAGAAATTTCTCATATCAACTTAAACTCTTTCACAGTTTTTAGCATTTTAACCGTGCAAGCATACGGCAAAATCGTTTTGAACGGTTCCAACTGAACTGGACGATATCTTGAGTGGTTGAAATGGACGAAACCAGGAAACACGACATGCAATGCTTTAGAAAAGTATCATGGTTCTTCATCGGAAAACGTTTCAAGGATAGTTCATGGTCGTGGATCGTGTGTGTTTCAGCAGCAGTTTGTAATTCTGTTAAATTTTGGTATGGTACTTAGCTTTGGTGTTCTGTTCCCGGTTTTAATGGAATACTTTGACGAGACCAGGGATAGAACAGGTTAGTGAAGTTAGTCTTCTAGCTCCCGTCAGCCGGTCAAGTGTATCGATCATATGTGCCGGTAGTCGTGTCGTGTGCTGTTGATTCGTTTGTGAATTAAACGCCTTTAAAATCTGCAGATTTAACAACGAAAAACGGCTGATCATGTCCTTGTAGGAACATTGACAGGTTCGAAATTAGACGGTCATATACAAGACAGCCGAGGACAGGTTCGATTTTAAAATTGCAACTGACCAGTTAAATTTACTCGAAAAACGGTGTTGGGCTTTGCGCTTAGGAAATCGCTTTCTGTTCGCATTCCTTGCTGTTCTAATACAACTGTAATGATCATCTGAAGTTGAAAAATACGTACGCACTGTCGTTTTCAAACACTGACATTGACGTTGCATCTCGCAATGTTAAATTCAAAATGCGTTCAATTGAAATTCGCTACACGTAGGGGTCCAAACCACCCCCCAATTGTTTCGTCAGTTCTTGGGTATTTCACATTATTTCGCATTACTTAAAAAGTATTGACTCTTTCTACACCAAACTTGGCAGAAGAGCAGGAGACCTATTGCCAATTATATTTACGTGAAAAATGTCAGTAAATGTCAAAGTTGTGACGTCACAGTGATGACGTCAAGTTTTTTGCCACTTTTGAAGTTTTTAATACGGATATTTTTTACAATGTGTTCGAAAGAGCACATCAAGGGCAGTTGAAACCTGAAAAAAATTTGTCCATATCACAAAAATTAAATGAAATAGGGCATTTTTAAATATGAAAAATAACTCTGCAAAATATGGGTTCCCCCCTTGAGAAAAATCCCCAAATTGGAGCCGTAATTTTGTTCCAGCAAATGCAGCTATGTTGCACATGTGATGTGCAACATGGCTAAAGCAAAAATAAAGAAGAAAATCGGAATAAAAAATTATCCCTCTAGTGTTATTGCGTTAAAATTAATTTTGTTACGTCATAACCTGTGACGTCATCCGTTTTTTTACTGTTAATAACATCCTAACAAAGCCGAAAATCAAATTTCCAAAACCATACGATTTTTGACAACATCAAGCTTTCTATTTTTCGAGATTATTAGCCTTCCTAGAATAAAACTGAAAAAAATAAGCCAGAGAGACTGACTTAAGAAGGACAGTATGGTTAAGCAAATTCCGGGGGGGGGGACAACAAAAAAATATTTAACTTACCATATCTCGAAAAATAATCATCATAGCAAAAAACGGTTTCCGGCATTTTACTCCTCAACTCAAGGCCTTTCCAATGACATAATCTTTTTATCAGATTTTACAAAAAATTATAGCAGGTTTTGGTGACGTCATCAATTATGACGTCATAATCTGACATTTTGTCACAACTTCCAAATTAAAATAAACTGGAGAACAAAGAAAACTCATCTGCCAAACTTGGTTCAGAAATATATAAACCAAGCAAATATAGCCTTCATGAAACATCAGGGGGGTGGTTTGGCCCCTACGTGTACCTTCGATGTCGTTGGATTGCCAATGGTGCTGCATTTTATATTCTTCATTCGGTATTGACCAGTTTTACAGATAAAATACATATCACTGTACAAAACTTAAGTTCTGTTTTTGTTGCGGACAACTTAATTTACCAACGCTTGATTATTTAGCATTTTGATCAGTCAATTTAATTTAGAAGTCTGTGAAGGGAATACTGCGTCTGCAGTCATCCTCAATTCTTAGCGTGGTTGGATAAGAAAAGAGCTAGTTTCTATTTCGCATGAAACACTGCTCTTCAGTTCACTGACTCAAGCTTATTAAATGAAGAAGATTGCGAAATGTTCGTCTGTAGTGTTCGCTTTTTGTTATTAATCCATAACGTATATTCTCTTTCTTAGGGAATTGAAATGTGTTCATGGCAACTAAAAGAAGCCAATTAGACATTATTGAAAACATGATAATTTTTTAAGTCCAACAACCATTCAAGTCGTTTTGCAAACAAAATGCTACGGAATATGACGTCCGAACGATTTCAGAGGAAAACTGGATAGACAGTGAAGACAGACCTATACAAACTGAACGATTTGAATTCTTAGCTTTGAATTCCGTAGTAGTTAATTTGGCTTGTAAACACAGTGCCAAATTTGAAGGTCATCTCGTATGATGTGTGGAAAGCTCAATAAAAGCTGCGCCGTTTGAATTTTCCACTCCTGCGTCCGCAAAACCTGCTAGCGAAACGCCTTAAAGGAAACATAGGCACGCAAGGCGTGCAAGAGTTATTTTTTTGTGTGAAGTGTCGGAGATAGGAGCATTCATGGTACAGTAATGATTTGGTCAATTTGACATTTTTTTTTTGGTTGCGATGTTACATCGGTCATGGTAAGATAGCTAAATAGTAAGCCATAAAATGTTTGACTGAACAAACTACAGTAATCTGACATGTCTCCAGATTAATGTAGATACCATCTTATTTTCTAACAGGCAATTTGATTCGTTCTTTGATACAACCCGGTGTGACACGTGCACATGCATAACTCCCTCACTCACCGATCACATAACCCTTCCAACTCCCAAGAGGAATTTTTGCTCAAAAATACTCAAGTTAATTTAGGGACTTTTTCGCATTTTATACGAGACGTAAGTTTACCTTTTCACACAACACAACACAACACAACTTCACCGAAAATAGAAAGAAAGAGAAAAAAACCTCTGACACGTTGACAGTCTGATTTAATTAAATTGCACTTTAACTTGGTGCCGCGCAGTGTTCAAAGAACATTTGAACAGTTTTCATACTTTTTACCTTAAAAAATATCGGACTGAAATGAATGTCGTCAAATAAAACTATTAAACTGCTACTGCAGAGACGTAAAAACCGTCCAGAAATGAAAGCTTTTTTGCTTAATATCCTGGAAACAATAGCCGATAACTTGTCAGCTCTGATTGAATTTACTCCCATATAAAAAACAAAAGTGTTAAGTTACCATTTGTTACTAAAGATAGAAAACATCTCGTGGGAAAGAGTGGTGACGATTCGTCCGCTCTAATTGAATTTACTCCCTTCTGAAAAACAACAGTGTCACATTACACTTTGTAACTAAAAAACAAAAATGTCTTGTTATATTTGCATGCAACAAGAACAAAACAATCGTCACCTGCACTTACTATTGTAAACGTTAGAACTGTTTCAAATCTTAAGTCTCTTCCCCTCAAAGACATGTCCTAAGAACTAGAAGCGACGATTCGTGACCTCTAATTGAATTTACTCCTTATGAAAAACAAAAGTATCAAGTTACCTTTAACTAAAAATAAAAATATCTCGTTGCATTTGCATACTACGAACTCACGAACTGTTTCAAACCTCAAGGCTCATCTCGTTCATTTAACTAAAATCCTCAGCCTAACCCACAGAAAATGTCGAAGTAAATCCATTATATGAATACTTCCTCCTCTTTTATAGAAGAATGAAAACGGCCGTTCTGAACTTTATCGGGATCAGATCTTCTCACATACCATTTACCTTTACAACAAGAAATTTGATTGGCTGTTTATAGTAGATCCAATCTGATTGGTGTGACATACATACATCTCTCACTCACTCACTCACTCACTCACTCACTCACTCACTCACTCACTCACTCACTCACTCACTCACTCACTCACCCATTGACCCGTAACATACCCGACGCGCCGACTAAGAGGTTTTTTTTTTTACAAAAAAATAACTCAAAAATGAAAAGTTCAAAGTTCTTATTAATTAAGGCAACGAGATTGAATTTATCTATTATGAGTTAGTTTTGCGGTAAATTTTGGCGATATCGCGAGATTAAATTACGAAAGACTGTCGCAAAAGTGCGACACCTTGTTGTAAAACACGTCCATCCTAACACAGCACAGAGAAGATCATGCTATAAAATGCCGAACTTTATACTAAAGGTCCTTTTCTTTTGTTTTTGTTGATCTGTAACATCGATTCTGAGACCGACCGTTTGTAACTGCAGATCCGGCGTTCAGAAACTTAATTTCCTTTCATCACAAATGTCGTCAAATCGCAAGATTTTGTAAAGCAAAATGTAGCGCTTTTATTTTCTCGCAAACTAGGATTCCCGCGAAATGAGGTATTGAGAGGAAACAGGAGCCATAATCGGGGACGGAGACCGTAAGCGCGCGCCATTTCTAGTATTGGAGCTGTCCCCATGATATGGGACAATAATTCTATTTTTAGAACAAATTGCGCCATCGCCTGCGACACACGCGCGTACATGCTGCGAGGATTTTCGCGGATGTCGCGCGGGGGAAATGGCGTCCGAAATTCCCGAAATTTTTCATGTTTTTTGCCCACAAATCAACGCGTTTACGTCTGTTGGAATTTTGCTTAAGTATTTTCGTCGTAAGCTGCTCCAGTTTGAGTGAAGTAAGAACGTGTCGAAGTTAGGTATGTTCCGCTGTAGGCTTATATATATCGCTGACCAAGTTGTGTTCCGACGGATCAAGACCCAAGGAGGCAGCGTGACCGAGTAGTTAGAGCGCCGGATTTGAAATCCGTAGGTCCTGGGTTCAAATCCAGTTCTGATCGCTAGCTGATGTTGTTCTCGGTAGCCCCGAGTTTAACTTCTCGGCTGCGCTTGTAAATAGCCAACTGGTCTGCCTCCCGCCAGTTGGGATTCTTAACCTAGTTATGTTTATTTGAATATTTATTTATCATTGTTTGTTTGCATTGGCCCTGAAAAGCCCCAATGGGGAGTGGCCAATTAAGTATACATACGCATACACACACATATTATGCTTCTTTTACATGAGCTGTGCACAACTCCACTTTAAATTTCACATGTGTTGAAGGTTAACAGCTTTTCCATTACACAGCAAAAAACCAGCTGGATATATTTAGAGATAGCAGAGCTTCAGGACTTCATAGTAATTTGACCGAGTGGAGTACAGTTCAGGGAGCAATCGCGCGAGTAATTTCAAAATCGGACGAGTGCAAAGCGCGAGGCCGATTTGAAATTATGAGCGTGATTACTCCCTGAATAGTACGACACGAGATCTAATTACTAATTAATCGTATCTATAATAAATTTCGAAATTAAAAATGTCTTTGAGAACTTCTTTTGATCGAAAACGTCTGTAGCGCTTTTCATAAGTTTTGAAAACTGTAGGAAATATCGCGAAGGAAGCCATTAAAGAGCGCGTAATTGACGTGCGAATCACGTGGGTATCCAATTACAGGTATCCAATTACCAAAAGGTCAAATTGGATACCTGTAATTGGACACCCACGTGATCGCGCGCCGATTGCGTGACAAATAGGCGTGCGGAGAACCAATCGCGATCGGGAATTTTGTTACGGATACGACTATGTTTGTAAGAGTAACGCGGGAATCGAAAGCAGTGCAAAGCTATAATTTGCACAAAACCTGACTGCTCTAAAACTGAGCTAATAATTTCCTGTCATTTTTCAAGCAACCCAAGAGCTTCTTTAACATTCTGCAACATTGACGGTCATTGATTAAAATACAACGCTTGCGCTGCTTGCATTGTATCTTCGTTTGATGGACAGATTTGACAGAGAATTCACATTCAGACATGTAGAAAGCAATCCAAATGGCGAAGTTATTGTTGTTTTATTTGCTCATTCTTGGTTCTTCGTTAGAACTTAGCTCATCATCCAATTGGTGGAGTTCTTATAAGTGGCGAGACTGGTGAAAAAAACTTGACATTGGTCAAAGCGAAGGACTTCTACAGCCACAAACCAGAGATTTTACCGGGTCCGGGCTGGGGGATACTTCCCTACATGAGCTATATAGGTATGTGCGACACCAAAGGGTATCCCTTTTGAGCCGTTTTGGTGCTCAATAGGATATGGTTTGTACACAACTCTTGTCTTGAATTAGGTTTCTTTCGTATGAATTGAGTCGATAATGATAAAAATGGTAGCTTCTTCTAAAAAAACATACTCTGTTCAAGATAAGACTGCATAAACCATACCCTATTTACGACCAAAATGGCCATAATCGATACCCTGTTTATGACCGAAACGGCTGAAAAACCATACCCTTTGGGGCCGCACATACCTTTATGGCTCATATAAGGGAGTACCCCCTCCCCTCCAGGTTAAAGCCATGCATTCATGGGGAATAACCATTATACCTTGTCCATTTAAAGAGCAAGCTCTAAACGTCCATAATAAGAAAAGTCGTGAGATTGTTCGGAAAATCATCTTCTTTCAGTGTCGCGTGCATACATTGGTCGTTCGTTCTTCACCTTATATGTCCGTTTTAGTGTCCGATAGGGTATGGTTTGTACACAACTCTTGCCTTGAATGAGGTATGTTTCGTATGAATTGGGTATGTGCTGGAAAGGTCAGGTTTGAAAAAGGGTAGTGAATATCGCGATCGTTTTTATTATTATTATTATTATTATTATTATTATTATTATTATTGTTATTAGTATTATTTTTTTTTTTTTTGTGAAATACAGTAAGAGTTTCAGTAAGCTCTCTTCACTCCCCCGCACAATTTTTCTGAGGTTACCCCTCCCCACAGGGTACCGAGAGGGAGTAAACTGAGTATTAAAACAGAGTGAATTGAGGTCTAAACGTCCATAATAGGAAAGTTTGTGAAAACAGTCCAACAACCATCCTCTTTCAGTGTCACGTGCATACATAAAAAGGTCGTTCGCTCTTTACCTAACATGTCAGTTATGTCTCGTCTCATTTCGTTGGATTCTCGCGATTCTTTATTTGTTTTTTTCGAATTTACGCTTGTTATCTGACAACTCGTTCAAGGCAATAGCTAAATACGGAATGATCTTGATTCTATCTTTCGAGTTTAGGTGACTTAGTTCGTTTAAATGCGAACCAATCAAACCCCGACCTTATCGACTCATTATCTTTCATTAAACTAGCACCATATACATTTGGTTGCGAAATTTCCATAATTCAAAATTGATCCTTTAATCCAGTCTCCTAGGATCAATTCTTATATGCTTTTATTCTTTCGACTTTTTTTTTTTACCATTATATGGTTGAAGTCTACAGCAAAATCTCTTAATTAAGCAGTTCTAAATTGGTCGATATTTCGGCTGGTTGAAATGGTAGAAGAAAAAGACACCATGCACTGCTTTAGGAGAGTATCATGGTTCTTTACTGGAAAACGTTTCAAAGCAAGTTCGTGGTCATGGATCGTGTGTGTTTCAGCAGCGGTTTGCAATGCTGTTAATATTGGTATGGCTCTCAGCTTTGGTGTTCTGTTCCCGGCTCTGATGGAATACTTTGACGAGACCAGAGAGAGAACAGGTTAGTGCAGTTAGCTCAAAAAGCGCGCAGTCTGTACAGCCTGCCAGTCCAACATTGACTGGTTTGAAATAGCCTGCCATACACTGGACAGCCGAGGACAGGTTCGATTTTAGATTGCAATCAGTTAAATATACTCGAAAAACGGTGTTGGGCATTGCCCCTTAGAAATAGCATTATATCATTCATTTGCGTTCCTTGTGGTTTTTTTTTTTTTACAACCGCAATTATCTTCGAAAGTTAAAAAAAGTACGCAGTGTCGTCTTCAAAGACTGTATGACATTGCATTGAATCGCAAACTTTTGCAACACAGCCTGGGTTAAGTTCAAATGTGTTCAATTGAAATTCACTATCTTAGATTAAGTTGTGTCTTATTTTGCTATGGCTCTGTTCAGTGATCTATAACATCGATTCGATTATTCTGAGACTATTTGTTACTGTGGGAATACATAGAATACATAGAACACATTTCCTTCCATCGAATTTTATCGTCAAATGGGGAAAGCTGAGTCTAGCAAAATTTGATGTTTCAATAATTTCGCGAAATTAGGCTCTCTCGAAAAATAATAACGACATTAAGTTAATATAACGGTTAGAAGGAGCTAGAAGACTGCACACACAAATACGGGCCTTGGCCGAACGTGCTTCAGTATCATATTATGCTGCTAGTACTGCTTCGATTTTTTCGAATTAAGCGAAAAATTCTGCCAAAATTCACAATTTATGCCCCTAGATGCCCAAATTATGCTCACAAAATGATAACGTTTTTCTTTCAAAAATCTTGTTTTAAATTTGCCGTTTAGTATTTAGTGCTAACGGCTCTTGGAAGGTAACGCGATGGTTTGGCTGCCGATCAGTTGAGAATTGTGTTGCTGATGTCCGCGCATGGCTAACTGCTAACCGCTTGATGGTCATGATCAACAACACGAAAACTGAGTTTCTAATTATTCAGTGGTACCCGTCACCAGCTTACAAAAAATATCCATTGATTCTATTGTTGTTGGTGATTCTGTCATTAAAGGAACAACTTCTCAGTTTGCGCATATTGAAAAGTTTAGCTTCAATTTTTCAAATTCGTCGTTTCCAGTCCGTGTTAATCTTCTCCATCCTTAGCCATACTAGTTCCTTTATGGTTTATCATTATGTCTCTGGTGTTTTTCTATCTTATTATCTGTTATTTTCAGGTTTCCTACCATTTAAAGGTAATTTTGTACGTGGCCAAAATAACTCAAAATATCGTGACTGATTGGTTCCTGGTTTGATTGTCACATGTCTATCGATGTCACGTCGGGTAGATTTGTAGCAAAGCTTTTCGTGGGCTTTACAACATTTGAAAGAGAGGAAATAACTTACACCGGGGTCATGCCTTTGCCACCTCGCACCTTGACTACTGTAATTCAATTCTCTTCGGTCTTCCCAAATACCAACTTGATCGTCTTCAGAAGATTCTGAATGCCGCTGCTAGAGTGATATATCAGACTCCTAAATTTGATCACATCACTCCTGCTCTTGTTAACCTCCACTGGCTCCCAGTAAAGTTTATCCTCTGTCACAAGCCTAATCTGAGATTTTCACTTTGTTCCTGTCATCAAGCCCTTCCATTCGTGCCAAGAGCGAAATGCACTACACTTGGAGACCGCGCCTTTTCTCGTTCGGGTCATTTTTATGGACCAATTTGCCCTTGGCCGTACCATCAAGCTCGACTTTGGACATTTTTAAAAAATCGCTTATGACTCTTTATAATTTGTGTAAATCTTAGTTACATGGGCCGTTTTATATTTTTGTTTTCTTATTTATTCTTTTCAGTATAGATCTTTGTTTTAGTTTGTTAGCTTCTAGATCTTTTTATGTAAAGCGCTATTGAATATTTCATAGCATTAGCGCTATAAAAATGTATAATAAGTATTATTATCTTGTACAATAAAGGCGCAAAAATAACTATCATTCATTGAATAACGTTTTTATTTTCAGCTTTTGTCGGCTCAATCTGTATGGCATGGTATGGTTTGCAAGTCCGCTGGCAGGCTATCTGAGTGATCGCTTTCGTTGCCGCATAACATGTGTTTTGGGAGGCACGCTATGCATTGCGGGTCTGGTGTTGACTTCATTTGTCCAGAGCCTCACAGTGATGTACTTCACGTATAGCGCCTTGTACTGATTTGAAGGGTGTCTGACATACAATGCCTACTACCTTGTAATCGCTAAATAATTTACAGACAAGTTGTCCGTAGCTACTGGCGTTGCTTTGTTGGGCGCGAGTGTCGGGGTCTACACCGGACCTTTGCTTCAAGTCCTCTTAGACTCGTTTGAATGGAATAACACTTCTAGAATAATGGCAGCAATGTACGGCCTTGTTTGCATTTTGAGTCTGAGTTTCAATCCATACGTAGAAGAAGAAATAACAACAGCGGAAAAGTATGGCACTGAAGACAACAACAACGAGGAAGCAAGAGACGAGAAGACAGGGATCTCTCTGTACTGCAGTGTGTGGGGCTTTCCAGCGTACACTGTACTTGTAACGTCGTTCACGCTTGTCACTTTTGGAAAGTATATTCCTTATATCAATCTTGTTAGTTTAAATTGCGAACTAAGTCGCTTTGTACTTCCGAGCAGTTAATTAATAATATTTAAATCATTGTAAGGTGAAAGGAGCTGAGAATAACTCGTAAAATACGCACAGGTTCAAATGCTTCGTATGTATTTATATGCTAACAGTCCTTATGAGGACGAAGAATCTGTCCATGGCAATGTCGTTCCTAGGTGGGGCAATAAGAAACGGGACCTCTGAGCCAGCATTTTCGCGCGGAACGCATGGCGCAGGTCGTTTGTTCACCGTGACTGAAAAGGCTCGAACTTTGAGAACGAGAGTCCCGGCCAAGCCGTAGCGATGTGTAGTGTGATCATTGCTTGCTTGTGTTTTCTATAGAGCGAAGTTTTCGATTGAGCGTTGTGAAACCAAAACAAAGTTATCACTCTGGCCAATTGTAAACGACACAAACAACACCGTAAACCAATCAGCTACATATAGCTGGCGCGAAGCGCGGGAAAACGCGAGCGAGTCACGATTGGTTTTGCATGGTTTTACTTCTGAGTGGATGAAAAAGTGGCGCGTGATTTTTAAGCCAATCGTGTAGCGTAGTAATGCAAAACCAGTTTCTCTTCGCACTCAAATAAAAACCGCTCTGTAGGCTACATTAATACAGTTACGCACTGACGTAACTTCATCAAGACTATGATTTCCTTTTTCATGCACATAACGCTTGAGAATATTGGCTCAAAAAAAAAAAAAAACGCCGGAATAAGGACACTACACTATCCTCCAGCCCAGAGCTCTTCTCTCTACAAAAATGACTGTGAAACAGATAGTTTTGATTGGGACCCAAGATGCAAAATCAAACAACTTCTTGTAAAGTTAAATCAACTTTAGGGACGTTGGTGGGTCGAGGTTAATTTCGGACCTTTCGATTGAGTGCACAAAACTGAAAGTCGTCTCGAGTATGCTTTACAGGGCTTGTTTCTGCTTTGTTTGATAATTAAGAGCATTTCTAATTATTAAAGAGGTTTATATTATCATTTCTTAGGTAAAGTACTGTCAAGATATTGGAATTTCTGTGCAGAAAGGTTCTGGGCTGTTCATTTGTATCGGCCTTGCTTCAGGCGTCTCGCGGCTGGTGACGGGAAGACTGTGTAACAACAAGAGAGTTAATCTAGTGTACATTTATCAATCATGAATGGTAACAGCTGGTCTCGCCGCCTATATGCTGCCCTTCACCACAAAATACTGGAACTTAATCGCTTTCAGTGTCATTTATGGATTGAGCGACGGTGTTTTCGCAACAACTCAGAATTTTATTTTACTGACGTGTGTGGACAGCAAGAGAACAACGGCCGCTTTCTGCATCAAAAGTGTGACGTGTTCTATATCTGCGGCCGCCGGTGGACCAGTTGCCGGTGAGTAAAGTTTTCTTATTTTGAACCGAGTGTGAGAGCTGTACTGGGTTAGTACAGGCCCTAATTCTTGACAGCACGGTCCGAGCACAGCGTGGTCGATGCAAATAAGACAACAGCCTGATATTGTTCTAATATAGCTGAACTACCTCGCGGGATTGGTTAATAAGAGATTTATTGCACAACTGAAAATGTTTGAAAAATATTCCACGATCACGGATCAAGCACAATCAGACTTAATACGTGCAAACAGTGTGTTCAGTTTTACACTTTTTAAGGCTCAGTTATACATAATTTTAAATTTTTTTAACTAGGCCATGCACACGTGGTATTAATCTCTCGTTATTTAATTCTCTTATTTTGTTTTGTTTTTTTAAAAGTAGACTATCAGCACGTTTGATAACTTGCTCAACTGACCTGCTGACTTCATTTTTAAACGTTTGTTATTGCCATCCAGTTCACTATTTTTAGTTTAATTTTTTTACCTTGTTTGCCGTGATCTAACATGATATCCTAGGTATAATGTTGATGTAGCCGGTAAACAAATAAGTAAAAAAGTAAGTAATCAGCAAGCAGGTATTCAAAGTGTGTAAATTCGCCAAATATCATGACAATGTTGTAGGAAAATTTGTTTTCCACAGCATACATTGAAAAGTTCATCCAAGCATACAAATTTTGCGCGCACCATTTTTATTGTATTTGAATTGCGTAGAACTGAATTGTCAAGTAAAGGAACATTAATTTACATTACCCGGATTTTTTTGTGCAGTACGGATAAACATTACACTGATATATATCTTCATTCATGCTCCGAAAAGAGCCTGAAACAAACAGAGGTTGTGAGATGTTATTTGTCGCGCAACAACAGTTTATTGGCACGTGCTTTGTAGATTGAACCGTAGGTCCAATATCATAATGAACAATCAACCGGCACTCGCTAGCCAAACGTATTGTTTGATTAGTTGAACATCATCGCTCACTGAATTTTAGATTCAATAATTAAGTCAAAAATCCTTAACCGTGCTTTGTTGTGTTATGAAACTAAAAGCACGCCGGATACAATTGTTGTTTGCGACTAATCCTGAACTTTTAATACTCCCAAATGTTTTCTAACAAAGCAAAGCGCGGTTGAAAAAGTAGCTATTTTTTTTTAGCATTCGCCTCAATTTGTAACGGCTTTTCTACTGTATCGTTCCTTGATTGCAGAATGAAATAAGTTCAATGGAAAATAATTGTTTAATCAAATGCCCCTTTCCCCTCACCGTCGGTTACGATTGCTCTGCAAAATAAGCCCATCTTACTTAACTAAGCCTTTTGAATCAACGTAAATCAGGGCTTATTAACGGCGAAATTTTACGGCACATATGTATGATTTGAAATCGATAATCAACACCGGTTACTTCTTCTGAAATAACTGTTTTTAATTTAAGGGTCATCAAATGAAGGTATTAGCGGAGGCGGCGTGGCCGACTGGTTTAGGTTCCTACCGCTATCTGGATTTGTTCTCGGTAGCCCCGAGTTCGACTCCTCGGCCGCGTTGTGTAAATAGCCAACTGGTCAGCCTCCCACCAGGTGGGATTCTTAATAGTTTATGTTATATTTGAAATATTTGTTTATTTATTTACAGTGTCCCCAATTAGCACGCTAGTGCTAAATACATCGACACTTAAATAAAGTTATTATTATTATTATTATTATTATTATTATTATTATTATTATTGTTAAATGGTTTTATGTTTTCATAATTTAAACATACTTCTTAAAAAGCGTGTTGCTGAAGGTGACTAAAGTTTGATTTACACGAAGAACACAACATAAAGCTTATTGAGAAAACCAACATTGTAGCATACTGTCTATTGCACGTTTATAGGGACTTTAAGTGAACAAATCTACAAGCATCGCAGATAATTTGTTTTACTGCTTTTAAAAATAAAAATAAAAAAATAAAAATAAAAAAATTAATAAAAAAACCTTATTTACCCTCGGCAGTGTTTTAGCACAAGTGCTAGTGGGGCCGAGCAAACAACTGAAACAAATAATTCAAATTGAACATAATTGCTGCACCTTTGATTGGCAATCTTCTTAAGGAAACTGTCGAAGTCCCCTAATTTACATCACGGTACGGTTATACAGGCAAGATAGATCGCGGCTCTCTCGGGAAAGATAACTATTTTGTTCTTTACTTGTTTGACTATCAAATGTCAGTGCTTCATCCTCTGTCAGGCTCAAAAGTACAATACGGACGTTTATGCTTGTCTTTGATATACTATAGCTTTATTTATAAGCGCTAAACACTCCTTCTTTTTTGAAATTCTTCCTTGTGCTGGTTTACTACGTTGACCTGGTTTGAAACCTTGGGCGATGAGTTCACTCGAAGAACTTTCTATGTTCGTTGTCTAAGTAAAAGAATATCAAAAGTCGGAAAGATATGATATAATCGAGCGCGTTGCTTTGAAACAAAGATGTAACAGAGCCGTTTGCAACTAGATGACTTCAGGGTGGATCTGAAATTTGAAATTACGAAAACTCATAGACTATTTGACACAAAATTCTCATATCGAATGATCGTTTGAATAACTAAAAGTAGGGTACAAGCTCTCCAAAACCTCTAATACCAGCCTGAGATTATTTCAAAACTGCTTTTTAACCAGCGCAAAGCCCATACATCAGACATGTGATGTAATCGTGTACTTAGATTTCTTACTAAAGAACAATTCGCTCGCTAAATTTGATAAATGTAACAAGCGATTCACGAAATTACATGTTTAGTGGATCAATTAAACACACAATGGTTTCCCTTTCTTTTAATTTGTAGCCTATGAAGAAAAGTGATCCCTTTACTTCTGAATGAAAGGAGGCGGACTATTTTGCCTTAATGTCTCGTAAGAAAAGCTAAATTGTACATCTCTTTGAAATTTTACGTGACAATTAGCATACATGTGAAAACTAGAAACAAAATAATCAAAACTGTAAGAGTTCTATCGAGAAGCTACTGGCGGACGGAATATCATCCACACTCTAAAATCTTCTTGTTTAGTCAAGAGGCTGTCATTTGGCCCGCAAGCCTTCTTGAGTAAAGCAACAGTACCATCTGCCATTGACTATACCTGAAGAGAGAGAGAGAAAGAGAGAAAAAAAATTGCCATTATTCTCAAACGAAAAATGAAAATACAAGAGAAACTTTGAGCAATACACTAGGGTATCGAGGAATTCCACACTTGAAACATCTGAGGGTACCAATTTCTTTGTACATTCAGGCCATTTTTAGCCTGCGCGCAGACCTCTAATCTTTCTGTTGTTTCACGCGGAATCTATGGGTAATCACGTCAAAAATGTTACTTATTGCTTTAGTGTTTAGTGTCTTTTTTTTCTTCTTTTTTTTTTTTTCTCCTTAGAAAAGCGGCCGTGGTTGAAAGTTCTCTCGATTTTAGCTCTCTGGTCTCTCGCTTTCCAGTCATTCCACCAGGCAATCATTGCCTCGTTTTCAATGTAGTATTCACGGAAATGTTGTCTAAAGCTGAAATTTGAGATATTTTAAAAAGTTATTCATATGAACTGAAAGCTTTCAAACACCTTTCATATCATTCGCAATTCTAGTAAATTAAATATCACACAGCTCTTTCCTTGAATAAATTTGTTGCATATGGTGTATTTGTGCTGTGCTAGAGGAGAACGCTATTCTGTAAAACATACGAAACTAGCGAATCAGAGCCAGTTTAAGCTACTTCATAAGTGCATGGACATAGCCTGCTTTCCAAACACTGAGTAATCTTTTTTTCCCCGAGCAATCTTGTCAGTGTGTGAAACAGGGTAAATTTCTTTGATGCGATCGACCTGTAACGTTATGATCTTGCCAGAACTGGCTGCCTGTCGATGCTAGCTATCACGCTGTTCGAACAGCGCTTTTTTAAATCTTTCCTTTAGCAAGAGGTTAGTTTTAACCCACCGAAGAAACAAATTACCTAGTGACAAGTACAATAGAGGCACCATGAGAACACTGATGCAATAGCACTATTGCCATATCTTGAATGGGGTTATAGAAATTTATGGTTTGTTACTGTTACTACTGGCATCAGTTCAGAAAGGTGATTTTCACTAGAACGAGTTTGACGTACTGACCATTCATCCCGACTGCTAGCACCTTGTTAAGAACCTCGAGTCCAGCCTGTGCCGGCTCCTACCATGATGAATCTCTGTCTATTCCAAAGGCGTTAATAAAACAACAAATAAATCAAAGAAGTGGCGTAATCGACTGCTTGCACACCGACCGAGATAAACTAAACTTCTTGGCTTCGCTTGCAGGATAACCTAAAGCTCAACGCGTGTTCCAAGTGATTTGGAACACTGAGGAAGCGGTGCCTTTTAAAATAGAAGGAACGGCAAGAAGGAACCCAATGTCAGTCAAATGGAGGGCGGACATGGTTTGACACAAGAGGTGAATAACCTTCCTTGTTGTCTTTGTTTTGAGTTGTCAAGTTATTCCTTGTTCAACGGTTGATCTGCCACGGTTGATCTCTGGCTCGTGATTCATTGGTAGTCAGATTATGTTGCATGCCCTGTTTGGAATCAGTGGAAAAGTACTCTGAAGCCGACTCTAAAGCTCAACAGCGTGTTCCAAGTGACTTGGAGCACTGAGGTAGGGGTGCTTTTTATAATAGAAGGAATCAGCAAGAAACCAAATGTCGGCCAAATGGAGGGCGGAAATGGTTTGAGGCAAGAGGTGAATAATCTTAGCTTCTTCGTTGTCTTTGTTTTGAATTGTTTTTATTCCTTGTTCAACTGTTTATCTCGTGATTCGTTGATAGTCAGATTATGTTGCATGCCTTGGCAGATGTTATTAAACATGTTTTTTTCCGGAAAACAGGAAGTTGATGATTTAGTACAATGGTACTTTCCCTTTAAAATGAGTCATCAAATTAACATTGTTTTAAAGTCATGACTGTCGTATAGCAGTCGTATGATTTTTTTCAGCCAATCAGCAGGAGTTGTGACTCATCTTATAGTGGTTACTAGGCGAAGTTCTTTCCCATTTCAGCTGTAGTCTTGCATTCGCGGTTTGTTGTTGGCAAAGTGCGCTGTAGCTGGCACGATTAGTTTCGAAAACATCTTGCACAATGAAGATCTTTTGTGATGGAAAAGCGATTACACCTGCAGCACTGGTGACATATGAGGGTATGAACAGTGTCTATCGTAAGAAGGGAGGCGAACTGCAGTACATCGAAGGATCACGCACTTACGACACGCTTCGCTACGGAAAAAAGAATTCCGAACTTCCCTTTGAGTTCACCTTCACAGATAGGTACAACCATCAGTGGAAAGTTGTGATTGATAGAACGGACGACACCGTCAACATGTTCATTCCCTGCGGTTTTCAGATGCTATGGTATGGCGCCGACGAGAGTCCAACCAGAACTGGCTCCGATGCTCAAACACAATGGGCGTCGGTTCAGTTCAGCTGGCAAGATAAAACTTACCTCCCGCCTTTCCATGCAGGGGTCAGAATTGCGTTCAGTGGATATAAAGATAAAACAACCGGAGAATGGAGCGTGGATACAGAGCGTTGGAACAACATTCTGGATTTGGCCAAGAAAGGAACAGAGGTAACTGGAGCTGTTATGGAACAAATTGAAAAGGGAGTCGCAATCGCTTCTGGACACTAGTCCTTTTGATCTTGACTCTACCGCCCTTGGACGCACGAAATAAACTGTTGTTGTATCACTTGTAGATAATGACCGGCACAAATGTGCTATTTTTTCTATTTGTCAGAGACATTTAATTTTTTATGCACATTAATTGGCAATTTGAAATTGTGTGTGGTTGTTTATTTTCCTTTTTTTCAGCTGTAATATTGCTTAGTTACTTTATTGTCTTCTAAAATGGAAATTTCAAATAACATATTGCATAGTGGGCAATTCGTGTACTCTCTGTATTGTATTTTGAACCACTCGACGTCAGTGCCGTCCGTATTGTTGTAATCCCTATACCTGCTTTTTTTATCTCTTGGTTTATATCCTTGTACTTTCTGATTAAAACATAGTTTAACCCGTGATTTTTTAAGGACCCTGGCCCTTGTTAAACTGTCCAAATATGGTGTGTTACAATTAAATATCGTTATTATTTTTTCGCTTATACTTGACCTTTGAAAGGCGTCGCATGTATATTCAACAACAAGAATAGGTCATTAAAGAAATACAAAAGAAATTTAATAAAACCACAAATAAATCAAAGAGGAAGCGTGATCGAGTGTTTGCACACCGGGTTGTGAGGCTTCGCCAGCACCGAGATCAACTTCTTGGCTTCGCTTGCAGAATAACCTAAAGCTCAACAGCGTGTTCCAAGTGATTTGGAGCACTGAGGTAGTGGGGCTTTTTATAATAGAGGGAACCGAGAAGGAACCAAATGTCAGTCAAATGGAGGGCGGAAATGGTTTGAGATAAGAGGTGAATAACCTTCCTTGTTGTCCTTGTTTTGAGTTGTTTTTATTCCTTGTTCAACGGTTGATCTCGTGATTCGTTGATATTCAGATTATGTTGCATGCCCTGGCAGATAACTCACGTGATATAGCAAAATGGAAGAATGCATTGTCATTTCAGTGCCAGTGTAGGGCATAATGCGATTGAGAACAGCAATGAATAGCGCTTTTGTTGTCTTTGTAACTGGCTCAGTGAGGTCGGAGTTATTTTTCATCAGCCACTTGATCATAGCTGATGGCAATTATGCTTTGAAACTTTCTGAAAAATTAACTTCAATAGAGAGGAAGGGGATGGGGGTAGACTGCGTGAGGGGAAGGGTTGATAGGAAGAGAAGAATAGGGGAGTGAAATACTTCAAACACATATCTTTCTTGGTAACCAAGGAAGTGAAATTTATATTTAAAGACGTGTAGGCGACTTTAAATCCTTCAACTACGGCTTGCGAGCCACGAAGAAAGTCTGATGCAAAATAAAAACGAGACAAATATATTTGATGTCTCATCTTGTTTTTGAAAACAAATAAAGTCGCTTTATGTCCACATTTGAAAGAGATAAGTAGTTCTAAGAAAATCGATTTAAAAGGTCGATTTGATTATATTGCAAACGCCACATGCAATATAAGCTAACTGATGTTTTGCACCACCAGTTCACAAATGTGCAGCTGAGATGTTAGAAGAGAATACTTGGCCGAGTTTAGTTTTTAAGAAGTCTGATACTATGTGGTTACTCAGCTTATGCTATCCTAGTTTAGTAGTCACTTTGCTGATAAAATAGCGAAAGCAGAAATAATCTTCTGCGGTAACCACACATTCAGTGGCTAAGAGCTTTTTCAAGTCCTCAGTATAACGGACTTGCGACTATGACGACCGGATGGAAATTCCACTCCTTGTGGGCTAATTGGACATGTTTCTGTTATTTAGTAAACGGTGAATGTCTGTAATAAGGTTCCAGGTTCAGGTCAGTTAAGTTTAAATACACAGGATGTTGAACCCCAAAATAGTAAGCGGAATAACAAATTTCTACATAAACAAAGCACTTGGTTGTCAACAGTGTAACGAACCTCGTGTGGTATGTCGAAAGATGTCTCCTACGCACGTAACACTGAAAGCGGGTGTAAAACCAATTTTAACGCTGGATGGGTATGTTAACGTTAATTTTGCTTTATGACTGACCCCATGGGAAACAGCGAGTTTTGTTTCTCCTAGCCTCAACCCTGCTACCCGTTGCCTCGGGAAGCATTGAGGGTCTTGCCCCGGGGGTGGGGGGGGAGGGTACTCGTCGTACCTTTTAGGGGTTAAAAAAGCGGTTTTGTTACCCGGCCTCTTAGGGAGCTGATATCCTCAAAAGGTCCACATAGTCAGGTGGCTTAACGCAAAATTTAGGCTGGATCGTGACAAGAGTGATAAAAGCATGAAATTTGGCACACAGCTTGCTTATACCCTAGCAAATGATATTAGAAGGGGTGCCCATGTCAATCTGCTCACGCTCCCGTTTTAGGGAGATTTTAGTTTTTGACCAAAATCAAGGTATGTGATACCTGTGGTGTAAATCTATTTTATTAGCAAATGCAAAGAAATGCTTTCAAAACAAGCATTTTTCAGTTTTTATATGTATGTTTGTGTCTTCTGATTCGTTTCCGATGCACTAGTGGCAAAGAAACATCTCTTTTAGTAGCACAGAAAAGATTCAAGCCCATGCCTCGCTCGTTCATCCAAGATGGCGGCCTCTTTGTTGCTCTGCTGTATCTGTAAGTATCTGAAGAAAGTGTCAAAAATTCTTTGCAAAAGAACTTGAATATGCTAAAATTATGTAGGGAGGGTAGAAATAATATATTTTGTTTATCTATTAGAATAGTTTTAAGCGAGTTTAAGTGAAAACGTTTGTTTTACAAGGCTCCTGTTTGAATAGGCAGGACCAGTTCATCATGAAAGTAGTTTCTGTTGGAACTATGCACAAGAAATCTTTTATTTTTTTATGTCTTTGGTCATGATTTAATCCATTTGATTGTTTTATAACAGTGATTAGTTGTTGAAATCTAGAGAGCAGATCATTTTGGTTATCATTTATCTCAGTCTGCAGGTACAACAAATAGTTAATTGTAAGAATTATAGGGAGAAAAACGGTAATTTTAATGAAAGTAATAAGGTTTCTTCACTGCATAGTTGACTTTAAATTTCGTTTTTATTCTTCTAGGAGCTTTAATTTCAATGTCATTTGATTGGAAAAAGTGCATCATTTGTCAGGAGTCTACGAGAGAAGCATTAAAGTGTCCTCTAAACAGTAATGGACCACCTGAAGCTAGCCGCCAAACGTATTTGGCTTTCCTTCAAAATGTCAACAGCTTTCGGGAAGCAGACGGTTTACCTGTGGAGCTTAAATTTGGCGACGATGTTGATGTAGATTGCCTTTGTCGTAATCACGGTTCTTGGCACAAGTCCTGTCACCTGAAGTTTAGTATTTCAAAGCTAAAGAAAGCTCAAGAGCGTGCCCGCCGAAAACGAAGCGAGGACAGCAGAGCAGGTGAGGTTTAAAAGACCCGCACCGAAATGCAGGAAACACCAATCTGTCTCCGAAGAGTGATCGCAATGTTTATTGTGTTTAGGAGGAGACGACGGCGACAAGCTTCACTGTTTTTTGGTGCTGGAAACTGATAGGAGCATCCGTCAAATGGCCCTTGAACTTAAAGATTTTGAATTGTCAGGTCGTCTGTCAGAGGGATTGACTGCAAAGTCTTGGATGGCGCACTAATAGTCCACTGTCTGCCCACTGTCGAAGCTTCGACAGCAGCTCCATCAAAGCAAACGTGTGGATGTGGTGTTGGACACATACGTTCCTGATAGCCTAAAGGACGCAACAACGGAGAAAAGAGGTCAAGGGGTCAGAAGGAAAGTAGCAGGCCAAACGAAGCTTCCAAAGAACTGAATGATGTTTCTGCGAGACCGTGACAACAAGTCTGAGCTGTTTTCCTTTCTGACGTCGAAAGTAGCGTAATTCCAATAGCCCCTCGACAGAACATTATACATTACATCTGGTTAGTAAAGCTGTAAAATGTATTGATTCTTTGAATAATTGTTCCTATGCTGTTTAATCTATAATCCTCTGTGATTTAATTGTGTCGTAGGAACATCTGTGGTTTCCCATGGATCTGAACATGCAATGGGTCAGTGCAACCATGAAGAGGCCGATACGGACGCGAGTGACCGGCAGAAATAGAGCCTAGAGACGGAAATAAGAGCGTTTTTTATTATTATTCAGTTCGAGTACACCCTCAAAGATACTTTGACAGCTAAGTGAGACCCGACCTTCTCATATAGGAGTCCACCAACCTCCCCCACCCCCCGCCCTCCCCATTGGCGCTGCAAGCCCTAAGACGGACGAAACTGTTGTCCATGGTGTTTTCGTTCCCAGAGGCAGCAAGAATAGCGACCTCTGGGAGAAATCTGAAGGTGAGGCAACATTAATCGAGGTCAGCTAGCATCATCGAGCTTAGATGCGCGCGCACCGTCAAACCTACCAGATCTAGGATTTCTGGTTCAATTCTTGTTTTCGTTGTGGCACGATCTTCGGCTCAACCTTTGTTTTAGATCTGCATTAACTTAACCCGAACCTGAAAGAACGTTCCTAAGAAGAGCCTATTGTTATTTTTAGGTCAAGTACTGTGAAGATATTGGAATTTCTGCCCAGAAAGCCCAACCATCAAAAAACCAAAGTTTGTGTTGTTAACTTGCTTGCTGCCATTTTTAACGACCGAGGGATCAAGGGTTTTAGAGAGAAAGCTGAATGAAACACAGGTATCAAAAATTGTGTTCAGCCACCTTAAAGTGCTACTATGAGGAAATTCTCGATATTCATTTCTTTACATTTTCTTACACAATAGGTCTTTCTTAGATATTTTGCCAAATTTCAGTCTTTTACGAACATTCGAACTCGTGGTTTTTGGACCTTAATTTCAGAGAATTTACGGCCGCCATTAATTTTCCTTGTTCCAAGTCTTGGTTGAAAATTTGAGAAAATGACGTCATTTTCTCAAAAATACCGCACGGGTTGAAATTATAATAACAATTAATGTAAAAAATTGCACGAACATATGAGCCAAAGTTTTTGTTATTCTTTATGTGAATTGCTGTGCTAATTGTTATTATAATTTCAACCCGTGCGGTATTTTTGAGAAAATGACGTCATTTTCTCAAGTTCTTAACCAAGACTTGGAACAAGGAAAATTAATGGCGGCCGTAAATTCTCGGAAATAAAGGTCGAAACAACATGAGTTCTAATGTTCGTAATAGATTGAAATTTGGCAAGAAATCTAGGAAAGACCTATTGTGTGCGAAAATGTAAAAAAATGGGTATGGAGAATTTGATCATAGTGGCACTTTAAAGATTACTGCTGAAATATGATAATTTTTAAGTCCAACAAGATATGTTAATATAGGAGAGAAACGAAAGAGGATCAAAACTTGAAAAAGAATATACTGAAGCGAAACAGGTTTTCGAAACGGACCCCAATGATTCGAATGGTAACAATTTAAATGCGGCTAAGGATAAGCTCGAATCATTTTATGATGAAAAAGTCAACGGAATAATAATCCGTGCCCGAGCACGTTGGCATGAACACGGCGAGAAAAGTACCAAATATTTCCTAAACTTAGAAAAAAGAAATCATGTAAAAAAGCATATAAGGAAACTAGTCATCAGCGGCGTCGTAAAGACAGATCCGTTTGGCATTCTTCAAGGACAAAAACGATTTTATCGAGAGCTATATAAAAGTTCAAATAGTGATGCGGAAAATCGTCAGAACATTGTAAAGTTTCTAGAGAATTTGAATATACCTCAATTAACCGAAAAACAAATGTTAACCTGCGAAGGCAAAATTTCAGCTGAGGATTGTTACAATATCCTCGAAAGTTTTCAAACCAACAAAACTCCCGGGAATGACGGAATTCCTATAGAATTCTACAAATTGTTCTGGCCTTTAATAAGCGATCCTTTTCTTAAATGCGTGAACGAAAGCTTTGAAAAAGGTGAAATGTCTTGTTCTCAAAAACAAGCGGTAATTACTCTAATAGAAAAAAAAGGAAAAGATCGTTCTTATATTGAGAACTGGCGTCCAATCTCTCTCGTAAACGTTGACACAAAAGTTATGTCTAAGATGATCGTCACAAGAATTAAAAATGTTCTTCCAAACATTATACACCATAACCAAACTGGATACGTGAAAGACCGATATATCGGCGAAACAATTAGATCAGTTTTTGATATTATGGATTTCACTGCAAAAGAAAGTATTCCGGGACTAATGATATTTATTGATTTTGAAAAGGCATTTGATAGCGTAGAATGGGATTTTCTTTTCTATTGTTTAAAATCCTTCAATTTTGGCCCTAATTTCATCCATTGGGTTAAAACGTTCTACAGAAACATACAAAGCTGTGTGATAAACAACGGACTTTCATCCGAATACTTTAAGCTTGAACGTGGGGTACGACAGGGGGACCCGCTCTCTCCTTACCTCTTTGTAGTTACTATAGAAATATTAGCAATTGCGATTCGACAGAATAAAGATATAAAAGGTATCTCTATTGGGAGTGAGGAGACAAAAATTCTTCAATACGCAGATGATACGACAGCAATACCTGCCGACACAAGCTCTGCTACTGCTCTTTTTAGGCTATTAGATGATTTCAAGATTGTCTCTGGCTTACAGATTAATTGTTTCAAAACGGAAGCTATGTGGATAGGTTCTTCAAGGAACTGCAACGCACAGCCTTTTGGGATTAAATGGCCTAACGAACCGATAAAGGCTCTAGGAATTTATTACACGTATGATCAAAAATTGCTTATTGAAAAGAATTTCATAGAAAGATTAGACAGTATTAAAAACCTGACTAGAATTTGGTCCTCAAGAGGTCTTTCTATTTATGGCAAAATTACACTTATCAAATCTCTATTAATCCCGAAATTTGTTTATGTGTCATCTTTAATACCTACCCCACAAGAATTGGTAAGTCAGTTAAACCAGTTATTATTTCAATTCTTATGGAATGGTCCTGATAAAGTCACACGTAGATCGGCGATAAATGAACACTCCAACGGAGGTTTAAAGATGATTGATTTTGATAGCATGATAATATCGCTTCGATTGGCATGGCTAAAACGAATAGTTAGCTCAAATGATGGCACCTGGAAAAGGTATCTGACATATCACCTAGAACGCTTTGGCGGCCTTTTCTTGTTTCATTGCAACTATGATGTTAGCATCCTTCCACTGAATATTTCTCTATTCTATCTAGAATTACTGCAGTGGTGGTCAGAATTTAGAGATATGTTCTGTGCAGAAAAAAACTGGCGTTATATTCTTTGGAATAACAAACAAATACTCATTAATAATAAAACAGTTTATTATAAAAGCTATTCCGAAGCTGGTGTAGTTCATATCAGCGATCTATCCTTTGATTTAAATAACAAAGATTCCTTTTCCCTAGTTTCTAACAGGATTTCGAAAACTAATTTTTTAGTTTGGGCTGGTCTTCGACACTCCATTCCTTCCATTTTAAAAAATAGTACTCATAAATCAACAACAGGTGAACTTTCTCTAAAAATTGACGAAAATATATTTGATGTGACAAAGAAGAAATCTAAAGACTATTATACTTTACTTGTAAGCAGAAAGGCTCTTTTTCCAACTATTGTAAACAAGCTGCAAAATGAATTTCATTTTACACTCGAGGAAGTTAAAAAAATTTTTACGATCCCGCATAGTGTTGCTCTTGAAGCATATGTTAAGGCATTTCAATACAAAATTCTTAACTCCATTCTTTACACTAATGCTAAACTTTACAAAATTGGCTTTAAAATGAACGACTCGTGCTCATTTTGTTCATCTGAACCAGAAACGCTATATCACTTCCTGTATCTCTGTCCTTACTCGATAGATTTCTGGCGTGACTTCGAAGTATTTTGGCATCAACTTTTAAAGGAAAACATTCGACTTTCGTTGCAAGATGTTTTAGTTGGAATGATACCACAAAACTCCCCTTCTGCCAAGCTGCTAAACTATCTAATTATAATTGGGAAATTGTACTTATGGGATTGTAGAAGAAGTCAAATTCTTCCAAATATATATGGATTTAAAAAGAAAATTGCTGTAAAATATGAAACGGAAAAATATATAAGTCTGCATAGTAAAAAAACAAAGGATTTCTTTGAAGCTAAATGGATAGTGTCGCCTTTTGTAAAAGCTTAATTATTTAAAGGTGTTAATATGCATTCACTTTCTGTATGTTGACCCATGTAATACTAATTAATATGTTATTTACATTATATTTTGTAAATATTTAGTTATAGTTTGTTGGAATTTATTTTTTTTGGTTACCGTCTATTGTTAGTGATATTGGTGTTTTTTAGTGTTGTAAGCATTGTAGTATTGTAGTATTATTAGTACTAATTAGTTGTATTATATTATTAGTATTAGTAATATTAGTTGTTATTATAATTATGTAGGTAAGTAACTAATTTGCTGTATTAATATCAATTTGTTTCAATAAAGAAAAAAAGAAAAAAAAAAAAGATATGTTAATATCTATACAAAACAAAGTTTTAAAATTAATTTCAAGTCATTTTGTAAGTAATGGAAAACGATCTGGGCTCCAGTGCAAAACTACAGACAGACCTTTCACACTCTCTCAACAAACTGAAGTTGAAATCGGCATTTAGAATATATTATAATATTTGTGCCTTGTCTAAACGCGAGTGCCACGTTCGAAGCTCACACTTCTTGTGTTTTGTTGAAAGTGTACGCAAAGCTGTTTTAACGTTTTCACGCTTTTGTCTGCCAAACCCCGAAGTCAAAGAGCTTCGAAGGAAAATGTATACCTATTTTCAAACTAACATGAAAAACGTAAAAACTAGAAGTCAAAATGGAGCGTTAAAAAGTTTCATAAGGGCAATAATTTTCTCTGTAAGCAACGATTTCCACTAACATCATTGTTACTTCTATTCGCGAGATTGAGTTTTCGCACAATTGCGAAATAATTGCGAAAGAGGTTATCGCAAGAATTCATGACGGACCTATGACGCAAAACCCTGCTGTATAACCCTCTTATTAACCTCTTTTTCCCCAAATAATACAGCAGAGAGAAGAAACAAGCCGAACTGAATACTAAACGTTGTTCTTTGTCCAATTCATCACAAACTAAGGCGCCGTGCACACTACGCTGGAGGAATTTGAAAGGCAGCTCTATTTGTAAGGTGTAAAGTTAGGCCTACCGTCCACACTAATCCGTCACGAAAACGGAGTTTTTCGAAAGCGCTTTTCAAACCGGAGAAATTTGAAAACAGCGGTCTTTCGTTTTCGTGTGGACGGTAAATGTTTTGAAAACAGAGCTTTTCCAAAACAAAGGCGTCACGATAACCAAGTAATTTCCCTGCCCGAGTTTTCCTCAAACGCAAATCCAAAATGACTGGTAATTTTTGCGTTTTTTAAATTCAAGTCTCCGTCGTAGTGTGAACGGACCCTGGCATCTCAACATACCCGTTCTTACTTTTGTTTTACTTTGTTTTGCTGTGTGTTCTTTTTTGTCTTGCTATGGTTCTGTCGGTTCTTTTATTGGGATTTTTTTTCGGCACATTGCGGAATTTAAGGCCAGCACAATTTGCTAACGAGTTAACGAGTTAAGGTATAGAGAACTTTTTCTGCGTTTACATCTGAACATGGGTATTGGAAGAATTCGAGTCAGAGGGAAAGAAACATCTGATTCGAACTAAGTCATTTTATATTTTAAAACCGTCAGTGCAAATGACTTCTATAACAGAATTATGGAGAGAAAACTTAAATTTAAAGTTTAAAACTATGAATGATCAGACTCCGGAGTACTTGAAACGCCTTATAAAACCCTTCAGCACGGACTTTGGACTGAAAACATAGAAAACAAATTAGCTCTGGCCGAGCCTTGTACCAATTTTTTAAAACTTAGTTTCTGCTACAGTGGGGCAAACTTGTGGAATAGCCATCTAACTTTAGAGCTGCAAATCAGGTATTTTTATTTTTTTAATGTTAATCTTGTAACTGATGTTTTCGGCCGTGTTTAAATAAATCGTACGTTTGTATGTAAAGCGTGACACAGTCGAGGGTTTCCGTAGCTTTCGACAGTTCCCCCGACCTCTTTCCCCCTTTTCCTTCCCTAGTCTTTACAAGAGGCTATGCAAACATGGAAAAAAGTCCTCCATTGTTTTTATAAAATATTTTTTGTCACCACCCGTTTACATGCTTTTATCTAAACACATCAGTCGACCGATGAGAGCGTGCGTACTATCTGAAATATTATAGACTATAAAAGGTATTGCGGGTGAGAAAAAAACAATAATTATCATTATCATCATCATCGTTATCATTTATCACTATTGTTTCAACTTTTGTCGGCTCAATTGGTCTGGGCATGATATGGTTCGCAAGTCCGCTGGCAGGCTATCTGTGTGATCGCTTTGGTTGCCGCATCACTTGTTTCTTGGGAGGCACGCTATGCATTGCGGGTCTGGTGTCGACTTCACTCGTCCACAGCTTCACAGTGATGTACTTCACGTACAGCGCCTTGTACGGTTTAGGAGCGTGCCTAATATTCAATCCCTGTATTCGTGTACTTGCTAAATACTTTAAAGACTAGCTGACCGTAGCTACTGGCGTTGTTTCGTTGGGCGGAAGTGTAGGACTCCTCTACAGCGGACCTTTGCTTCAAGTCCTCTTAGACTCGTTTGAATGAAAAAGCACTTTCAGAATAATGGCGGCAACGTACGCCCTTGTCTGCATTTTGAGTCTAGGTTTCAATTAATCCGCACGTAGAAGAAGCAATAAACAACAACGCAGAAGTTTAACAGTGGAAAGAACAACAATGAGGAAGTAAGAGACGAAAAGACAGGCATCTCTCTTTACTGCAGTGTGTGGAGCTTTCCTGCTTACACTGTTATTGTGGCGTCGCTCACGTTTGTCAGTTTTGGGATGTAAATGCCTTACATCATTCTGGTTAGTTTAAATTCAAATGCTTGTTTTAAGTCGCATTACATTTCAGAGCAATATACTTTTTAACTTATTATGGGGTGGAAACAGCTGAGGATAACGTTTTAAAATCCATGGGCTCTGGAAACTAGACTGCTCTACATTGCTGCCACTCGTTCATTTTTTATGCACATATTGTAAAAGAATCGTAAGGTAAAGTAGGTAAAGTCTTCACACGAGCCAACTGGCCCATCAGGTCGGAGCTTACCCCGGTTTCTGTAGCATGATGCGACTAGGAGTATTTCTACTCCCCCCTGGATGAGACGCTAGTCCACCGCGGTGTTACCCCCACCAGTAAGTTCGCCGTTACCCATTTATACACCTACATGGGTGGAGAAAGGCACTGTGGGAGTAAAGCGTCTTGCCCGAGAACACAACGCGATGTCGCCGGTCAGGACTCGAACCCGGACCACTCGATCCGGTGACGAGCGCACTAACCATGAGGCTACCACGCGTCACAAGAGAACCAGAAAAAAACTTACCAGAATTGGGACTCACTCTCGGGCCTAGAGCTCATATATCCGACAAATGACAGGGAAAGTTGAAATCTCTGGTACCGAGAAAAGAACAGCAGTCAGATTCTTGTATACCTAAATTAATTTAAAGATCTTTTTTGGGTCATGTTTCGGACGTTTTGACTGAGTGCACAAAACATAGAGACGTCCCTGTTTACCTAAGGCTAGTATCTACTTTCTTTGATTGGAACGTTTCCTAAGAGGGTATTGTTACTTTATAGGTCAAGTACTGTGAAGATAGTCGAATCGATTTCTGCGCAGAAAGCTTCTCAGCTGTTCATTGTTATCGGTCTTCTTTCAAGTTTCTCACGCCTGTTGACAGGGAGACTATACAACTACAAGAGAGTTAATCCAGTGTATATCTTTCAGTTATGTATGGTAATTGTTGGGCTGGCCACCTTTATGCTGTCGCTTACCACAGAATACGGGAACGTAATCGCCTTCAGTGTTATTTATGGATTGAGCGATCGATGGTGTTAATTTTCGTAACATCACAGAATTTTATTTTACTGACGTGTGTGGACAGCAAGAGAACAACGGCCGCCTACTGTATCCGCAATGTGGTGTATTCGTTTTCTGTAGTCGCCGGTGGACCAGTTGCTGGTGAGTAAATATATTTTTTTTTATTTTGAACCGAGCGCTAGCGCTGTACTGAGGGAGGACAGGGCTGAGGTCTTGACAACGAAAACAACCTGAGGCTAATATCCTTCCAATATGGCCCCGAGCTAGTTGTAGCTTGGTTAATAGTGAACCGAAATACTTGGGGAAAGTAATATACAATATAGAAAATAATAATGATAAAATATAGATTACTACAGGAAGTGAAATAAGCCTGTGACGAAACTAAGAAACTTCTCAAGTTAAAACCCCGATTCCTCGACTGAATATACAGGGTGCACGAAAGTTGGTCAATTAAAGAAGCTATTACGTTAAGGTTTGCGCATCTTGAAAAGTTTGGCCTAAATTTTTCAATCTGTAATCTGTGTCAGTCTTCTCCATCCTTGTTCCTTTATGGTTTATCATTATTATCCCTACAGTGTTTTTCTATCTTAGTAAACCGCTATTTTCAGGTTTCCTTCAATTTAAAGATGATTTTGTATGTGGCCAAAGTAACTCAAAATACCGTGCACTGAGCTCTTAATGAATTAACCAATTCGAACTGAGGAATAATTTTTTAGGTCGTTTGAGAAATCCAGCGCGCGTCCGATAAAACTGGAGGGACTTCACAGAAAAAATTTAAACTTCGAGTTAAGTTGCCTGAATGAAAAGATCTTTCGAGGTCGTTTCTTGAGACTTTCTTTCTTAACTTCTTCAGCTTTGATAGCGGACCAGACAGGGAGCTATATCTACTCATTCTTCACGACCGGCGGAGTACCGTTGACGGCATCCCTGATACCAATAATATTGATCTTCATCAACCGAGGAAAGTTCAAAGTTCATCCACGGAGCATGGGAGTAGAAGAGGCAAAAGAAGAGAAGGTTGACACAGTATCAAAGGAGGTTCAAACTGAGCAGGCGCACGAATTTGGAATGAAGCTCCGCTCTGGGACTTTCACGAGAATGTGCAGTTCTAGCGCAATCCTATAATAGTTATTAACTTTTCAGCTATCCTAGTATAGCGTTTTTAAAGACTTATCTCCCTTCTGAAAAACTCAAACCCATACCACCGCGATGTTTGAGCAGCGTTTGAAATTTTACTATGCGCGTGAAGTTAGGACTAAACCTCGTTCCCAATTTCCAACGTAAAAACCCCGAGAATGAGGTTCACTTGGACCTAAAATTCAGTGCAATTAATTATAATGACTGGGCACGTCCACCGCAAGTAGTTCTTGTCAGTTTCTAATTTCTTAGACGTGTTCTTTTAGCTTCAGTTCTGCAAGGCAGAAATGTAAAAGAAATGGTGAATAAAACTCATGAGCTGTGAACGTTATCCTCTAGTATCATTTGGTTCCGGGGTGGGGGGGCTGTCATATATGTGAAAAGGCCGGGGATGCTCGTCGGAAAATCTGAATCAAACCCCTAAAGGAAACCAATCTGGGCATGGCCTTAGCTTTATTTGCCTCATAAAAAATATCACTTAAAACCGAACTGGCTCGATTACCGGCCGCTGTTCGGGAAAGGAGTTCGCGAGAGTAGTAAGATCGGACTTGAGAGAGCGGTGGAAATAAAACCTGTAAAGTGAAACGAGCGCGTTTTCTTATTCTTATTTATTCGAGCGCACCCGGCCTTACCAGACTTTTTCATACGGGAGTCCCCCCCCCCCCCCCCCGGGATGCTCGGTCGCTCGTGGATTAGCACAACCTGGTGGCCGCATGCTGACTACAACGGACCGCAGCAATTTTCTCAAAGCAATTTTTGCTTTAGTACCTTGATTACGAAAATTAAAGCGGTACAAAGCTTAGCTGGGACAGAGAGTTTCTTTGCTTTACGTGATTGAAAACCTGATAATTTTTATCCCTGTTGGATCACTTCTCCTCAGTTGTCCAAGTTTCCGCTTTCCTTATTTTGATAACTGTACCAATCGGGGTTGATTTGTTAATTAAATTCCAGATATTTTGAACGGCCTTTTTCAGCCTAGACCTTTTTGTTATACAGTTGAAGCCCGCTATTTCGAACTCTCTGGGAGAAACCAAAAATATTTCGAATTAGCCATGTCCAACTGTATCTCAACTCCTGGAGTTCCTTTACTTTTATGACCTTCATCCTGAAAAATGTAAGTACCGGCTGCCTTCGGCTTCTTAAACTTACATCTCTTATAGTTCAACACTAAATTTTCTCCAATTCTTATTGGTTTAAATTGATCACGTGACGAGATAGTGTTCATCGGCGGATAGACACTATCTGCACACGGTAGTGGCCGTCCGAGGAAATACCCGGATGAAAGCATGTAGTACAAGGGGGCTTATAGGAAAAAAAATTGAAAGACGCAATTTTTCAGTTTCTTTTACAAATGTTACATTTGGCTTCCACATCTTTCACCTAAAAGTGAAAATAATTCAGTTTGATTTTTGAGCTGGCGCGTGAAAGACCCGGGGGGGGGGTACTCCCAGTAAAATCGGGCGGTGGTGTGCGGCCCGCTTCCCAAAACCCTTACCCTATTTATGACCAAAATCTGCGAATTTCCCTGCCCTATTTATGACCTGACCAAACATTCGATACCCTGTTTGTGACCTGATCCTTAAATCAAAACCCAGTTTCAGACCAATATTAAATTGCTGTAAATATAATTTGTGTAGGGATTTTGCTGATGGTCTTATCTCAATAATGATGAAAATCTAGCTTCTTCTTAAAAACATATTCATGACAAGACTAGAATGCAAAAACCATATTCTATTTATGACCAAAATGGCCAAAATTCGATATCCCATTTATGACCAAAACGGCTGAAAAACTATGCCCTTTGGAGCCGCACATACCTATTAGCCCATATAAGGGAGTAGCCCTTCCCGCCTCCGCCCCCCGCCTCCCCCCCCCCCCCTTCCCCTTCCCGGGGTGGCAGAAAATTTAGTGGTGAACCATGTTTATGTTTCGGAACTATTGGTCTAACAGTTTCCCCTTGGAAATTTGATGTTCTTAAAACCAGCATATTTGCCCTCGAAGCATCGCTTTTCGGGCAGATATTTCATACTTCATCAGATATACATCAAATTTCCGCGGGGCGACTATCAGCCGATAGTTCCTCGACAGAAACACTCCAGTCGAGAAGTTTCCGCGTAAAACTGAGTACACCACTAGGAGTACATCCCCGACTTTCCCGCTGGACACTTTCCTCAAGTTATTTTTGCAATGATACCACTAAACTCGTCCGTTGAAGGCGGTATAAAGTTATATTTGGGACGAAAAGTTTCTTTAATTTCTGCCTGTTCTACGATGATCATTGACGCCTGCTCGCGCTGCCTGTGTCGTATCTTCGTTTGATTGACAGATTTGACAGATATTTCACATTTTCTGAGAGTTTCTGCCATTCACTCCTGACCTTTCTACACAGACACGTAGAAAGTAATCCAAATGGCGAAGTTATTGTTGTTTTATTTGCTCATTCTCAGTTCCTCGTTAGAGCTTAGCTCATCATCGAACTGGTGGAGTCCTTATAAGTGGCGAGAATACTGGGAAGACTGGTGGCAGAAACTTGATATTGGTCAAAGCGAAGGAGTTCTACAGCCACAACAGAGCAAACCAGAGATTTTACCGAGTGGTGAAGGGTAGGTATATAATAAAGTTATGCTATGCATTCGTGGGGAAGAAAACACTGCTCGGCCCAGCGAAAGAATTGGCATAGAAAAAGTCGTGGCAATATTTGGACAATCCTGTCCCAGTGTCACGCGTATTATATCTGAAGCTCGGTTCGTTCTTTCGCGTATCTGTTTTGCCTCGTTTCTCGTCTCATTTCTTACGATTCTTCGAATTTCTTCGAACTTAGGATTGTTTATGTCTGAGAACGCGTTCAAGGTAATCGAATCGGGAGGATCTTGATTTTATCTGTATAAATTCGAGTTGTGATGATAATAAACGCATGTTTCGCTCTTAAATGTTTATTTTGAGAAATATTATGATGACATTTCAACGATTACCTGAATTCTCCAGTGACGAAACATCTAGTGCTTCGGCATACACAGATAATGGTTCATAATGACATCATATTAACTTCTTTTGTCCGATTTGTATAAAATCTCAGGGTTTTCTTCAAAATTAAATTTACCATTGAAGCCTCAGGAAAGATCATTGAATATTAGATGACACTTTGTTGCTGAAACGAAATTACTTTTCGACTCGCACGGAGCAGAAAGCTCTCTTGAAGGTCATTTTTCCCCGGGATGTGATTAACTCCGTATTGAAAGACCGGAAGGATAGCCTAAAATGTCAATCATCTCCCGCCCTCAGCCTTATTTCCCGTCGTCTTTCGCGCGGGGATTTATAAGCCGCTGAGGGCGGAGGATGCCGGCCCGTGGATTTATGAGCCGCTGAGGGCGGAAGATGCCGGCCCGGGGATTTATAGGCCGCTGAGGGCGGAAGATGCCGGCCCAGGGATTTATAGGCCGCTGAGGGCGGGAGATGCCGGTCCGGGGATTTATAGGTCGCTGAGGGCGGAAGATGCTGGATTCACCTTTCAGGCTACCAGAAGGATAGTAACTGAAACAATGGAAGGTTTCTGTTCCGTGATTTCCTGAGGCCATGACAATCTTGTTTTGGGATGTTCCATTATACTTTTATTTTTGAAGAGAGTGCTGAATACTCAATAACCTTTCTTGCACGCAAAAACTAGAAAAAAGGAAATGTTTTGAACTGAGCCACAAAAATATATGTATCGAGCAAGTAAAGGAAGAAACTCATGCACTATCGGAAGTTAGAAAAGCTATTTACTTTGATTATATTAAATGATATATTTGAATATTAGATGACACTTTGTTGCTGAAACGGAATTACTCTTCAACTCCCACGGAGCAGAAATACGTGATAGGCGTATCAGCTGTCGAACACGATGAAAGTCTACAGGAAGGGAGGTTTAAAAGTGAAGTGTCATTTCGACAACTTCATTTAAACCATGAAGACTTGAAATTTTTTACTGCATTTTTTTCTTTACTGTTACCCAATAAGGGATCTTCTTATAAGTAAAAGGATTAGCGTTTTTAATTATAAAATTGCTAATCCTTCGGTTTTTATGAAGAGTTCTCATTGAATAGTCATCCGCAAAAAAATCCACAAAAAATGTCAAGTGTTCACGGTTTAATTGTTTTCACTGTATGTTTGCGATCTAGATCTGCTTTCTAATTAAACAGTCGAACAGACGGATAAAGAGAGATAATCATCAACTAAACATTTGCAGCCAGTAAGTGAAATTTACAAGCGATGAACCTCTGTTTTATTACCTCTTTTCTGAGGGGGTAGGGGAAATTTTTCTGACCGAGAATAGTTTAGCGAACGCAAGCTGACTCCACGTTCGTCGAGTGAACCAAGTGACCCCTCACGCTTCACGCTTCATGCCTCATGCTTCACCTTTCACGCTTCACGTTTCACGTATTACGCGTGCGATCGACATGCTCTTTACTGCTAGTAGTTTGTTCAGTTGTTCTGTTTCTTTAATCTCTACACAATAAAGTTTCCTTGCTGCGCTGCTACTCTAGAAAACCAACGTCTTAGCTGAGCGCCTGGGACAGGCTACATATTCTTTCTGTAGGCACATTTTAAAAGATCACGGGCGCTTATCACTGACTAAGAGGCAGCAGCCCTGAAACTTATGGACTTTTCAATATCATCACCGCCACTAACATTTTGAACTTACTTTATTATGGTGGCGCTACGCAGTTACTATCCATATCATGATAAGTACAGTCGAACCTCCAATAACGGAGGCCACCGCCGGCCACTATTTTTGGCCCGAGGGACAGTCCATACATTCACTCTTATTTTAATCTCTCTACCACGGCCACCTCTCCACAACAGCAACGGCCACTAAAACTCGTCCAAACTGCGACAATAACCTCTCCACAACGGCCAGTTAATCAACGACTGACGAATGGTGTATACAAAACCCCATTTTGTATTGTAAAAGGTCACAAAACTTGATCCGTACGGCGCGTCATTGGTCTCTGTTTCTATAAAGTTTCTGTTTTATTGATACATTTTGATTTATATATGCTAAAATAAGCATTTTTTGAATGACAATGTTACAGCCCAAAAGCATGTGTCATATTAGACCCTTACCTCCCCTTAACGGCCACCTCTCTGCAATGGCCACCTTCCTCTGTCCCCAAGGTGGCTGTTGTGGAGAGGTTCGACTGTGTTCTAGTCTTTGTCATAGCAGCTTATTTTAATTTTATCATGTCCTTCTTCATCTTTAGGCCAAATGTTTGTACACATCGGATTCCCATAGGAATATTTCGAAAATGCAGGAAGATACCCGGGAAGCGGAGACTTCAGTGCAGGTACGTTAATTACATTCCTAAACCGCCAGAATGATCATTTTCTGGAAGCTTACGAGTCTGTGACTGTTTCTCTTTTATTGCGCAGGACCGAACAGCATTATTTGACAGAATATCGGTGCTGTCCCGGATATACCCAAGTGGAAGGAAGTCCCGGATGCCCAAAAGGTATGACCATATCGGTACCGTGCGATTGAGCTGGGACGAATCACAGTGCACGATTGAGAAGGGTCGCAATATTGAGTAGCGTTTGTTTTAGTGGCTATATATATATAAAGTTTGTTTGTCACATCTGTTTCATACCGTGAAGGACTTAACATCCCTATTTTACGTTATTCTAGACAAACATGCATGCAGACGTCTCGTGTTTCCTATGTTTTCACTTTTCTGCGTGAAACAAAAGAAGCACTGGACAGAATGCAGTTTAAGGCTCTACCGACAGATATTTATAGTTTAGTGCGCACGTCCAAAATTTTCAAAAAAAAAATTTCCAAACTTATTTCAAATAAATACTGATATCTTTATTTTTGTGTCATTGCTATGGTATTTAACACTGTTGTGCTAACTGGAGACACTATGAAGCAAGAAACAAATAACATTATTGCAAGAAGAACTGAAAACTTGTTAAAAATCCCAACTGGTTGAAGGTTGACTAGTTGGCTATTTGCAAGACGTAGCGCAGTTGAATTCGCTGAGGACCGCCGAACACAAATCCATCTAGCGGCAGGGAGGAGGATTTGATCCCGGGACTTCCAGATCATAAAACCAGCTCCCTAACCCCTAGGCAACGCTGCATCATTTTGTGATCTTTGGGTGCCATTTCTTTTTCAGAACTTTACACTTCAAATAAGAAAATAATGGAGGTGGCAGAGTCTCTTGACCTGGGTGAATTTACAAAACTAATGAAGGCTTCTGGTCTTTCGTCTGAGCTGGACGCTGACACGCGTTACACGGCATTTGTACCATCAGACCAAGCGTTCTCTGCCTTGCCAAAAGAAACTTTAGAAGAGCTTGCTAACAACAAGGAGATACTTCGCGAAACGCTTCTGTTGCATTTGGCGGCTGGAAAGATTGTCACTGAAACAATGAAAGACAACAGAAAGATAATAACACTAGACGGCTCGCAAGAACTGCGCGTCAATGTGGCGGAAGACGGAGAGGTAACACAACAATTCTTGAATTCGTACTGTCTTCTATTATAGCTCATTATTCCCTCGTTGCCAGGCTCCCTCGTGTATCTGGCCCCCGCTTCCTTTTTTTCCTCTCCCTTGGTTTCCCTACAATCCAGTGCCGTTGCTCGTTGCCAAGAGCCCTTGTTTCTTGGTTCTCTCGTACCGTCTTTCCTTCGTCCCCTCCTTCACTCATTCTCCCCTTCCCTAGTCCAGTCCCTGAACTCTCTCTTCCCTGCTCAATATAGGTGTTGAACCCAGGCGAGAGAAGAGTCGCCGCAGAATTTTCTAAAAGAAATAGAAAACAGGCTCCCTGTGTTTCAAAAACTCGATAGTAACACGGTTCATGTTTTCCATCTCTTAAAAGAGCGCGCGGAGAAGAGAGAGTCCAGAGACTGGACCAGAAGCATATCACCTAGAATAGGTGACATGCTTGTGACTGGACTTAACGTTCACACGTTTTATCGCTGCTTCGCTTTCCCTGTTTATGACATCCCCGCTTATTTTGTTCCCCTGTCGTTGCATCGATCCCCTGCGCCTCTTGACTTCGTTCTCCCGTTCCTTCGCGTTTTTATGGCGTGTTCGGAAGCTATACTTATCCTTTCACTCTTTTGACAGACAATCGTGATACAAGGAGGAGAAATTGTTGCCTCAAACCAAGGGGCAAGTAATGGAATCATTCACGTTATTGACAGAGTGCTGAAACCAGCCGTCGGTAACATTGGAGATATTCTAAAGAGCGATCCAAACTTCAGTATCTTTTCACAAATGATCGAGAATTCCGCAATGAACTTCACCAACATGACCTTGTTCGCACCCACCGATCAGGCTTTTGAAATGATGGACCGCGAGAGACTGGAAAACCTTCTTTCCAATGACGAATGTGTTGAGGTACGTTGTACAGGTCTAGTGGAAAGAACGATATTGATTCTGACTCTTTTGGTAAATAAAACATCATTTTAAAGGCAATATAGGACCGTATTAGGCTCAATGTCCGCAGTTCACTGGAGTCTGGTCTACTTTCCTCCTTGAGTTAGCGCTGGGGAGGAGCGCGGGCTCCTTTCCCGAACAGTGGTTAGTAATCGAGAACAGGACCGTATTGGCCCATTACATCATTTGACGATAAAAGAGAGTTAGGCTGAGAACAAAAAAATCACCAGACCTATTTCATAACACGCTATAAAGACTTGTCGATGCATTTCAGGTCTGGAATGAGAGTAGAATCATAAAAAGGGTGGAAAACTAGATGCTTCACGTGTCCTGCAACAAGTTAAAGTTGCAAGAGCAGAGAATAGCCCCACACACCTCTCCTGAAGATTCAAGGGAGCACCTTCCTACTCCCCAACCACCTACTTCGCTACACCATTCCCGACCAACTTGCCCCGGACTGGACTACCGTCGTCTGGATTTCACTGACCAGTCTCGATGTGTCCGAATCATCTTACATGATGAAACCAAGTGGCAAAGCAAATAACTGTAGTTAACGAATTTTCGCTTCTATTTGATTTTCCAACTAGTTTATTAGACTGAAAACTGTTCCACATTGATTACTATTGCAGAAATTTGTCAAGTATCACATGCTGCCCAAGCCAATTTACACAGCCGCGCTGGACAACGGTCGGTACACCACTGTGGAAGGACATTTCGTCGATATTAAACTAGGTGGCGAAGGACAGATCGAAGTAAACGACGCCATGGTGACGGATGCTGACGTCAGTGCCAATAATGGAATCATTCATACTATTAACAAAGTATTGATGCCTGTTTCAGGTAAAAAAATATTCTCAGAAGAAAACGGTTTGCATAGTACCCTCAAATTGTAATCTCCATGACTCGATGTGTTTAAGGGAAGGAGTGTTGCGTGACCTCTCAGTCAATGGCTGCGAATGGGACTGACCCCACTGCAGTCCATTAATTGTCACGCAATACCTTTCTCCAAGTAAAGAAAATGTGAAATGGAAATGTAATTTTGCGTGACGTCCATTGTTCTTTGCTTGGTTTGAAATTCTGCAACTCTGCAGTAAAAGCGTTCGAAATAATTTGTATGGGTGTGGACGTGGATTGGAAGGGCTTCAACGCGAGAAAAGGGAACAGATCGCATTATCTAAAATACTCTTTGAGAGAATGTAGTTATAAATCAAGACGCCATTATCAGATTCTTATTTGCTGCGACCTCAAGCGTGGTTTTAACCATCTTTCTTTTAGCAATGAATCTCTTGGAAGTGGTCAAAGTTCTGAACCTCACAACACTCATTAAGTACCTGGACGCCACCGGCCTTTCTACCACTTTAAAGGAGGAACAGGGGCCGTTTACGCTGTTTGCTCCAACTGACAAAGCTTTCGAGGCTTTACCCGAGTCAACCAAGCAGTCCCTACTTGAAGATCCCGCCAAACTCAAGGGGCTGCTCGCTTACCACATACTTCCTGAGAGGAAGTGGACGTACGAATTTGGGAAGGATTCGCTAGTGAATTCTCTCAACGAGCCCGACAAACTCCGTCTTAATTCATTCAGATATGGCAAGGTATGGTGAAGTTTAAGCTGTCTATATCAAAAGATGGTCATCATGGCATGAGTTGTAATCTTTTTAGGAAAATCGTGAGTAGTTTGCCAGTAGCCCTTTTGTCTGTTAAAAAACCTCGTCGTTATATATTGAAGAAATACAGATTGGCGCGCGTTAACCCTCGAAACTACATGTTTAAGAGAATCTTCGCCGAAAGTTCAATATGTCATCCCGGCCTACACGCGAGGGTTCATATATTTGTTATATATCATATAATATATGTATAGGTAATCATACGGTTTCGAGTTCAATTTGGAATTAATTTGCACGAGTGAGTTTTTTAAAAAGCTGAAATTGCACGAGCCACTTCGGCGAGTGTAATTTTAGCTTTTTGAAAAACTCACAAGTGCAAATTAACTCCAAATTGAACGAGAAAAACCGTATGATTACTTATTAATAATATAAACATGAAAAAATTCGCGCGGAGGAAGTGCCGGAAGATCTTTCTTGAAGCCATTTTTTTCTCATTTGAGAAAAATTTTTTCAAACTTTCAGCACAAAATTTTCATCATCATTTTACATGATATCATTTTCTTAGAAAAGTTGCTATTTTCTTACAGTCAATCATAATCCAGAATTTCGATGTGTAATTTGCACTGGTGTTACACTTTTTGCACTGATGTTACACTTTTTGCACTGGTGTTACACTTGAACTGCACTGCTCTTAGCCAATCAGAATCGAGTAATTTTTTCATGTGTTTTATTAGGGTTATTAACCAAGCTTGTTCGGTCAAGATGGCTGGATAGTGGCCAAGTTCCTTTTTTGCGTGTTTTCGTGTGTTTGTTTGTGTTTCCATAAACTCGCAAAAAAAAAGAACGAGGCCAATTTCGGGGAATTTTAGATAGCGCCATCTTGCCCGCTCGAATAGCCAATCACAGCGCAAGATTTGAATCGTCTTGCCCGTTTAGTAAAACGACTTCACAACCAATCAGAAAGCGCGAACGTCGGTCTAGGTATATATTCCTAAACTCGGTCACTAAAGCACTTCAAAACTATTTAATTACTTAACCCTTGTTACCTCAAAGATCGAAACTTTTTTCAAAAACTTTCAATACGCAAGAGTGTAACTAACGCCTTCATTTTCCTCGCCCTTTATAATATAAAGTATTGGAAGCCTTGTAACGTACGGTAATTTGAACTATCTTTTGTTTGAAGGTACACTCCGTCAACGGCGCATGCTTAACTAAAGCCAATATTGAAGCCTGCAATGGAGTCATCCATGTTATTCACAAAGTGCTGCTACCGCCAACCAAGACAATCTACGACGTCATCAACTCTGATCCTCGCTTCCTAACACTCATGGAGGCCATAAACGTCACCACGCTCGCGCCAGTCCTCAAGAACCCAGCCGCCTCGTTAACCCTGTTCGCACCAACGAACTGGGCTTTTGCCAAACTCGAACTCAAGTCTCCTGGATCAATGGAAGGTCTTCTCGCTCACCCTGAAGAGCTGACAGAAGTTCTTCAGCATCATTTAGTAAACGGGACGCTGTACACGTGCGGTATTCACTGCAAATTCAGCTACTGGTCGCTGTTCAGCAACCACTTCTCCGTGTTTTCCACGGCTCGTGGCGTCCTTAAAGTACGCTATGGCTGGAACGGACGAGTGTATGTCAATGGCATGCGCATTATCGACCTCGATCTACCGGCAACGAATGGAGTTATTCACGTGATTGATGACGTGTTGGAGCTGTATCCACAGGGATACCGCAAACTGAGGCGTCAAGCGCACACTCACAGGGCGAGTCACGGCAAAAAACGGCGCTTACATTAAACACAACTGAAATGTCCTCGCTTTGACGCGTCTATAAGAAACGCCAATGTAATTGTGCTTGTTATAGTTAAAATTTTGAAAATTCTTAAAACACACGCTTTTGATGTTCAAAAATTAGGCCCGGTACTCACTAATAAAGTTCTGCAGACATTCTTGCTTATCGTAAGCTATTGTAGAACTTTACGATCACAGCAGAGGCTTAAAAACTTCTGCACTTGGTTATGTAGCAGCTTATAGTTTATAAAGGTAAACTGAATGCCGTGGCGAGTTTCTGCAAAGCTGACAAATCCTCAGGGGTGAGGGTGGATTAAACAAACTAAATTGTTTTACCTCCCAACCCAAATACGTTTTCCGATTGGAGGAGACCATGTCACGTATCATGGGTCAAAACTCACTAACTCCCCAGGGCGAACAAAATTGAGTAACTCCCTAGGGCGAACAAAACTGACTAACTCCTTAGCTAGGGTGACAACAACTTGAACTTTCGACTTATACGTGATCAGGTCGTGCAACTTGGAACCGCGGCGAATTTGTGTGCCAGCCAGCATGAAGCAAATACTTTTGTCGCAGTTTTCTTTCTTTCTTTTTTTTTTCACTTGGGAGGTATAAGAGAACACATAACGACGGGTCCAACGGGAAACGGTGAGTTTTGTTCGACCCTCGATGTTCCCCTCGGCTTCGCCTCCAGAAACATCGAGGGTCTCGGGGAAACCAAACTCGCCGTTTCCCTTGAGGGCAGTCATTAAGTGCCTATTACACATCATTATATCACCCTGGCTAATCACACGAGGCTTTGGGAAAGGAAGAACAAGGGAACCCTTGATGGAGGCTCACCGCCTTGAAGGTAGGGGAGCCTGGGGCCGAGTCAACCTATGTAGGGACAAGTCAGGGAATGTAGAGCATGCGCGAAGGGAGGGCTAAACCTTTTCATATATAAACTTTTAGTAAATGATGAATCGGAGTAAATGGTGACCTTCCTGCCAAAGACCACCCTTTACCTGTTTACATGGTTGGATGAAAATGTCCTTGACAAAACCCTTGATGTTATTTTTAGGGTGGTTTCCAATCCCAAATAAACCTACCAATGAAAACTCGACGTTTACACGTTTTACGTGCAGTCTGACCTATTGGGATTTTGGGCGATAATGCTCTGGTAGCTATCACGTTAATGAACCGGATAAATCGAGACCCAAGCTACGCCACCAAAGGAGAGTCGGTGTAATATAGCCTCTTCACACGGTCACTATATTAAGGAAAGGACTCCTTGGTCTAAGAAGTCTTAAAATCGTGTTACATTCACTTGAGAGTCCTGGCAATTAAAACCTCGTTATTCAATAAACCGGCTTATTAACATTTAACAAATTTACTTTTGTATCATTTAAGTCATCGCTATTTTTAAAATAACGTACTTCTTCATCCCTGATAGTTTACAGTTTGACTGAACCAGGAATAGATTATCACTCCAATGTTACCTTGCTTTGATCTTACGTACCTCCACACAGTAGTTTGTTTTCTAATATCAGTAAAGCAATTATGATTAACTATTATTTGTGATGTAATATTTAGAGTGCTGGTACGTGGTTTAGTATCTCACTGTAAGTTATCAGTCGATTGCAACTCCAGTTGCGTTTTGCCTCTTGTGATACTTTTTAATCTTCTTTTTTTCATCGCACCAAGTGGATGATATATAGCTATGAGAAAATTGGAAACAGCGGATAGTCAGGATCTAAAGCGGTCTTGTAGGCGAGTAAAAAAAGAGTTCCGGGGCAATATTAGAATTATCTAACTAGAAGTCTAGTAAAACCGAGGAAGGTAAAGTCACTACTCCGCGCTGAACTATACGTAGAGCCAGAGATGACATTAACAGTTTCAGCCGCGTTAACGAGCGTGAAGTTATGCGTTAGCCGAAAAAAAGGAATTCGAAATAGTCGAAATGGAGTGTTTTACACTCAAAACCCACTTGTAAAATTACATGTAATAACCTAAAACCTATGGCCTGGCGTTACAGGCCCCACGCCGCATCCAGTAATACTAAGCTATATAGTGTTTTGAATTGCTCGCCGATGCGCGCAATAAATCTACTTTTTCCCTTTAATTTAGCCGAAATTGACGTCGCAATGAATTCCGTTGATTCTGCAAGGCAGATGATTCAGACTCCGCCCGGCCTAGAGCATTCATATACGGTCATATACTTACTATAAAAATAATTTAAAAGCTTCTAACAAAATAACACGATAATTTCTTTTTGGCTAAATTTCAAGATAGCGGTTTTTATCAGAGAACCAAATAAGGCGGTCATCTCGTATATGTCCAACGGGAAGCCGCTGATCATTCGGTTTGACTGTTGCCTCGAAATTGTAAGTCTTCTCAACTTGCACTGCAGGTTCATAATCACACTGACCAGTTCTCAAGGCAGAAGGTATTTCAAGCTGAGTCAGGTTTGCCGTGAAATAACCATTCACTGCCATGAATTTCTACAATACAGAAGAAAAAGAACAATAAGTACAGCTTCAGAAATGTTCAAGATAATTATGAGCTTTATCAATTGACTTTTGGAGAATTTCTTGTAAGAGAAACGTTACTCTCACAGTGCCTCTCTCCACCAAAGAGTATAGATGGGTACCGCATTGTTGGGACAACCTGAGAATGCTGGAGAGCAACCTACCATGGACAAGAATTCCATCTCATTCAACAGGGGAGGGGAGGGGGTGGTGACATAACTCCTCGTTTCACTTTACGAGAACGGGGACAACCTAATGGTCGCTGTTGGCCACTGGGCTTTGTGATCCCTTACTGTTAGGGAAAAGGGGCAAATTCTGTATTACGTTTTAATACTGACAGACAGGATTTTTGACGCACGCGAAGAGAACAAACGTTATCCCTGCCTAGATAGAAGTTGTAAAGAAGCTTTTCCAATTGGCCATTTTCGATATATTAAAATTCTAACTTGGCTCCGAGGCTTGGGGGAATAAAACATAAGAAATGACATCGAGGTGGAAGGATGAGTAAGAAATTTGTTTTGTTTTATTCCCCCAAGCCTCGAAGCCATGCTAGAATTTTAATAAATCGAAAATGGCCCGTTGGAAACAGTTGCCAAGACTGAAGTTAGCTATGGCCGCCAAAATGATATCATTACCTTTAGAGAAAGACAGGAAAGTAAAAAAAACTCCTAACCCGTACCTTTTCAGCATCATAAAGCATTACCAGCCCTGAGTACACAGGCCAGTTGGGTGTAGGAACAAACTCTGTCTTATTTATTGCATCTGTGCTGAACTGAATGAATCCCCATCTACAGGTACAAGCAAAAAAAAAAAAAGGAATAAAGAAACCTACTTCAAAATTATTCGCTTTCTTCGCGGCTGAAACGACTTTTTGCATAACATTGGGACTTGGAAAAGTGATGGGATTATGTGGAGTGGGACTGGGGAGAGATACGAAAATTCGTTGTGCACCTCTTTCCAACCAGGAATCAAAAACTGCTGCTGGTGAATTATTAGGACAACCAGACAAAAGCTGAAGGGGAGGCAACCCTAAGGACGGAAATCCTACCCAGGCCTGGCTTAGCAGCAACATGCCTAGTCGTTACAAGCTACGGAAACCGAATTAAACTGTCGACCTGTCAAGCCATACCAGGCATCGAAGAGGCTTTACCCATCATTCTATTGAATGTACATGTACGTACCTTTCTGGAAGGTGCATGTTAATGGCACTTTGTGAGGACCACACCCAATTGTCTTCAGGTACATTTGGAACCTGTGAGAAACATTGGACGCAGTGATGACCCTACCCAATTGTCTTTGGGTGTCTTTGGAACATGTACGAATATAAGTACTCAGACATACTGCATTGCTTTTAACCCCTGTCACCGGAATCACAGGTATTGAGTATCAGCAAATGGGAGATTTTACAGTGTGCATCCAATATACCAACCTTTTCATAATGCCCATGGACATTCCTAACACGCCACTCAACCCTACACAGAAAAAGACAATATTACCATTGCTGTAATAATAAAAATCATCATCATCATTTGAAAATACTGAAGGGCCACAGCCAGGATAAAATGTTTACCAAAGTATAATGATAGTCATTTATATAACGCTTTTTCAATAAATGTCCAAACGCACTTTACAGTGTGCATAGTAAACTAAAATTATAAAACCTAGGAGAAAATTTACAAGTTCATCAGTGGTATAAAACTGGTGGCGCATGTTACTACGGAATTTGTAATAGGTCTCAATTGCTTGCAACCCTTGATCTGTTTTGCTTTTTAATGCCTGTTTGGTGTTTGGCAAGCCTGTGAGCAAGCTCTCTGGAAGGGAATTACAGGAAAAGGAAGAAATCCCTTTTCACCCTACCCTAGATCACTCAGAAAGCTTACTTGCAGCTGACTGTATTGATCTCTAGAATTAAACCCCTCATTCTATTTGTATAGTCTTGTGAAAAAAATGTAATCAAAATGGTGATAAAGACAAGCTGTAAGAAGTACTTCCTCCTCGCAACCTCTGGTTCAGAAATAAGCCCCAGCCCCAAATCTCATATGCAGAAATCTTTAAGACTGATAACGAGCACTTCTCCATATAAACACACAGTGTTATACAGAGATTAAGAGGAAATCCACCATAGAAGTTCGAGTAACAAGCAAACAAAAACTTTGTAGCGAGATTATTTACATCGTATTGCAAACTTCTCTGAGACTCTTAAATATCTTCTCAAGAGAAATCATTCCTAACAACACCACGGTCAAAAACAAAGTTTTGAAGCTCATATGATCATGAAACACTTGGAAATATTGGCGAAATGAAACTGATGATGAAGTTTTACCTGTTTGCACAATTTCTCTGAACTTAAATATTTATTTCCTTGGCTTCCCATGGCAAATTGTGTCTGATGTTATTTCAGGCAAATATTTAAAATAATATCTTTACTTTTTAGAAAATGCAAAAAGGACTGTAAAATACTTAAAATTATTCTGTTACAAGGTTTTTGTCCACTAAAAATTGAAATTGCTTTATTTCCTATTGGATTTCATCTTAACTTCTTCCAATTAGATGTACAGTGCAGAAGCTTGTTACTTTGAGAGTAGATTCCCCAGAATAAAATTTGTCATCAGAATTTTGACAGGAAATCGTTTTTCATACCGAGGTTTGAGGTGTAAACTAACCTGCTAAAGTTTATCCTCCATTGATCCTTGTTCCTTGGTGGCGCTGACGCTGTGGGACTGTGATCAACAAGATTGTGGAATGGAAGAGCCAGCTCTACGGTCCAGTACTTGTCTTGAACAATAAGTGTAAAGAATGGAAACAACCCAATTAAATCAGCAGATATTTACAGCAGAATTTTACACTCAGGTAGGAAACAACGTTACTAGATAATATGCAAATAATTTTAATTTTATGAAATTCATAAAAACCTTGACATGTGCAACAATGAATTTTATGAGTAGGGTGGGTGTAAGATGATAAATTGACTGACTGAAAATGCTAGAGACACTAGCGTCCAATAGCGTTGTCTGTTGTGATATCTTCACTGTCAAATACTACATGTACAATACACTATATAAATTATTTCAAAAAAAAGTGCCGTCCAGTCAGGGAAATTTTCCTGCTGGGCTAGTAAGTCACCTGCCAAATAATATGTCAAATAAAAAGTACATTCATTTCAATACTTGGCACAGGGCAAGAAAAAATTCAGAGCTGCTTGTCCAAAGGGCAAGCTCAAATTTACATTTTTTTAGCCTTGTTTCATTTACCATCCAAGGGCCCAGCAACCACCTCAAGCTCCCTGCACCAGGTGACCCAAGTCTCAACAACACATTTTCAAGATGGATGGCTAATAAAATTTATCAGTACCTAATAACGTTTTTGAAGTGATCCATCCCCACATTTAGGTTTTAAATAATTATAATCTACTAATTTGTGTAACATTAATTTTTTGAACCAAAATGACCAGTAAAAAGCCTCATACATAGACTTGTATTTAATGTACTTGCTGAATTTGTCAGCACCTCCATGAGAAGCTTCCCCCCTCATTTTTCTTACTCCCCCACCTTTCCTCTTTGACACCCTTTTAAGAGAAAAAAAAACTACAAGGGTTTAACAGAACTTTTACTAACAGTACTCATGAACTCAAATTGAATAGTTCATGATCAGTCACCTGGAACAGATGGGTTATTGATTGGTCCCGACACGTAAATTGCACTCTTCATGCTTGGCATCTCCCAGCTGCTATTTGGTGTACCACCATTCAGATATGGCTGCAGGAAAGAGAAACCTTGTATGCATTTTACAGAATTTTTACAGAATTTTAGGTTCCTACATGTACTCAGTCTCCCTAATAAAAACACTGTTTGCTCAGCGTTTACTCAAACACCCAATGGCACATTTATTAAATTTCTCAACAGTTTAATGTGAGACTTTCAAGGATGGCCAACTTGACTGAATAAAACATAAAACTCCTCTTTTTTTGAAAACAAAAAGATAGCAACAACTTAAGCCACAGTTTGTAGTGTACCACTTATCTTTTGTTCACATTATTTTTATGTAGCTGCATAGGGGGTGTAAGTCTCATAAAATAAGCACCCGAACTTAGATGTGCTTAGATTAAGTGTTTCAAAGAGTGTGAACATTGCCTTGTCATTTCAAAGGGGTTTGGCACTTATTTAAAGACAGCACATTATAATGATAATAATTATATTTTTTTGATAATTTTATTTTTATAATAACTTTATTTCGTTGAAATGTGTGGCACCGATTCTGGGATGGCACAAGCACTTATTGGCATAAAAAGATGACAAAATCCAAGTGGAATGCAAAAGGTTTATCGATGACATTTATTTAGTACTGTACTTAGCATTTCTCATATCTTTTTCAAAATGCTGTGAAGAGTTAACTCACTCACCTTGTTTAGTTCAAGATCCCAGGTTGTGTTAATGGCATTTATTTCAAATTCCTTGTACCTGAGTGGGTAAAATCAAATCCCCTTATTAATTTTTTTCACTGTTAAACAGGAAGGCAATTCGTTTATTTATGTCTTATACCAAGATCAATGACTAATATTACTTTAATTCATTATTTACATCAGAACAGTTTTCAATTGAGTGTTGAAAGTAATCCGGCAATTATTTTCATTGGTTCTGGTTTTACTATGGTTTGAGATTGGGTGAGTAGTCTTATTGGTGAGTAACTGGTAATTAGTTTTGGTCTTACGACACTTAGTTGAAAACCACTCTTAATAATGATTATCAAATTATTTCATTAATAAATATTGATTACTCATCTCACCAGTGGGTATCTCTATCTGGATCCATAAATACCTGCCAAGTGATTAAAGAACAAGAAGGACAATAATTATTATTACTAACTGTTGATTGGAATCCTGATTTCTTAAACCCTCAATTACTCCAACCTCCATGTTTGTGGGAGGTATTATTTCATTGCAAGTTTAATTTCATCTCAAACTCAAGCCAGCTATTACAAAACAATATTAAATTGTTTCCCTTGCAGGTTCTAGAAATATTGGGCTTTCAATGTACATGTACACATCACATTATACCATGCCATAAAAAATACAGCCAATCAGAATACAGGAAAGCTGTAAGTTGTGCATTTGATAGTATTACGCCCGACCCTCTCATGGTGCACTGCACACATGTCCCACCGATTGTGTTGGCCATTGTATTTTCTATGGAATGGTATAAAACAGAAATGCAGAGCTCTTTTGTGGTATACGTATGGGTTATTGACCAAGGGTGAGGTCAAGATGGCTGGATATTGGCCAAGTTTTTTTTTTTTGCATGTTTATGGACCAAGACGGAGTCGAGGTCCATAAATACGCAAAAAACAATGAGGCCAATATCCAGCCATCTTGGCCAAACAAGCTTGGTCAATAAAGGATTTATTATATGGCTTTTGGGGATATTTTTCTTGCGGGACACAGCAGGTAGTCCCGAGTGGGCAAGATAGCTCCATCTTGTCTGCTCGGGTAGCCAATCACAGCGCAGGATTTGATTCATCTTGCCCGCTCACAGAGCTAGCCATATGATAACACGGAATATTCCACTTGTCACTTGTATTTTTTTGGTATACATGTACACATTCACCTAAAGACTCGTGTGTATACTCAGAAAATACATGTGATTGGTGGGATACTCCATGGTACAACACTCAAAAGCATGGCATTAACTAGTACATGTACATGAATGTATGTGCAAATTTTGGATTTTTTTCTAGATCTGGGCATAATATTCACATTATATACACATTATGCAGGTGATAAACTTGACGACATACATGTAATATAGGCTGTAGAGGAGAACTCATCAAAATATGTACCACTAGGTCATGACCTACATGTATGCCCTGGTTATAGCAAAAGAACCCAGACCTGTGCATCGCATTTCATGAATGCACAGAAAGGAGCATCCTGGCAAATTTTTGGCCCAACTGGAAAAAAATACTGGGAGATGAAAAATAAGGAGATGTAGAAACTCGTGCTGGTGACATTACTACTTAAAATAGGCCCTATTCACCATTTATTTCACTGACTTTGGAAATTTTATTAACATACTTTAATGTTATTTTCTTAGGGAGGGCCAGGGAAATATCTGCAGGAATGAAAAGCAAACCTATTGCTTCTTTCTTTACTGCAATTCCACAAATCAGCTTACCTCAAAATCATTATCTAGAAACACTGGAAATGAAAGAAATGTGCAGGTGATCAGGACAAAACTATTTACAAAATGAAGATACATAACAGCATATTGTACTCATTTGTATAAATAAAATTTTTCCCTTAATTGACAACATTGTATGTGCTAGGTTTAAAGTTTTTAGGACTTTTCTGCAGGTTTTTGTGCTCTATGAATTATCGGTAAATGTAGTTGCCGCCATCTTTATTTTTTGCCACGGAAGATGAGATGCAGAGGGAGTAAAGATACTGCCTCCCCTGTTTTGCACGAACACGAAGTCCTTGCAGGATTATGTAAGGTCCCTAGGGACACATACCTCTATAAAAGGGATCACACGGTTCGAATCTCGCAGAGGGAATGTTATTTCATTAAGAGACACTAAGCCATACAGAGAATGCATCATTATGATAACTTAAACGCAAGGTTTACGGACAGGAAAGGATTACAAGAATTGTACGTAGAATTATGACATATTTTCAGTTTGTATTAGTTCAAGGTCAGTTACAACAATTACAGCACAGAGCCTCAAAGTAATTGTAATTTGTTTCTTTCAGTTTGACTCTATACTTCTAGACAGAAGGAGTGCAAAACTAAATCCTAATAATTCCCAGCTGTTGAGGTCTAATTCAAGTCCAAATCATCCCCTTTCCATCATGTCACAGAAACTGGGGTAAGCTCTGGTTGTTGGACACTAAATAGGAGGATATAAGAGACAGCATTAAGGTTTATCAGTGGAGTGACTCCACTGACAGGTCCTGGGTTATGTCCTCCCTTTTTCCTGCTCCTTGCTGAAGCTATCCATGGTCAGGGGTGGATCCAGGATTTTTCTTAGAATGAAGTACACCACTAAGGAATGACGTAACTGTCTGGCGAGTTTAACAAATTTTAAAAGCGAACACGAAGAATAAGGCTTCATTTCAGGGCGGTTGTATCCCCTACATGCTCCCTAGATCCACCCCTGATGGTTATCAGTGTGTTTTTAGGTGAAATAATCGCTTCAGGCTACTGTTTGAGTGGCTTCCAGTTTCACCAAAAGTCATGCACATGTTTGTGACAAGCTTGTGTTGCAGACACTACATGTATGTACCATCCGTTTTAACAGGGTTAAATTTCCATCTGAAACATAGGCTAGTTTCTGACATAAAGGATATGGTATGACTGACATTTACCCACTGAGTCGTGCTTTGTTTGGTTTGCCCACACATCCGTCTCCTGAAGAAAGGCTCCAACATACAAGTATTTGTCATCCCATCGCATTTTAGCATGAGTTCTAAAGCGGGGCTTTTTCCAGTCTGATCCCTGAATATCTAGTTTGTGAATGGAAGAAAATTTAAAATATTAAATATTAAAATATTGCTCTTAAAGTACGTAAAATGCATTGCCAGTGGCAGTCACAACCATGAATTTTCTGTTTGTGCAGAATATTGAAAAAAATTTCCTCATTGACAGAATTAAATCGTCAAATTACCAATTTAACCACAGCATCCTATTCAAGTATAGCCCCTTCCAGAGGTAGCTCGGGAAGTCAATAAAAAATACAGGCTGCAAACTGCAGACTACATCTATAGACTAGCCTTAACCTTAACAAAATACTCGCTAAAGACTAATGCGTAACCTTTTAAATATACTACAGTATAGCCCTCCCTAAAACTAACCTATTCTGTGGCCTGTAGCATATACTTTTTAAACTGAGTAATATTTTGGGGCAAGTATTCCACGACAGTACATGCATGTAAGGTTTATCACTGACAGGAGACTCTGAGACTGTATTCTAGAAATGCTGCTGGGTAATTAACCACTGGTTAATCTGAGGCGGACCAACTTCCTCTGCACTACTCAACCCTGGCAAACATCAGCAACCTCACATCCAAAAAATTCTTCACACCTCCCCAATTCCTGCCTCACCTTAGCTTCAGAGATGTAGTCATGCCAGAGGGGTTTTCAACTGAGTGTTGTAAAACCAAAACCAAAGTAATCACTCTAGCCAATCACAAAGGACACAGATAATCCAGTGAACCAATCAAAACTCCAAGCAATTACATGTAGCTGACACAAAGCACGGGAAAATGCATGCAAGTGAATCTCGATTGGTTTAGTTTTACTCCTGACTGGATGAAAAAGTGGCGCGAGTGTTTTAAACCAATCGGGTGGCGTAGTAAGTGCAATACCAAATACTTTTCGACACTCAAATGAAAACCGCTCTATAGTGAAGATTGTTGGTAATGTATAGCCGTTATTACAGTTGTCTGCGGTTTGACATACAAATGAGGCAAAAGGGTCATTTGCATGCGCTTTTAAACAAAAGAAAATTTGACCGTAGACTCAACTGCAACAACAGCTACTGTTGTTACTGAGAAGCCAGAAAACTAGTGGCTGGTGAAACAAAGAGAGTTTTTTGGCCAGACATAAAGTCAGGTCACCTATAAAATCCTCTGTCCAAGAAACACGAGTCCATGCTTTGTCGTCCAGCTTTCCATCAACATCAATCGATTCCTGCTCGTCCAAATGGTACACAACATAACTGCGCGGAAAAGGAAGAACACATTCTGATGGGTAACAGTTGGCGCACTGGAAGAACACTACGAGAACCCAGGTTGAAAGCAAAAGCAGCCAATAAGGCAACTGTTCCATCACTCTATTCTCTGAATGTCTTCCGGATTGTAAATATAATGAGACAGTCCGGGAATATCCACGTAAATTTGCTGAAAGTGAACTGAAGAACGGATCAAGACATTAGAGAGTCCTTACTTCAAGAGCCCACAATTTTTGGTCAGTGGAAGTAGCTTTAGTTACCAGTGCCCTAACTCACTTTTTTTTGTCGCCTTGTTGTTTCTTTCTTTTCCGTTTTCTCTTTCTTTTCAGCGAAAGATGGCTACAATTGTAAGTCAGGTAAGTTTAAACAAATTGTTTTGAAACTAATGTTTAATGTTAACTGCGTCATTTAACAGTGCTTCTCACAAAATAGCCAGTTTTTTCGCCCGTTCTAAGCAAGAAAATGCTTTATTATTTCCAAAATTACCTTTAGTGTCGGTCGTTCAGTGGGAAAAAATATTATTTTCTAGCTAGCCCCAAAAAGCATCGACAAAGAAAACGACAACAGAGCAGAGAAATATCTTTTCAGCTGTAGGAAGCATAAATTATAATTTGATTTCATCATCGCAAATAAAAGCTGTTAAGTTGCTTTATTAATTATCACTACAATTCATATAAAACATGCTTTTAGCCGTGCCTGTTGCGGGTTATGGACGCACTTTGAGAGATTGGAGAGCACTGGAGAAACTAGGGGCCTTGGATGTGCCTTGACTGAAAAATTCCCACACGAGGTGCATGCTAAGCCTGAACCAATTGTTTAAAATTGTTGTCATTAATGAACACTGCATGAAGTGGAAGGATATGAATAACTAAAAGATAAAATATGCTTCATTATGCTTTATTTCTGAGGCATAATGCAGAATAAATGGTCATGGTTCACTTGAAGAAAACTGCAAAGCCCAAATGAGCAGAACTTATCACAGTTTTCGATGCTTATGACAGGTACGCAAAGCAGTCAGAAATTACAGTATTTGTATGGGAATCCGATGGCATATAATTTGTGAATTGTAACATTAAAATGCTAGGTACATGTAGAAGATTGTATTCATCAAGTTTGGAGGATGCGGCTTGGCTAGAAGATGCCCAGTTAATTTTTCTAATTTTCGATAATTTGTCTGTAAAATTTGGCTGGGTAGACGGATGTCTAGACTCGGTTCACGGGAAAAAAATTGCAGACAGATGTGTGGAAAATTAGAAAAATAGCTGAGCATCTTCTAGCCAGGCTAAATCCTTCAAACTTAGTGAATACAATCTTTTACCTTGTATTTTAATGGTTTGATTCAAAATGTGTAGATCCAGAAAATATCCATAACCCCCCACGGAGGGTTTTTTTTCCAGTATGACCCCCCACCCCTCAGGATTTTCCGTTCCAGGGGGCTTCACGGTACTCCCCCCACCCCCTGGGATTTCCATGATTTTTCTACTTGGGCCCACCCTACCCCTCGGAAATTCCCTATTAATTGTAATAAAATTTAGCCGCAGTTGCTTATAGTTACATTGAAGTCAAAGACATACTTTTTCACTGTAGACTGCAGACACGGCACATTCCTTCATGTCATGTTAAAATGTTTGAACCAGTGTTTGAACTAATAAACAACTGACTTAGAAGCGCTTCACTCCCAAATGGCATAGCAGCTGACTTTTTCTTCATTAAAAGAAGTTTTCATAATGTCAAGAATATCGAAACATACATAAAGCTCTTTCAAATAACCCAGTCGAAGTTTTAATTTATGCATGGTCAAAACAACATATTGAATTACTTTACACATGTGGTAAAGTCGTCACGCAACATTTTTTTCAAAACAGCAGTTTCTCAAATGGTGCTTTATTGTTTCTAATTTCACCAAAGGAATACATCAATTAAGTCATACACTTTGTCTCTGTAGTTTGCAAATGATAGTAAAATCATTTTGTGTCTTTTTTTTTTAATTTGTCATACATTTCATACATGAAACATGCACTGTTCAGTCGTTCTATAAATGACCGAATGAAATCTCGGCTACCGCTCCAACACTCCTCGCTGTCCATGGCTACATATAGTTCAAGACAAATGGCTTTGAATCGACTTGGCTCATTTAGCAAATTATTAACTACATGGATAACGATGAAAATATTTGATAACCTAGTTACGGCAAGTCCGAAATGGGGGATAATTTTGTGCGAGTATCAAACGAAATAAACAAAGAACGGCCCAAAGAACAAATCTCATTTAATTGACAGCATGATTAACGCTGGAAAAAGCATCTGAGCTGCGTTTAAGCTAAATCCAGCACAATCTTCAAAGTGTAAAATATCATCATTGTTCATGTATTGCTGCACCTCTTCGTCGGCATTTTGTTCAACTTCACTTCCAACAAACACGATGCTCAGGATTCCCATCTGTCGTACAACGTCGGAAGAAAAATGGAAAATATATGACAAAGAATCGAACGCTTATTTCGACTGATGGAACATTTCTGTTGGTTTGGTTACCTGAATTGATTGGGAAAGTACAATAGTGTTCATTCAATTGCATTTCACACCCACTGGAAAGAAAACTCTCCCCTTCGGAAATTTACCTATGTCAGACACCCCTACCCCTTGGAATTTCCGTGACCCTCCGTTGGGGGTGGGGGTATGGATATTTTCTGGAACCACAGAATTGTGTAAAATTCAATTTTGGAAAAAAGTTATTTGCCATCAGATTCCCACGCAAACACTGTAATTTCTGACCGCTTTGCCTACCCATCAAGATAGCATCGAAAACCGCAATTAAGGTCTATTCAGATGTTGGAGATGATAACATTTTGCAATTGTGCTATTATACAATAGAAACGTATTTAAAAAAGCATAAAACTGCAAGACAATACTTACCAATCTGTGATGCCCCATCCCCAAATAAGTGTCGCACCCCTGAACAACAATGCAATGCTTGTTCGAAACGCTAATCAAATGAGTTCAAAAGTTGTGCTTATTTGAAGAGGCCATTGCCTGTGTTCACTGCAGTTACATGTTAAAAAGAGTGACAAGGATGCCGCTGTTGTTGCTGTTGTCATTGATAAAAATGAGAGGTTTCGTGTTTTATAATAATTCTACAGTTAGCAGTTTTGGTTAAGTGTCCTACTCTCATAGAATTACATCATCAATGCATTGAAAAATTTAATTACAGGCCTGGTGGTGCTGGTTTTGTTTTTCAAAACACACAGGAATCACATGTTCTAAAGGCATTCCTGGTTGAGTGTCGACTGATACTCTTGATCAATACCCTCGAACAACATCTCAATCAGTACTTGATGGACATCCCAGTCGATACTCGGTTGACACTTGATCAACACTTGATCGACACTTGATCAACAGTCGCTTGATAGTCAGCCGAGTGTCAACCAAAACATATACATCAATTGAAAATTAGTCAATTGTCGGCCAAGATGTCAATGGAGTGTCAACCGGGGTGTCGATGGAGTGTCAATCGAGTATCAATCAAGTGTCAATCAAGGGTTGATTGTGGGTATCGATCAAGGGTATCGATCGACACTCGACCATGGATGCCTTTAGTACAGATGATCCACACAAACTGTGTGCCGATGTCAGAAATGACAACTGAGTAATTTCTGTTAGATGTTTTTTTGCTAGATCGAGGATGTTGAAAATAACATAAGAGGGTGTGAAAATGAACTGGACATGATTGACAGAAGTCCTCGTTTAAAGAAAATGTCAGATGGTGAAAGGTAATCTTAGCAATTGTTATTTACCGGAAAAAAAAAATTATCTGAGATTTGTGTTTAGCGGTACTCATTAAGACAAAATTGCATTCCGTAAAGTGATAGCATTCTCTTGTATATTTTTTATCTACTGCAGGGATGAATTAGTGAACAAACAAAAGCAATTAAAAGAAGAGATCAAAGAACATGGTGAGAATATGTAGCATGTATATTATTAAAAACTACTTGGCCACCAATAAGCAAAACCCCATTGTATTTCTGAATTCTCTTACAGACAAAGGAAGTGTAGTTGGCTTATTTTAACAAATTTGGTTGCAAGTTGCAAAGGAGGTGCTACAAACAACAACATTTTTTGCAATACTACCAAAAAAGGGGGATAGTCTTACTTTTCTGGCAAGGTACTTAATTATGTAACAATTATTGCGGGTCACTACATGTGAAATTTTTTTTGCATTCTGGACCTTGTAATTGAGATTTTGAGTTATTTCATTTTCTTCATGTTTCTCTCTACAGAGAAATTCTTAGGAACTCTACATAAAGAAAACAGAAAATCCATGGTCATGTCGGTGGCAATCCTTGCACTCTTTGTTCTTGGATACCTACTAATATGTAGCTGAACCTTATTGATACAAAATAAAAACCCTGTACATATATAGAAAACTGAATTTTATCATACAGAGAGATTAAAAACATTGAATGCTCTGAATGTTCAGCTGTTTCTGTGTAATTATATTTTAGATCCACTTTCAGCTCTCTCTGACTTTTGAATTAAATGTCAAAACATGGACAGTGCTTCATAATAATTATAGTAGAAGTCTTTCCCCACCCCCTTCCTGCTAAAATTAATCTTTCTACACTGTTTATCAATATCGCTTTTCATCTACTTTAATCCTTCCCTTCCACTATCTTGAGTAGACTGTGTGTTAATTGCAGGACAAACATAAACCAGAATTTGATAATTATGACAATAATGTGAAACCCAATTATTTATTTATTTATTTATTTATTTATTTATTTATTTATTTATTTATTTATCTTTGCATAATTTTGTGCAAAGAGACAAGCAGTTCCAGATTTTCCCCTACCCATGCCATATGTTTTGAAATGGCCCACCCTTGTATCAACCACCAATGTCAAATTCTCACACCTGGGGACACATCAAATCATTAAATGTCATAAGAGGGATGTGTTAATGTCTCTATTTGATCAATAGCTAACCTCATCCAGACCCAGCTTTCTTCCAGTCTACACGCTTACCCAGTGTCATAGTGATTTGGGTTACCCCTGTACCCAAATCAGTAGCGGTACCCAAAGCACTGAAAGCATAAAATACCACAGACTGACCATGGGGCAAGTGAAATCATCCACAATTCTACTTAAAAAGTATTTATCAGGCAAAGTGTGGATGATTTCACTTGTCTCAGTCTGCTCAAATCACTGTGACAGTGGCCTCAGGGTGAAGGGGGGAGACTCCCATATAGAAAGGACCAGGGTTCTCGTCATACCTTTTGGGGGTTAAAAACGTGGTTTTGGTACCTCATATGCCTGTGGGGGGAGGGGGGTGGTACTCCCTTATATGGGCTATGTAGTGGTCCCAAAGGGTATGGTGGTTAGCCATTTTGGTCACAAATAGGGTATGGCCAGTATGGTTTTTGCACTCTGGTCTTAAGTGAAGTATTTTTCAGAGGCTACTTTTTCAACATAATCAACAAGACCATCAACAAAAGCCTTTCATAAATTATGTTGAGGGCAACTGTGCCAGCCGCAATGGCCATAAGTAGGGTATCAAATTTTTGGTCTGATCATAAAGAGGGTAAGGGTTTTGGAAAGTGGGCCTCACACCCCCATCCAATTTTTCTGGGGGTACCCCCCCCCCCCTCTGGGGCTCATCGGGTGTTCAGCCTCAAAAGGACCACAGTATGAGCTTTTGTGGTACCTTTTAGAGTATTGAACCAAAAAGTTATATATGACAGGAGATCATGCGCTTTCAAAATTTTCGATGAGCACCCCCGTACTTTTTATATGGGATTTCTCCGACTTGCACTTTGCTCCAGTCGGGTGTAAGCCTACCTTCAGGGCTAAAACCCAGGTCTCTTCCATAATCCGTAAGTCCGCCGTCTTTTGCCGAGGACAACCAACTGGGTACTAAGCTTTGTGACCTGGCCTCGCCATCTTGGCGAACAAGTGTCAAAGATAAATGAAGCGAAATGTCGTTTGAAGTTTTTACTTTTATTTTGGCGATTCTCATCAGTATTGTGTTGATATTTTTGGCAATTTGGAACGTAAGTATATGTGAATCACTGTAGGCGTACATTTATTGCAGTTTCTGAGTTCTTTTATTTCCTATAGATTATAGCGTTCGATGACCTTAAAACGGACTACAAGAACCCAGTCGATCTGTGCAATAGTTTGAATCCGGTGAGTTAAATATAACGCTCTAAAAATCAATTGACATTTCGAAGTGTATTTCTGTGTGTACAGATTAAATTGTAAACTAACCAGAGTAGTTATGGTACTCGTACTAGTTCCAACATTGAATAAACTTGTGCTTTTTGAAACATTGCTAATTAATAAACTGGATTGTAACTTGAAAATACACCTGCTACAGTAATGGTTTTGTGGTTCCTAAAGTTTTTAAGGTTGTATATTAAGCATTTTTATTACACTGCATGGACTTGGAAATTATTTAAACTTGTTGTTCTTGAATTAAATTTTCGAGAAATAGGCTTAAGAGTTGGCCCTCACTTCTGTAATAATTTATAATTAATAATTAATAATTAATTATTTTTTGATATTTAAGCAGTTATGATATTTGGTCAAGAAATTCACTTCTAATTTGTAAGAAAACAAAATTTTTCTTAGTGGTTTGTTATTACCTCTTTGCTGTTTTTGTCTCATATTAATTTTGCTTTAAATCTTGTCTTCAAGATCCTTTTACCCTCCCCCATCCCCCCCCCCCCCCTCAAGAAAAAAAATTCCAAATGACCTTCTCTGTGTTGATACGTTTGAACTCGCAGAGGGCAGAATTTTGTTTTACAAGTACAGCTGGCTACCCCTCAAAATAACTGAAAAGATAAATAAATGTAAAGATGAAGAGCAATAGTAATACAGGGCTCAAAAAAACCTTGAAATCCAGCTTGCTCTTCAGACAAGTAGCTTTCAAATTTTGCTTGCCCTGTGTAAGTCCTAATTTACATTTTTATTTATTTGTAAAATTACTTGCCTGATCCATTAGGCAATTGAGAATGAAAAGTGACTTGCCCAGCAGGAAAATCTGCCTATCCTGGACGACCAGATGGCACTTTTTTTTTTTTGAGCCCTGCTAATAGTGTTATTTTTCTTATTATTTTCTTTGTAAATTCTTATTGCAGCTTGTCTTACCAGAATATGGAATACACTTGTTCATAAGTCTTCTTTTGCTAGCTGGTGGCCAGTGGACAGCCTTCCTTTTTAATCTCCCTCTAATAATTTACAATATTCACAGGTAACCGAACGTGCTATTGTAATTTTTTTTTTTTTTTTTTTTTTGTCATCATATAATGTTGAAAAAGAAATCTCAAGATTTTCCAGCTTTTATCATCTGGCTTGGAAAGAAGAGCTTAGGTACATCATTGCTCTAAGGAGAAACTAAGCGGCATACTATTTTAATTTACTCTACTGCATTTGTGTAGCAAATTGATTTTTGAACCAACAGTCCAGTGAGTCCACTGAGATTCAAAGTTGGTTTCTGAGAAGAAAATGAAATTAAGGGTGAACTGTCATTTAGCCATGTTAAAGATGAACTGACATTTAATTTAAGTTAAATTAAGGGTGAACTGTTATTTTATGTAAAGTTAAGAGTTAACAGCTGTTGTTTTGAAACTTAACTAAGGATTTGTTGTGTTTCCTGTTGTCTGCTGGTTTGACGTTGAAGTTTTGAAAATACAGCATATTTTCTGAACAAGGTGAAACTTGTGGAGTTGTTCAGTTGTAAATTAAGACTGGGGAATTCAAATTGATGAATTCATAGTAGAAACAGTAGTCTTGATGGAAGAAAAATTTAATATTCATTCCCAAGGATCAGTTTTACAATTGACTGCTGATTGCTCTTCAATTGTTTTTTCTATTTATAAATTATATAACGTACATGTACATAACTTTTCAAATCAAAATGCCTCTGATGCTTGTGTTGTTATATATCTACACTTGTGGTACTGAACTGAACTAAAATAGCTGATGGGGTGTAGGGAGGCCACATGTACACGTACCTCTGTCCATCAAAGTGGTTTAATTGATTCTCCAATTTTTTTGAAAGAAAGTTCCTACATTTCCTGTTTTTACAATCATGATTTTCTTTTCCCCTATTTTTCTGAACAACCATGCTGCTGGACACGCTGTGATAACTACATGTATTTTATGAGTTTGCTTTGATTCTATCTTAGGTATTCTAACAGGCCAGTAATGAGTGTACCTGGTCTTTATGACCCAACAGAGGTTATGAATGCCAATGTCATGTCTCGCTGCCAGAAGGAGGGGTGGATTAAACTGACATTCTTTCTACTGTGCTTCTTTTATTATCTCTATAGGTATGTGACTGTTGATTCTACACAGACTGAAAGGATTTATCCTGGCTTAACAGCATTACTTAAATGGACTGCTTTTCACCTTGTTTCAATCTTTTTTTTTTTTGTTTTGACTGGAAATGCCAGCCACTCTACTGATTAGAATTATGTTGATTTAGTACTTTCAAGCCTACAATTGAAATAAATCTAATTAGCTGGTCTAATGTTTTAGGCAACAAAACATAATTGAGATGCTTTGTTATTCACAGTCCTCAAGAATCATCATCAAACATCGCTGCATGATATTAAAAGAATGATGTGAAATGCCAGTTCCAGGCTAAGCTAAAGCAATTTCTTGTGTTTCATTTCAGGATGATGTATGCTATGTTGGTGTAATGGAGTCTAACGAGTCCTGACAACAGCAAAATCCATCCGTGCAGCATTGATTTTCAACTCATTCGGTCTTGGGACCCTAGCAAGGGTTGATGGCGGTTGTCGCAAAGGGATTATTAGGGGACTTTAGATTTGAGCACAAGTACGAGATCAAGTATGAGACAGTACGACTTTTCAATTCTAGTTTTCAGGCTTCACGTCATCAAATCACATACCCATCTCATCCCATGAGCTACCCTCTCTACCTAAAACCAACATGAAGAGCAAGGGCTCCAGAAATGTCACTGGTTTGAAATTCAAAATCGTACTCATACTCAATCTAAAGGTCCCTAATGTTTATGTGGAGTACAGACTATCAGGCAGTGACTCCCAGAAAGGCTTTTGGAAATTTTTTTAAAGGCCTTTTGAACAAAAATAACTGATGTCTAGTTTAATGTTTAGAATTCTGATGGTCACTGAGGTACATGTAGTATTTGCCAAAATACTCTCAAAATGGAATAGTTGTTGCTGTGGGTTATGAAATGCTTCCTCACATGCATGCCACACTTAAATTAAAAACTTTAGACTAGTAACTTGTATTTCATATTGTAGTGCATGTGGTTGCCTTGATTTTGGAACTTCGCAAACTTGATATTGTAGACATCGAGGTGATCATTACACAGTATCACAAGTTATTTGCTGCAACCTTGGCTTAAAGCTACCATGCATCTCTGTCACTAATAAAATGAAGTGTATTTTATGGCTCAAATGTTAAATATTATGTAATAAAGTTAGAAACATTTCAATAATTAATCTGGGCTAGTTTCAAAGCATCTCTTGAAGCAGGCAGCTTCAATTTGACCTCCGAGTTAATTCACATGGTCAAACTGATCAAACAAACTGTGTTGGACCTCCACAGTGATTAGAGGCTAATGTGCAGTTCCATAAAATATCCATACTTCCCCACGGAAGGAATTGGATTTCCTAGGGGGTGGGTGGGGGTTCTGTAAGACCAAAAACTTTAAAGAGATTTATGGAGCTTAATTGGAATTTCCAGAGGGGTGGGGGTCTTAGGTCTACATTTATTTTTAGTTCCATGATAATTCATTGTTTCCAACCTAAGTTAATCTACCTTAACCAGGGTTGCCACCACATTTTCAAGTAGGAAGCTTTATTTGTTGGAGTAGGTGGCTGATTTTGCAGAATTGAAAGAATAACGCAACAGAGTACCCTGTGAGCAGAGGTCCCTTCGATCTTCCTAGAAAAGTTGGGTAGAGGAAGCAATTCCTCTTCCTGACTTTTGTAGAAAGATCGAAGAAGATTGAAGGAACCTCTGCTCACCCACTGAGATCATGAAGTAGATGGTAATTTTGGCCCGCAGCCAGCTTCCTTTGACAACGCTGACTGAAACCTTAAAAACAAACAAAGAGTTGAAGTGTGACCATTGGTCTATGCCAGTTTCTGTTCGACTTATTTTGGTGTCTGTGGCCTGAAGTGACTGGGAATATTTCTACTCCTCCTGGATTAGATAGTGGAGGTGCGGTGGCCTGCTGGTTAGTGAGCTTGCTTCCAGATTGAGCAGTTTGGATTCGAGACCTGGCTGGGGACATTTTGTTGTGTTCTTGGACAAGATACTTTACTCCCAGTGTCTCTCTCCACCCAGGTGTATACATGTATGGGTTATTGACCAAAGGTGAGGTCAAGATGGCTGGATATTGGTCAAGTTCTCGACTCCATCTTGGTTCATAAACTCGCAAAGAAAGAACGAGGCCAATATCCAGCCATCTTGACCAAACAAGCTTGGTCAATAAAAGATTTATTTGGCTTTGGGGGAAATTTTTCTTGCGGGACACGGCAGGTAGTCCCGAGCAGGCAAGATAGCTCCATCTTGCCTGCTAGGGTAGCCAATCACAGCACAGGATTTGATTCATCTTGCCCGCTCACGGAGCTAGCCATATAATAAAAAATGGGTACTAGACTGCCAGCTGAGGGAAACCCTTCAATAGACTTGTCTAGCATCCCATCCATGGGGGAGTAGAAATACTCATAGTCCCTCCATGCTCCTGAAATGGGAGATAAGCACTGTCCTGATGGGCCACTTGGTTCTTATGCAGAAGTTACCTTTAGCTGGATTGGATACTAGTCCATCACAGGGCCATTCCCAGCATTTAGTTTGCTAGTGCCCTGTATTATTTTTTTTACTCCCAACTGGAGGGAAGGACTGTGGGAGTTAAGTGTTTTTCCAAATATCACAAAGGCTGCAGCCAAGGTTTGAACCTGAGTACCATGACGTTTCTACACACCAGTCTAGATCCAGAATTACATGTAAGTGCAGTAACCACTAGTATTGGACCTCTACATATTATATATCTGTAACCTTGAGATGACACCATTGCACCAACTAGCAAGGCTAGTTTTTCTTTTGGTAGATTACTCACTAATTTGTCTAAACTGGAGCCATGAATTGAAAACTGTCGATGAATGCAAGGTTATAACCAAACATGAATGCCATATATTTTTCCACATTATTTGGAATTGCATTGACATTCATTTCTTGTTCTTCACCTTTTTTATTGGTGTAAGTGTTATTCTTGGTTATTTGACCTATCTGTTGCATGATAAAGTGACTACATCATAACCTCTGAGATTATGAAAGATGACTGGTATTTTATCAGTTACTTTAAAATTAAGGTTACAAGCTTCATGACAATGGTCTCGGACTCTTTTGTCTTCATCATCATACTTTTTGTTACAAATATGACATTCTTGCTTTTTTGAAATTTTCGTCATCTTTTTTAGTCATTTTTAACAGTTTATTAAATTTGTATGTAATCATTTTTTGAAATTTAACTTCATCTAACATTTTTTTCCATGAATTTGTAAACTGCATTTTCACCTCTGTAATATTGAATTGGTTTTGTATATTTATCATCATAACTGCATACTACTTTATAACCATATCCACAATCTGTATGTTTTTGATGTGCTTCAGTATAAGAATCATTGTCATTTGGTTTACAAGAATCCACTTTTTCTGTTATTGCTTCAAAATCAGCATATATAACAAACGGTGCTCTTAGTTGTCTATTGTGATTCTTAAACATGATTTTTTACCTTTCTGAGGCATTTTTATAGCTTGCTCACCATTAATAACCAAACATTCTGTTTTGTGTTTGTTTAGAACATATTCTGATGAAAAACACTGAAGACAGTACATACAGAAGTGTTTTCTCTCTTTATGTTTCGTTTGATTAAACATAAACTGATTAAAATCTTTAATTTATATCGTACATAATGTTGTTTGTCTTCGTCAGTTATCAGAAGAAGATTCAAATGATCATCAAATCGTTCTTTGGCTATATGAATTGGATATACTTGTTTATTTTCGTAACCAAAGACATAAATGTTGATCTGATTTGCTTTTCTATCTTATTGTAATCATTGACTTGACTGGAAATGCAATGTTAGAATAATCTAACTTTTTAATATATTCTTCATCAAATTTTTTAATCCTTTCTGGATGAACTTCTTGCTGGTTTAAATATCGAATATGACACCAACTGAAGCATTCATTATTTTTATTTTTAATGTTAATCAACCCTTTTGATGAATTTCTCAGCTCTTTTGGAAGTTGAATATGTGACTTGCCAGATAGTAAAAAAAAAATTAACAATATGCAAATAAGTATAGGTAATCATACGGTTTCGAGTTCAATTTGGAATTAATTTGCACGAGTGAGTTTTTCAAAAAGCTGAAATTGCACGAGCCGCTTCGGCGAGTGTAATTTCAGCTTTTTGAAAAACTCACAAGTGCAAATTAACTCCAAATTGAACGAGAAAAACCGTATAATTACTTATTAATAATATAAACATGAAAAAATTCGCGCGGAACAAGTGCCGGAAGATCTTTCTTGGAGCCTTTTTTTCTTATTTGAGAAAACTTTTTTCAAAGTTTCAACACAATTTTCGTCATCATTTTACCTGATATCATTTTCTTAGAAAAATTCCTATTATCTTTCAGTCAATCATAATCCAGAATTTTGATGTGTAATTTGCACTGGTGTTACACTTTCTGCACTGATGTTACACTTTTTGCACTGGTGTTACACTTGAACTGCACTGCACTTAGCCAATCAGAATCGAGTAATTTTTTCATGTGTATTATTATGCTTATTAATAATATTGATTCTATCGTCCATCCCGATCCTTCACTTAACCATTGACCTATCTTTTTTAGAATCTGCTGAATGGATAACTTAATTACTTCATTTACTTGATTACCATTTGTAATAGTGGCTGTTTTACTATTGAAAAAGCTTCTTTATAATCAAATGAAATTAAATCTTTGCATTCATCATATTTCATTTTTTTGAAAGTTATCTCCGGAGTGTGATAAAATTTAAAGCCCTTATTTTCTTTCAATATTTGTTTGAGATAATTTTCAATGAATAAAGCTGTGTTATTCAATTGAGCGAGTGGATCGTGTTTAAATTTAATACCAACTTTAAAGGTTTTTGCAGATCCCCTTAAAGATGGCTGAAGTTGTTTTATTTGGGCTCTAGGAGCAGGAACTGGAGGTTTAATGGTTCTTGGTTTAGGTATTGGTTTTTCTACCTTTAAGATAGTTCTAATAGGTAATTCTATTACTTTTGTTCTCGGAGCTGCAACATGTGGTTCAATTATGTTTTCCTCATAATCGTTCACCATTTGTTTAACACTTCTGCGTGGTGCTGCAACAGGTTTTTTTGGATTTAATACGAGGTTTTGGAACTGGTTTTGCTTTTCAATTAATAACTCAATAAGTTGAGATTTAGATAATTTCTTCAAATTTGATTTATTCATTATTACTAAATTATAGTTAGATTCTTTTATATAATTTTTCATCTTATCATTTTCCATTCTACACAATTATTGTTGATTTTTCTTTAAGTATGTTTTGGGGGGGGTAATTTCATATGTACTTTTTAGAGACTTGTGACTGAGGGTTGATTGAATGATTATTTGGTTTGAGGTTGAATCAATAAGAAAGCAAATTTTGATTTTCAGAAGAATATAAAAAAAGTAGGTTCAAATGGAAAGCCATGATTTTGAAATGGTGGGGGTATTTTTTGATTCTTGGAGGTTTGGGAAGACTGTTTTTTATTCAAAAATATATTTTCAAATGGCGGGCTATTTTTTGATTGCTAGAGGGTTAGGAGACATGAAATTTCCTCACGAGCAGACATACTCTAATTTGATTATGAAATGGTAATCATTTGAATGGTAATGGTTTAATGGTGATCATCACTTTTTTTATGACACATTAGAAATCGCTCCATCCTCATTTTCGTTACACGAAACTGCTTGCGGATTAGCTAAAGCTAATTCCTCACTATGACTCTTCCCGCCTACGCGATTAGAGCTGATCTGCTTCTTCATCCCCTGCTCGACACACAGCTGCGTTTTTGCAAGCAAAAACTTGCCTTAGCCTCCGCTGCCAAGAAGCAGGCTCTGGCTTCGCATGGCATCATGTGTTGGTAAAGAGCGAAAAAACTGATTTCTGACATTTTCAAGTTGAGGCCCAAGAATGGTATTTTTGTTTTTATTTCTAGAGGGTTGGGAAGACGGTTTTTTTTGTATAATGTCCTCATAACCCCATTTCCTATACTACTGTTTCTCTACTGAAGTAAACTATCATTCCCTTGATTTAAGTGCTACAACTAATTAGAAACTAACTGGACACTGATGTAGCCACTTTGACATGATTGTGCATATACACAATCATTAAACAAACTTTTAATAATTTTATTATTACAAAACTGATATCTGCGAGAGAAAAAGGTCACATACAAACCTGTGGCAAGAATTTTCCACCTAGAACAAGTAAAATTCATAACAGTCTATCTCTTCGAAAATGATAAAATCTATTGTCATTAAATTACAGATTAAGTCTTTACTTTGTAATCCTGAGTAAAGGCCGGTGCTTACAATGTCTTCCAGCATTTCTCAGCACCTCTTTGATGAATTAATACTACCACTCTTTTTCAGATGCTGTTATTATAGCCTCAACCGAGTGCCCAATCATTGGTCATTTTCTTGATTCAAAACGTTACAACATCAACAGTAAGCCATAAAAAACACCCTTAATTCCAGCTTTCTAATAATTTTTAATGTGAAGTGCCATGGACAATTAGTGGATTTGGCACTATGCAAATGTTTTTATCTATGTGTGCTTTATAGAACTCAACAAGACTCAATAACTCGATAACATGACCCAATTTTTTACCAACTGTAATCAGCATGTTAAAATATAACTTTTTGCCTGGTTTGGAAAAAAAACTTCTGGGAGGGGATTCAGAGTAACCTTATTTTTTTTCAAAAGTTTAAGGTGGCTCTGAACCTGCAGCCCCCATGTAATATTTTGTGTCAACTTTGCGAAAAGATGAATCCTGGCAAGTTGATTACAAATCAACGATTACCACAATTGACAAATAACAGGGTCACCAGAGTCATTCTTGAGTTACAAGCATTTAAAGCTAAAATGAAGGAGTCTATATAGCAGTTTATACTATTTGCTATAGGTAACTTATAATATCAAAAATAAATGATTGGGAATTTTTTCAAACCATTGCTAATGATAGTAATAATATTATTGTACCACTACTGATAAGGAGTCATAGTATTGATCTAAAGAATCAAACAAAGAAATGCTGAATAACGGTTCTAATAATCATTGCTGCCAGCCATCTTAAATGTGGTAGTTTAACGGAAAAACTTGAGTTTCTCAAGTAGCCATTCCTCAGTCATTTCTTCTACAGACCTTAACTCAAAAACCTGAAAAACAAAGTGCAGTGATAAACATTTTCCGTGTTTTGTGAATTTTGCCAAATGCATAATAGCGGAGCTCCGGCAGGCCGCCAAGCGGAGCCCCACACTCATATAGGAAAGAAAAGGAAACCCACAAGTTGATTTTCTCATGGCTAACATGGCTAGCGGTATTGCTCGTAGGCGTGTACGCATGACGGCAACGGCAACGATGGAGTCGCGCAACATGACGGCCAGACTCCAAATAATAGTTTGACAGATATGCAACCTTGTTTGGCCATGTACATGTAGTTCTTTGATATTGGACATCCATGTTATGATCAATTGACACCTATCAAAACAAGGTATCCACTGACCAGTATCATGTGACCATATCGCGGGCTCAAGTTTACAGCTCATTGAGGACAGATTTTATTTGAAGTTGACCGCTGACCAAGTGCTGGTTTTCAATTGGATCGTGGGCTCATGTCAGGTTAACTTGTTGAAAACAGGGCAGGATTGTTTGGGAGCTGGTTAATGCTAACCCAGGATTAAAAGTTAATGAATTATAGCATTTTCTTCTACACAAATGTTTTTTACTGCTTTGTTTTGTGTATATGGTGATTATTAAAACTCAACACGGAAGGCCAAACAATATATGTAGAAAACCTCACCGCAAAGTTACAAAACTCAAATCAAAATTCTACCTTTTCCTGGGTTAGCTTAATCGGGCTCTGAACAACCAGGCCCAGGAGCTACGCTTTTAGGCTGGCCTAAATCTATATATTAATATTATTATCTGAGCCTTGCAGGGGCTGGAAAAAATAGGAGAAATGAGTACAAGGTCCACAAGAGTCCTATTGAACCCTCACAATTTATTCATAAAGGATTTAGTAATAAGGGATGTATTACTCTGACCACTCATCTTTTGTTGTCATTTAGCACCAAAATTGGGCACAGAAAAAAGTAGTGAAAATATTGGCCATAAACTGCAAGAGGTTGGTACAAAATGACTACTAACCATAAAACTATTGACAGTTCATTTTGTTTCTCATTTGGTTTTATAATTTGTGGTCTCCAGCAGCCCATCACTAGGAGTGTGTAACATATAACTACCCTATATTCCTGTCACAGTGTTTTCAGAGACCAGTCTATTTTTAGTTTAAATTTAATGCAAATTTAGACACCCAAAGGAACCTCGATGACCAATCACAAGCAGGGACTTAATTTGTAACTGACATCATCATTTTTTTTCCTTATCGATGCGCATTCATATAAACCAGAACTGATCTATTTTGCGGGAAAAGAAGCCTAAAAATAGACTGGTCTGTAAATACTGTGACATAAGCTCAGTATGGGAGTTGCACGCTCCTACATGTACTGATGGGCTTCCAGTTTCCCATGACAATTTATTTTAGTGCCCTCCCACAAACAAGTACTCCCCCCTCATTTAAATACCCCCTCCCCCTACAAAGTATTCTTTATAAAGAGCACCTACTATTCCCCCATAAAAACTTTAATTGCTTTCCAGTAGAAAGGCTTTTGCTTGAGTGTCGCAAGGTAATTGGTTTGCATTACAGTAACCGTACTCCGTGATTGGCTTATTAAAAAACCCGCGCCATTTTTTCATGTAATCAGAAATAGAACCAAAACCAATTGTGACTCACTCAGAGGTTTTCGCACACTTTCATCAGCTACAACAATTACTTTGAGTTCTGGGTTGTCTTTGTCCTTTGTGATAAGATTGGCCAGAGTAGCAAATTTGGTTTCAGTTTTACAACACTCATGACAATTTGAAACTCCTCTGATGCCCCTTTTTTTAATAAGGGTGTGTTACAATATGTTGTTCCAGAAAATATCCATACTCCACTCACAGAAGGGATTGGAATTTCCTGGGGGGGGGGGGTCTCTAAGACCAAAACACTTATAGAAATGTATCAAGCTTAATTGGAATTTCCAGAGGGGCTGAGGAGGTCTTGGAAAAAATCCCTTCCATGGGAGAGGTGTGTATATTTTCTCAAACTACACAATATCAATCTTGTTTTCTTTTGCTCCCATTTCAATCAATATTAGTGCCTAGAGCACCACATGTGCAGTCATGTAGTTTAAACTTTGGGTTGTGAGTTATTTATTTCAATAGAGACTCTTGCAAAATAAGCACTGTCTCCATGAGTACCTTCCTATTCAAGTTCTAGCAATGAAACAGGCTTCTGTTGACACTGTCAACAACAGGTCAAGTTGGTTCGCATGTGAAAAATAAGAATAATTATTATTATCACGGGAGAAAAAAATTATTATACCTTGGGTATCTGAAGTTCTTTAACAAGGGAATTCTTGGAACCAGAGTATGTCATTTGCAGTTCTGGTTTGCAACCTGTTAATGAAAAAAGACCATTTTCACTGGTTATTACAATCTAAGCTAAAAAAGCTGCTCCCACCAACTGGATAAGAGAGGTCAGATATATAACATCAGTGCCATCACTAAAACACACCGTTCACACCAACATGTTAAAAATGTTTAAAAGTGGTTTAACTAAACGAGGTTAAAAATTAGTTGCTCATACCATGAGTACCCTACAACTTAAAAAATTACGTAAAAACCCGTTTGATTGAAATATGTTAGCACAGTGGTTTGAAATTGACTGTAAAGCATAATTGGAAGATTCAAAAAACATTTACTTGATTTAGTTCAACCAGTTTAGCTGGTGTGAATGGGCTCTTACCTCCAGTTTGTGTAGCATGAAACAACCAGTAAGAATTAAGATGGCTAGATATTGGCCAAGACCTCTGTTTGCATGCATCTACACTGAGATGCAGTCAAGGTAAGCTACTAGAGCACTTTAAAAAAAAGGTTAGAGGCCAATATCCAGGCATCTTGACCACAAAAGCTTGGTCAATAAACAATTTATTACATGGGGTTAGGTCTCCTTACAAGTGGGCTATCCCGAGTGCACATGAGGTTCCAATCTTGTCCGTGACACACTTTTATGTATAACAGTGCTCACAATTTACTGCTTCTTGAGACTGAGCACACCTTGGTTTTAAAAATAGATCAATAATTGACAAAAATCTGTCTGTATTTAACCTGTCAATTTATACTAAATTCTGTAAGGTGGCATGAAAGAGGAACTTGTCTGCCATATTGACCTGATAAAATAATAACAATTAATAATAATAATTTAATAATTTTTATAGCACTATTTACATACTGTAAATCTTCGAATTAGCACCCCCCTTGAATAAGCGCCCCCTTCAAATAAGCGCCCTCCTATCGGCCAAAATTTAAAATAAGCACTCCCCCTCGAATAAGCACCCCCCTCCACTCCCCCTATTTTGTGGACGAGTAATGAGACAACAAAGGATGTATAGTTTTCATTTCGTAGTATTAGATTTGTGTATTGTTTCAGTTTGTGACCACATGAATTTCTAATGGTGCTGTGATCTAAACTTAGTGTTGTTGTTTGCATGGAGATGATGTATTTAAAAAGTGATCATGTCAGTGCACAATTTGGGAAAAATTAAATAAGCACCCCCCTCAATTAAGTGCCCCCCTCGATTAAGTGCCCCCTTTCTTCTCCTAAATTTGAAATCAGTGCCCAGGGCGCTTATTTGAGGATTTACAGTATGCTAAATCAATACTAGAGCTTTACAATTCATAATATTTATACACATTACACTTACCTTGAGGAGAGATGAAAATAAAAATGAGAGGACATGATACTCTTCCATCATCATGTTTTTGGACATAACTGTACAACACATAGCTTCAATATCCAATTAAGGAAAACATTACAATTGAAGGGGTGCATGAAAAAAGACCCTAAGTGATATCTGATATACTGCAAGATTCTCCTAGCAAATTGCTGTTCACTTCCCTGTACAGAAAAGGAGAAGTTGGCATGAGATCAAGAGTCACTTAGGGCTTTTTTCCAAGCACCCTTTCAATTTATTACAGCTGAGCTTTGAATGGTGAAGCTATGCCCGCAGAGCACCACAGGTAAGAAAACCTGATAACCTATCGATTCCAAAAAATTTGGGCTACGTTGTCACCGTAGGTATAGTGGTCAACATCAATCATACAGCCACAAAATTTAAACCAAATCAAAGTGAAATGTTACATAAGAGCAAGCATAGGCATATGGGCTGGGGGGGGGGGGGGGTGCAGTCCCCCCAAAATTTTGGGCAAGCCAGCTTTTTAGGGGCAACAAGAAACATTTGGGCAAAGGGCTTTTAAAACATTTCTATTTCTTTCGAGAAATTACAATGCAACTAAAAAACTGAGAATAATTATACTGGTAATCAGTATACAATAACGTAACATGAAACTCAATAGATAGATAGATAAATTGTTTATTAAACAATACACAGTGGTGTACTTTGTACTCCCGTCGATAAGGGTCTGGGTACATTAGTAGCCTCATTTATGTGCTCTTATGTCAGATCTACGTGTTCTTGGATCAGGTCTGCCAATTGTCCCCAATGTAGCATTGCACTTGTTGTGTTCATTAAAGCTTCAGAACTTAACACACACCTAGCAGTCACGCTACTGAATTACTTGTGGAATTTAAGTGCTACTTAATAAGTGAATGATTTAAATCAAGACAAGTAATGTGGGCATCGAAAGACGAGCGAAAAGAGAGACTGCAATGGTTTCATACAACATTTTGGATACTACTCTGACAGCTCGCATCAATGACACCTCTGCCCATTTTTGAATATGACACTCCAGTGTCTAACATTTTCTGCAAGTTGATCGAAACTATATTTGGTAAGATCTGATGAATGGTTCAACACTAATGAAGCTTGTACTGCTCAAGGTGAAAAACTGAAATTCCTATCAGCCGACAATTAATCTACTTTAAATCCTCTTAATACCACAGTAAACAAGCATGAAGCATAAAACTAAAAAATTGTTGAGAGATCAAAATTCAAAAGACTACAGCAAATGTGCAAAGGTCACAAACCATAGGAGTCGAACAGTAGGAGACAAACTTTCCAAGAATGCATTGCATGTCACCTATAAAGGTTACTGACAGATGTGCTTCATAACTTTGTAGCACAAACCAATAGAATTACTCCATCACCACAGTGACAGGCATTCAAAATGTTGTATGAGACCATAAATTGCAGTCTCTTTTTTGCTCTTCTTCCGATGCCCAAGCCACTTGCAGCTTGCGGCTTCACATATCACGCTCACATGCTCATGACCCACCACTCACTTGCTGCACTCTTCTTTGCATTCTTCCCCACAGATTTTTGAGCAAAAGTGAGACTGCTCGCAACTTAGAATAATTAACTTGAACACACTGAATGCAAAACCACACCTCTTTGAAATATTTATTTCAGTTGCTAATGTAATATTGTTTGTGTTTGCGAAAACGTCCTCAATTTGTTTGTTCAATTCACTTAGTGTAGTGAAATACCATTTGGTGAATTTCTTTAAAGGTTATTGTTTCATGTTAATGATTACTGTAGACAGTATTTTATGGGAGTTCCACTTTTAGCCTTGGCTAAATCTTGATATTAGTTATTCAATGAAAGGATACCGTGGCTGATGTGCAGGTAGTTCCTCTCTAAGATCATCGATAGAAATATCCTGAAAAAGATATATAAAGGAGCCCCCATTAATTCTATGGAGACCAAAGACTTCGCAAAAGTATGCATATTTAATATTATTACAAAACAGACCAAAGAAAATATGTGCGCTGATTGGTTTAAAATCATGTTTTTATTAAACAATAATGAGACTATGAGCTTGAGATTTCTATTGCATGATAGCTAAAGAGGGTGCAGCCCGAGTCAACTATAATGTATAGAAATTGAGAGCGAGTAATCTAATTGATTTAGTATAAATCTACTAGTTGTTCAACATTATTCATATAAATCCTCCTCACAGACAGCTCGAAAATGCCAAGAAGCCATCATTTTGTTAACGAGCGCACACTGGTACGCTACTCACTATCTACAACAGAATAGAAAGTGAGTAGCATAGCCAATCAGAGAACAGCATTCGTGATAGAACGCTAGACGTAGCATTATACTTAAACTCGATAGAAACACAGAACTAGTACAACCTGAACATTGACGTATTGATGGCACAAGCAAAGAGAATTTACATTTTGATGATCAAAGTAAACAAGATTTGTTTTCTTTTTTTCGTCACGGAATTTTCTAAAAGATATAGAAACATGTTCTCCTTGTTACTACTAGATATATCAAGTGATAGAAACACGAGTGGAAGTGTGGGAGAAAGAGAAATGTTGTGGGAACACAAGCAGACAGGCTTTGAAGGTAATTGAAGGTAATTTTGTGCGTGGCCAAAAAAAATCAGGGTAGGTACCGTGGCGTCATGGTTAGTCCCCTTGCCTCCAGATAGAGAGGTCTGGGTTCAACCCCTGGCCAGGGACATTACATTGTGTTCTTTGGCAAGACAGCGCTTTACTCTCACAGTGCCTCTCTCCACCCAAGTGTATAAATGGGTACCCACGAAGTTAATGCTGGGGGTAACTGGCTGCAGTGGACCAGCATCCTATCCTGGAGGGAGCAGAAATACTCCTAGTCGTGTCATACTACAGAAACCGGGGTAATAAAAGCTCCGGCCCAATGGCCCACTTGGCTGGTACGCAGACAACCTTTTTTTACCAAAATTACTAAGGTTGACAGTGTACTGTTGCTCTAAGCAGAAATTGTGTTGATCACTTACAGAAACCTACCTCATATTCCTCATCTAAAACTATAAGCAATTTCTCCATGTCGATCTTCACTAAATAAGGGTGAATAACAAAAAAAAGTACATTATTGTCAGTGACAAGAAAAACTTCAAGAACTAGAAACAGAACCTTGTAAACAAAATAATGTTTTAATTACCTAATAATAAATACCAAACTTCACATTGAACCTACGGTGATGTTGGGGTTTTGGTCAGTTCAATTTTGAATTGAGGGACTAGACAGTATTATCCAGAAAATGTGGTTTGCATTTTTCAGTGTTTTGGTCAACCATAATCAGTAAAAAAATTTCATCCTTCAAGTTTTTCCAACTATTCATTGCTGATTGCATCAGAACAAGCTAAAACTGCTTGGTTCCATTGGGTACATTGTTTACTTAATCAGGGCTCAGTTTGCTCAGAAAACCCAAGAAAAGAAAATAATCACTATATCTTGATTAAGGAAGAATCAATGCATACATTTAAAGTTGAGGATGTTTCACAGTGATGTAAACATCTGCGTAGCAATAAGCTGAAAAGTCTAAAATTTTGGATTATCAGGCAGTGAAACCTGAGCCTTCGGTGCAATGACCATTTTTCGTGAATTTCTGCCGTTATATTGAATATTTCAAAAAACAAACTTGATTTCCTCCAGTTACTTACCTTCAAACTGGCAAGGTATGAACAAAAGCGATTTTTCAACTGTGGCCACATTTTTAGAAAATTTCTTTGATTTTTACTGACATTCACTTTAAATGGGTGGTAACGATGTTATTAGACATACTGTGTAAAGAGAAAAATCTAGTGGTACTTGCACAAAATTCGTGTATTTCACTAGTTCATTTACACTTACAAACTATAGCAGCTGTGGTTGTTGTCTGGGTCTTCCGAAAGCGAAATGCTTTTCCTTTCTCTCTAACCACAGGGTCAATGTCACAGATTTCAAGGTCAGCACTCTTAAATTTAAAACGATTAACATCAAACACACGTTAGGATTCAACTTTACAGATCCGTTAGACAATAAAAGGTGTGGTCTTTATTTTATTTCAATCAATATTTATTCAGGGACATCCAGTTTAGCATGAGTTCTTATCTTAGATTATGTGTGGGTCAGTTCTTGTTCTTTCCAACCCCAGAACAAATACAACACGAAAATAACTAAGTGTTGGAATCACTTTGAACCAGTTACTACAAAATGCAGACAGCAGACTAGGTACAAAATGCAGACTAAGACTAAATACTATTGTTTTCGTGTAATAAGCAATAACATGCTGTAGCATGTCATTTTATAGATTACTAGGCAAGTGTTTTCTGCGGTCATCTGCCAGGTTGGGGATTATTCTTGGCCATATTCTTTCTTGAATAGAATTTAAAGCCTTGACAGAGCCTTCACACTGTGCATGCCCGATTTTAGTATAAAAATAAGAACACAGAAATGGGCCATGAATAATACCCAATAAATTAATAATGTAAATTTTGGTCAAAGATGACGACAGAAAAGTGTTGCATGGCACTTAATTGGTAAGTTATACAATGACAGGTTATCATTATTTGATGAAAAAACAGTCTTTCTTCTCAGTCTACGCTTTTTACCTAGTCTACATTTTATACCTAGTCTGCAGTCTGCAGTCTGCATTTTGTGCTGACCAAATCTCTAACAGTATTTAAGGGAGCATGTTTAAGCTTACCTTCAAAAGGAAATTATGTTTGTTTCAATGGAATTCATTTGTTTGTTTCAAACATTTTTGCATTATAATGTTTGCAAAATATACTGAGAGTTAAACATTTTGATCTTCCTGTAGGCAAGCAAATATTTTTTACATTTTTATTGAAAGATAAAAAAGACACCACTGTTCACCTGCATGATCAACTTTTGAGGAAGTGTATTTTTGCTGGGAGTTTATTTGCTCTGTTCCAAACCATTTTTGTTTTCTAAAAGTTCAGGTGTTATTTCAATACCAGGATAAATATTTTCAAGTTGTTCTAAAAATTCTCAAGGTGGGAAATTCTCTCTTTCCGTGTGCATAGAACATCAAGCAAGAAAATCCCCAGAGGGGGAGGGGGAGTGGAAGGGGGTGGTATAGCTTCAATAATCATTGAACCAGACGTTACCATTTAAAATAATAAGCTTTGTACTGATTGTGCCATGGTACTCAATAAACACCGCCAATAGTAAGCTTGAAAACATCCCTTCTCTAATAAATTATCGTAAAAAATGTAAGCCTAAGAGATGGGAGAAGACCTACTGTATTAAAACCCAATAGGCCTTGTGCTAATTTTAATTTATTACTTAGCGCTACATAGTACATGTACATTTTTAATCAAAATCACAGATTTTAGGATGTTTATTTAAGTCACAACGACTGTGAAATTACCGTAAAACACTCACAAAACACCGGTAAACACTCACCATAATGTCCTGTTTCCGTCAAGTGGCCCAAGCGCTGTGCATCCACGCAATCCACGCACATGCTAAAGACTGGGGAAGAAGATAGGTCCGAGCTGCGTACATACCAATGTTCTGAAATCCTGACAGTAGTCAAGCAGCGCAAGGAGTCCGCAAGCTTAAATCCATCAAGTTGATTCTTCAAACGTGAGCTTGAACTGGCTGTAGAAGGATGGTACTACCTAAAAGTAGAAAAAAAAGAAAATATCGACAGAGAATCAGAAGGCAAAACTCAAGACCTGAAGCTAGTCAAAGCTAGTAATGGTCGATGTCGGCTGAGGGGGCGTTTCGAAACTCTCAAAAGAGGATATTTAGTATTCTTCGTCAAGCGAGCTAGCAAAATTTATCCGATACACCTTGATGCGACAGGTTCACAAGCATCTTACTACCTTCATACCGTCCCTCTGACCCGTAGGGATCGTGAAACAATGGTTTTCAGATTGTTTCGTTGGTGAACCGAAAGGGGAAGACCAAACGACAGACAATTGCGTTTCTTTCAAATGCTTTTTCCAAAAAATAAACATGTGAAACGTGAACTGATCAATATGACACGAGCGTGGGACAAAGAAAAAAAATCTGAGTCCTCGACAGGAACCGAACCCATGGCCTCCCGAACACCGAGCTTAAAAATTCACCATCTTTATTCATTTATCACACTGACGATGACTTCAACAGTGCTGATCCTAGCAGTATGCAGGGCGCCAGTCACATATGAATTCAGTTAAATGACCTTGTTCCATGAGTTTTCGTAGCTCAGTGGATAGAGCACCCGCCCGGTGTTCGGGAGGTCTATTAAAATGTGACTTTATGAAAGATTGCAAAATTGAAAATTAACAATTAAATAATAAATTGAAATATTACTGTGAGTTCATTTTTTTTTTTTTTTTTTTTTTTTTCATTTACTTATTTGATTTCATTTTTGTTTTGTTATTTTTTACTACAGTATTTAGGGCTAGTAAAAATAGGAGGTCCATGGACCCGGTCCATGAACGGGGTTCATGGACACGGTCCATATTTTGGTGGACCCGGCCCATGGATCAGGGGTCCATGTTTTGTCCTCTCCCGGTGAGGATGGGAAAACAATTGGCGAGCAAACCTAGCCGACGAGGGCGAAACTGATCTGTCAAATATTTATCTCAAAGCTGTCAACAATCAGGGATTTAACCAATCAGATCATGGCACCAGATTCTGGTATCATGGGACGGCGACATCAATAGAATGTCTACAGGCTCCCTCGCATCGTTCGCGCTCGCTGGTAGCGTGTTCGCAGGCTAAGCTACACCTAGCACAGGCACGCCACATAGACTGAAAGAAGCATATACATCAACTAAGCATAACAGACTTAAAAATCCCATCTGGCGAGAGGTAGACCACTTGGCTATTTAGAAGCATGACCGAGGAGTTGAACTAAGGTCTGCCAGAAACGGCTCCAGCTAAGTGGTTAGAGCTAGCGGGACTTGAACCCGCAACCTCTGGAAGAGAAAGGGCGGAAAGGATTTTCAGCTTCGTTGAAGAGGGTTAGTTCTGAGTAGTATATTGCTCAGCGCATTTTCAGTATGAGCCTGCAGTACGCTTTCATCAGGCTAGTTAGTAGTAGTAAAATGGTTTCCGAGATTATTACGAATATAGATTATAAAATTGTAGATTATGACGAATACAAGGACAAAAGGAAGAATTTTCTCATGCCCGAGAGTTAGTGTGGTCCAAACTCAGTGGGTAGATTTTCAAATCAAGGAAATAGAGTGGAGTCCCGATTTATCGAACCTCCAAGGGAAACGAAAATTGTTTCGAAAAATTGGATGGTTCGAGTAAAATTACAGCGTTTGACGTAGTAGGGGGAACGACTTTTGGTTCGAGTTACGGGAGGTTCGAAAAACTGAGGGTTCGAGAAAGTGGGTTTTGCTCCGCTCGTTTTGTTCCCCTGGTACTGGTACAGAGGCGGTTGAATCTGTTTCTTCGGGGGGAGGGGGGGGGAGAAAATAATTAGCTTGTTCAAGATTAAATGAGAGGACGCGTTTCTTGGCTTGTTCCATTTTCTTTTCTTTTAACCCTAGAGTTCTCAAGAGCGCCACCTCGTTCCAATGGCTTTTCGAGGATTTCCGCCATCTTGGAAAGTTCGTGGAACCGAGGTTGACCGGAGCGCTGACTTAATCCTGCCTCGATTTGAATGGGTTCAGCGTGACAGACATTTCTGTACCTATTTTGTCTCTGGAGTAAACTAAGCCTGAGTGAAAAGAGAAAAGACTTCAGCTGAGGCGTTTAAGGACAGTACTGAGAGCAGAAGGATTTCAAAAAACGTTATAGATAACGCTCATAACTGTTTTTCTGTTTGTTTTTTTATGCGCTAATGAAGAAACTTTCGGATCGCTTTTTACTACCGTAAATTTCAGGTAGATTCATAAAATTAGAACTTGTAAACTCGTAGTGAAACATAATTCGACTAATAAATATAAGCAGCGCATTATTTGCTAAAAAATTCAGAAGATTTTAATTTCAGACAAAAATGTGGCCGAAAATAAAACCGTCCGAGAGTTTCAGCGTCAAAAATACTTACAATACCGGTATAAAACTTTTAAATAACTCCAAGGCCGCTAGTTTCCTTTTCGGAGCGAACTCAAGTCAAGACACTGCTTGAGACACATAACGGCTGGATAGAATTTGTCTTATTTTTCCGTCGGTGTATCCGCAAAACATTGAGGGTGCAGTAAACCTATCATTTTCACGGAGCTTGTCTCAGTCTAAAACGTGTTTTGTAGGCGTAAATTTACGCTTTAGCTACGTTTCACTGAGCAAGATGTCCGAAATTAAGTTAAATTATCGTCCAAAATTTGTCAAAGTGTCCGAAAACTAAACATTCAAAATGAAACGTGCAAAAGTTTAACGTCCGAACAATTTTGCATGTGTTGTGATAGTTTTGACTAATTTCAAGCTATAAATTCTCGTCAGTTGTATCATTTTTATTTCAAGTGTCTCCCGTTAGTTTACATAAAACTTGAAATATTTACCCTTTATTTCCTTTCATTAAAAAATAGAATATTAATTAGTTTGGCGTCTCAATTTCCTCCCACCGCGGAACAAAAGCCATTGCAACTTAGGAAGCAAAAAGCGAAGAAAACTGAAAACCACCCGGCGGTTTGATTTGTTTAAGCACACCTGCAAACAAGAAAATCGAGCCACTCTGCGCTCCAACTCGACCAACTACCAGCAAAAGGACATAATTATTTTATGCGCTCTGTACGTCTAGTTGAAATTTGCGACCGACTGACCTCAGACGTGCAACTAGCGTAACAAACAAAGTCATGGACTGCAAGCAAGTTTTGATCTTCCTTATCTTGGCCGCTTTGCTCATTGTAGGTCATGGACGGCCTTCATTCGAGGAGGTAAGATATCATTGATGTAAAATTTAAACGCAGCTGTTAATGTAGTGAAGCATTTGATTTTTTTTTTCCACAAGTCTGACCGGGAATTGCTATTCCAGCAACCTCGTGTTTATAAAACAAGTCGTTATCAAAATGTATACAAAAAGTTTTGAAACCTTGTGACCTCTCCCAAGATAACAGTGTTTAGCGCATTGTTTTTGATTATAAATTGAATTTATACATACTTTTGAAAAGACACGATAAGGCAAGCGTGAGGTATGTGAAGTGGAGTCGGAAAAATATTTCACGGGACCATCAATTGGCGGAATAACCACGGGTACGCTATCTCTAAAATTAAAGTAAGCCGGAAGGAAAAAAACAGAAGTTCTGTTATCATCACAAAAAATACTACGTATTCTTGAAAAACATGGTGTAACTAAATTCTTTTAAATTCAAGTTGGTTATCTCATCCTCATGCATGTAAGAAACTGTTGGCCCACAGACCGTGTTTATCCTCTTCAAAAAAACAAATATTCTGTACAGAACTTTTCGAGCAAACAGTAAATAACATAAATACTTATACCTTAGTAAAGACTGCAAAAAGTTCGTACGGAATCTTAAAAAGTCGTAATTTCCTTAGAAATATTTTTTTTCTATTCATCGCTTCTTGGCATTAATGTTTTAACACGCGTGCCCTTATAATTACCGGTTTTCTTTAAAAAAAAAAAAAAAAAAAAAACTTGAAAACGTAAAAAAAAAAATTATCCTGCGGGAGCCGAAATGAAGCCTGAATTTATCGAGAAACGTTTCTCACAGAGAGTCACAACGGTATTCTGGTTCACAAATTCAAAAAGCTGCTGTGGATGATGTGTTTTTTGCCTTTTCTTTTTCACTGTTGAGCGAGACCGAACAATCAATGGTCTTTTGTCCTTTTGTCTCCCTCTCTTGAAGCTGGGAGTTGCGACTCAGTAGCTCACAGTGACATCTCTGTTGAAGTTTTGTCGTTTCATCTTTGCCTCTGAGTCTCTTGTTCCAAGATAACGGTATATGCTTGTCTGCTCGAAAATAGCCTACATTACTTGTGTCTCCTCGGGTTTGTACTTTAAGCGCTATAGAATGACGAGGTCACATGATATGCGAGGCGCTTCTGGGAAGCGCCTCGCATGGGTACTCTCGTCCCCTTCGCACTTTCCCTTATGGGAATTATTATCTTCTCTTTCTGTTTTTTATGTTGTTTTTTTTTCTTACATTCCCAATAAAATTTATTAAATCATTTCATAGATGCATTCGCATCTATCATCATGTCTACAGTCATTTGTCGAGTACTACTCTACAAAATACAACCATATGATTCATTGACGTAGAGATGCATATTTGATGTCAGTAGCAACCTTTTCCAAGAAATTTAACGCCTGATTTTTTCGGATTGAAAGCAATGTCGTTTTGGGTACCGAAAAAAGGTCAGCTATGATATTCGGAAAGGCAATAAGACTTTAAAAGATTTTACAGGAAATGGATAAAAAAAATCCTAATGTAAATTCTAAAATTAAATTCCTGCTAGAATGACCAAACAGATACCAATTTTATAGCGCAGCCTAAGTTAAATTACAAGGACTTACCTAAAAGCACTCCAGACAACCTAAAAGAGCGTTTCAAAGCATTCGAGGGAATTTCGTCGTTGGGTGCCTTGAATAAATATCAGATAGTCTGAATTCTCTCTGCCAGTTATACAAACACCATATTGAACAGTCGCGGACGTTTTTGGATATCTTTAGTGTCGCTGGGGCTAGAGATAGCTTGTACAAAAGAAACCCACTATCGTCTTTTTTCTTTTTTTTCTTTGTTTTGCTTTAGATACACAAAACAAGCAGTTTTAATTTACCAATACATTCTCTTCAAATTTGACCTGAAACAAATGAAACAATTAGATTATGGGCTCTTGATTTCTATCGCGCGATAGTTGACGAAGGCGCAGCCCGATTCAGCTATCACGCATAGGAATCGAGAGCGACTAATCTAATTCTTTTAGTATTAGTCTTCTAGTCGTTTAAAACTTTATCTAAATCCTCTTCACGGGCACATCGAAAACGCAAAGAAACGACCGTCAGAACCCTTAACAACCGCGCATTGCTTGGCTACTCAGCTATCTACAACAGAATAGATAGTGGGTAGCGCAGCCAATCATAGAACGCCATTCGTGATAGAACGCTAGTAGATTTATACCAAAACCTGATAGGCCTACGTTAAATCTCTCCATGTAGGATGAACGTGAAAAGCGGGATGAAGGAGAAGAGGAAAGTGACGTAATGCTTCCTGAAGGTAATAAAATAACGATATTTAGAGAGGAAGCCACTTCAGCCTTGGCTGGTTTCCATGCGTGTCCTCTATCCTGGTCGAATTGGAATTTGGAGATGTTGGTTTTTGTGGGGGGAGGAAAACCAGAGAACCCGGAGAAAAACCCTCGGAGCAAGGCGAGAACCAACAACAAACTCTACCCACATAAAGTGGCACTGGGCCGGAATCGAACCCGGGCCACATTGGTAGGAGGCGAGCGCTCTCACCACTGCGCCATCCCTGCTCCCCGCTACTGATAGTTTAGATGAAAAGAGAAAAGAAGAGGAGAGGAGATAGAAATGAGAAGGGAACGAAATGAAGGACAGAGAAGAGGAACGATGCGGAGATTATATGAAACGGTGATAAGAAAGGACAGAAAAGTGAAGAAATCATATCATGAGATAATTCTACTACTTACTTCTTTTGCAGAGGACGAGGCAGACTCGCAAGATGGAGGAGAGAGCGCAAGCGGGGAAGAACCAACAACTCCCCCACCCCCAGCCGGGGGAGCCGCACCAACCCCAGCCCCTGCTGGCGGACCACCCCCCGCTGGTGGGGCAGCCCCACCTCCTAATCCCATCGTCGCAGCAGTTGTGAGTTGTTTCTCTTAATTCTTAAATTATTCTTCACTTTTCATCCAGGCATGTAATATATATTTCATTCTGTTTCATTATTCTCAACTAGCCGGGTGATTTGTCATCATATACCATCAACACCAATTCTTAACGTGAAAAACTGAGATTGAAATCTTATGTCCCTTGTTTCTGCATGCAAATGAAAAAATTTACAGCATCAGCAACTAGGATATATATTATTATGATATAACCAGTAAAAGAGCTATCCAGGGATTATAGCGGCTTTCACTGAGTGATCAAAAACAGTTCCTACTTGCTTTGGTTTTGCACTACCACGCTTAAAAGACTCGTGCGACTTTTTCATCCAATCAGAAGTAAAAACACACCAATTGTGACTCGCGCGCACGCGTTTTCCCACGCTTTACGTCAGCTTCATGTATTTGCTTTACATTTTGATTGGTTCAGTGTTCTGACTGGATTGTCTGTGTAATTTGCGATGACTGGCCAAAGTAATTACTTTGGTTTTACAACACTTGATTGAAAAATGCTCTCACGAGCCGTATGACCCCAACAGCATGAGACATCAACAGAGGAAATCTTTTTTAGTCCTGGCAACGCTCTGGGCAATGGTGCTAGCAAAGGATCATCCTTTTTCAGTCCCAACAACAAAGGTCTCAGCAAGCAAAGTCAGGTTGAACACATGCAGGAAAGCAACAGAGAACGTGATCTTTCGCTCCCCAAAATAGAAAAAAAAACTCTTCTCGGTTGCTCTCAGTAACAGAAGGCATTAGCGTTTAGTCCTCTGACAAAATTACGCAACCCATCTTAGTCTCACCGAATGTGACCAGCAGTTGAGGTAGTTTAGTAGACAACAGACAACAATACCAAAGGATGCTAATAGAGCGGTTTTCAGTTGGGTGTCGTGAAACGAAAACCAAACCAATTACTTACCAATTAGACTATTCAGCCAATCTCAAACTGTATATATGTAGTAAAACCAGAACAAAAACCAAAGTGATTGTCTGATTACTTTCGACAATCAATTCAAAACTGCTCTACGCTAAAAGTGGCACTATTTCTATTCATACACAGACTCAAGCCTGCACAACCTTCCAGGCTTGCACTGCCCAAAAAGATCCATCTATGTGTCTCCAGGAGATGCTGACTGGCCTGAGCGCATTAAGTGGAGCCGGAGGGGGTGCAGCCGGCGGAGCTCCCTGCCAAGTTCCGAGTCCCTGTCAGGGAGGGGCCGCAGCCCCCATGCCAATGCCGATGCCCATGCCGATGCCGATGCCTATGCCCATGCCACAACCAATGCCAGTGCCGTATCCAGCTGAGCAAGTGATAGTGGAGCCGGTGTCCTGTGGCGGAACCTACCCATGCAAAGACAAGGCAACAAAGAGCAAGGACAAGAAACATCATGACAAGAAGAGCAAGAAGCACCACTAATAATGCGAGAGAGCCGGATTACGTGCATGCAAAAGGATCTGGAGTACTTGCCAGTGTAGTGCGTTCACGGGATTTTATGTTAGTAAGACAGCGAAGGTCTTGTTATGCCTTTCCCAACGTTTGCGAATGCAGAAGGCCCATTTTTGCCTTTTTTCATATGTGACTCTCTATTATAATAAATCCGTAGTAAAGTAGTATTTGCTTCATGCATGTAAAATATGCATCGTAAATTTAGCAATGTACTGTAGAAACGCTCGTTTTGTTATGAGCTAAGTGAACCGGAACTAATAAAATACATGTCGAGAGGACCGTTCTCGCTTGTTGATGGCCTGTTTCTTTTCCTGGACATCAGTGATGAGGGGCTGTCAGTACCCAACCCACCTCCCCGCTCACCCCCCGCCCCACCCTCCCCGTAAGTCCGACTGTTATTTTTTTTATGCTGTAATCAGCATTGAAATTCTCAATACTGTTGGTCATATATGTTCTTTAGTTTAACTTGCTTGAATTTAGTTCTAATTCAAGGGGTATTTCCCGAGAGTATCAGTCCCTTCTTTATCAAAGCAGTCTATTTGTACCACGTCTTCAATGACGTCACAACGGCTCAACGCCACTTCCGGGCTGCGTTGCCTTGTAATTTGTAAAGAGTTTGAGGCGAAAATTTGCAAGACGTTAGTAAGAAAGAGTTATAAAAACCGCAGTGCAAAAGGAATTACGTGCCGATATACAAGTAGAGGTAATCGTTTGAAAGCGAGTGAAATAAATAATTTAGGCGAGTCTTTAAGCGAGTGCAACAGGCCCTATTGGTATTCTCGGTTTTGGACTGAAACTAGCTTGCAATGGAGGTTCATGCGGGAAAATACCAGTAAAAAAGAGATTTATGTGATCCACATGTGAAAAAAACTCCTCGCATTAACTTCCGTTGCAAGCTAGCTACAGTCCAATACCGGGAATACGAATATGATCTATTTGATTAAACATTGAAATATGAGGAGTAGTGGAAATTCTTAATTGCTCTAACTTTCAAACGATTTCTTATTTATTATATGGCTGAGAAATTACGAACGCGCCCACGTTAATTTGCGCTGCACGATATGAGCGATTAATTAATTGGCCTGCTGTCAGCCAGTCACAATGAAGTAACTTTCTCAGTCATATAACAAAGTGGATAACAAGCATTTTAGCAACACTACTTCAACCAAGGCTACCTGAAAACATTCTGTGCAAATTTAATGATTGAAAACCTCGGTTGTTAACAACAAATTTCTGACACATTAATATAGGTAATCGTATGAATGCGAATGCAATTATATTTATTCTACGAGTGTTAATTGAAAATTCTCTAAAAATTGCACGAGCCTTTAGGGGGGAGTGCAATTTGAAAGAATTTCCAAATATCAATAGCAGTGTTAATCCTTAATTGCTCGAGCTTTTATACTATTACTCATTTGCTCATATGACTCAGAACATTGCGAACGCGTGGGTTTTAATTTGCATTATAATATAGATAGGACCCTGTGCGCGCTCTGATTGATCAAAAACCTATGTTTTATCAGAGTATAAAACATAGAAAAAGCGTGTTTTATTGTGTTGCGCGTGTAAAATCTATATCATAAAGCAAATGAAGAAGCCTAAGCCGTGTATTACACTGTGATAAAACACTCTGGACATTTGAGAACACTCAAGAAATGTAGAAAACACGAGCCGCAGACGAATGTTTTCTACACTTCCCTCGTGTTCTCAAATGCCCGTCGTGTTTTATCACAGTGTAATACACGGCTTAGGCTTCTTTATTTGTTAACTGCAGTGCAAATTAAGAATTAACGATAAATTGGCCTGCAATGAAGCAATTTTCTCAGTTATTTACTCACACTGCCGGTACAGAGACAAGAAAATTTCCACAATTATTTATCGTTTTAAATCACTCAAACTCCTTTGGTAAATTTGCAATTGATACTTACATTGTGGTCAGGAGAAATGCACAAAGATGCCAGGTAAAAATGACTTTCTGACGACAGGAAATTAACGTTTCAAAAGAGAGATTTGCTTTAGTCCTTGCGGTTTCTTTAATTTGCGTATAAAATTCCTATTTTTGACGATGTCTTTGCAAAGTCTACCTACGGTTACCCACAAAACCCTGAATTTGAAATATGACTAAAAAATTTAAGTGTAGTGAGCTTGAATACCTATTTTTTTCTCCTAAAACAGGAAATATTTTGGAGGATGAGTGCATTTTCAGCCATTATTCTACCAATTCACTACAGCAGAATGCCAGAAATAATTATTGAGATCAGATAGGCAGAAATTAAGAATAATTCATGTTTTTCAAACTTGCTGGGATAAAATTGTTAAAGCTCTTCAGCTTTAGGGACGGTTGTCAGCATCAGCAAGTTATATTCGAGAGAAAAGCGACGGTCTGTACAAGGAGTCAATTGCTACAAGTCTACTGACTCACTCTTCGAAACTGATGGCTGGCTTTATGCAAACACGTGCAAGGCCTATTCTAAACAACTCAGTAACATTTTTCATCGCATTTTGATCACGTTTTTTTGTCTACAGGGCAATTTTATAGAATAAACAAACTCTTAGCTTTGTGATTGGTCAAATGAAGGACACCGCGACGCGTTATAAAAAAACCCGGGATTCGTTCCGTTTTTGTAAGATTTTTGTCAACCGGTGAGTTTATTTCAGAACGTTCGAGAACGCCAATTGAGAATTATTCCACGAGCGTGTCGAAAATATCCTTTCAGAATGTTAGCAACTTATCTAAGTGCATCGGCGATCTTCGGCAAAGATACTGCCTAGCAACGTCGTCTCTTGGCCCAGGAGACATGACATCATAATGACGACGGGCTTTCGAAACAAGTTCGGGATGATAACTGTATATTTTCGGCTTTCGATAGAAAGACTCGTAGACTCTTCGGCTTTCAAAGAAAATTACAAAACTTGAAGGAATTACCCCATTTATATCTAACAAACAATTGAAAAAAGCCTACTTTCTCTGGATGTATGCTGTTTGTGGAATACTCATCGGCGCAGTACATCCTTAAAATAGAAAACCCGATAGAAAAATTATTTATTATTCATTCAGTTGAGGTACTTAATTAATCACATGAAAACTTTCGCAAGAACGTGATCAAAATAGCGACGAACATTCCAGTAAAATTGGAAATGATTGTTTTTCCGTTTATTTGGCCTGAAATTTACTTTTTGACGTGATCTCTGTAATTAAGGGTGTCTTTTCATGTTAAAGGCATGTTTCCCATGGCGAACAAAACAGTTCCTAACTCGTCAAAATAAGAGGGACCGTAAAAGTCAACAAACTTATCTTTGAGACACAGCATGCCTTGGAATGTTTTCAAATTTTTATTATTCATGTTAATCGTTCCAGTTGTCCGGTCTGGCAATAAAAAATGGCTGCGTCGACTATACTAATCTTGCTTCTGTTGAATCCTTTTCTACAATGCTTCAGTCTAGAAAACAGAACGAATACCTTCGACATTGCAGGTAAAGTTTTACTTCAAAAAAAAAACCGTTTCTGTTAAATTTTGTCTTCTTCGAGACGATTAAAACACGTGTTTTTATTATGTTTGACAGATGAATGCCTTCAAGCTCTGGGGATTTCCGACGGAAGAATCAAAGATTCTCAACTTACAGCGTCTTCAGTTTATAGGGAAGAGTACAAGACATTCGGTCCTCACAGAGCCAGGCTTAAAGCGACTAGCTGGGCGCCCGGATATCGAGCGGATCCCAGTAAGGCTGCTTCAGCTTGGATGAGTGTGAACATTGAACGTATCGTTGTGGTAACAGCGATAGCAACACAGGGCTATGGTGATGAAGAAACTCCTGAGTGGCTGACATCTTACATGCTGCAGTACAGTCAAGGCTCAGACTACACATTTTTCAGGGACGCTGACGGTGTCCCTCAGGTACGAACAAGCACATTTAACCTAACGATCGACAGCAAAATCTGTATAAGCTACACCTTTCATATCATTGTTTTTATCCACTTTATTTCGGCGACCTCTCTCTAGTTATTCAGCTCCGAAGTGTGTCAGCATCGCTAGAAACTACGCCGAATTAAATTTCATAACCTCGAAAAAATTCCACTGAAGAAAGCATTGTAAACGTAAACCACTTTATTGTTAAATGTGAGGTGAAATTTTCAGATAAAAAATTAAACTCGTCACTTGACTTTGAACATTCAAAACGAAAATTGAAGTGTTGACGATAACTTGATAAGATTTTGATCATTGGCCAAACCAAGTTGTCGGAGGTTGGGTTCGTTTCTCCGTGGTGGACTCCCTTGCTCAAGGCGATGTCCAGAGACCTTACTTTGTTGGTCCGTAAACTCGTTGTGCATCACGCTTAAAATTCTAGCTGGCACAAAAATAATGACAGCAGTCTCACCTTGTATCGTTAAGGGATTCCCTACCACACTGAGCCGTGAAATAAAAAATGTTAGCGTCAGCAATTCCATTGCCATTATTACCCTACATTTATTGACGCTAGAAAACTTAAAATTCCTTTGCCGGTTTTCTAACCACTCTGCAATGAAACGAAAACAAAATGATTTCTAACTTAGTGCAAGTGAGAAAACCTGTCGTATGGGAGGGGATATCTCGTTTATTGATCACATATAAACGGCCCTAGCATGATTTATTACAACAAATGCACTAAAATCGTGGATCACACATGACACGAAATTTACTGGAATAAAATTTCGAGGTTGAAGTTATCAAAAACGGAGATGCCGACGAGTGACAAACATGATAACACTTAAAGTAACATGTATACCAACGACTCTTCATACCGACGCACAATTTTCTTACAATAACAACGTGAAAAAAGATTTACAGGCTTCTATATGCAACATATTTTTGTCATATGTATTTACCGGTCCACGTTTTCGTGCCCCAACTCTAAAGGGAAAGAGGGAAATGAGAAGGAAACTCACTAGGTTTACATAACGTTTTACTACGCTAGTCGGTCTCGTAATTAGTTTGACAGGCAATATCAGAAGTCGCCGAATGGCGCCTCATTTTGTTACTCCATGTAAACATATCATGACAAATGCTAACTTGTTTATAAAGCACGGTAACACGCATTTCGTTGAATTGATTAAAACATTACTTTGTTTCGTAAAGTTTTATTGCCGGAGAAGTATCATTGTATAAACTTTATTGTTTGGAGTTAATCAAACGAGATAAATTTCTTGAGTTTGTCCTGATTTGGCAATTGACGTTACGTAGTGCTAATCCCAAAGCTACGTCGATTGAATCTCATGGACGTCGGCAAGTTTTGTAAAATCACTCCTCAAAAGTGACAAAACCGAACTGAATGAAAGGTATAACGTTTTAAAAGAATAGCTCTGATGACTTTTGACGAACAAAAAAAGTGTTACATGCCGAAAAAGAGAAAAAACAGCCTGTCAAAGAGCTCTGTCAAAGAGACCTTGAAAGAAAACGCAGCGGGCGGTCTTCACCTGTGCAGCGGTAACCCATATGCATTATATTTTGATGGGTAGGAGGTCGGTTGGTGCGGTAATAATTGTTTCCCTTCCAAGTTCGAACGTTTTTTTAATGCTAAAGCCAGTTTTATAACCAGTCTTACCCACTATAACCTCCTCTACAGACTCGTTGTCACAGGGCTCTTAAACCTTTCTGACTACATGAACTTCAAATTTCCTTGTTTGCCAATTCTTGAGATGTTTGTGCGTTTTTGTGAATTTATTTGTGTCAATACATTCTCTGATATAATTATTGACGGCCATTACTGGTTAAGATGTAAACAAAGGTTTTCTTTTAACTTTCCTCATTTGTATTACCACAAAACTCAAAATGGATTCGAAGGAATTTCAGATAGAAACTACGAAATTGCCTGAAAAAAATTACACCACATATTAAGCATTTATTGCATTACAATGTCAAGGCGAAAAATATCCACAAAAAAGGTTTTCGCTTCATTGATGAAAACAAATTGATGAAAGGACATATTTCGAAACTTTCACGAAAACCTTCAGTTTTTAAAAGAAGTGTCGATTTGTTTTGTATAGAAAATACATGTCACCCTGTTGCTTTGAGATATTTGCGGTTTGGGTGTTCAAACATATCATTGTCTGTTTCTTGGTCTGTTTATTTCAATATATCTATTTTTTTTTTGTTTTTAGATATTTATTCATTTATTTAGTTATTTGCCCCAGGAATATTATTTACATAGATGATGCGTTGTAAGTGTATCAAAGGGCGCAGGTGCCCTCAAAAAGCCCTTTCCATTAACATTATTTGTCTCCATTGGCTCTGCCGGAAAACCCATTGGGGAGAGTGTTCGACTAATATATTTATTTTTTCACTTTAAAGAATACAATAAACTTTGAAAAATGCTGTCTGGATACTCTGCCAGTAGCCGGTCTTTTCAATCAGACGAGTGTTAATCCGTGATCACGAACGTAAATGGGCTGCATGAACGAAGAGGGGATTGGGGCGAGAAGAGAAAGTTTGTCTTCTCGTGAGTGTCGCACCTGTCATGTCTCACCGCAATCCCTTCTAGCCTAAAATGTCTCGCCTCATATTCCCCTCCTGATTTCGAGAGAAAAGCAGTCTACTAGCAGTGTACTGCTTAGAATACAATTGCAATAAATAAAATGAACGAGAGCATCGTTGACACAGTTTACATTTCGTTAAATATTAAAAACAACATTCGTAAGTGCGATATGGTGTCATTGGTTGATGATGGCTGCAAGGGCTGTTCCCTCTGCTCGTCATAATTAAATATAATTTTTATCATTGTATATAATAATGACATAATTATAGATCAATTTTTGAAGCGATTATTACTTAATCATCAAATTACCAGATCAGCTATTGCTGGTTATTAGCTTAGTATAATTATTATTAGATTTTATATTATTATTTTTGAACATTCTTTTTCAAATTGTTTCTTTTTTCTTTTTTTATTTTGTGACCCCAAACCGTTGACGCGTTAACAAGGTTTCTATCTATAAAGGGCTAAACTTACTTTTCAGTTTATGTTGATCAGACTTAGCGATGGTGGATCTAGGGGTGCCCCCCTTATTTGGGATACAAAGGAAAAAAAAAACGCAGAAGGAAGAAAAGCCGGCAGGGCAAGCAAAACACCCCCCACCCCCCGCCCCGCCCCGCTTAGCTCAAGGTCTAGACCCGTCACTGATGCTACATTTATAGTGAGTTTTGTGGCCCTAGCTTTCATAAGTCTCCAGTAGCCCAATGGTAAATCCATCAATTATTCATCTTAACTAATATGTTTTACGTGTTCAGTTTGATAAAATGTCAATTGTCCTTCATTACCAGTATTTTGAAGGGAACCATGATAGTAACTCGATACGATTAAATCACGTGGCTTTTCCAGTGAAAGCACATAGCGTAATGTTGTGGCCGATGTCTTGGAATGGAAACGTGGCCTTTCGACTGGAGTTATATGGCTGCGAATCAGGTCAGTCTTATACCATTGTTTCTCTAAAAGGGGGCGTTATGTTTCTGTGACGAAGTCAAACTAAACTACAGCTCAGTCAAAGCAACAAACTCGTGCCTTTGCAAATACCTTTAGATTTAAAATTCAACCGGAAAAGATCTATGGGTAAACTTAAGCTTGAATTTCCGCCTGAAAGAGGTCGTATCGTCAAACATATCAGACGATACATAAAATGTACAAAAATATATATTACTCTTACAAAGACTAGTTGGGCTAGAGTATTTTAGGTGATTCTGTTTATTTTTGACAACCATATATGTTCTAAACTTCGCACTGGTTGAGCAGCAGTCTTATATTGGCAAAATCGATCACGGCCACATATTAAAGAAGAAGAAGAATTTCCGAGCGCTGGAAATCCAAAGGTTTGACATACACTTGAAAAAAGTCGGTTTTTCAAGTATCACCTTAAGCAATTCTTTTTTCTCTTCTCCCGTTTTACCCTTCCATGACCCTTCTCGGCTTTCCTCGGTTTTGTTTTAGTTCTTCTTATTTTTAAGTTTTAATCCCATATAATTGTAATATGTGATACGTTAATTTTTTGACCAGTTGGAAATTGCCTAAAATTGGTAGAACCAGCCACTCGAAAAGATCTAATGTCTCTTGCCAGTATTAGTTCGCTAAATCGTAAAAATGGAGGGAGCACGTACGAAAATGGTGAATAAAATCAGCAATTACCCATTTAGGACCATTTACTTCGCTCGCGCGTCATAACCTAGTCTCCTCCGCAGCCGTTATTAGGATCGTCACGCGAGAAGAGAAGCGAGTAGCGTTGCGTGAAGACCCTGATAACGGCTGCGGAGGAGACTAGTCATAACCGGGCTGGGTCAGTTCTAGACTTTTAGTTTAAGAGATTTTGGTAAAAAATATTAACAATTGCTCCGCCAAGGCACAAAGTTACAAATAAAATGGGAAAGAAGGATTTCCATCAAAGTATTTTTAGGAGGTAAACGTTTTTCTGCTTATTTTGATTTCAGATTATTACTTCGTTGCGTGGTTGATGCTAGCTGAAACACCATATACAGTTGACTCCTTAGCATCCTGGTCTGACCCTTATCATTTGAGTACAATGGTAGGAGACGTGGAGGATCGGGTAAAGACCAGAACTTTAAATTACATTGACGATAAAAGGAAAAGATACAGTAACCTTGTGTTTAACCCGTTAAGCTTGGCTCGCGTAGTCCGAGTTTGTTCTGATGCTGGCTAGGGTTCTTGTATCGCGTTCTTTGGTGAGACACTTTCTTCTCACGGTGCGTCTCTGACACCCTGGTGTATAAATGGGTACCGGCAAACTATCAGAGCAATCTAAGGAGATATTAAGGCCAATCAAGTTATGTAAGTTTAGAATATAGCTGTTGTATACCCGCTCTTGGACCTGTTCGTGCATTATGCATGGCTGGCAATTATAGAGCAGTATGTCCCGGATGTTTTTACTTCAGAGCAATCACCGACCCTTGTCAGTATGTAAATAGTTTCGAAATAGAAGATGTTGTTCCTGGGTTTTCTGAGAAAATAATGCACTTTTGAGGTCAAGAAAACTGCTGAATGTACTTGTGTTCCGCTCGTACGTCCACTAGCAGTTTTTCTGAACCTAAAGCGTGCATTATTTTGTTAGAGAACATGGAAAACATGTTCTATTTGGTATCGAGAAGTAATACTCCTTGACGCCTAACGCTGTAGAAACCAGAGTCCAGCGCCAGCACTAGTGAACAATCTGTCCTCACCAATCTTCAAGATTACGGCGGAATTTATACCTCTGCCGATGCAATGAAGGCCTCTTCTTTTAGTACACGTTTTTCCTCACGATAACAATCAAACAAAAACTCAGATATGCCAGCAAAACAGAGATTTATTAACGGCTTTAGCTGGACTTTATGATTGAAAGTGTAAGATCAAACGCAATTCCCAAAGCTATGAAAGTAGACATTGCGGTGAAATTAATACTTGAAGTGCTTTAAGTGGATGCCGAAACAGTCATTTGGACTCATTAAATCTAGTTCTTTTTTCTTTTTCCTCTGTACTACTTGTAGGTGAGCGAGGTACTCAAAGACGCCCCTGGGTTTTTAAGTATTCAAGTTAAACATTTTAGGTAAGACAAAATGAAAAAAAAGGTATTTAAAGATATGCTGCAGTCGGTAGATCCAAAGCGAATGCGAAGTGCTTCTGGCTGCCAGCATCCAACATGAAATAGTGCGAGTCTTTTTGGCTGCTTGTGACATAACCTGAGTTGGCAATTACACTGGCGGTGATGTTGACGATGATTTTGATGATGATGATGATGATGATGATAACGACGATAATGATAATGATGATGAAGGTGGTCATTATCAGCAGCAACAGCATCATCTTTAACATGGACGTCAATCAATATCGGTGACATTTTGTTCCCAGTCATTATACGTTTTCTATCTTTTTTCTCTTTCCGTTTTCGCTGCTTTAGACCACGCTGTGCCATTCTTGTCTTCTTGCTTTCCCCTCCTAACGTTTTTCCGTTTTTCTAGCCCACGGGAGTCCCCTGAAGATAGAGCACTTCTGACGGCTGAGGTCGTGATCGAATGCCTTCGAACCAGACAATCAAGCCTTGTTTCTAGGCTCAAAGAAAAAATGGCGTCGGGGGAAACAATGTTCAATTCCAGATACTTTGAGCTGCAATACACAGGTAAGAACACAGAGTTAAGTTTGTTGGCCAAACTGACAAGGTATAACTACCAGTTCGAATGAGAGGAGGACCTCCTTCGATCTTAGGCATCCTGACTAGCTGGAGAACCTAAAGCGCAATTGTCATACTGTGTAATATTTTATAGAGCATAATTCGTAAGTATATCTCTTCGAATCATTAATAACGAGGAATGAAGAAGCTGTTAATTCGATACTTTTGATATTGCATTTGGCTAAAGTCGCCAGCTGTAAATTTCCATATTAAACAAATATATTGGGTTCACGATTTATTTCTCTTTAGGATAATTTCCTCGGCTAAAGGTCGCGAGTTTACTGGCCAAGACATGCCGAGTAAAGATCTTTAAGCGTTTATTTAATTGTGGCATGTGTATGATATGTATGATTCCATGGGTGTTATCATATACTCTCTTTAAATGTAATGTTATTGTAGTATAAGTGTGAAGCCTTGGAGCCGAATGGCTCATAGCTGCCGGGGCGTATCCGGGTTTCTGTGGCATGAAGTGGCTAGGAGTATTTCTACTCCCCCTGGACGGGATACTAGTCCATCGTAGGTCACTCCCCCGCAATTTGCTAGGTTTCCACAACAATTCGCCGGTACCCATTAATACTCCTGGGTGGAGACAGGCACTGTGAGAGTTACGTGTCTTGCCAAGAACACAACACAGTGTCCCCGGCCAGGGTTTGAACCCGGACTGCTCGCTCCGGGAACGAGCGCACTAACCATGAGGCCACCACGCCTCCCACGTTATTGTAGTATGGTGTTTGTAAAATAATGTACTTATTAGGTACGTAGTACCTTTGCAATTTGCGCATTTTGAATTAATCTACAATGTCTACTTCTATAAAGAAAATAATTCTTCATGATTCGGCTGTGTAGAATGCTTGCTTGCCTTTCCTTTCTTCTCCAGCTGACCAACGAAATTTCCTTGCCAATGTCTCCCTGAATCTCTCGAAAAACTTACAAGGTGCGAAGGAAATACTGCCAGACCAGTCATATGTCATTGAAGTAAGGATTGCTTCACTGAAATTCAATTCATCCCTGGCACAGCATCGGGCTTTGGAATTCAAATGGGAACTTTCCACAGTAGATGAAGGCACTGGACAATTCTCTCCATTCATTATCCTCTCAGACAATCGATCGAACATAACAGTCAACTCCCGAGAGATTGCTGTGGGATTTACCTATGTCCGTGTATCTGCCACACCCAAGTCCACAAATGGAGCCATCGATTACGACTTTGGCTTTATTCGAATACTTCCTAGTTTAGGGGCCAAAATCGCTGGACCAAAGAAGGCGTTCAAAGGGGGTGGTCCTATCGAGCTACACACAATTACCCACGGTGAACTGCAAGATTCCTTTGGGAGTAAGGCGCCAAATGTGACATTTGCATGGTCTTGTGGAGAAGACAACACCACCACATCCAACGCGTCCTTGGAGTATGACTTACCTTTCAACAACCGCACGAGCACCAAGGGATGTTTTGGCTACGATCCTGGTATTTCACATTCCACCAGTGAGCAAAAACTATTCATAAATCCCAACTTTATGGTAGCCAAGCGTACGTATGTATTGCAAGTGTTGGTGTCCCAAGGAAGCAGATCTGTGAAAGCTTCTCACAGGATATACATCGACAAGAACATTTCTCTTACAATAAAGTAAGAATAACGTTATTTTATTATGTGAAACACAGCTCAAACTACATCTACGCCTTATAGTGACATAATCAACTAATCATGTCATCGACGATCTTTCTCTAGAAAATTAAGAATATCCTCTAAAGTGTGTCAGTGTAGCTTTCTTTGGGAGAAAGACACCAACAACATGTGTACGCTATAAAAATTGATTTAAATGCTCAAAAAGCTTAAGCCTAGCTGGATGCGAGATGCAAGGATTCATGCAACGTCCTTAGCAACTTTTGTCGATAATATTTGAGTTTTGATACTTAATTGGCACACACAAAATTTGTCACCATCAGAGTGTAGAGTGATGACGTCAATGTTAGGTGGGTCATCAACACTTGAATTTTGGCTTCAAAGAAACAAAACTACTAACAGCTTGACTATCTTTCCTTTAGATGTATCTCAAACTGTGAACAAAAAGTTAGCACGCAGAAAAAACTGGCACTCCAGACGCAATGTATAGGAATGTCTTGTCCTTTCCTCACAAACTATCACTGGTCTCTTTACGTCGATCTTCATAATGGCTCTGACTATTCTTGGAAGGAGATTGAGAACCTAGACAACATTTCTACAACTTCTTTAACGGGTCCAAGTTTAGTGATAAAAGGAGGATACATGCTACAAAACCAGAGAGCACTGCTACGGAACAAAACTTACAAAATCCAAGTTGTTGCTTGGTTAGACGAAGACAATTACGAAAAAGAGAGTTACATTTTCCATACGAATGTTCCACCCTACACTCCAGATAAGAATGCGGGATGCTTTGTGGATCCTAAGCGAGGGGAAGCCATCGCAACCAAGTTCACCGTTCAATGCGTCAACTGGACCGACTCTGACTTGCCTATCAGTTACCAGTTTTCTCACGAAACGCAATTCGGCGTTGTAGTTTTTCACACAGGACGACAACCCAACGGGACAACGGAGTTACCAATGGGCAAGCAGGAGTCAAACTACTCCCTTCATTTACGGTTGGAAATCATAGATTCGTTTGGTGATTACACCGCAGTATATATCACTGTTCAGGTAATATACTTTTTTTTTTTTTCAAACACCACTCGTGTTGATTTTAAAATCGCATGTCAGTAATGAATTGAATTAAAGCATTTTTTTATAAGGGCATTAAGTGAGGAAACTACTCCGTTCCAGGCACGAATTGCTTCGAAATCTCCAAGAAAATATGAACGCAATAGATGCGGCGGTCATCTCATCAGTGCATTAAACGTAGGATTGACCTAGACATGTTAGTCTCAGAGTGGCGCTTTCTGCCCAGGAGCGTGAATGGGTACCAGAGATTTTCTGTAGATAGCCTTTCTTAAATTGATTTAAAGTGGCAAATTCGGTTACGTAACATTTTTCTCAGAACCGCGTGGAATGAGCTTCTTTGGACGTTGGTTAACTCCGTAAAATCGGCGGTAATCAATGCTGAAAAAATCGAAATACAGAAAACAGCAACTCTGACGGTTTTTTAAACACACAAAAAGGGTCAAATACGTTAGCTTAGTAAGGAAATGTTCCGTAGCATTTGAATGTATTACTATACAGCGCTTGTTTTTCGTCAAAAGCCTTTTTCTCCCCTTACTTTTCTGTGCCTTTACCAACTGAAAGAGCAAAAGCTTTTCTCTTCATTAGTGCCCACGCTAACTTTCAACTCTCCTTATAAAGCGCACACGAACTCTTGAAGTTCAGTAAACTTTTGTCTCATCAGGTTACACCGCCCGATGCTTCAAGTATGACGGAAGCTCAAGGAGAACTGGATAACCTTTTCCAATCTGGGAACGTAAACAAAGCCATGCAGATGGCATTTGCAGTGCTCTCTGCGAATAAAGACACAGGGGATGCACACTCGGTAAGCTCATCGGACGTTGCAATTCCTTAATATTTCACGCTAAATAAACTTCCCGAAATTTAAAACTTGACGAACCGGATCTCACGATTGCTTTGCTTGATCGATTTCATTTGAATGGTCTCCCGCCGGTGTCTCTCCAGAGACGTAAAAGTTAAAATCACATTTCATGGCATAGGAGGTCATTACTGTTAAGCAACTGCACACATTTGAGTAGTCCACACTAGAGTCTCATCCAAAGACTGAAACGTTACAACTACTTTAAACAGCTCTCGTTTGAACGGTCAGATATAAGTGTTTTATCCAGACCAAAACGCAGTAAAATAAGCAACATTCAGCATCATATATTTTTTTTTAACTGAAATCTAAGTGATGGTAACATATCAAGGCTTCAGCAACACACTTGTAATATTCTAGTGGACCAGACTGGAGACAGGGGAAGATATACAATAAGGCCATTGTTTTGTTCCTCAGTTCAAAAGTTCTCTGATCGACAAGATGGAAAATGTTCAGATTGGTAGTGTAGAGCAGGCGACATTAGTCGTGGGAGTTCTTGCCATGGCCACGGAGGACGAAAACGGCATATCTGGCGATTCTCAGGTAAAAAGAATTAATGATATCTTGTAGCAAGAACGGTGCTATGCATGGGTAAATTCTCACGAAATAGAATCAATTGAAAGTTAAAAGAAGATCAAATTATTACACGCAGGTCAGATTATCGTTTCTAAATACGACAGCCCCACCTCATCATATTCCACATCGTGTCATTTCGGTGCGCCTCTTTAACACATAACGTGAGTTTGCCGGTTGAACTATATTTCGTAATTCAGTTTCAAAATATTATGATTTGTATGCTGTATGGCAAAAATTGCCATCGATCCAACAGCGTTTCTCATCATAGGTCTCTAACCATACATCTCACACTTAAGTGTCAGTGGCCTCAAAATTGATACTCTTACAAAATTTCACGATACTCTTTTCATTTCTGATATTTAGTTCGTACCAACACCATTTTTTATGATTGGTAAGGTCACGTGACACGTTCACGCGAAGGGCTTATTTGGGCCGTACCGTTGATGTTTTAAAATACATTTCTGGAATCTACTAGATATATGCGCCCAACAAAGATACGACATAGCAAAGAAGAAAGTATCTTTCTCAAACTCATTAATAATTCATCAAGTTAAGACAAAGTAAATCACAACCGTGAAGGAGGTTTGGGTACCCGGTTTTAATTAGCATAGATTTTGACGATTTTACTTCTCCGTTTACTCCTTAGTTTTTGTTTCGATTGGGAAGACATATCAAACGCTCGATGCAGTGTTCCATTGACTATCCAAACACCTCGAATTTCGTCAAAAGTACTCCGCTGCGTGTCGTATTTTCAATTCTCTTCTCGGTGTTTGGATATCCCGATGAAACACTGTCTCTCGTGTTTGATATATTACTTCTCCAATATCAAGCGATTTGATGCATGTATGGAGAGTACAGCCATTCAATAAGACAGTATATTGCACCAGATATTGAAAACGTTTTTATATCCATAGGAAAAGGCATTGAACTTGCTAGGAAACACGGTGAACTTCATTTCATCTAAAATGTCTAACGGATCCATGGACGCGGACTTGGTACAGAGTGTAGGTACCAGTCTGTTCAGTGGAATCGGTAACGTACTAAGCGCAGCGTCTAGTGAAGCTGGGACTGACGGTGAGGAATCGGGAGAAGACGAAGAAGCCCAACTGGAGGAGGATCAAGCCGACAGCGAAGCAATGAAGGAGAAAGTGAGTGATGCATTTATTTATTTTTTTTTTTTTACAGTACACTTGTTGCTGCAGATATTGTTGCAGTTGTGTTATTCTTGGTCAGATAGCATTTGCATTTCGACCATGCGTTCGAGGCTAGTTTCAAACGTAAGATAACTGGTTAAACAATTTCTGGTAGCATTTTGCTATGATTAGTTAATTTATTTTTATGCTGGGTTTTTAACTGTTCTGCATACAATAATATGAACTTTCTTTTCAGGCGTTAAAAATGTCTGTTAAGCAATACAGAGTTTACCAATGTAGCAAGACGTTTGCAACTTTCTTTAACTGAACTCAGAAAGCCAAAAAGCCAAGCAGTACGTGCCTAGTGAAAATCAATCGTTAATATGTGAGTTCTCACTGTTTGTAACGGTAAACAACGCTATACTCTGCTAGAGTGTCATTTCATTTTTGACCATTGTCTTTCCAACAGAGCAAGGAGAGGGCACAAAATGCTTTGAATCTTGTTTCACAAGTGGGAGATAGCCTGCTATCAACGAAAGCAGTTGGAGAGGAGCCTACTGTGTTCAAAACAAAGTCCTTGGAAGTTTTGTTAGATCGCCAGCGTAGCGCCGATATGGGAGGCAAGAAGCTTGGAGAAGGATCCAGTGGAGTGGCCCTACCTTCTGGTAACTCGCTCTTTTCCAACAATGAGCAGTCGGCGCCCGAAGCTGTTGACTCCCAGGTATGATGCACCACCGAAAGTTACACAATCCTTAATTTTAATTGTTAGTTTGAAATTCGGCATGATTTGTTAAAGGAGATCAATCATGGCATTTTGAGTTACTTTTGCCAAGTACAAAAGTACCTTTAAATTGAAGAAAACCTGAAAATAATACTTTGCCAAGGTAGCAAAACACCAAAGAGATAATTTTAAACCATAAAGCAGCAAGGATGGTTTAGGATGGAGAACGTTAGTACGGATTACAAACGACGAGCTTGACGAATTAAGGCTGGACTTTTGAAGATGCGCAAATCGTGAAGTAGCTGCTTTAAAAGCAAACGAGACTCCGTTGCGACCAGCAGTCTTGAAGGACTACCTCTCAAATATTCCATCTTTTTAAGTCATATCTACTTCATTTTGCTTAGATGTTGGCGTTCAAAAAGAACCCATTCACATGGGATAAAAGTGCTCAAACAGTCAAGTCTTCAGTGCTTGACTTCAAGCTCAAGGCTAGCGGTGGCGACACTTTGAACATCTCAGGACTTCCTGAACCTGTGGAACTCTTCATACCCATTGCCAGCAAAGAACAATCCTCTGAAAACGACAATAGCTCCGCTGAAAGTTTGTTCATGAAACCAAGCAACGGAACTTCAAATATTCGCTACCACAGGTTTTTGGTTTCATCTCACGACGTCCTCGTGACAATACAAATAAAGCCCGAGAAAGGTGTGACCATGGACGTGTTTGTCAACTACAAAACAAAGCCCACTCCTCACAGTAACGTCTTCAATACAACCATTCCAAACTTTTCGACGTGTACAAATATGACACGGACTTCTTCCGACAATCTAAACTGTTCCTCAGATCCTTACACATTCTCATTTTCGAGTCGCATTTCTGGGCACACTGGTACTCACTTCCTTGGAATTCGATACATTAAGAAAAATACCAAAGCCAGTAACATTGATGCAAGACGAAAGAGACGATCTTGTGGTCCACACCATCGACGGGGTAAAAGGTCCTGCGTTGATGTCAAAGATGCCCCCACCACTCCTCCCCCGACGCCAATGATTATTATACCAACCTACAACTCTTCCACAGACGCTAATTATTCACTGAGCATTTCGGTCAGCGGTTGTCTCTACTGGTCCGAATCAAAAGAAAAGTGGACGAGTGAAGGATGCCGGGTAAGACGGTATTTACCGAATTTGCTCTTACTTTTAAGGACGTTACACAATGCCGGAAACTTATAAGAGATAGTCGATCTCAGGTATAAATCTTCCATCCTAAACGCTAAACCGATTTGTTCCTCGGTGTTCTCACTTTTAACTCCTTGGTCGCACTTTGTAAATAGCCAACTGGTCAACCTCCCGCCAGCTAAAATTCTTCACAAGTCTTTTTATTGAGTGTATGTTCGGTTTTCTCCACTTTCTTTATTCATAGTGTCTACAACATAGTGAGCACAGCATCGACGAATCCACCAATCCTTTTAAGTGTTCTAGTGGTACTACATAAAGAAAATTATTTATTTTAATTTAGTTACTCATTACTTATAGATCACTTCTCTGCAACAGACCTGGTGCAACAAAATCCATCATTCAATAGGTGGACCACCACAATAACGCCGAGTAAAATTGTCTAGATGTATGGGTCTACTAGCATCCTAAATTCGGCACATCCAGTCAAAGTAAGGAGATTACGTTTCACGCCAAAGAGGGAAAAATTAACTAGAGAATATTTTTTCTTACTGTATCAGGGAAGTTACCGGGGCGGGGTTTAACCAGGCTGTTGTAAAGGAAGACGTTAGAGAGGATTTCGTTATTTGGAACCACTGACGATTTGGTTCCTGTTTGCGCATGATCAATTCTCTTACAGGTCGGACCAAAGTCAAACTCCAAGCAGTTGCATTGCCTTTGCACCCATCTGTCCGCATTCGGAGGCGATTTCTTCGTGGCTCCAAATCCCATAGATTTCGATAAAGTGTTTGCAGCATTTGGCAATCTGGCCGAGACGGGAAATTTTGTCGTGTTATCGACAGTATGTGTTATCCTTGGCTTGTATGTACTAGGTCTCGTACTGGCCAAGAGAGAAGACAAACGAGATGAACTAAGAGTGAGTACACTTGTAATTGATTATTTGCATTTCTTTCAGTCATAATATATTTCAATAAGTCGTTCTTAAAATGATGACAGAAACTGTTCTATTAAGCCTGCAGAAGTCCATAGATTTCTGTAATGTTGTGGCTTAGAATCTGCCGACGTCTTCTCTTCGCCAGCTTGAGAATTTGAAAAGCATCCAAACTTGCTCCTAAAAAAGTACATAAATCTGAGCCGACTAGGTGACTCACGTTTTCACTCCTACAGTGTTGCCATATTGCACATATTCCGTTTCAGATTGTTGTTAACAGTGTTGCGCATCAAACTAAGTCAGTCTCTTTACTCAGGTCTTTGGCGCCTCTCAACTCGTGCAAAATTGGCGAGTGTCTGTTTAAAATTAGCATTTAGTTTAAAATAAAAATCAACCGAATGAAAGTAACCCACTCGTGACATGTATAGGAAACCCAATTATAATTGGCAATGAAATGTTTGGTTCCAGGACATCTTATTTTGCCGGCTGGGGTTCGACCGCTTGCTCTAGCACGTAGGAAGTCACCGAAACAAAATTGCCATTCAAGCCTGAGAAAACATCCAGAGGAATCAGGCAAGAACTAGAAAAAAAAGCAACCGTTTTACATGGACGGAGCAAGATGAAACGTGACCACGCCACAAAACAAAGGCCATACCCCATGCGAAATTACTCTTCAAAAGGTTTTCAGAGTTTTTAAAATTGTTTCAAAATAGTAACGTTTAGTCATTTTGTCTCGTTAGGTTGTGGCAAACGTTCTGATCAACGAGAATGAAGGAGAAAGCCAGTACAGCATCTCTATACAAACCGGTATGTGGCGCGCCAATGGAACCTCCGCGAATGTGGGTTTGGCCATTTATGGAAGCCAGGGAAACACGGAAGATATTACTCTGACTGATCCACACGCAGAAAAGATCTTCTTTTCCCGAGGAAGTATCAATAACTTCACCCTTTGCCTTCCGGAGTCACTCGGTTCGCTGGAGAAGATACGCATTTGGCATGACAACAGTGGCAACAATCCATCTTGGTTCTTGATGCAGGTGGTGATCGTAGATCTTGCTACTGGAGAGAAAGTGCATTTTGTTGCCAACAGGTACAATAGCTTACATTTCTCATATTCTCAACTTCAGTCCACAAACGTTCAAGTCTAGTGGCGTTACTCAAGTCCGTGTATTGCTTATTAGTATATACCACACAAGTGAAAAGTGCTTTTCGCGCGCTCTGATTGGTTAACTCGGAGGTGATTAGCAAGTACTATTCACCTCTGAGCAGCCGGCGCGAGAGATTTTAAAATTCCGACCGCTTGTCACACATAAAATGGCGTTTTGGTACGCTAATTATTCAGCTTGTGTGGTATATACTAAAACAATTATTCGCCTCAGTGTCGGTGAAAGTGATGGATATTTACCTCCACTTCGGTGGAGTTGGTAGTAGTAATCGGTTTTGCAATTTTCGTACCCAAGTAGCAACAGACAGAGACGCTTCAGGGATATTTGCAAAACACAGTTATCAGTATGGACTTTAATTATTATGGGTTTTTTTTTTGGGGGGGGGGTGGGGGCGTCAAATATTCAACGCCCCTGAAGCACAGTATGAGTTAAGACACTTCTCATTGTTCTCGCGGATTAAATGTCACGACTAATGCGACTACCATGGCTGTTGTAGTGATAAAATAACGGTCTCGCGCAATGATCTTTTTGAAACAAAACAAGTCCAGAGTTTTATATTGCCTATATACGAAATATACGAAATCAGGAGGAAATGCATACATATGACAAATACAAAGATCTAAATTATTATTCCAAATTGAAAGGGCTAGCTTGCTGCCCTAAATTTTCCATTCTATGCTTGGTAATAGAAATTTGGGTCAAAAGAGATGCTTTTGCCAGTATTGGGTCTACACCATCAAACCTGATATTCGACACATATTTATTGCTTTCAGATGGATAGCAGTAGAGAAGGAAGATGGAAACTTGGATCTAGAGTTACAAGTCGCTAGCAAGAAAGAGATTTCAGGATTCAAAAACTTGTTCTACGCTAGGACAGCTACAAAACTTGGAGAGAAGCATCTATGGCTGTCACTTTTTACCAGACCGCCGCATAACCCGTTCACGCGGGCTCAACGCCTGGCATGCTGTATTTCGATTCTCTTTGCGGCCATGGTAACCAATGCCATGTTCTACAACTTTGGTACACCGCCAGGCGATGCTGTACAGGTGGGACCCTTGAAAGTGAGCCTCACACAGATCAAGATCGGCATCCAAAGCAGCATAATAGCCATTCCTGTCAATGTGCTTGTCGTTACTATCTTCAGGCAGTTAAAAGCGCGAGATGCAGGTAAGCCCGAAGGAGGGGGAGGTAAAAGTCAAGGGTGTCTCCCGCACTGGTTCCTCTTCGTTGGTTGGTTTATCTGCACAATGGCAACGCTGGCCTCTGCTGCGTTTGTTGTGTTTTACAGTCTCATGTGGGGCGCAGAAACCTCTAACGAATGGCTTGTGTCTGTTATGGTGTCCTTCTTTCAAGATGCGATTGTCATGCAACCAATGAAGGTTCTCCTGGTTGCATCTATCTTGTCAATCTTAGTCAAAAAGCCACCAGAGCAGGAAAAAGTCATGGGAAACGCTGTCCAGAGAAACGCGGCAGGAGAAGTCATTACTCTTGATCAAGCAGAACTCGAGAGGGCACGCAAGTTTAGAAGCAGTCTTGTTCAAGTTGGGCGTAAAGTAGTGGAGTTCGTACTTTTCGGAATATTTATTACTCTCATGATGGTTGTGTGTTATGGCAACAGAGGAGTTGAAAGATTTATGGTCACTCAGTCCATGGACGACTTATTTCAGACGTTTAGCAAGGTAAGATATGAAAGAAACAATATAAGGCGGTTTGTCATTTAATCTAACCAGTGAGATCAAAGAGGTTGTACACCAAAACAAACTAGTCATGTTTTATTCGAGAGGGGAGTGAGAGGGGTTTTCCGCATTAGAACGCACTCATTAGTGGCATAGGAAATCCGCAGTTGGAAAAATAATGCCACCATTGGTCTTTGTTAAGGAGCACTGCACGGAGACAGTGGGTTAACCCTCCTTTGTTATATTAGGGAGCTTACGCAAACCACGACGGCAACGGCAACGAAAACGCCGTCAAACAAACGTTTTAATGAACAGAACAATAATTGTGCACGTGCGTTATAAATCTTTGTACATTTCTTTGCCGTCCTCTGCAAAACAACAACGTGAAATGACCAAGTTTTGGGTATTTTTAAGAACTTGAGCCACGACGGCTAATTTTTCGTATTTTCTTCCAAAATTATTTGCTGGCGTTACATCTTTAGTTTGAGTAGGGTTTTAGACCGCTCGGCTTGCAGAACAGTTCTAGATAATTGCGAAATTCGAAGGTAAAATTTAAGTCCATTTTCTCCAGCCGTCGTCCTTGACATTGCTTAAGCTTCCTAATAATAGAAAACGAATGTCCTAAGAATTACACGGGCCTTGCTCAAGCGTGCGAGCGTGCCGTGTGCGTGCGTTCACCTTATTCACTGTTTTCCCGTGGAGGGTCACAAATGTTCGTGAAAGGAAAGTACTGTAATTCTTTCGATTGATGTTGGAAACCTCTGAGCAACTCTATGGAAAATATGTGGTTCTCACAAAGTCTTCCTTAGTTACAATCTTTTACAAGTATTGTTCCTTTTACAGTAACCCTTTCCATTTGTTTTATTCGTAATAACGAGACATTTTCTACGAAACAATACTTAAGATGCATCTCTACTTAGGAGGCCCGGCCAATTAGAAGTTAGTGCCAGGTTATTTGCCTTCGCTCAATTCAGTTCTTGAAAATAGCCGCCTTCATCAACCGGGATGGCGTTAGCTGCTTACAAACAAACACATCTCCTTTGCTCTTTTAGGTAAACAATGTCCCGTCGTTCTGGAAGTGGTCGAAGAAAGTTCTAGTGCCCAACCTTTACAATGTCGACTGGTACAACGGCCGCCCTTTTCAATACGAAGAAGGATTCCTTAGCAACCGTGCAGCTTTCTTGGTTGGTATGCCGAGAATGCGACAGTTACGAGTCAAAACAGGTCAGTACGACTTTTAGGTTCGGATTCTGTCCTAGAAGTAAATTAGGCGTTCACTCAAGACTGCTCTTCTCACGGTGATCAGGTCTCTTATTCCATTTGGGCTTGTTTAGGTGTAAAAGCAGTTAATATGGCCATGTTTAGCTGGGCAGACGACTAATGCGTCTCTGACATATGATGCGACTAACAATTACTACGTCTAGTTAAATACGAGACACATAAATCCCGTCTGACCAAAAACGTCATTGTGTGATTAACTATTGGACGCTTGATTACAAATGTTAGCTGAGCGAATGTTATGTCTGATGTGTCTCGTGTTTATGCCCACGAATTATACTTCTTTGGTTATTTTCAGCTGACCTGTTATGCGTCATAACTTCCGTATTTGCCTAGTTGCATAATACGTCTAAGATAGTTAATTTTCTGAGACGGCCAATATTAGGTTTTTTAAACCCCAAATCACAAGAAGTTGAAAGGGCACAGATCGCAACTGGAGCAAAAGGTCTGAAGCATGTACGCCCTCGCTGAAATGCCTTGGTTGAGCAAAGAAAAGAAACTTACCTATTCACATCCCGAGAAGAATAGAAATGGCGCAAAAAAGATTATTGCCTCTGTACATGTGAAGTAAGAGAAAATTTTAAGTGTATACCGAATTCGAAGAATCAAACTGATGCATTCAGTCCGCTCTTCATCTTTAGTTTCAAAACTGTAGACAGCTTTGAATTGAGCGTTTCTAGGAAAAAACAAAGAAAGCAACTGATGTTAGTTTTCATTTAATCGATTAAAACTATATTGATCCATGTCCTGCTGCTCTTGATCAACAGAGAAAAACTGCTCAATTGTGAAGAATGAGCCCATCCTGGCAAGACAATTCTCGAGATGCGTTCCATTCTACACCGGTGAGGCGGAAAATGTGTCTCCATACAACAGACCAGGATGGATTCCGGTCCAAAACGTCAGTGTCTTCTACTCAGACTTTGAACTCGACAAGGAGTGCCCCAGACCTTGGCGCTATCGGAGACCCGACGATCTTCAGTTGAGACCGTACGGTGGCCAGATGGCCACGTTTGTAGGAGGTGGTTACATAGCCGACCTTGGATACAATTCTCGCACTGCACTAAAGGTTATCGGGGTGTTAGAAAATGATGACTGGATTGATGACCGAACGGTTGCAATTTTTACGGAATTCACCATTTTTGAACCTTCTAGCTCGCTCTTTTCTACGATTAAACTACTATTTGAAAGGTCCCCGACCGGTGGATCGAATGTCGCGATGACGATAAAGACCCTTTCTCTCTACGCTCCGCCCGATTTCCGATCAACATTCCAGATTTGTCAGCTTCTGCTCATGATTGTTCTCATCGTTTTCTTCTTTGCTGAGATCGGAAAACTTCGTCGCGAAAAATGCTCATACTTCATACAGATATGGAACTGGCTGGAACTTCTGCAGATCACTAGCACCATTTGCTCCTTGGTGTTCTTCTTCCTCAAAGAGTCGCGAACGAGCCAGTACGTGAAGAAACTTCAGGAGAATCCCTTCGAGACGTCAAGCACCGACAATATTGAATACTTATCTGATATGGAGACCTACGTGCTTGCTTTCGTTCTCTTCATAATCACAATAAAGTTTTTGAGGCTCATCAAGTTTAATCGCCACGTTTGTCAAGTCATGGGAACGTTGCAGCGAGCAGCCACGCAAGTTTTGTCCTTCATGATGGTGTTCGTTACGATTCTATTAGCCTACACCCAAGTTGGGTTTTTGGTGTTTTCATCGAATGTCGATGCGTATAGGTCCTTTTACAGCTGTTTGCGTGCCATGTTGCTGTTGCTTTTTGGAGGTGACATGCGCTTCCAAGAGCTGAAGTCCACCAGCAGATATATTACACCGGTATTTGTATTCGGTTATCTGTCTTCCATGGCGATGGTTCTTTTGAATATGTTTCTCGCCATCTTGAATGACTCTTACTACGAAGTCAAGAACGTTGAAGCTGGTGATTCGTTTGCTGATGCAGAATTGGGAGCATTCATGGCTGATTACACCAAGGAAAAGATCAGCAAACTCAAAGACGAAACCTTTGAGCTTATAGAAGGCACGATTGAGAGCCTCATAAGCTTTGTACGGAGTAAAAAGCGACAGCATGAGCATGAAGAGGAGTTTCCTCCAGAGAAGGTGGAGCCCGTAGGTGGAAAGATCCAACTGGCTTCGTTTGATTCTATGGAGGACATTGGAAGCTACGAGGACGAGGATGTGGAAGATGAAACCCATCCTCTTTCAAAGGCAGCATCCCTGAAGAGTATGGTTGACTATAGTGTATCACTCACCGATCTTAAAGAAACCATTCTGCAGATTGGCAGAGAAATGCGCCAATCCTTGACGTCTCTTAGATCGGCCGTGAGCAATCACTCACTTAACCAACTATCATCACGGTGTGACTATACCCTTTCCCTTGACTTACTCGCAGATGACGACGAAACATTGAACTGTCAACACAAGCCGTCGCCTTACTTTTCTGCATTTGGAAGTTACCTCGAAGACATTTGGCAAAAAGAAGAAGAAAGAAGAAAGAAGGAAAGAAAGAAGAAACGAAAGAAAGATCGCCACTATCGCCACTACAAACGAAGACAGAAGCTTGCTAAGATCGACAATTACGAGAGACGCCACATGCTTAGGCCAGCGGTTCAACGCGAGGCGGTTGTAACGTTTTGGTGAAATTAAACTAAATTTATACAACCATATTTTATTCATAAAAGCTTGAACGTTTAGACTAGAGGTGACGAATGGTGAAACCAGTGACTCGCGGAGGTGCCTAGTCTCCGAGACTCATCACGAAAGATTCCCAGATTTTGAGATCTGATCCAAAGTTTCGGAGACCCAAGATCGTTTAAATACCATTCGCAATCCTTAATACTAGTAAAAGCTAGTAGAAAATATATATAATTATAAACGAAATATGATTTCTGTTTTCATAAAATAATATAATACAGAAAGTAGGATCGCTTCAATTCATTATCAAAGAAGTGAAATAAGAGTGATCGAATCAGATCGCCCACGTACGTGCAAAATTACAGATTAAATAACTAAATAAACCTTCATACCGCGTGTTGGTGATCAAAGTTATTGTACTTGTGACTTAAATCTTAGGTCCACAAAAGACCAGTGTATGACATTTGCAGCCTGCAGAGTACAGAACGCAGAATGCAGACTTTTAAACTTACATTGTATTCTCAAGTATTCTCATTTCCATTACCGAGAGCTAACCGTAAACAGGCTAACCTGAGCGTTATTCAGGCATACCTCTGCAGTCTGCAAATGTCATACACCGCCAAAAGACTGAGGTATCGACAGTTGTCAATATATCTATTGAATAGAATTCAACAAAAAAGGTTCCAAATAGTGGAAACTCAAACTCCTGGCGGACAAAATGATCTCACATCAGCACCAGACGTTTTCATATCAGGGGCATCCATTCTGTGGAAGGTTCACTTGCTCTCAGATAAACCAGAATCTGTGATACCTCTTCTACATAAAATGACCTACATGAACCCCGGACTTTTTCATGAGGGTGCTCGGGAGCAAGACAAGAAACAACCACAAACTCAACCGATATATGACATCAGGCCGAAATTCAACCCGGGTTACATTAGTGGGAGGCGAGGGCTCTCATTCCTACACGCCATCCGTGCTTACCTTAGATACAAAATACAAGTTATATGGACACTCTACTCTATCCACTTGGTGTCCATATCAAAGAGGTTCTTTTATAATGCGAAGTAACCCAAGCACTCGATCGACAACTAACAGTCTGTTGCCGAGGTTTCCCTTGCGACCTTTGGGAAAGAAGAACTTTGTTTGGTGTCGGTATGGAGAACTTCCAGAACAGAGTGCTGGTCAGTATGCATATACTATATGTGGACTGAGCATTGCTATCTATATCTCTATTAATTCATGTAAACTATGTACTAGATATATTTTTGTAAATAGTGTAAAACAAAGTTAACTTGACCTGACTTAGCTCAATGATTTTGTACGTGTTACTTATTGACCAGAAAACAGGGAAATACCTAAACACAACTGAAAAAATAAACTCTCCAATACTTGTTTTCTCAGTCATTCTCAAGCCCCCTGCAATATTTGGATGCCAGTATAACAATCGTCTTCGATCTTCGGAATACAAAAAGGTCTTTAAACTTTATGGGCACGGTTACACTGTGGAGGTGCGATCTTCTCCGGAGCGAGCAGTCCGGGTTCGAGCCCTGGCCAGAGACATTGTGTTGTGTTCTTAAGCAAGAACTTTTACCCTCGCAGTGCCTCTCTGCACCCAGACCGGCAAATTTAATGCTGGGGGTAATCCTGCGATGGAATAGCATCCTATCTATGCTCCTAGTCGCTTCACGCTTATTGAAACCGGGATAAGTATCGGCCCGATGGACCACTTGTCTCTTATGCAGACTTGACTTTTTGCTATAAACCCATGAGCGGGTTTTGTTAACGAGAGCACAGTGCCTAATCGTTTTGAACTGTTTCCCCTCTTAATTAACTCACGCAACACTAGATTTGAGTTCCGTGTTTAACAGCAACATCATGTCTGAGCTATATAAGAGTCACCGCAGTCAGAAATTGAATTACGCTTAGACTGACGGTTTATCTGTTTTGCAGGCTAACTGACACTAGCCGATCATAGAACGTCCGAGTTTGGTGGTGGACAGAGGGAAAAGAATAGGTCGCTTACGATGTGAGCCTCCCTGGGGGAACGCCCACATAAAAAGGACGGGGTACTTGTTGTGCCTTTTAGGGGTTAAAAAAAGGCGTTTTTGGTACCTCTTAGGGTATTTAGCCTCACAAGGTCCAAAGCGGGAACTTTTGGGTACTTTTTAGGGTCTTGAGCCGAAAAGTTATGACAGGGGATAATGTAGACATGATTGATTGTCGCAGTTATGAACACAACTTATAAGCAGTCGTAAAATTAAATGAGAAACAAGAAACTGCAAGAGACCGCATACGATAAACACTGCCAACGTAGGATCTACAAGAGATCTGACGAGCCCCAAGAAGGGCGAAACAGCTGTCCACTGTTACGATCCTACTGCATCGGTTCTTGTCATGTTGGTATCTCGAAACGTTTTTCACGTAGTATCAGCCTTGCAGTCTATTGCTTGTAAAATTAAAGCCTGTAAAAAAAAAAAAAAGAAAAAAATTCAGGTCTGAGCGAGATTTGAACTCATTACCTTTGCGATACCGGTGCAGTGCTCTACCAGCAGAGCTATTTAGCCAACTTGGAGCTCAGTTGGTAGAGCACTGCACTGTTATCGCAGAGGTCATGGGCTCGAAACCCAGTCAGGCCTGAACTTTTTTCAGGCTTTAATTTCACAAGTGCTTAAGTTGTGTGCACAACTGCGATGATCAATAATGTCTTCATATCTTTCTCCACAGTTCAAAATGATCTTTCCGTATATCTTGGTACCTCCTAGGGGTTCTTTTCAAAATTTCCGACTAGCACCCCTGTCGTTATTATATGGGAGTTCCCCCCCGGGGCCGCTATACCTTCCATTCCCTCCCGCGCGCCTTGTTCTTGTTCCTCCCGGGCCGGGTTGTTCTGAAGAATTAATTGTTCTTGGTTAAAAAAAACAAAACAAAACAAAACAAAACAAAACAAAAATCACCGCTTATGTTTTATGTAGTTTGAGATTATGACTGGTTTGCCGTGTCACGCCATCAAAAATAAAAATCATAACCATTCAATAAATTAAGTCAAGAAGCTGGGATATGAAAGATTATTGCTACATAAACAACCTCGCCAAGATTTAGGTCTGTGCAGCTTTTCATTATCCCGCTATTCGGAGAAGTGTTTCACACAAATTTATAGAGCTTTGTATGGAGTCGCCATATTTGTGCGCATCGGAGGGACACAAACATGGCGGCCGTAAAGTAACAGAAACATCTGTCATTGAGTTTTGCCATTGAAACGAAACGTTATTACTGTAGAGCTCCGACACATTGAAATTAATACTTTTTCTATAGCAGCAACTGTTTAGTTAGCAAAAACTTGAGCAATAACTCATCTTTTTAACTATCCGAGAGCCTTATCGGGCCGCCATTTTAATGTCACACAACGCAAAAAATTCAAACGTGCCCTACTTCAAAATGAGGAACCTTGTAGAGCTTAAACGCTGCAAAACATCAAGTTATTAAAGGGTCTTACATCTGATGAAACTGAAACTTCAGAAGGATTGGTAATTTCTTATTTTGGAAAATGATGACGTCACATGAAAGGCGGCAATTCAAACTCTTCCTCTAACAGTTCCAGTACTCTCAGACAACGCGGTCGCTCCTAGGCGAGGAACACTGGTCACTAGGTGAAAGTTGTTGGTCGAAGGGAAGGCGGCGAAAACAAATCGGCGCGTGAATAGAGGCCGATTGAAATCCGAAACGTACATGGTAATCGACAATGCTTGTCAATTCTGTGATTGAAAAGATAAATATGTTGCCACGATGATCACTTGTGTCAAAGTCGAGAAGTTTGAGCCATTTGGCAAAGTCTTCTGTTCGCAGCATCCATTCGCGAACGCTCAAAGCCAGCCTGATTCGCCTTCGAACCAGGAGGACAAGAACGAATCGGTAAGTGTTGTAAAAACAAATCAATATCCTCTTTAATGCCTAGTATTAAAGCCTGTGCGACTTAACCAGTTAGATGTCTGGGTGGATTGCAATGCGCGTTGAGTTCAACAGGCAGAAAAATTATTGTACCCTCAAACTTCTGGAGCGCACGGATGTATCAAAAAAAAATCGATTCGGTCCACGACCCAGTTAGTTTGTAGTGCCTGGAGTAGGAGTAGTACAAACCAAATTGTGTGATCTTTTTGTCTGGTTATTTCCTCCAGTCTCAAACTCGAACTTCAGTTATCTTGGTTTACATGCACGTTGCTTCCATGTTTGATAGTGGTCAGTGCTTGAATTAAGCACAGTGTAGCACGGTCAGCAGAGTATGACAAGTGTATTGGTGTGTAAAACCTCATAATATGATTTGCCCAATTTTGCTCGCACTTTGAAGACACTGACATTTAAACACCTAAGCAAGACAACAAGCATCCCTCAGTTCCCCCCCCCCCCCCCCCAACCCATGGGAAATCATTCACCCACTCCAACACGGATGCTGACTACTTTTAAACTTTGTCACAACTGCCTCTTGGCCGCTTCTTGGCGTTTTCAAAGCGTCTGGGAAGAGGATTTAGAACAAGGTTTTGAACGATTAGAAGATTTATACTAAAACAATTAGATTATTCGCTTTTGCTTTCTATGTGTGATAGTTGACTCGGGCTGTGCCCTCGTCAACTATCATGCAGTAGAAATCTCAAGCTCTTAATCTAATTGTTTAATAGAAACACTTACTTAAACCAATCAGCATGTATATTTTCTTTGGACTATTTAGACTTACAAGTGGAAGTTACGGTCACAAGGGGAAAACCCAGACTGCCATGAAGAGGTACATATGTTATAAATTTTTACATGTATTCTATAGTTCTGGTTAAGAGATCCTATAGCCTATTCAAATGAAAACTCAAGGAGCCTTACAGATTTTGATTTTAGAATTTGATAATGTCTTATGTCATGGTATAAATAATATACAAGATTTGTATAATGCAGATTATCAGGGCTGTCACTAAGGGGTGTAACCCATAACACCTGTTACGGCTGAGTATGCTTGATTGGCTCTAGATGTTATGGGTGAACTGCCCTGTTGTTGATACAATTCACCTATAAAGTAGCAAGTTTGTCATGGATGTGATGATCAAGTCTACAGGTGAATTAGAACTTAATGACAGCCTTGAATTATTATCTGATTTTTGCCAACTTGGATTTTTTGCCTCAATGTGTAACTATTCCGCCCAATTTTGCAGTATGACTGATAATTATAGAACCCTACTTTGACCTTTTCAGCTATTCATACAAAACAATACCGTTGTTTGGAGTGTTGGAAAGTCACAGAAGGTCAGAACAGTGAAGAAATGTTACACAGCCAAGTTGTCAGTGTTGGATTGTTTGTGGTGTACATTTCATTATCCCTCTGGGAATTCTAGTGGAGATCAGGACACAATGATTACTGGTAGGTATAATGAAATTAATTTAGAAAACAGTCCTAAGAAAATACGCACGCTGATTGGTTAAGAGTCGTGTTTCTATAACTCGACAGAAACACAGAACTAGCACAAGCTGTTGATGTAGTGATGGCGTGAGCAAAGAGAATTTGCATTTTGACAATCAAAGTTAACAAGTTGTTTTCATTTTTTCGTCGTGTGGTTTTCTAAAAGAAATAGAAAACATGTTCTCCGTGTTTCTATCAAGCTATAGAAACACTCGTGAAAATTTGGGAGAACTCGAAAATGCTGTGGAAACACTTTCCTGCGGCTCATGTTCCCACAGCATTTCTTGTTCTTCCAAACTTCCATTCGTGTTTCTATAACTCGATAGAAATACGGTACATGTTTTCTATTTCTTAAATGTGCACAACAGGGCTGTCATTAAGTTTTGATTCACCTGTAGCCTTGATCGGTCTTCACACCTGTAACAAACTTGTTACATTGTGTATGAATGATATCAATAACAGGCAAGTTGTAATATCAAGAACCATCAAACAAACTTGGCTGTAACAGATATGGGTTGCGGTCCTTATTGGTAGCCCTGTACAGTATGGAGTGTGTATTGTAGTGGGATGGTCAGTTTGACTCTCTTAGAAATATATAAATTATTCACAATAATTACATGATGAATTTATTGTTAAATAGTCATAGATTAAATCTCCTTTGATAATTTTAAAAGCTAATTTCTGGTTTCAATTGAATTGAAATGGACATATGAGACTACATTGGACTGTTGGCTAATGATTTGCAGAAGCAATGTAAAAATTAATTATAAACATTTGATTTTAATTTATAATTTGCCAGTACAGTACTTTTGTTTACTATAGCAAAATGTGAAGAGAATGAGATCCTAACTTTCATTGCCACTGATGTACACGTAAACTGTTGGGGACTCATCAGGCATTAAACATAACTGATGTATAGCCAGAGGAAACCACATCATTTTTTCAGGGCCAATTCTAAATATACATGTTAGCCCATGGGATGGCTCTTATAAATACAGCTGTTTACATAATAACTGAGCTACTTTGGTGGTGCTTATTGGCCGACAGGTGTGTTTAGATGAGACTGTAAACTTGGTTGTGACATTTTAGATTTGGGCAAGATTTTGAGATTGAAATATTTTGTAAAAGTAGCAGAAAATTTGTTCTGTGTTTAGATACATGTAGCCTCATCTAAATATTCAGGGGGCAAGGAGAATTCTCAAAAGTCATGCAAACCCTTGACGGCATCTCGGGTTTGCATAACCAACTTGAATTGTCCCAACCTTCCTCGTGTTTAGACGAGGCTATGTAAACTCAGAAAAAGTACTCTGTTGCTTAAATCTAGGGCACTGGGACTTTGGAGGGTGTGACCCCAGGGGAACTGGGACTTTGTGTCTAACTTTGTCATAAATGTATTGCCATTGTCTTAAGAATCTGCATGCTATAATTACAATAATACTACATATATTTATGTGTGAATAAAACTGTGACATGTCTCCATTTTTAGGTGAACCATTGCATAGCCTTTGTATAGTTCAGAATGACTGCATTGATGTACTGACTAAAGATGGAGCCCTGTTTACCATAACTCTCCCATTTCCAGTTAGTATCAAAAACTGATTGCAGCTTATCTTGCATGTGCAAAGACACATCTCTTTCTTGAGTGTTCAATCCTCTCATGACTTTGGAGGCATACATGTAATGTACGATGCAATGACAGTACCAATCAGTGAAACTATATGTACATGCATGTGTCTTTGTTGAGCTTTATCATCTATTTAGTACTTACTTAAAGGAGCTCAGTCAGGGTATTTCGAGTTATTTTGGCCACATACAAAATTAACTTTAAATGGTACATGTAGGAAACCTGAAAATAACAGTTTAATAAGATAGCAGAGCACAAAGTTGCAACTCACTGGTCGCCAATGCAACCAAAAATCAGGTCTTGGCTACCAGATATTAAGAACTAGTCACCAGTGGGCGACTGACCTTTTCTTCTGTCAACCTTTTACCCTCAAAGGAAAACACGATTACTTGTGGATGAAAGGTACGATTTATTCGAATAGATATAATAAACCAAACCCATGATTCTTTGATTGCCAACTGGGTCGCCATTCTTGATTCAGGGGCTTCTCTATTTTGAGGCACATTAAAATAAATGATCCTCTCACATCAGAAAACTTTGAAAAGGCTACCCCTGTTCAAAATCACCCTATAATGCATTGCAAGCCCTTGAGCGTTGAGTATGTCATGTATGCCTACAGACTGCGTCTCTTCTATCTGCTGACTAAAAATTAACGCTTGGCGACTATGTTTTACCACTTAGTCGCCAAACGGTGACTTTAGGATTTTTTTAATTTTGAGCCCTGGATAGAAAAACACCAAAGACATAATGATAAAGGAACAAGGATGGCTAAGGATGGAGAAGACTAACATGGATTACAAACGGCAAATTTGAAAAATTGAGGCTAAACTTTTCAACATGTGCAAACCGTGACTGAGCTCCTTTAAAATGACTTCTTTTTTTCTCACTGTCTTCAGACATTGCTTGAGCAGTGGAAGAATTGAGTGCACATTTAGAAATATCTGGCTGTTCAGGCTAACACTTATTCACGTATTGCATACTAAACGTAGTGCGCAGCTAAACTCTAAAAAGGTAAACTGTAATTCTCACAGTGGGTTGATTTTTAAAAATTTGAGACTTTGGCATAAGGCTACTTGACGTGAACAGTAATTGCAGTGTGCATGTATTTTGGCACTAGCGGCTTATATCCAGTATGAGCTATAGCTTATAAAAAAATTCCATTATTGTTGGGTATTATGTAAACAGGGTAGCCATTATTTTATTCTTAATTGCACACAAATCTCCTTTCTTTCCTGGCATTATTATATCTTCATTCAGTTGACAGGTTAAGAGGAAAGGATTTGGCTTTGACTAAGCAATAATTGAGCCATTCTTACATGTAGACAAGCTCCACAAAATATGACAATATAAATTATAAAAAATATGAAGTACAGATTTTGAATCCTCTTGAAACATGTACTTCATGAATGTAATGCAAGGGGAACTTCATGAATCTTTTTTTTTTTATTATACTATGCATAACTTCCAATGCAACAAAATGGGAGACAATTTAATACACAAGTTATCTCCTTGCATAATTTAGTGCCTAACGGTCATTTTAATTAACTGTTTTTAGGTAAAACAGGTAGTTTCTTTAAAAGAGGGGTTGTTACTTGAAAGAACAACAGAACCAGGAGAGGTAATGGGCCAGAAAAGGTAAGAACATCTACACTGTATTCAATGCTTTATCATATGATGTAATACATAAAAAATATGTGCAGAGTTAACATGTCCAGCAAGCATGGAAATGTTGCCAAGCTTTGCTATGCTTTAAAGGAGCTCAGTCATGGTTTGTGCAAAAGTTTAGCCTCAATTTTTCAAATTCGTCATTTGTAATCCATGTTAATCTTCTCCATCCTTAACCATCCTTGTTCCTTTATGGTTTATCATTATCTCTTTGGTGTCTTTCTATCTTATTAAACTGTTATTTTCAGGTTTCCTACCATTTAAAGGTAATTTTGTATGTGGTCAAAATAACTCAAAATACCCTGACTGAGCTCCTTTAAGGCTTACGAGAGGTGAGTTTTTCAAGTAATATTAATATCAAACAACTGACCACTTTCCCAAACACTGAGAAGAGAGTTGAAAGTACCATGTGAAGTGGAGAATTTTTAATGAAATTCAAGGTGTAGCAAGTGGTGTCAAACACGGCCTTGAGTGAATGATATAATATCATCTCAATCGAAACTACATGTAAAACTAAGGAGAAAATGGAGAAATAAAATCATAAAAATGTATGCTTATTAAGATCAGATATCCAAACACCATCACAGTCATGATTTCCTTCGTCTAAACTTGATGAATTACAGTAATTGAGCTTAGGAAGTTCTCCTCTCAAGAACTTTCTCTTACACAGATTACTGATGACAAGTAAAGTGACAGTGAGTGTATCGTGGATGTGAAGATTCTAAGTTTCTTTCCATTCTAGGGATGTCCCCACAATTTTTAGTGTTCTGCATCCTTTAGATGAACCAAGGCCAGTCATATCAAAAGTTCAAGGTACCATTCAGAAAATTTGATCTTTCCTTGCAATAGACATCTCTAAGAACACACCTTTACCTAGAACTGCTTTTGGTGGCAAAGTTTTTACTAATTTATTAGATGCAAGACATGTAAAAAGTCCTGATAGTTGAATCTTCACTGTGAATCTCACTGTTACAATCTGGGCAGTAGGTGAAAATCTGCTGCAGAAAATTTCTACATACATGTACAGTGCATAACTGTGAGAAATGTTGGTTGGGAAAAACTCATCAAGAACATAAATCTGCAAAGATTTTAGTGATCTCACCAAATCTGAGTTTCATCAAGTTACTCTCAGCTAGAGCTTAGTAGACTTGATAATTTTAAAAGCATCATACAGTTAGAGAATGAGAAAATCTCACTAAGGTCTTGATGAAAATTTTGCAAGGGAAGTGTGATGGTCAGCAAGTAGTCAAGGGACAAATTTGCCAATATAGAAACCCATAAAAAACAAACTTTTAAAATTATATTTTATAGGAAAAATAACCAAAATCTGTGATCCAACAGTTAGTGTGGTGTTTTCATGTAGCAATCCTCCACTGGTCATGACATATGACTTTGTCATTGGATTACATTCGGTATGGCATGTAACCAAAGCAAGGGCTGAGGTAACTACATTACAGAGGATACTTCTTGGCAATGCAAAGATATCGAGATTGTAATACCTTACAAGTGGTAAAATAATTATAATTGTTTTTAACACAAGAAAATAAAATTCATATCTTCAAGCCACCATGTAATTTCCTTTTTACTATAAAGGCATAACCTGGCTGTTTGCACAAATGACATCATTAATATCCTCACTAGTGGGGATATGATATGGTAAATATGCTACTTAAGTCAAGGATGTAGTTTGTTACAATGTGATGCATTTGCCAGTAAAACACTTGAAATTGTCTAGATATAATAAATCACATTGATCTACATGTACAGAGTCCAAACCATTTTGGAGACACAGTGGCCTAAATGATTAGATCGCTGGACTGTGGATTGATAAGTGGATGAAAGTGCTGGCTGGGGTCATTCTGTTGCATTCTTGGGCTAGAAAAACTCTCATGGCAAAACAGATGTGAAGTATCTAACATGACATGGACCTTTCAATCAATAGTCAGCACTACAAGCATGGACTACTGCCTTTCTCAGGAAGCATTTGTGGTACAAACCATTGTAATCCTTGTATTTGATTGTTTCCACAGGATTGTCCAGAGTCTCCAACACATGTAGACCACCCTGCTGAGTTGCACTTCAGTAACATTCTTCATCATCCTACTCCAGTGCTGACTGCTGGTGCACATTCTCGACTGTCTGTGGCTACTCCAACACCCTTCTCTCCCTTTCGATCCTTTACGCCCACATCAGCCATCAAGGCTCATGTGCAGTCCCCTGCTCCAATTCGTTTATTATCACCAGCACTGAATCAGATCTCTTTGAACAGGACAATGTCGCCTACAACTGGTAGGTGACAAGTGTTCATTATTACATGTCAGATGCATGTACACTTGAAAGGAATGTCTACATTTCATTTATTTTGACTTGATTGTCCTTCAAACAATTTAACCAAAACTTTGCTGTCAATGTCTGCTTGTGAGCAGAACTTAGCTGTTATTTTAATGAAGTTACTGACTAAATACACGGTAGGATTCAAATATTTTCTTAAGTTTTTGCCATAAAAATAATTGGATTGATACTCAGTCGACACTCATTCGACACATGATCAACAGTCAGTTGATAGTTGGTCAAGTGTCAACCGACTCATATGCATTCATCAAAAATTAGTTGACTGTTGACTAAGATGTTGAAGGAGTGGCGATTGAGTGTCAACCAAGGTGTTGCTTGAGTGTTGATTGAGGGTCGATCAAGGGTACATGCATTAATCAAGGGTATCGATCGACACTAGACCGTGGATGCCTTAAGTACACATGATCCAAATAATCTCTCTAGACATACAGTTATGTAATCTAGGTGTATGAGAATGTACTGGTAGTAGTATGTACGGGTATTGTGCTTACTTCACTTGAAATAATTATTGCATTCTATACATGGAATGTACGAAGGGCTGCGTAGGACATAAATAACTTCTGTTAAATACAGAGAAAATGGATTAATTCCCCCACAGATTCTCCCTTAGGGATAGGATTGCGATCTCCTCTCGCTTTCTGTTCTCCATCTACATCCTGCTGTTCAAGCAAAGAGGAGTCATCCTGGGATAGCTTTCAGCCACTGTTGCCAGAAGTTTGTCTCACTCAGGTTTGGCAAGAAACTCAAATTGCTGTCAGGTAATATCTGTTGTTCTTGTTTGTTAGATTGATTATTGTTCAATGGGATTGTAACTGATTTAAATTTAGTGGTCTTAAGATATGTAATTATACAATTCTGTCAGTAATTGCAATTATGACCAAAAGATGAAAGAACATTGCAGTTCCCATTTCACACGAAATAATTTCAACTTATGAAGCAGTTGAAGTTGCCAAGATTTCATACAATGTATCCAGGAGAGTCATTATGTTTTGAGTCACCTGGTGCTGTGATCGTCACACCTTCAACAAACCTTTTGCTTTGTGGGTGAAAAGCATCATTTACAGACAAGTTCACGTTTAACATCCAGGGCCCATTGAGCGTACAGAACTTAACCAAAACACATAGTTTGGGTTGAGTTTGGTGGTAGTCCTGGTATTATAGTCCTGGTATGATTATTATTCCAAATTACAAGCATGTCATTTGAGATCAGACACAATTTATATCTAATATCATCTTTGTGCTAAGGACCCTAGATATGTAGAGACAATAACTTTGTTAAGTACTTGAGGAACTGCCCATGATAGAGTAGATGTAAGGGTTACGTTTGGCTCACATCCATGGCCATTTGCAGTAAGTTGCTTCCATTGAACTCTTTTGCCGTCCAAGTCACTTTCTGTGTATTCTGATCACCCTCTGTCTTATTTTTAACCAGATATGGTACCAAAGGAAAAGCTTCAAAAGCATTCCTTACACAAGACAAGTTTGGTGCTACCTTTCTGTGCTATCTTTTGGGACAATTGGATAAATTAAGGTAATACAGGTAACAACTTTCCCTCAGCATTGTGATGGAATTTTAAGTATTCACTATTGCTACTGTATCAAATTTAATGTACACATGAATCATACACAAGGATTTGTCCATAATCAGTTCTGGAAATAACAGTCGGTCATCAGACATTGCCCAAGCAAATTTTGGAAATTATCTGTGACTTATTTGCTGTATGCATGGTCAGACATCATGTTTGAAAACCTAAAAGAATAAGCTGTTGAATGTGAGGGTCCTGTGAACAGACCATTTATGTATTTACATCTTGAAATGTTTGAATATATAGTAACAATAACTGTTTGTTGTGTGTTTCCTGTGTCACAGAGGAGTGCAGTTTACTCAAGAAGGTGACTGTCTAGAATTTACGAATACATTTGAAATACCCGCCAGAGATGCTGTCCCAATGGAGGTAATGTCCGTGTTAATATTTAGTACATCTGTAAACCCCAGATGTGGCCGGAGATGACATAGATTCATTTTCTCTACAACTTCTTTCACATAATCGTTTGGCTGCACACAACTGCAAACAAGGCTAGTGATTGTTCTTACATGTAGTTGGTGAAATGAAATCAAGATCTTCCTTAGAATGATGTAACTGAAAATTGTAATAGCTAAATGGTTTTGTTTTTTTGACACTGAATTGGAAACCACTCTTGACATAATTACGAGACTGAAGTTTTAAAATCTATGATATCTGGAGAACTCATGTTCTGACTACACAGTTCTTATTTTCTAGAAATTAAACATGATGCTTGTGCTGGAGCCAAACTGTACACTGGTTATTTATAGTGGAATGGTGAAGGTAACGAAAATAATATTTAAAAACAATTGCAATTTATTTTTATGAGAATAGGTCTCTGAATAGGTAACCACCACTATGTAGACTTTAATGCATGTATCCAAGTACAATGCATGTACACATTGAGCAGACATCTACAGGAGAATTGAGATTGCCATGTTATTTTCTATTTAGAATTTTTATTACTTAAAATAAATTATTGATTAAAATCCTTTTGAATTACATGTATAAACATATATATAACAGTAAGCATGCCTGCAGGTAGCACAGGCTACTCTAGCTGGGCACACTTTAGCAATTACAGGTTATCAATATAATATAAAGACCATTTTACACTATGAAAATAAAGAGGGGAAAAAGACGATCTTGTAACCATAAATTGAAAAACTAGAAGAAAAACCATTACATTGGCCTACATTAGAAAAATACTAGCTAAATTAACTTTTGTACTTCAGCAACTCAGTATAGATGGTCAGAATTTCTGAATTTCCCTATGAAACATTTCTAAGTTCTAAGTGACTGGAAGCAGCTCAAAAAATAGTTGTCTGAAAAGCAAGAAGATTGTTTTGTACTCTCCACTTCATGGAAGTGGACTTAAGAAGATAATGTGATTGACTTGCTGATAAATGTAGGGAAATTACATTCAGTGAGTTCTGAAAAAAGTTTGGCAATATACCTGGACAGCATTTTAAAATATTATAAACCAGCAGCATTTGGTTGTCAATGTCAGTGAGTCCATTGTATATATCAAAAGGAGGAGTCCCTGATTACATCAACTGGAAAAATAGCAGAGGGAAAATCAAATTCAAGCATTTTGCTAGCCCATTAATATGTGCATGGGCTTCTAGAAGCTAAAAATAGATGCTGATAGATCTGTTTTCTAGGTTTGGCTAGACTCCTGAAAGTATGATAAGGAAAAGTATGATATATTTCCGTGAGTGTTTGTGCTGGTCAAAATTTGTGGCTACATGCCATTTTGTTCACCCAGTCTGCAAAGTTAGCAAGATGATCTTAACCCAGAAAACTTGCAAGGAATAAATGTGCACATCTTGAGCTGGAAAATAACTTTGCCAACATGTTGTGTGTGAACTGTTTGGTCTTTGTAATGCACCTTCAACGTTTCAACGTTTTATGAAGAGACGTGTAGGTCATGCCATTGGCTGTTTAAATGATCAGAGTGCATTGAAGACACCTGTGGTTCAACTTGACTATGCACTACACTATTCCAATGTTAAGTGGCATTTTTGGAATGAAGTGACATTTTCGGAACTGAGTTTGGAGACAAGATTGACTCGAGAGTCTGCATGGTTGTCATGACCAGTTTTGGTTTAGGGCCAGTCTTAATTTTTCTGAACCCACTGTAAGAACTAAGATTATGCTGCACAGTGCATTGTCCATAAATTATTGTAGTGACCTACTATTGATAAGATTAACAAAAGTACAATGTCATCTCATTGACATATACTGTCAACCTTCAGGGTTGTCAAGTACATTTACCAATGTTTCCTATTATCAAAGTGGATGAATCCTCACAATTCAATGCCCCTGACAAGGTAATCAGATATTTTCATGGTTTTTTTTGTTATTTTTAGTGTCATTAACATTTTATAGTGTGTGTACATGTAGTCCCCTTTCTGCTAGGGGGAATATTTACTACCCCTCCAGAAATCCTTCATCTTGCATGTTACTGTCTTAAGTAATGAATATCTTATCCTATTTCCTGCAGCTTTTATCATTCACATCCATTCAACTGGACAAGAGTGATGTGGACATGGAAGGTACAGTAACAGAAAAAGTTAACATTTCACTCATTTCAGTGCCTATGTATGATACTGTATACAGCAAAATGCATATTTTGTCCCTCAATAGAATCATTTTTAAGAACATTTTTATACATGTATTTGAAATCATATTTAGGACTCATGCCTGACTTATTTTGCAGATTTGGAAGCTGTAAAATCCAAGACAAAGCCATTGCAAGAGATGAAAGTTACATCTCTCAGAGATACAGTATCTACCACCTGTAACCTTGTAAGGAAGCATTGAGAACATGTAGTTAAAGAGTTTAAATGAAATTAAGAAGTGATCATAATGTTCAGTTGTCTTGGTATAGTCAATAAAATGAAATTGAAACAAATTCTAACTAAAGCTAGTTAATCACAAATAAGTTTAAATCCATGGATCAATAATAGTTCAGTCTTATTTATATACATGTCCTTGGTTGGGTTCAACTGCAAATTATTTGATTTATTTGGCATTAGTACAGGGAGTCGGGAAGTAACTGCAGCAGTTGCATTCCAAATTGAGAGGTCAACCAGACATATCAATACAGGATAATGTAAATGCTGAGCAGCAGTGTACATGTAGCGGTAGAATGATGGTAAAATACATGTATTTTGAAACAATTTAGGTAGCCTCTGCTATAAGCCTACTGGCTTTCTGGAGATCTCTTTACCCAAACTAAATCGTTGTACCTGTATTCTTCTTTTTTATTGTTCTAAATAAATGATGATGATGACGATAATGATGAACAAATGATGTACCGTGTGATAGAGCTTTGCTTATTAAATGGAGGGATGTGTGGAGTAAAGCCCTAAGTGACTTTTGGGAAACTTTGAGGTAACCAGCACTGAAATACCTCCAGGCAATCTTGTCTTCATTACTGTCTAAAAAGAACTAGTAATAATTACTAGTCGTTTGAGGCAATAACTAAAGCCAGAGTAAACTGTGAAAATTGTTGGTAGGTATCTCAGTCCCGGCTGCCTTACAATTTTCCAAGAGTCACTTATGGCTTTATTCCATGCACCCCTTCAAATGTTAAAGGGGCAATTCTGTGCTTAATTGGCTAAATATGCCTTACCTGATTCATAGTTTGGTAGAGGAAACATGGAGTGTGATGAAATAAGAAATATCTTGAAAAATGTTCCATTGTACTTCTGACAGATTGCATATAGTTAATATACTAACAGCAATCTTTGTAAATTCGTCTTGATTAGGTATTGACTGATGGGTCAATCTGTAGAATTACTCTGCCCATGTTATCCCAAAATTTGGCAGGTTGGTAATACCCTAAACAAGCTAGTTTAGCACTAACCTTAAAATGTAGAGTATCACATTAATATGTTCATCGGCACTCTTCTCTTCAGCAAAGGATAAGTTTTTCACTATTTCCTGTTAGAAGCTTCAGTAGGGTGAACAATAGCCAAGCCACACTGTCCCTGGTCATTTAAGAGAGTATGAAAGCGGTACAAGGGTGGTTGCAAACTTCTTAACAGAGGTGGTTTCTTTTTAATACTAGCTGCATTGACAGTATCGCATAAACCATAACTTCCAGACTTTGACAACTGATTGTTAAAGAAAGGATGGCTATGAGTAAAGTGACTGACTGACTATCATTCTGGGGCTCTACAACAGGCAGCTATAGAGAGGGTGACCATTTCACTGGAGGCTACTTGAAAGAAATTTGACTCAAGTTCATTTTCTGTCATTATCTGTATGCTAAACTTTGTATTGAGGTTTGATGAGTCCATGAGAACTCTTTCAACCTCTTTTTGTGTATTTATCCTAAAAGCGACAATTAAATTTTTTGCCATTTATCAAAGGCTAATTGTTACAACACTTTTCAAACACTTAGTTACTGCTTGTTTGGAGGCATTGAAGTGTATTCTTCCTGCACCATTGGTGATCCAGGCCCATCTAGCCTGCTATGCTTCAGCACAAGTACCTCATTCCCAAGACAGTGGAGGAGAGTGGAAGTGGTTCACTCGTTGTGTCTTGGATTTAATGGGATATCCTCCTGACAGCAAAGAAAAGGTAAGTGGCTTTCACGGTGTCAATTCAGTGAAGTCCAATACACTGGCACAAGCCTGTTGTCCAGAGTTCAACATATTATTTTCACATTTCAGAACCATTTCCCATAGCTTGTTTTGGAGGTTTGGAATTTGGGTGGGGAGAGGGATTGCCCTCTTTGGGTAGTGATAACTTGTACCAAATGTAAGCAATCCTTCTTATGAAAATAAGTGAGTTTTCATCATGTGAAAAGAGGAAAAGAATGAATCTTGTTGACAAGTATTTATATTACATGAAAGCAGAGTAATGTGCTGTCTTTGGGATAAGCATCATGGAAAATAAAGATCCCATCATTTTGATAAACCTTGTTAGTGTTTTATTACCATAATAATTGTTTCTCACAGTTTGTCAAGTTGTTCTTTACCCTTTCAGTCCCAAGTTCAAAACATTAAAAAAGACTTCTTACTGGCAATCAGTGATTAGTTCATTCAGTGTCAGTTCTGAGAATTGGGTGTTATACCAAGACAATTTCACTAAGTTGATAATCTCCTTTATTTCAGTCACTTGTATGGTTGAAAATGTATGGTATTATAACAAGAAGCTATCTTATGATTACTCCTAGGAATTGAAGGGTTTGTGTTTATCGCTACTTTTTGTGGGGCCGGTACTTTTGGGGGCAGTAACTTAAAGAATTTTGTGGTAATCCTGTAACTCTTTATAATGCACTTTACCTGTACAGTGTGACTCCCCTGATTTACCTGCTGCTAAGAAATCTAAAACCCAGGCTGAAGACAATGACAACAAGGTATATACATGTATGCTGTGTTTACTTGGTGTATCAGGGCTCAAAAAAAGTCCAGGAAAAGTAGATTTTCTTGCAGAGCAATTAGTAACTTTTAATTCTCGTTTGTGTGATGGACAAGACCCCAGGCAAGTTGTCTGCCAACTAAATCAAAACAAAAGTAAACTAAGACTTGCCTAGAGAAAGCAAAATTTGAGAGCTACTTGTCCAAAGGGCAAACTGGAATTCAAGTCTGTTTTTTTCAGTTGTGAAGGCTCTATGGTCAAAGTTTCGTAAGTAATAATGTCCTCATTAGTCCTTCACTCATGTTTGCCTAAAAAGTCTGTTTTGGTTGGCTTACTGTTTTGGGTGATGGTTGTGGATGAGAGGTTTTTTTTTGTGGGAGGTGGGGGGTGGGGGGGGGGGGGTTACTAAATGAGAGAGATGCATTACTTGGAGGAATGCTGTTTTGGTTTAGAATTATAAAATAAAAACAACTAATATTTGAAGACATGATTGATCATGTCTTCATATCTTTCTCCAAAGTTCAAATTTATGAACTTCAATATATTTACTCACATTGTTACTTTTTGTTCTCTCATTACACCTTTTGGTGTTTGACAAGTGACTTCAGTGAGTACACATTGAGTAGTCAGATACATACAAAACAGGGTTAAATTTCAAGCTTTTCATGTTTTGCTTAATGTTGATTCAAGGCTTGGGAAATGTTAATGAACAGTGCATTCCACCAAGATGCAACAAGACAAGAGATGGGACTGCACCAATTGACAAGCAAAGAAATGCCAAATGAGAGAAGTCATTCATTTAAAGCACAGTAAGTGGGGTTCACAGCAACACTCATTAATCATTAGGGATTCAAGTAAATATCAGGAATTAGTTCCTGCAGATTAAAAATGCCTTGCAACACATCTGCATGCATGACAGAGAGTCTTTATAGCTGGTATAGATTTCATTTTGTAATGTGTTCTTCTTTGCCTCATTTGTCAATTTGCTCGCCATGAGAAATTGAGTAGATACTTTGAGCTACACAACAGTTTGTTCATACTTTTTATATAATTTAGGAAACACAAAAGACCATGTTATACCACATTTCCAAACACCGAGAAGAGCGTTGAAAATACGACGCGCGGCGGAGTATTTTTGACGAACTTCAAGGTGTTTAGAAATGTGGTCAAACACTGTCTTGAGTGTTTGATATATCTTCTCACTCGAAACTGAAACTAAGGAGAAAACGGAGAAATAAAATCGTAAAAATCTATGCTAATTGAGATCAGATATCCAAACACCGACACGGTCGTGACCTCCTTTGTTTAAACTTGATTCAAATTATTAATGAGTTTGAGTGGTTACATGACCGCATTCTTGTCTATGCAGGTTCAAAAAAGATGCTCTTTTGTATCAGTACATTCCATCCATTTTGTTTGCTTGGCATTTGATTTATGAGGTATTTAACACAAAAATAGATTGTCAAGTACCATAAGTTAGTTGCAATGGTATATTGTGATGATTTGTATTTACATAATTAATTGGCTACTAATAACTTTCTTTTACTGGGCATTCAGTGTCCTGAGGGGATATTCTACTCCCCAAAATGACATTTCTAAAAAAAAGATACATGCACATGTACTCCATGTGTGCCTTATAGGTATGCATGGAGTATTTCTCTATGTGGTCGTCTTGAGCCTCTCGTGTAATGTTGACAGTTTAGTTTTGGATCGGGCAGCAGCTCTCACATGGATGACTCCATACCCTTTGAGAGAACGTCAGAACAAATAACAGTAAAAATGACTGCAGTATAGCCCCAAAACAATGGCACCTGCGACGCGATGACGCAAATGGAATTAAAGCTTATGAGAGCTGCCACACTTACATCAGTTTTGCACACTCATCTTTACAGCATAACAGTCACTTAATGGTACTTTGACTTGCAAGGTGCTGTGTTTAAGATATATAAGGTTATCAATGCCTCTATACTAGTCCATTTTAAGGTTATTCATATATAATCATTAAAGTCGTCTGTCTTTACTCTCTAGGACCTCAAACTCAACTTACTTGCAAAAGACTCTCTCTACCCACTGGCCCAGTTCCTGTGTCGCCTTGCAGTGTGAGTTGTTGAAATCCTGCCAACTAATCCATTTAATTCTAAGATCTAAACAGCAATTTTCTTTACTTACTTCCAATATTTCTTGTAATAGTAGTCCTGAGAACTTAGCAGCAAATCAAGACAAGATTTTATAACATGACCATGTTTATGTTATACTGTACTTGATATTGCAGAGATCTTGGCAGACATCCTTATGTGGAGTACTACTACAGGGAATTTCCTTCCCTCTTCTCTGGTTCATGGGATATCCCTGCTTGTATTACAAGAGGTAACACAAAGGCAGACAGGTCGCAGATAATGGTGAAATGTATATTTAGTTTCAGGGCCTGGCAGTGTGGTTGTGAAAGCTTAAAGTAGGTCCCTTTTGCAGCGATCTTGATGTTATGAACTAAGCCAAATCACAGCTGCAAGAGAATCTTAGACTATTATGGTTATTATGTACCAAATCCTAAACTGTGATTAGCCAACCGAGTTGAAAAGATGAATCAAATCAAATCAGAGCCAATCCTGCGGTGTGTTTGGTAACCCGAGCGGGAAAAATGAGCCCAATCTTGCACTGTGATTGGCTACTCGAAAGGGCAAGATGCATCAAATCTTGCACTTTGATTGGCTGTCCCAATAGCAACGTGGTGTGTTTGTCTGGTGTCTCCCGCAAGAAAAATGTAGTTCTGCATTTGATATAGTGTAGGGAGCTTTTAATTAGCAAACCGTGACGGCAACACCAACGAGAAAGTCACCAAAAAGGTTTAATGAGCAGAACAATGGTTCTGCACATGCAATTTGAACCTTGAGTACATTTCTTGCCCGTCATCTACAAAACAACAACGTGAAATGACTAAGTTCTACATATTTTGGAGAACGAGAACGGCAATGAGTAATTTTTCGGATCCGCCTAAGCACGCTTTTAGACCGATAGGCGTACTGGACAGATCTACATCTACTCAGTTCCGACATTTGAAGGTGAAAAATAAATCCTATTTTACAAGGCGTCATCCTCGGCGTCACCGTGGTCATTGCTAAAGCTCTCTATTAAGTAATTTGACGTAATAGAGGTGTTAGCGATCTTACCTTGGTCAACCTTGCTCGTTCAACATGACTGGATGTTAGCGCCATTCTTTTCTTGTTTGTTTAAAGGCCTTGACTGTGCCTTGTTCCATTAACAAGCAAAAAACAACTTGGTCAATATCCAGCCATGTTGACTTCACACGTGGTTAATAAGTCATGTTTCATTTCAGACCAACAGACCGAAATGTTTTTTGCTATGTCTGACGAGCCTCCCAGTATTATCCAGTGGCTGTACAAGTATCTGAATGGTCAGCAGGTAAGCTAACTCCTACTCCTCCGCCTCTGCTACGCCACAGAAGGTGTTAAAAATGAATAAGCTCTAAGGGGAAGCGGCTAACAGAACTTTGAAGATAGGTAAATGATAGAATATCCTCAGGAAAAAGACCCTGAAGTTTTACTTCAATGGAAGCTTCATTTGTTTCACTTCATAACAGGTTGCACCCTTCCCTCTACTACCAGGAATGACCAAAAACACATTTAATATTATAATGGTAAGCTTCATGTTTAGCTTTTGTTTTACGCTTGTTTTAAAAGTACTGGGCTTAACAACTGTGTAATTGTCGTTATTGTGCTTGTGTCAAAGCTTTATTCATTGTTCATCCCCGTGGGAGATGGAAGTCACGTGGCCGATGATGCTGACAAATTGTTCACGTGTATTGCTGGCTCAGGTAACCTTTCACAGGCTTTACTATTTTTACATGTAGCTGTTTCAGGATGCTTTGGTATTTTTTTTGTTTTTTGTTTTATTTGGTAATAAAGCTTGTTGTTGTTGTTGTTGTTGTTGTTGTTGTTGTTGTTGTTATTTTAATGTGTTTTACTTTGGTGACATAACTGCATGTCTGACATTAGCGAGCTTTTGGGTGACCAGAAAAGTCTTTTCCGTAAATTAATAGGAGAAAATTTCAAATAAGCGGAAGTAATAAAAATGGACCAACTAGTGAATTCGATGTCAAGAATTTAGCATTTATCTATTCCTCATTGTAAAATTTTGGTCTTAAAATTGTGCACTCTGATTGGCTGTGAAGTCAATTTCAATTGGGATATGTAAACACTTGTCTTTGCAAAGTTTGGCTTAAATGTTTTTATGAAAGGAATGGAAAATGGCCCTCGTCTGTCTCCACAAGTCTCCAGCGTGTAATTTTCTGGATTCAGACTTGATGTTCGCGTGAGGCGAAAGTTGAGTTGACTGTGTCGGTCAATTAAGTGTTTTTTTTGTTTTTTTTTTTCGTATTAGAAGAGACGAATAACGCTTTCAAGGAATCATTGGTCACATTGCAAGGAAAACTTACCGGGTAAGATATCAACGAAGTCAGGGTTATATTACATTTTAGCCAGTTTTGAACACGGAGGAACACTAAAGTGGGATCCTAATGCACGTTTGTGAACTCATTTGTCACTTCCTAATGGGACACAGCTAAGGCCATTGTCGCGTCATTAGGCGTTTTTGTAACATTCCTTCTTTTCTCCCTTTTGTAGCTTTGATTCAGTAGCAAATAAGGTGGTGGCATTTTTGACTGATAGAGGTAGGCAAAGCTCGCTTAACATTCTGTAATCCTTGATTAAACCTGGCACTAGACTACCAGTAGTCCCTCTTTCGCTTAGTCCATCGCGTGTGACCCGAAAAAAAACCTCGAGGACAAAATGGCCGCGCGAAACCCTTGAGGTGAGAAGCGGCTTTCGCGCGGCCATTTTTTCCTTGAGGTGTTCTTTCGCATCACGCACGATGGACTGAGCGAAAGAGGGACTACTCGTAGTCTAACCTGGTATTCAATCGATGTTTCAACTTTTGTGCCGCTTGCCATTTTTGCTGCAAGGGAATGATTATACAGAGGCTGTTTATCATATCCAGTGACAAGTTGTGTGTGGATAAATGAAAGCCTCTGTAGCCTGGCGTTAGTTAGTGAGATAATTATGGTAACAGAATAGAACCACACAAAAACTCTCATCCGACATTGGTAACAAGCCTGCGTAAGGAACAATACGGCGACTGGTACATTTATCCGTGATTTTTAGCGCACGAAAACCTTACAACACTCATAAAAACGTACAGAAAAGTTCTAAAATCTTCAAACTTAGTATACACAGTTTTGGGACAAGGGACAAAATTTTGCAAAAATATGGCTTTCCTTGCCCCTAATAGGCTGTGTTAGGGTCGCAAGGTATTATGGTAAACTGTACAGCCGCCATCCTTTTTTCTGCTGAGGATTGATTCAATGAACTCTGGAAATTATTCTGCCCTTGCAGGGCTCGAAAAAAAACTTGAATTCCAGCTTGCCCTTAGGGCAAGAAACTCTCAAATATTGCTCGCCCTGGGCAAGTCTTAGTATGCTCTTTTAACGATTTAGTTACAGACGAGCTGCCTGCTTATCGGGCAAGTGAGAATGAAAAGGTACTTGCCCAGAAGGAAAATCTACTTGTCCCGGACGACCGGACGGCACTTATTTTGAGCCCTGAACTTGCTCATTAGTGCAAGTTGGAAGTGTCTTCTGTTACGTCCGTGAATCGAACCTTTGTTACTTGTAACTGCTGAATGTTTGTTCTTATTTGTTGTCTACAAGGTTTGACATGTAAAGACCTGGACTGCTTACCGTTTGGTGTTGCTGTGCCTATTAGGGAAGCTCTTCACCAGTCCGCAGCTGATCCACCTCTCACTCTTCCCACTGGTGCATATCAACTCATTGGTGAGTAATTAGTAAATAAATCCCTTCAGGCGGCTGGTATGTCGGCTGATAATGTCCGCGGCTGAGAGATTGTCCTAGAAATAGATATTTGGCCGAGAAGCGAAGCTTCGAGGGCAAATGTGAAATTTTCAGGACATATGATAGGTTTTTTCTAGTTTAGCTTAGTTTGTTATTGATTGTAAAGCCACACGTATGTTGTGACTGATTTCTTAACAAAGACTTCTACTACTATCTCTCAGCCAAGGACATTATCAGCCGACATACCAGCAAGCCAGAAAGGGGTTTATTTATTTATAACCCTCCCATAAATTTTCATATCGCAATTAAACCGCTCGTAAACATAGTAAAAAAGCCAGTGGTGATCTCATGGCGAATCCGCTTGATTGACGTAAGGAAGCAAGTTCTTGGTTAAACTAACGTTATTTCGACTGTGATTGGACCAAAGTTGACAAGCTGTCATGTGAAATTAACTCTCGTAACGCCCCTTAGATCAAAAACTCAAAAACTTGATGTACTTTCCGGAACAGCGTTTACGAAAAGCTATTTAATGTCACTATCGCTACACTCAACAAAGCGAGTTTGGTTTCCTTCCATGTAAAATAAGAGAAAGGAAAATTTGAAACTCTTGTGCTGACTGTGTTTCTCTTCGACGGAAGCAATCGGAGGACAAATATCGACGCAGGCGAGGGTTATTGCGCGATAACTGTCCTGTGCGTTTTCACCACGTGACGTAAAGTACCCAATAAAATCGCGCCAAAATTAATGGGTGGGTTATAACAGAAGTTACCAGGCCTTTTTCCAATCTGCCGTCAGGGACGTGGAAACCTGGGAACAAGGTTGAGGTCGCACTTGGCTGAAGAGTTGATCAAATAACCTTAGACTTTCCTGTCTTTGGAAATTCAAATCTAAATCTCTGTGACGATAACTGCGCAATGTTTTGTTTTAAGCTCAGTGTTGAAATGGTCTGTACTTATTGTATAATAATTCTCTGTTGATTTAAGCTATGAGCACCTGCTATATTTTAAAGTCTATCTTATTTTAGGACGTGAAGATCTTGCCTCCATGTTTTTGACGGACGCCAGGAAACTAAATGATGCTTATGGCCCGCTCAAAGTATGTAATGGCAATGAAATGGGTTTGAAACTACTCTGTTAAGCTAAATGACGAGTTTGTTTTGGTCTGAAGTTACTCTTCCTGAGTTATATTATTAGTTTATGAACCTAGTGAATTAGAGCGATTTTCAATTGAGTGGCGGCTGAAAGTAATCAGACAGTTACTTTGGTTTTGTTTTGGAAAGTAATTGTTTTGGTTTTGGTTTTGGTTTTACGACACTCGTTGAAAACCGCTCTGTAAGAGAGTAAGCTAGCGTTAAACAAAACCAAAACCAATCTGATTGGTTCATGCACATCATCAGTTGCATGTCGTAGGTTCAGAGGTATATTCCTTTATTTTGTAAATATAGTTATCGTTATAATCCATCAAATATTTTCGCTCACACGCAATTGGTCAAAACACATCATGTGACTGAACATGCCCCAGCTATTGAAGGATAATTAACACAATTATATCCTCCATTTGATTTTAAAAATACGCAGGCCTGGATATTTTTCTTTGGACATTATCTGTTCCGCAAACCTCACAGTTTTCCTTAAGCTTTGCTCTCGGAAAACTGTTCGCTTCTCGGCACAGATAATGTCTGCGTACAAATATCCGAGAACATTTTCACGCCAAATGGAAGCTATCCTTTATACCTAAATCCTCTGTTCAAAGAAGAACATCTCTCTAATCGTGGACGACTGAAAATTAGTCATTGCTTCCATCTCTGTTAATTTTTCTCTTTTTTTTGCCTACAAGAAAGCGACATTGAAAGAAGGAGAAGTAGATGATGGCTTCAACTTAGATGATGAGGTTAGTTCAGTTGTCGTCGTCAGCTGAGATTTCATCACTAGTCAAAGTGTTAGCTTTTTCTGCCGTTCATTCTCATACTGAAAAATATCCTTTGTGCAGCGCTATTTAAGCCAAGCTCCTTTTTCTCTTTCAGATATTAAGCTTACGGTTTGGTAAAGACCTGCGAGTTCAAGAAATAAGAAGACTCCTTCAGTCTTCCAAGCCAGTCACAGTTAATGTTGTACAAAAGCCTGAAGTCAGGTAAGTCTTGTCTCTCTTGGCTCTCTGCTTACATGTAATTCTTCCCCTGTTTGAGAGACGATTCGACTGAAACATTCTACAGTGAGGTAGCTCGACATTGATCCGTACAGGGTTCCTCATTGGTTGTTATTTTCTCGCGCAAAATTTTAATCCGAGCAATGACCAATCAGAAACGCTGCAATGTTCTCCGTAGTGTTGCGTCATCATTATGGAATTTTTCGGGTCGAATACGGGGCAGGACCCAGGGGCAAATAAATTTTGCTCTTGGGCAAGTGAAAATAGACGTTTGTTGGCCGAGAAGGCAAGTGAAATTCGTCTCAGTGGACTTGTGAGTCTAAGTGAAAATGTGAGCTTGATAAATGATACTTTTCTGTCGGGAGCAATTTCATGCGCGGAACAATGAGTTGAGAGCATGGACTAATTTAAGATCTAAGCATGCTTTTTTCACGTTTTGTCCACCAATCGCTATATTAGCTGTCGTATTGAATGTTGCGTTCTAAGTCGGACTAGTAATATTCAATTGGGGCAAGTTAAAAGCGAAATGTACTGACCCACTGGGCAAGTGGATTTCAAAGTGTTTGTTCTGTTTTGGAATATCCGGCGTCTTTGAGCGGAGAAAGAATCAAGCGTCTTTGCAACGAAAGAATAGTAGTAATCAGTGTTCTCACAAATTTGCAGTAAATCAAGTGAAGATTGCCTTGATGCATTACTTGATTCTCACAACTAACAACGCAGGAAATGTGTGGAAATCAGTTGGGAGAATTGTTTCAAAGCTTGGTACTAAGTGTTGATTGTCATATTTCAGTGACCATGATTTTATTCAGGAGCAAGAAACACGTTTGCTTATGATGTGCAAGAGAACCATGGCGTTACCTGTGGGAAGGTATGTGACTGTGTTCATATCCAACGTGACACAGGTGTGGGAAGGTAAAAGTACATATTAAAGTATACATGTTAAACATTATTAGTTTAATATTCAGTAATATTCTTAACGATTATTCCACGTGCGCGCGTTGGATATGAGATGGTAGAAAGCCAACGAGGCTCACAGCGCCGAGTTGGCTGTAATCATATCATGGCCAAGAAGCGTGAGTGGAATAATTGTTTCATTAAAAATGCCCTCAAAATATGGGAAACTGAAATAAAATAAAAACACAACGCTCCAAAAAAATTACACGTACGCTTACCACATATTTGTAGAGCATGGTATAATGGTTCACAACCCATGATGGCTGAGCCAATGAGAACTCTCGAACTGCATTATCCAATGATCCAGTTTTTAATATTTTCTGTTCTAGGGGAATGTTTACAATGGCTACTTCCCGTCCTGTGTTAACTGAAACTCTACCGATCCCTCCCTTGGATCTGACAGGAAGGGCTCCCCCCAGGTGAGTATGTCTATTGGAGGACTCAGGGAACCAAGCTGGAACTTTTTTCACGATAACTGCAGAAATTCTCGCGCGCTCATTGGCTAATTTTCATATTCAATAAGCAGACAGACACATGAATTTATCATTTATGCGATGCGGCAACAAACGAGAGCGGACAATTTGACAATTTATGACAGTATCCTACTTTGACAATGTTATGACGAAATTCATAATCAATAACAGGACAGACCCATGAAAAACTGACGTCAATTTGTTAATTGATCGTAAGTTAACCTGTAAGGTGGAAATGAAGATTGCGGAAGTGGAAATGAAGTTCAAAAGCTAGAAGTAAAAATAGCTCCAAAAGCTTGCAAGTACTTGTAGTATTGTAAGGTTTCTTTTTATTAACTTTAGTTTGGCAGTTTGCGTGATAACGAAGAAACTGTCACTCAGAGAATTACATTCACATCATTCAAATCGAGAATTTCTGTGGTTAGCGTTCTTAACCAAGCAGGTTAAATCTTCTGCTGTTAGGAACACTACAGTTGGTTTAGAACATGTGGAAACTCCAGCAGACATGAAAATGTGGCCTCAGTTTCACAACGGAGTGGCTACAGGACTCAGGATTGCGCACGGAATATCACAGGTTTGATCAGTAATTTAATGATAAATTTATAAAAAAAAAACCTGATTTTGTCCAGTTAACAGCAGCGGTGTCCTGTGGTGAAAATGTTTGCAGTAGTAGACCCTTTCAGTCAGTTAATCAATCAATCAGTCAATCAGTCAATCAGTCAATCAGTCAATCAGTCAATCAGTCGATCGATCGATCGATCAATCAACACTTGCTATGCACATACAAATGTGTATGCACCAAAAAAATAAAGTATAAATTACATTGTTACTGTCGTGTAAACATATTCTTTAATGCCATGGGCCTCAAACTTGGCAGTTTTACTATTTTCGACATAAGTTTTCCATTTGTTGCATTCTTTAAGTTATAGTCCACAATAAGTTTTTTTAGCAATATTTTGTCAAGTGACCCCAGATGCAAAAGGCCTATTGACGTTGTTCACGGCACTAGCGCGATGGCTGCTTAAATTCCAGAGACGTTACCTAGCAACAACTTTAGACCGCTGATGTAACCTCTGATTGGAAACTCTCTTGTTCCTCTCAGTTTGCTGAAGTGGTTTGGTTTTTCTTGTTTCAACAGATTGACAGTACCTGGATAGTTTACAACAAACCCAAGAATAACCAGCTAACAGAGGAACATGCTGGGTTCCTCATGGCTCTAGGCCTTAACGGCCATCTTAAAAACTTGTCCTACATGAATCTACACGACTACCTGTGTAAGGTGAGAGGTACTTAATGTCATAACATCACGTACTTTATCACAACGTATACTGCGTGACAAATCATAAGTACTTGTGTAAAGTGAGAACGTCTCCGCAATACAATCACTAGCTGTCGTAGAAGTAAATACATCATGTTTTTAACTGCAGACTATGCCACAAAGATCATAACAAATGTGCAAAATCTTTTGCTCACTAGTTTGTTTATTACGTCTTCCTTCTTTAAATTAGGGTCATGAACTTACTACTGTAGGGCTTCTCCTCGGCACAGCTGCTGCGAAGTAAGTGTCTGTGTTAGGGTTTGTTTAGTGTGAAGGTTCATCTTCTAGTCATAAATCTTTAAGAGAGGTTGCAAAAGCAATTATGTTTGTACAATAGAGAGGTTTTCAGTGATTGACGAAAGTAATCAAGCAATTACTTTGGTTTTGGTTTTGGTTTTGGTTTTACTACGGTTTGAGATTGGCTGAGCAGTGTAATTGGTAAGTAACTGATTTGGTTTGGTTTTACGACACTGGACTGAAAACGGAGCAATATAATTTGAATGAAACTTTTTCGAGCGAGCTAGCGAACGAGCGAACAAGATGTAATTTTACTCACACAATGTGCCCTAAAGAAGTGCATATTCTGGAAACGTTATGCTGAACGATTTAATTGACTCTAACAGAAAGATTTCATTCCAAGTAACTCTAAAGCTAACAGTAAATTTCTTGTTCAGCCCCAATGTAGCAGGGATTTTAGTTGACCAGGGCAACTTGGGTGCGCCTTGACCAACACCCAAGACTAAAACGTTGAGTATGTTAGAGCAGAACGTGGGTTTAGAATTATGTTTACTGGGGTAAAGTAAAATACGACCTGTCAGTAGTTGCATTGATGACTGGAAACATTTATGATAAACTGCACTTGCTCGGTTGAAGATGTGTATCAGACACGCGGGACCGTGTTTAACCACATTTTTTAAACAACCGAAAAGCGCAGCCGAGTATTTTTGACGAAGGTGGATGTGGGTCTATGGTTATTTCAGGCATCCATTACTTTAGAAAAAACCAAATAACTTTTTTTCTGTGTTTAAAATGTACTTTTTTGGTAACTATTAGTGCAAGTAAAGGTGGTTTTTTGTTGTCGTTGGGAAATTTGTTGCAACGTCGTGTCGAGTGTTTGGTGTTTGTTTTCAATCAAAGTTACTGAGGAGAACACTAAGAAATGAAATTATGGTAATTCAGGTCCGACATCCAAGCGGTCAGGGTTAATGAGTTTGAGAATACAATTAGTGGAATGCTCCCTTGCTCACTAAAGTAATCAACAGTAGAAATTGTGGATAGCTATGACACCACTAGTTTTGTTTGACTGTCTATCACCTTCTCAAACTCATTAATAATTCATCAACGCTAACCAAAGGAAATCACGACTGTTACGGTGTTTGTATACCTGATCTCAATTAGCATAGATTTTTACGATTTCATTTCTCCGTTTACTTTTTACTTTTAGTTTCGATCGAGAAGATATATCAAACACTCAAGACCGTTTTTCACCACATTTACAAACACTTCGAATTTCATCAAAAATACTCCGCTACGCGTCGTATTTCAACTCTCTTCTCGGCGTTTGGAAATGTGGTCAAACACGGTCTTTCGTGTTTGATATATCACTTAAACGTTCATTTCAGGCGTGGCACGATGGATGTGACGACCACTAAAATGCTGAGTATTCATATTGACGCTCTTCTGCCGCCAACTTCAGCCGAGCTCGATCTGCCTCACTCTGCTCAGGTGGCCGCCATATTAGGAGTGGGGCTGGTGTACCAAGGAACTGCACAGCGGAGAATGGCGGAAGTACTTCTTTCAGAGATAGGTGATTGTTTATGAATTTAGTGACATGAAGAATCATCGCAGTCATGTACGCAACTCAGGAAGCTGCTGATCGCCTAGCGTATCTTCGCTGATCTTTCACTTCTTTGACGGAGCTTAGTCACGTCATTTTGAATTATTTTGGCCTCCTACAAAATAACCTTTAAATTGTAGGAAACCTGAAAATGAAAGTTTACTGAGATCGAAAAACACCAAAGAGATAATAATTAACCTTAAAGGAACAAGGATGGTTAAGTATGGAGAAGATTAACACGGATTACAAACGACGAACTTGAAAAATTTAGACTAAACTTTTCAAAATGCCCAGACAGTGACGTAGCTCCTTTAAATCTCTCTCTCGCAGTTCAAATATATACCTCATATTCATATTATTATAAACTTGGAAAAGTGAAGATGAGTCAGGATAAGGGTTTTAGAGTTCAGTAGATCATTCAACAGATTCCTTGCCCATCGCTCTGTCAGGAATCTGTCTTTGATTCAGCAGCTACTGATTTCCTAATTTCACTTTTCACCATTTGATTACCCATGTTAATCTTCTGAAATATTAATTATTACTTGTTTTGATTGCACAGGAAGACCACCTGGTCCCGAAATGGAGAACGCTGTTAACAGAGAGTCTTACTCGTTAGCCGCCGGCCTAGCCCTAGGACTTGTCATGTTAGAGGTATTTGCCACACGAAATCATTGCGGTCCAGCCCCTATTAGCGGTTTTCAATTGAGTATCGTAAAACCAAAACCAAACCAATTGGGTACCGATTAGACTACTCAGCCAATCTCAAGCCGTAGTAAAATCAAAACCAAAACCAAAGTAGTTGTCTTATTAGTTTCGACACTCAATTGAAAACCGCTCTAAGCGTCCACCCATATTAGGCGGCCAGTTATCAAAGTCCCGATGAGGGCGTTTCTATGTTTTTTACCTCTGTTAAGCGGCCAACCCCTTTGAAGCGGCCACTGTCCATTTCCCCAAGGGTGGCCTTTTAATAGGGGTTGAGTTGTAACACTGAATTAATCAATATCAATTAAACTTGATTACAGAAAAAAATCACTAAGAAACGTGGCGGACAAGAAACTACAGAGCTTATATGTGATTCAGCTTCCCCAATTGATATAAATTGAGATACATACAAGTTGTTCGAAACGTTACCATAGCCCTGATTGGTTACCTTTCAAGACATCGCGGCTCCTCATGGGTAACTGCGCCTGACTTTTCACGCAAGTTTCGAAATTTTTAGGGAGAAAATGACACTTTCTTCCCTCCCTGATACGACGGAAGGAAATGCATCCAATGGGTGCACACTCGCAGCATTGCACATAAACGAATGCAGTATGTTTGTGAGATCGCTTAAGTGTTTTTGTGCTGTCTCGATTGGTGTTGGTAACATACTCAAAGTCGCCCCAAACTCACCATTGAATCGCGCCCTCGACACGAGGGGCGGTTTATCGACATTTGCGTTTGTCAAGCAGACATGAGGAGAGAAAAAAAATGTACTAAACAGCACTCTACTGATGTACCACCAGACTCTCTCAACTTAAATTAGAAGAAATATATGGCGACTTGTAAGGAGAATTGACATTTTGAGTCTGGGATTTAAAGAATACTTGATATTTTCAGCATGGCAGCGAGGCAGCCAGTGTAGCGGACTTGAAGATCGCAGATCAGTTGTATCACTACATGGTCGGTGGACAAACCAAACCTCAGGTCAGATGATTTTCAAAGAAACTCTACCATATCGTTAAAGTTTGAGAATGGTAATTGAAGTTGCTAGTAAATGACTGTTTCATTTGTGACTGACATTGAAAACAATTCGTGTTCTTTAAGCGTCAAATGTATTTAGCACCGTTGTGCTAATTGGGACATTGTAAATAGAGAAACAGATATTGCAGATAGAACATTTTAAACTATTAAGAATCCCAACCAATGCGGTCGAGGAGTTGAACTCGTGACTTTCGAGGACAAATCCAGATAGCGTTAGGTTGGAGGGTTTGAACCAGGGTATCTTCCGGAATTTAAATCCAGCGCCCAAAACCACGCGGCCACACCGCCTTCACCATCGCAGAAAAGGTAGTGTTGCGATGGACTAGCACGCGATCTATAGGTGGATATCAAATATACCTAGTTGCTTTGTGCTGCAGAAACCATGACGGGTCTCTAAACTCAAAAACAGAATTTACCTTTACTTGATTTGTAGCAACCTTTTTCTCTCTGTCTGTAGACTGGGACTCAAAAAGAGAAGTTCAAATCTCCAAGTTATCAAATTAAGGTAATTACTTTTTCTGTTTATTTCCTCAGTACATTTAAACCTTGATATAACGATAAAACCATCCAGAACCGGTCATTCTTTAATCAGTAACTATATTAGAGAAAATGTCGTGTAACCCTGATATAACGAGTTTCCACTGATGATGGTTCATAACTTTAGATCTAGCTGGTTCACAAAAGTGTTACATCAATCAGCTGTGTATAAACGCAATTACTTGCTCTTTTGGGAATGGCTGTTTTTCGACGTAAACCGTGTCAAAAATATTCCGAATAAAGTTACGCTGTTTAAGTCAATGGAGGAACTCAGCTTGTCTAACTCTAACACTGGTGCTGTTCGTAATCATATCCTTTAAGTACGTTTTACGGCGTTTTCTCTGCTAGGAAGGTGACAGTGTCAACATCAACGTGACTGGACCAGGTGCTACTCTAGCCCTTGGATTAATGTTCTTGAAGACCAATAACAGGTATGTACTCCATGTAACGTTACTGAATGGTGTCTGCCTATATCATTTTGTGAATGTACTATAGAGTTCTTTAATTCACGCGACACGAGCATGAGACATTTGGTTACCCTGCTAATTTTGTAAGGGTGCGGGTTGCCTCATAAATTACATTCAACATTTACAGGTATCTGATTGGATACAATCCATTCCTAAACTACTTAAAGGAGGCAGTGTGGCTGAGTGGTTAGGGCGTTGGACTTGAAAACGGAGATCGCGGGTTTAAGTCCCGTTCTGACCACTAAGTGGAGTTGTTTCTGGGCAGACCCTAGTTCAGTCAACTCTTCGGTCATGCTTGTAAATAGCCAACTGGTCTGCCTCACGCCAGTTGGGATTTTTAAGCCTATTGTGTTTAGCTGATGTATTTGTTTCTTTCAGTTTAAGTGGCGTGCCTGTGAACTAGCTGGGTGTAGCTAAGCGCACTGACCACTATTAACACTGAACATTTGAACATTTGGGACTAGCGACAACTAGAGACGTATTCCTTTTCAAATGTGAAGACGTTGTTCAATTTTTCGAACCCTGCCTCCACCAAGGCAAAGTTGAAATATTTAGCCCTCGTTGGATGGATCATCATCACCATTTTGGGAGGTTTTGGAAGAGGAGGGTGGGGATGGGGGGGGGGGGGTGAGGTTAAGACGAAAAACATTTGTTAGCGAAAAAGGTAAGATGTCCGGCCCAAGGCTTTTGGACAGAGTATGTTAGGAGGAAACCCTTGCCACATAATTGTGCAAACATTACATTTCAAGAAATATGAAAAAGCAAGGAACAACATTTTCAAGGATCAAATATCGATTCGAGTCAACCTCAAATGTCATTATGTCCTAGATCTGTCGCAGCTTGGTTTGATGCTCCCGACACTCAGTTCTTGTTGGACTTTATTCGTCCCGACTTTCTCCTGCTCCGGGTGAGTTGTGTTTCTCTTGTGTACGCGCTAGGACAAGTACAGTGTTTGGCAAAATCGTGTTTTAATTATTTCTGCCAGGCTCAACAATTTTAACTGGGTATGATTTCAATGTAGTCGAACCTTTCCCCACGTAGTTAAGTTGCAATGACGTTTCGTAACGTAAACTGACGTGCCAACAGTGTACTCGCGAATGAAATTTTATAATTCGCCACCAGGAATAGGTAACTCGTCTGTAATTTTTCGTGGGTTTACCAGAGTCACATAAACGGATACAGTTTTAAGAGTGCATATAGTTTGGGTCTTACATGAGCACCACGATTCGTTTTAGTATTGACCATTGAAAGCAGTGTATGTGTTAACTGACATCCCGCAGTGTGTTTAATTATTATGTTTGATTTCTGCAGCTTCTGAGCCGAGGTCTGATCATGTGGGACAGCATATATCCCTCCACAGAGTGGGTAGAGAGTCATATCCCAGCGGTAAGACATTACTGTGACAGTGTAACCTTACTGTCAGTAATTAGGGAGCTTAAGCAATGACGTCGACGACGTCAAGGACAACGCCTAGTAAAAAATGGATTTATGTTTTATCTTCGAATGCCGCAATTGTCAAAACCAGTTCAGTACACCTGTCGGTCTAAAAACTTGCTGGGGCTAAATATAAATGACAGCGTTCAATTCGGAAGTAAAATATAAAAAAAGCAGCCATCACGGTTCACCTAATCCAAAATGTGCAGAACGTGGTTATTTGGCGTTGCTGTTTTGCAGCATATGGCAGAGAAATGTACAAAGATTTACAACGCACGTGCAGAGCAATGGCCAATTCCCTCTGTGAGACGCGCCTGCAGGGAATCATAGTAGTTGCAATTGTACTAATCAAAACAAATATCCAGTACAAATATCTAGCAAATTTCCAGCCATGAAGTCTCTTCTCTTTCACTCCATCACTATCTTAAATAGAGTAAAATTCGCTGTCGATAATGAAGAATACGGATCCATTAAGACGCTTTATTTTCTGTGTCACCTACATTGCAACCATGGAGTGAAAATCGTCTTCGTTTCCTTGTGATAATTGGAGACACTTTTATGTTCAGTGAATGGGTTTTGGGCGACGTGATGTTGGTCTCTCAGTTCATCGACCCAAAATGTTTGATTTCCAATTTGTCTTACTCGCAATAGATTATTCGTCAGTGTGATTCCAGTGCCACAGGGATCGAGGAAGTGAATGCAGACATGGACTTGGAAAGTCTCAGGTATTTATTGGATTGTCAGTCTGGTTCAAATTAGCATTGATGTGTTGCGTTCTGGAGCAGGACAACTATCCCTGTCACTGTTCCCCTCTCTGCTTATTAATCAGCAATAGTTTCTGACATCATTGTTGACGTTTTAGCTCAGTAGCATCTCTGGCGTACTAAGGGAGTAGGAGTGGTGCAGTGGTGAGAGCGCTCGCCTCCCACCAATGTTGCCCTGGTTCGATTCTGGCCCGGTGCCATATGTGGGTTGAGTTTGTTGTTGGTTCTCGCCTTGCTCCGAGGGTCTTTCTCTGGGTTCTCTGGTTTTCCTCACACAAAAACCAACATCTCCAAATTGCAATTCAACCAGGATAGAGGACCTACATGAAAACCACTTAAGGCTGATGTCTTATTGTGGTTTCCTCTCTAAATGTCGTTAGTTAATTTTTACATTATTATCAAGGCAAGCTAGATAAGAATTGGCTCCACACATTTCAAGAGCTCGTGAAATCTAGTAATTGGTGAATTGTCTAGCTCTTTGGATGTAACATCAGTTTATGTAGACATTGGCTTTCAAAAACTATCAAATTTCTCGGTGAAAAAAGCGCCAATAAACCCGTGCATTCTTTGTAAAATTTTGAACTTTTTGACTTGCGTCATCAGTCTTTGGACAGCTTATCGTACCAGACCTTTTCAGTAATCAGAGCTGAAAAGGCTAATAAACCAAAACAAAGATTCCGTTATAAGTGGCGAGAAGAAGAAGCCATCACGTCTTTTATCCACATCCGTTGCACATAAATCACTTTAAAAAAAATAAAATAATATACTAAAAACTGTAAACCGCGGTAAAATGGCGGATGACTGACGAGGCTTGAAGAGCAAAATGTATTTCAAACTGCTGCGATTTACAGTTTTTGTATATTTATTTTTTTATTTTTGAAGTGGTTTTAAGTTCGTCAGATGTGGATAAAAGACGCGATGTCTTGTTCTTCTCGTTCTATAAAATTCCAACACATTCCTGGCCTGGCCAATTGAAATCGCCCCAAAGCGTTGTAAATGAACTTTTACAGATACTCTGGGGGTTACCTGCATCGGACAAGCGTACCATTTAGAGAGAGAATCGAATCTCCTAGTTTCTTCATGCTTTACAAACTGGGCTGAACGCGATTTTGTCGATAGTGCGAACAGTTTAGGATATTACCGTAGCCAATAATTTCTTCTCTATCACTTTGTTCCTTTTAGTCAAGCAAATGTGAACATCATCGCCGGCTGTTGCATGGCCATGGGCTTGAGATTTGCAGGCTCTGCCAATCAAGAAGCTTTCAACTGCTTGGTATGTTATCTGTTCTGCCATCACAATAATCTGCTTGGCGTCGTAAAAGTCGTTTTCTAATCGAGTAGAAGGAACTGAATATAAAACCGTGTAACTAACACATGTGAGAAGCAGCGACATGGTAACGTCGTGGCTTTTAAGTTTTTCTCTTATGTTTTCCTATTGTTCAGAAACGGTTTTTTGTTTTATTTGATTTCAAGAACCTCATCGAATTTACATTTAAAGAGGTATCTATACAATGTTAGCAAGACGTTTTTTAGCTCTTCAGCTTATACTGGGCTGTCACTTTTCACCAAGGATCCCAGAAATGCAACTGAATGGAACAGTAATTTTCCGGGAATTTCTGTTGGCAGTTTTTGAAATTTTAAGTAGCTCCGTTGGTACAAACTGTCAGAAATTTGCACCATTTATTCATTTCTTCCATAACCAGTCTCTTATCAAGTAATGTAATAACCGTAAAACAAAACAAAAAACAGTTGGTTCGCTGGTTTTTGGAAGTCCTTACCGTTATTCAACGCTTATTCCAAGCGGTTGTTTTTGGCAATTTCACGTGACCACAAGGCGGCCATGTTGATTTTCCCCAACAATGAAATTTTTCTTATTATCTCGTGCAAATATTCCCTATAGGTTTGGAACAATAATGTGAAAATGAAAGTGAAGAATGATCATCGCAGTAAATTCCTCGCTCCCAATGTGTGGCTTCATAGCTCAGTTGGTAGAGCATCGCACCGGTATCGCGGAGGTCACGGGTTCGAATCCCGTTGAAGCCCTGATTTTTTTTCAGGCTTCTTCTTTCCAATTGCTTAAATTGGAAAATTTACTGCGATGATCATTCTTCACTTTCATCTACAACCGCAGTTCATATATGAATCATTTCATATAAACTTCACAATGTGAAAATGCGTGATATAAGGACCTCTGGACTCTGCTAAGCAGTTGAAATGTTCGCGGTTCATTTTTCAGATGCATTACACTAAACACTGTAAGGATCTGTTGAACAGCAACGCAGTGGAGCAGGTAACTATCATGCTGGCGACTGATATTAGGTAAAGTCGTTCACCGGCCTTGTAGGGAGGCGTGATGGCCTAATAATTAGTGCGTTGACCCGTCAGATCAAGCGTTCTTGGCTTATTGTGTTGTATCTTTTAGCAAGTCATTTAAATCTCGACGTGCCTCTCCCCACCCAAGAGTATAAAGTGCTACCGGCAAATTTAATGCTTGGGGGTAACCCTGGGATAGACTAGATTCCACAATAAAAATATTCCTAGCCGCTTTTTGTTAATGAAACCGGATATAAGCGACTGTCTAGCGGGCTACTAGATTCGAATGCAGACCTTACCTTTCTTTGTCTGATGGTCCAACATATCTCCTATAGGGTAGTTTGAGATGCTTTGCGGTGTCCCTGATTGGTTGTTACTTACGCGCGAAAATCCAAAATCAAGCAATTAGCCAATCAGGAACTCTAAAACTACGACATCAGTGTGGAATCTCGCGGGTCGAATGACACGTTTCGTAAGCGGTGAAAAATTCCGAGTGAGAATGGAGAGAGGAATTGGTTCCTCGAGCCTCCGAATAGACCACTTCCTAGTTACCTTGTGCCTCTGTGTCAAAACGAGTCTTCGTGCAAAACCTATCATATGAAAAGGAGTTTGATTTGCATGAAAATTAACCCGTAGGTGGAGCAGATATGAATGGTTTCGCACAGGCAAAAAGCAACTCGGAAGTGGCCTATTCGCCCCTCGCATATCGACATATCAAGACAATAAAGAGAAGGAAAAGAGACTGTTGAACTCCCTCCAAGTAACATTGTTAACTAAGTTGTTGTTTTTCAGGTTGGGAAGCCCACAGTTGAGACATGTCTAAACACCATTCTCTTGTCACTGGCTATGGTATGATGGCTATGATGTTTTTTCTTTTTTCAATTGGGGTAATCCCGTGGTGATTCTGTTTGCATAAAGGAACTGAGTCCATTTATTATCTTGCTGTAAATCTGAAACAGTTTGTTCGTATGTTGCTTTTCTGCAAAATGTATTCAGCATATTGAAATCTCTTTGTCATATAACTTGGTGCCAATCTTTGTCCCTGTTTGATTAAAGCTATTCTGGGCTCTTTAAATTAGTAAGTCGGCATTTTGATTGGAATCTGATTATAAGCTTATTTTTAGGTTTAATTTGGTAGGAGAGGGCTTTTTATCATGGTAGGGCCTTAATTTCGAAGAAACTTTGGTTCTGCAAAGTTAAGTTGTTCTCTAATCACTCTGCAGAGAAACGAGCACTAATCTTTTTCATAGTAAATATCATCAGACACAGAAAAGAATCAGGAATAAGCATCTCGTTTAATCCTAGCTAGACCAGGAATACAGGGCAATGCTAAAGTATAGTCATTTACAGGACAACCGTACGACATCTACCAAATTTCCGCGCACATATAGAAGTTTACGTCAAAATGTCTTAAATGAATTTCTTAAGGTTTTCTAGTTTTCCTTCCTCCTCAAAAACCAACATCTCCAAATTCCATTCGACCAGGATAGAGGACCCGCATAGAAACCTGTGGCTTCCTCTCTAAGAACTGCAATTTATTTTCATTCGGGGGAATTAATGGATACTTATCGAAAGTATCTGTACATCCAGTAAGAGCCTGAGGAACGAACTTTTTACTACAGTGAAACCTCTATTAAGCGAACACCCTCGGGACCTTCCGTCCGCTTAAGAGAGGGTTTATAACAATTGCGCAATGTTTGTTAACAATTAACATTCAACGGTTCGTCTGTACTGTAATAAAGTTCCAGGTTGTTAACGAAGCTATTCAGAGTTCAAGTTCATCAGCTTTCATTGGCAACATTAATTTTTTTGTAACCGCTTAATAGAGGTTTCTCTGTATATTCTTTGCGTCCAAAACCATCATAGAAAATATGCTGTAATTTGTCACTGTCTGGGATTTCAATGTTGGCAGGTCATGGCGGGAACTGGTAACCTTGATGTACTCCGGATTGCTCGTCAGCTGCGCAAGAGACATTCCCCGGATGTACCGTATGGAAGTCACATGGCTGTTCACATGGCAATTGGTCTTCTGTTCATTGGAGGGGGAAGGTAAAATTTCTTTTATGAAATACTCTTACACTGACTCTTTTCACCAGAATGTATCAAATTAGGTATTGGCGACATTGGTAAAATGTTGGGGAATATTTGGGGGGAGGGACTTGGGGGAGGTCGACGGGAGGGGTCACTAGATTGCGAATGCTGACAGATTTTTGCGGAACTGCCTGTTGTTGTACGCCGTCGAAAGCAGCCGTTTGCGAAGACGAGCCGAGAGACGATTTACGTGACGTTACAAATGAAAGTGTGAAACAACAGATGAAAATCCATCTGCGATCTGTTTTCTGCGATGGACTATAGCATCCCATCTAGGGAGAAGTAAATCAAGAACAGCTCCTCAGTGTCCCTTTTTAAACATAAACTAAAAACGTTCCTTTTTAAGAAAGCATTTTTATAACTTTTTAGCGATATTTTTTTATTTTTACTTTATTTGTCTTAAGTGTTTTTAATATTTCTAACTGTAAAGCGCTTTTGAACTTTTAGGATATTGGCGCTATATAAATATTTTATTATTTATTATTATTATTTAGAAGTAGAAATACTTCTGGTCACTTCATATAACAGAAACCGGAGATAAATACAGTCTGTGTTCACCACCTGCAGGACTTGTAAGAAAACTCATCTTATCTATTCTTGGGTCTTTTCCGCCCGTGGTGTATACAAGTTTGACCTTTTGGTTATTGCCTTTTTATGACATTACTTTCTACAGGTTCACCCTGAGCACAAGTGGTCCATCAATTGCGGCGTTAATATGCGCTTTTTATCCGAGATTTCCGATCTCTAGCACTGATAACAGGTAATAATTTAACTATGCTACCCTGAGGGTTTGTTGCTCACAAATCGCTCTCTCTTTTGAGATGTTCATTTGATAAATGATTGATGTGGAATTAATACACTGAAATCAATGTGGTGATCAAGAATTCAGTCATTGACAATTCCGTGCGGTTGGTTGGTGTCTCTCTTGTCCTCAGTGATCCTTATAATCACTGAATTTTCGTTGATCGCTTGGAAGCCGGCTTAAATTATCCGTTAAATGTATTTGTGTTTTCAGGTACCATCTGCAGGCGTTCCGACATTTGTACGTCTTGGCGACTGAGCCTCGAGTCCTTGTTCCTCGTGAGGTGGACACTAACAAGGCTTGTCATGTTCCGCTTGAAGTTACACTTAAGGTTTATACTCTTAATGGAAAATTATTTTTTTGTGTGATGTGTACTCTCCGTACACTCGTGAAACGGTACCCAGAAACAGACATAAGTGTATAAAAGTTGTCATAAGCGCTCATGACGCGAAAGAAAATATTTGAAAAGCTCTTTATTTTAGCTTCCCCACTCCACGTTCGCTTCTTTCCCTGGCCACGCACTCCTGTTTCCCCAGTCACGCATTCCTGTTTTCCTAGTCACGCATTCCTGTTTCCCTAGTCACACACTCCAGCTTCCCTGGTCGTGCACTCCTGTTTCTCTACCCACCTTTGCCAAGGTGGCATTTTTTCTTTTCATCACTCATTCCTCTCCAACGTTTATGGGAGAGTAATGCGTGACGAGTCTAAAGAAAAGTCTGCGTAGGAGCGTAAGAAATTACCCGTGGGTCAGAAGCAAGGATGTGTCTCCCGGTGACCCTGCGATAGACATGCATTCCATCCAGGGGGTAGGGATGAGGGTTACGAATACTATTAGTTGCGTTTAATGCTACAGAAACTGGGATAAGCCCCAGCGAAAAGGTCCACTGGCTTGAGGCAGACTATCTTTACCACTTCACTTTGGCAATCTTATTGGGTCAGCAGAGTGAAGTATTTTCCCCAGAGACTTCCAGACGTCACGTTTAGCACTCTGAACCACCTGGCCAAGGAACTATTATCATCATAGTTGAACAATTGTACACGTCGTCGTTCATGCGTCTTGTTTTTTTATCTTGCAGGAAACTCGTTTCTACCCAGAAACAACTTTAAAGCTGACTGCGCCCTGTATCCTACCTGAACTGCAGCTGATCAAAAAGGTATGTCGTTGCCCATTGCTTGCTGCACTCTGCCCGTGTAATTCTCATTACCCTTTTAGAAAGTGCTCTCTGTTTCAAGTGAGAGTTCATAGAAAGCTTGTGTCTCTGAATCAAGGTCAAACCGGGACAAACCCAGAGTAATTTAGTGCGTATTCCCAGCGTACAAAATATCAAATGATAGTTGTAACATCTGTGTTTATAAATTTCTATCTCAGATCCGTGTGGCTGGTTTGCGGTATTGGCCTGTTACAATAGATTTTACAGAAAACAAAGGCAGTGCAAGGTAAGAGAGTTACTCAAGCAGTTGTCTCTTTAGGAAATGGGAGTGGGGGGATGGGGTTGGGGGTTGGAGAAGAGATTTGTTGACTAATTTGGAGTGTTTTCGCTGTTATTATTCACAGTTTGCTGACGGCCAACCAGGGTACGTTATTCGTGAAGAGGAGAACTGGTTTTTTGACTTATGCCGATGATCCTAAGGTGAGTGCTGCAATTCGTGGTGGTTCAATGAATCTTCTGTTGGCCTGAACCCGAAGGTTGGACAGAGACGCTTGCCTCAATGCAACAGCTATTATTCAGGGTTTCAAAATGATTTTTGACGTTTTCTTACAAGGCGTTTCTAGTAGGCCAAAAGTCCATTTTACAGTTGTGTGCTTAGTTACCTGGCCTATGAATGCAAGCGAGGCTGGAGGTGACCTTGTTTTGATACAGACCTCTGCTTTTCTCATTCAAATGCCACTAGTTAGCATAAGAACAACTTGATATACACAACAAAAGTAGTGAGGTCTTTTCAGCTCATTTGAAACTTTTTCACTGCTTGTAAGTTCAGATAAGCCAGGCTTGTAGAAAGCAGTTCATTATGAAAATAAGCGAATCAGCATAGTCAGCAACTTTTCGACATCGTTAACTATTTACTATTTTCAAAAGTTAACCATTTTCGCTTGCAAGTTCCATCGGAAACAAGACTTCCTTCCTCCCCGCCCACCCAATACCCCGTGCGAAGTTATACTCCCATGGCCTATAGCCTGGATTTTACGGTAGTCGTACTATATGTTGGACTAGGTAGCATCGTGTACAGGTTTTTCTTTACCTTGCATCTGACGCTTGTCAAAAAAAGTTGTAGAATTGTTTAGTTACATTAGACACTTTTCACGTTCACTAGGGACATCGTAACATCCTTGCCAAGACTTTTGCTGCGCAAACGGATCAGGTAAGAAGCCACTTTGATTTTGTTGATGTCAGAATGAAAATTCGATAACCTATAAAACTGCACTGAAGTTTGATGTCGATGTGAACAATACTTAATCAGTTGGACAACTCCAGTACGGTACTCGAACTGTTTACACACTAGCTTCTACCACTATGTCAGTCTTTATCTAAACAACCAGAAACCTGCGCGTAACTCCATGAAAATATTTTGTTATTTTTTTTCTTTGTAACAGCTCTCTTTTCTCATTTTGGTATTGTAGTGTTCTGTAGACATTCGGGACTCCCGTAGCGCGGGAAACGGTATTCACGCGAGGAAGCGGGAAGCGTGCTTGTGTGTACAAGCGTGTGTTTTGAGTGCGTCTGTGTGTTGCTCGAGTTTCTGGCCTTATTGGCTTCTAGGAATACTTCAAGAATCTTTTGTCTGTACGGTTAAATTCTAAATACTTAGTGACTGTGTTTCGATAAAACTATGCAACATCACTAGGAACGTTTTCTCTTTCTTTGTTAAATAGACAGAGGTGGTGCGGAGCTTTTCATCAGATCCGAACCTCATAGCGCTGGCAGAGTTGTTCGGTGACAAAGATAATTCAAACGACAGGGTAAGCTGACGGGAAAGAGACTGAGATAATTCAGGAGAAAAACAACTGACAAGAACAGTAGAGGAATTAAGCACGCCAATTTTTCAAACTCCGGCATTTTCTCTTGCACGGGCTAAATCTCTTATTCTTAATTTAAATTCACACTTGTTACAGTAAATATTACATTTACAGGCGGGCCAACATAATGCCAGTCCGTAAAGCGCTTATTTCGCTACCTATGTGGTGTAAAGCAACCTCAAATTAGAGCGGTTTTCAATTGAGTGTAGAAACCAAAACCAAGAAAATCACTCTAGCATGAAAGACTATATAGTGAAGAAATCAAAATTCGAGGTAATTGCATGTAGCTGACGCAAGCGCGTGAAAACGTGTGCGAACGCATCACGATTGGTTTTGGTTTTACCAAAAACTGGCGCGATCAGTTTATAAGCCAATCATGTAGCGTAGGGAGTGCAGAACCAATTACTTTTCCAGGGCCTCATGGTTAGTGCGCTCGCCTCCGGATCGATCGGTCCGGTTTTGAGCCCTGGCCATGGACATTGTGTTGTGTTCTTGAGCAAGACAATTTACTCTCACAGTGCCTCTCTCCATCCTGGTGTACAAATGGGTACTGGCGAATTCAATGCTTGGGGTAACCCTGCGATGAACTAGCATCCCATCCAGGGGGGAGTAGAAATATTTTTAGTCGCTTCATGCTACAAAAACCGGAGATATTATGAGCCATTTAGCTCGTGTGTAGTACATACTGCTCCTACTCAATTAAAAACCGCTCTAAGTAACATTACAGGTACATGATCGAATTGTGGAATATTATAGACAGCTCTATAGAGATTCTACCTCAGTAATCATTTTCTTTCCCAATTTTCCACTTCGTTCCTCGAAGGAGAGAAAGTTGAGCTCGTTCATTGCGTCTGCTTTGGTTGAAACTGTCACAGAGGAGAAACCTGAAGTTCTGATGACATTACTGCGCATGTGGCAGGTATTGTAGACCGGTGCATACTAGCGAACTGTTTCTTGTTTTGTTTTGTTTCTATAACAGCAGTCTCTTTAAATCGTTCCTCGCGTACTTTTGGAGAGATAGCAAATAAGTTGCTGTCCCACGTCACTTTCTTTAAACCTTTTGCCACAGAGTAGCACACTCGATAACAAGGGTTGAATTGGAAATATTCCTTAGAAAGACTTTCCAAGAAAGCCCAATATATCCCAAAAAATTTTCCTTTCGTCTTTGTACCGAAGCAGAGAAAATAAGTCGAGTTACCTGAGAATAATAGCGAGTTACGTAAACTACTGTGACGACAGTGAAGACAAAGTTGACAAACAGAAAAATTTGGTACGAAGAACAATGGCTAAACACGTGCGTTGTAAATCTTGATACGTTTCTATGCCGTTCTCTTCAAAACAACAACGTGAAAGGACCATATTGTTCGTTTTCTATAAAACGATAACCACGAAGGGAAATTATCAATACTTCTATTAAGAAATGAAAGCCTTCATCACATGTTGAGCTGGGGATAGTTCTGACACCAATAAACACAATGAACAGACCTAGAATTAAAAGTGGAATTTTTAAGTTGGCTGCTCTCGGCGTGGTTACGTAAAGTCATTGACAAGGCATTTCGACTTCGACGTTTCACCCAATCTCGTTCCTAAAGTCTGTGCGTTTTCGGTCAGCTGTGACTGTACGCTCGACGAAACCGGAGCCAGAAAATTCCGGTTCCGGTTTGATTGTGCTCATGCGTTCAAGCTTAACAACGGTTTCTGAACATGCGTGGATCAAGTAACCGTAGTGACTATTGCTGGCTCACTTCCAATTTCTCTCAGAGGTCTCGATTCGTTGGATGGCGATCTCTGGGAACGAGTTTGCGTTTCTCCCGCCAGAATGCCGACGGCTTACGGGAGCGCACTAGTGCCCATGCCCTCAGACTACACATCCCCACTCACGTGCTTTGAGTAAAATAAAGTTTGGTGAATTGAAGCAAATTATTATCCTGGCTCTCTTCTTGTAGATTATCCATAACCTGGAATGTCAACCTGATCCGGCCTCTGTGTGGCAGATGAAGTTAGTGCTGACTTTTTACAGGAATGCGTTTCCAAGAATTTCTAGGGGCATGCTCAGGAAGGTATGTTTTGTGCTACTAACACGCAGGTTCTAGATGTTGAAACCTTCGCCATTGTTCTTGAGCAAGACTGGTCCCCCAGTATCTCTTTTGTAACTCTTCAGGCAACTTTGTTAATGGTGTAGGTTTCTCGTGAGAGTGGGGTGACTTGCGATTAACATGCTCCCTCATTTAACACTAAAATGGATTGTCAGTTAGGTTAAGTTTGTTGCACTGGTAAATTGTAATGTGGGAGGCGCGGGCGCCTCATGGTTAGCGCCCTCGACGCCCGATCGAGCGGTCCGGGTTCAAGCCCTGGCCGGGGACCAAGCATTCTTAGGCAAGACACTTAACCACTTTCACAATGCATCTCTCCACCCAGGTGTATAAATAGGTACCGGCGAATTTAATGCTGGAGGGTAACCCCGCTTTGTACTATCATCCCATCCAGGGGGGAGTAGAAATATTCCTAGTCGTTTCGTGCTACTGAAACCGGAGATAAGCATCGGTCTGGCGGACCTCTAGGCTCGTATGCAGACTTTAACCTCACCTCATATTCCTGTAGTGTTGCATGGGTCGTATGCCCTTGGAAGTAACAGTGTACTTTGTCATTAATGCAAACCTCGTTTAACGAAATGGCCCAGCCAACTTCTTCTTGGACGAACTACAAACCAACAAGATTGAAGACCAGATGAGACCTTAAGTAAATTACATTGGTGTTAAATTTGTTTCCACTTCTTGGGTACAAGATAAATAATTAACATCAAGGTAGAGTTCACTAAAATTGTAATTCATTTTCTTCATAGCCTCTCGTTAACGCCGACTTCATCGAAGAATACAAGTTTCTTTTGGAAGAATCCATCGATCGCCTTATGCTGAAAGGTAAGCTTAGTTTCATTGTGACAGTTCTACACATATAAACAGGTATTAGACTTTATAATGCCCCAGCTCTAGTTTTGGAGTCAGAATGTGCTCAGATTGCAAAACTACATAAAAGAAATCACAAAAAAATCTGCATTATTTTTGCGATCAGAATGTATGACTGAGCCTGCGATTTTTAGCGGAGATTTTGTCTACCAGCGTGGCCTTCTTAGTGGTCTTGAAGTCTTATTTATCGGATAACGATATTTTTTTCTTAAGGGCCCATTAACCGATTTATGCGCGCGCCCGCGCGCGTTGTTAAGGAGGTGAAATTTCACTTCCGGTTACTTACGTCAGCCTGAGCGCGGAAAATAAAAACAACTCAATAACTTCCAAATTCGCTAACATTTTAGATGTTTTTCTTCGTGTTTCACAAAATGCAAAGTAAAAAAAGTACAAGCAGAGACAAAATAAGAAGAAGACAGGAAAACAAGAGCAATAGAGGGTCAAAACTAACTCTGTGTGGCTTTGTTTGATCTTACCGAAGTGCGCTGATATTGTAAATTGCGCACGCGCTGATAGGGTAACTTCCAATATATATCGGGCGCACTTCCGGTTTCTTTAAATGCTAAACGAAACGCGGTTTTTCATTAAATCCAGCCTTTTTCGACGGATTTCGATCAAAGCCAACTTTGGAAAGATAACTATGCATTCCTTTTTCAAAATCATGCTTTTTTCAGAAAATTACGCATTTTTTAATATTTTGAAATTCTCTCAAAATCTGACCTTTTAGAAATAAAACAAAATCTATGCATAGCGTAATGAGGATTTAAAGTAAAATATCAAATCAATGAAAAAAATCCCGATAAAGTAATTTGCCTGGGAGCCTTTGCGTTTTTTCACTATTAGTCACATGACCATGGGCGTGGCCTGGTGACGTCATCACTAGTGTTACTAATCATGAAAAAGTTAAAACACATGAAATAACTCTGAACTAGCTAAAAATGATGAGGTTATATGAGAATAAATTTTCCTCAGCAACGGTTCGAAAAGATCGGTTAATGGGCCCTTAGGTCGACACTCTTTCCGTTTCCAAAGGTAGATAGCCCTTGGGCGTTTCATAAATGACATCAACCGATTCTATAGAAACAGTTCGTCAGGCCCTGCACACTAATCTTGTGAAAGAGCTCTTCTATTATTTTAACTAAGTAGGATTTAGCTTACTGTAGCTGTTGTATTTATGAAGATTTTACAGTGTTTTAATAAATTAACAGACTACTACTGTTACGGCTACGTTTGCACAAGGGCTCAAAAGTAATTGAACTAATGCTGTCTTTTCTTGTAGACTCAATATCAGCAAGATCCTGTTACAGTGCCGAGGAACACAAACGCAGTTTCTGTCCTGCCATGTGCTGCTTTGCCGTTTACCATGAAGTTCCATTGCCACACGGTTTGCCGTCTTCTATCCAGCAAGGTGATGTGTTCGTGAGTCGTGTACTGAGGAGTTTCCACCGGTTATTTGGTTAGATAACCGATTGCAATTTTAAAAAACCGTGACACCTTAACTGGATTTGTCAACAAATGTTTAGGAAGTTTCACTGGATGCCAAGATCCTCGCTATCGTTAGCCGTCTCCACCCCCTCAAATGTTCCATTCTTCTACGACTTCCAAGCATTATTGTTGGGCTTCTTAGTCTTACAGAGTAAAGGGTCTCGGTTCAAAAACCCGACCAGGTAACCTGGCCTGGCAAGTAAATGGAAACGTGTGAAGAGTTAGTGAGGTCCCTTATCTATTGACTTACTGCAATTCTTCATTGAGACAGGGCCTTACATGAAACCCTTTCCCACTTTCTCAGTTCTTCATATATTATAATAGCCGTCTCATCTTTTTCCCATAATTCTTTGTCTCCATAGGTAGCGTTCCTAGTCTACCCGTGATGCTTCAGGACGTGGCTGATCTCCCTTTGGCAATGACTGCGTTACTGCGACTGCAGGCTCAGAGCTAGTTCCCAGCTTCATACCTGCGCAGAGAAAGATTGTCACTGGTGCGCAGTGGACTCGAACAAACTGGAACGATTAACGTCGAAAACATCAAGAGTTATAAAGACTGATCGATCCTCTGTCCGCAGACTCGTCTGTAAATCAGACACGGAGTTAAGCCCTGCCTTTCTTCAAACGAGTCTTCGCGCGAATCCATTCATATGAAAATGTGTTTCCTCTACAGTTTCATTTTCATATGAAAGGTTTTGCACGTGGACTCGTTTTGAAACAGAGACAAAGGTAACTCGGAAATGTTCAATTCATTACTTCGTCCGATCTCCGGATCGGACAACGAGGATAAAATAAATCGAGAGGACTTGGGATAGCGAAACAGCGAACACTCACCCCAGTGTCTTCTCCTTTTTTCCTTTCTCGTTTGCCTCCATTTCGCTCTTTGGCGCAAATCGGCGAGCATGGGAATAGTAAAGTTTTGAACAGGCTAAATCGAAGGCAGGCCGTTATCTGTCTGCTACAGAAACAAGTAATTGTAGAAGATGAAATAAATATTTACAGTTGTTTTTCTTATTGATTTTGAACTGTTTTAGTGTCTTTGTCAAACCATTTATTTAAACGTTCTTAAATTGCTGCGCTCGAGTTCTTGAATGATCACGTGTATAAAGAATTAGTTAAAAGAAAACATAAGCGATGACGAGAACGCATTTTTTAAGTTTACCCAAAATATACCCAACGAGCCCCGTCCATTTTTTTATTCCGCAAGCCCCAGAAACGATTCACGCTAGTTTGTGAGGAATTTTATATTGATACGTTTGAAATTAATGCAGCTGTCATATTGAGCGTTAGTCGTCCCTAAGCGAATTGAGCGGTTTTCAATTGAGTGTCGTAAAACCAAAATCAAACCAATTACTTACCAATTGGAATACTCAGCCAATCTAAAACTATCGTAAAACCAAAACCAAAACCAAAGTAATTGTCTGATTACTTTCGACACTCAACTGAAAACCGCTCTATCAGAAAAGCGAGTTCTTGTCGATCCTAAACAACAGTTTAGATCTTGGTTTTTCATTGCCGGATGTGATATACTATTTTTCACTGCACTAGTTTGTTGAATTTGGTTACCTGACAATACATATATGTTATTGGACTGGCGTGTGGTCAGTATTGGAGAAACTTTGGCCGAGCTCTGTTTTGTTTTTGTTTTTTTTGGCAGGTTGTAAACTTCGCAAATACTGATCGAACAATTTAGTTCAATGAAGTATTATAATTGCTCGTTTTAATCTGCTGATAAATTGATGGGTCTTCGTGAGTCACTCTTGGTGAATGCGTGCGCGAAAGGTCTCAATTTATTCAGGTTTCTCACGCCGCTTTTGTCCTCTAAACATGAGGGTAAAACGTTTTCTACTTTACAAAAGAACTTTGTTTAGTTTGTGCAATGAATTGAAACAACAATTCGCCGAAATTAATAGCTGTTATTACAGTTGAGTCTGCAGTCAAATATTCCTTTGTTTAAAAGGCATACAAACGAGGCGAACGGGTTAATACAAAGCAAAATTGACCCTTTCGCCTCGTTTGTATGTCAAACCGCTGATAACTTCAATAACAGCTATTCGTGAGTGGTCCATAATGGCGCTTCATCTTAGAGGTCAATATGGGGGGTTCACCTCAGAGCTTCATCGTAGCGCTCAATCTCAGCGCTCCATCTTAGAGGTCCGTATTGCAGAATTCAGACCGCGGATGAGACGAATCATTGTTGTCCTTTTCAACGCGGACCAGTTCAGCCATATAATATTATTTGTTTTCGGTCATCCTTTACTACAGTCGAACCTCCACTAACGGCAACTTCCCTACAACGGCCACCCTTTTTCTTCTCCCGTGGACAGTCCACACATTCACTCTTATTTTAACCTTTCTACAACGGTAACCTCTCCGCAAGAGCCACTTTTTCTGGTCCTGGTGGACAGTCCATACATTCACTCTTCCTTTCCACCACCTCTCCACAACGCAAACGATTTTCCCTTGTCTCCAAAGTGGCCGTTTTGGAGAGGTTAGACTGAAATTTCCAAAACTTTTCCTTCATTAGTGTCAACGATATTGTGAGAAATTTGACACTGATAACTTGAACCTAAGAAAGTACGGTGCCATTTGCTAAGTATTGCTGTCTCCTTTGCTAGATGCTGTTTTTTCTTTTTTCTTTAAATTCATAAGATTGTATTTGTAAATCGGTTGCCCGACAAAGACAACGATTCCACATTGATTACAAGCTTAGTACGCTTAATGTAGTAAAGGAATGTTTTTAGTGATGGTTTGTCCAGTTTTAATGTACTAGTCTATCTCTTTTGCATGTCAGGTCATGTCTTTCATTATAATCCTTTTTTTATAATAAATAGCTTCCGCGGACGATAACAAATTGTTCAATTCACTCTGTGACATCCCTTACGCTGAAAGGTTTTCAACTGCATTACCTGAAGATACAATTATGCAATGCGTGCCTACTTTTACCCCAGTCTTCAGCGGATTTTCTCAAGTAAACTCCAGTCCCTCTCTTGATGACGCTGCGCGTACAGATTGGCACTACAAACTTTTCGCGCCATTTTCGACGACACGAAAAAAAATGGCTGCCACCGTTCGAGGAAAGATAGTTTCTACGTTCAAATTACACGGCCTCTCGCTCAAGACAGACGCATCAAAATTCCTCACAGAGGTTTTGAGTCCCTTGACTGAAGTTGAGCTGGAAGATTGGCTCGATAAAATAGTAGAAGGCGTCCAAAAGCAGCCATTGACTTCTTCACTCGTCGACCGTGAAATCGCCGAGCAGGCTGTTCAAGACTGCAGCCAGTCTTCTGAAGACGACAACGACAAAGCTTTCACCATCATCGATGCTTTCAGTGTGCCAAGGTTCACGTTTAATCCGGACAGGAAAAAGTTTCTCCCGAGCGGTGGCTCCGTGTCGCTGCACGCCAATAATCCGAATGCCAAATCGGAGGTGTTTAGAGAAAGGTACAACATCCTTCATCAGAGGACCATGAGACACGAGTTGTTTTCGCCCGTGGTAGAAGGAGCTAACCAAAGTCAAGTGGCCGAGAAATTTGCTCTCAAGACAGTGGAGTTCTTGCTGGGGAGCACTGCTAACTTGGGGCAACTTATCGTACTGGGCATGATGACACAGATTAAGGAGGGGAAATACTACCTGGAGGACCCTACTGGTGTTGTAGAACTTGACTTGAGACAGGCTAATTTTCACACAGGCCTCTACACAGAAAACTGCTTTGTGCTTGCAGAAGGGACCTATGAAGAGGGCGTGTTTCGCATCAAGGCTTTGGGTTTTCCCCCGGCAGAACCTGGTCAGGTGACCAGGAATCACTTCGGCAGTGTCAACTTTTTTGGCGGTCCTTCCTCCACCAGCCTGAAGGCTTCAGTAAAGCTTAAAGCCGTGGAGAGAGAAAATCACAATGCCATGTTTGTGATGTTGTCAGATGTTTGGTTAGACCAGCCCAGGGTCATGGAGAAGCTGCGTGCGCTGTTCTCAGGTTACTCTACAATGCCCCCAGCCATGTTCATTCTGTGTGGTAACTTCACCTCTGAACCACATGGCCCCAGTCACTATCACACTCTAAAAAGGTCATTCCAAGGTTTTGCCAAACTGGTGGCAGAGTTTCCACCATTAATAGAAAACAGTCGCTTTGTGTTCGTGCCTGGACCACAAGACCCAGGACCTGGTAACATTCTTCCAAGACCACCAATTCCTTCTATATTCACTTCAGCAGTCACTGAAAAGGTCCCTCTCAGTGTATTTATGACCAACCCATGCAGGATTCAGTACTGCACACAGGAGATCATTGTATTTCGAGAAGACCTTGTGAACAAGATGTGTCGTAACTCAATTAATTTACCCACAGAATTGAAAGACATCCCTGTGCAGTTAGTGAAGACAATCTTAGCACAAGCACACATTTGCCCCATCCCACCCCATGTAAGGCCTATTTACTGGACTCAGGACCACTCCCTCAGGGTGTATCCAGTTCCAGATCTCATGATTTTGGCCGACAAGTATGATCCTTATACCTGCTCTAGTTTAGAATGCACTTGTACAAATCCCAGTTCCTTTGCTAGAAATGAGTTTGCATTCAAAGTGTACTGGCCTTCAACCAGAGAGCTTGAGGACTGCAAAATTACTGACTAGTATTCTGTATAAACGCTTCATTCTGGAAAACTCAGTGGATTTAAGGAAACTTAAACCATGATTGTAAAAATATGTAAATAAGGAACTCAAGGCTTTTGATAAGAGAAGTTTCAATATATTTCCCTTATCGGCACCAAGTTGTAGGTCTTTCCTGTTGAAGTATAGTTAATGTTAAAGAACTGAGATCAGGGAGAAAGTACTCACAAAGAATTGCTGAGAAACCAAAGGATTATTAAGTAATAATAATCAAAGCTGCTGTTGTTGAAACAAGACTCAAAGTTAATCAGCAGAGTTGTTACCAAGCCAACAAGCATCTTGGACAGAATGAAACATTGAGGATTCATAAACAAATGAAAGTTAGACTGGTTATGTGTTCAAGTACAACTAGTCATGATGTTTAGGAACTAAATGAGACAAAATGTATATATGCAACCAGCTAGTTGATAACTGAGTCCTGTTAAGTTGGCAGGCAGCAAGAATTGCATGTAAGAATTGCATGTGTTTGAGTGAATATGAAATTGTAGTGTTTGATTTTTGAAGAAAAGGCATTTGCCAAGGTGTTGTATTAATGAGAAAAATAATGCCCAGCAAAAAAGAAAAACTTATTACTTTACTGTGATATCACCTATTTTTTATGCTACCTATTTTATGATGTCAGTGGATATCTATCGCATGACCTCCCCATCACTAAAATATGGTCATTGAAACTTGATACCAGAAATTTTCAAGACAGGTTGAAGTGTGAGATTTTATGATGATTTGAAGAAGTTAGAGAATTGTATGCTAGATGACAAAGCATCTCTTTTGGCAACTATTTTGATACTGATGGCCATAAAAATTCAACCATGCAACCTTTGTAGGTTTTTTAAAACAGCTCCCTTTATTTTTGCAAGAAATTTATCAGGTAAACACACAAAATCACTTGATCATAAATTCCACAAAATCATAAATGAAGGTATGCAGGAAATTCAAACCCAAAAAGATTGAAGCAGTCATCCTTTTCTTTTCCCTTTTCATGAACATTTTTTGCAATTTGACAAAAAGTGGTTTCAACAGAAAAAATTAAAATTCCAAGAAAGCTGCCTTCTTATTACACATGGTAATATTATTATTACGTTTGATTTTATAAATACCGTTTATCTTTTGGAACATAATATACTGATCATGAAGGAGAAAGCTAAGAAATAAGAATTATTGATGTATGGGAAAAAATAAAATGACGTCATAAGTCGTCATTACCTTGCGTCACGCAAACATGGGATTAGTCACGGATGAGATCTATTTTAGCTCCAGCATAGTTACAAGTCATTCGTCTTCCTTCATCGTAGAGGCAAACGTAGCTGTTGTGAAACATGGGAACCGTAAAAGCGGGATATCTCCACAAACTAAGTAAGTATTTTGCAAACAAGCACAAAAAGTCGTTGTAGGGGAACTACACTAATGCTAAGCTCATTCTAGGTGGATTTTTCAAGAACTCTTGGAAAAGAAGATACTTCGTTTTGTACCAAGATGGCGTGTTCTCGTATTATCAGGATTCGAAAGACAAGGAATGCGATGGAAAAATTCACATGAAAACAGAATGTCGTCGAATAAACGTTGGCCATGCCGTTGGAGAAGGGGTTAAACCACCTAAAGACAGTGATATCAATGCTATGTTCTGTGTTTCGTCGCCTGAGCGGACATGGTACCTCTACGCAGAAACGGAGAGTGACGCAAGGTATAAAACAAACTTTTTGGACAAGCTTAGCTTGTATTTGTCATGTCGACCTGTTTTCCTTGATAATCTTACTTTTCGTGACAATATGCTAAAGAGAGAAAGATTTTTGAAGATACAGAACGAAAGCAAATATCTCTCCAAAGCGCTTTTGTAGGATAAGCTTATAAACTCAAGCTTACCAAATTAAATTGGATATGTTGGTATCACTGAAGGTGCTTGGAAAACCTGAAAAGCGGACGAAAGTGCTCTGGTTTAAGAGGCAGAGAATAGCACGTTGGTTAGGCAGAATTGAGAGGATTTATTTACCATAAAATCCCAGTGAGAAACCGGGTAGAAACCTAATTGCTCCGCAAGCTGATTGACAAATTGGCTTGTAAACAGGTGATATCGGGAGGGGGGGGGGGGGAGCCACTTGAGTAACCAGGATTGTAGTTCTACATTATGTATGAATATCTTCTTCAAAAAAACTTGTTCATGCAGAATGATTGCCATGAACTGGACACCTGCTTTGCCCTGCCCCTAGGCTCGATTACCGGCCACTGTTTTAGGAAATGAGCCCCCACTCACCCCCTTGGAGAGGAACATCAAACCTACCCTGCCCCCCCCCCCCCAATTCCCTAATTAATTTCACATAAATGTCTACATACATAGTAATAGGAGCCCTTTTTTCTTTATATACACAACACTGAAAAGGGAGAGAGAGGAATAACATAATATTCTTTCCTGCTTCTAGCGTAATGAGAAAAGGCCCTTGCAAACATTTTGTCCAGGTTTCCTGTAGCTCAATGAAAGCCATGTTACTGTTGATGAAACTCGTAAGTAAATAGGCTGAATGACTGGCTGACCAAAACATCTTTTCCTTGGAAGACAATTTTATGTCAACAGACTGATCAACTTAACAAAACATGCATGTCTCTGTAGGAGAGAGGGCAGATGACTTTTAGCAAATATTATACATTGCACAAATCTTAACATATGTTATTATTATAATAATAATGTGTTTCACCTAATTTGTCTTCCTCAGAAAACCTGACTAATCTGACTAGTTTCATATAAGTTTCATATAAGTTGCAAAAATGACATTATCTTGATTATTGATAATAATAATAATAATAACGGTATTTATATAGCGCATTTCCATATGCTCAATGCGCTTTACAACACTTTGCGGGGGTCTTAGACAGACTGCAATTGAGCAGTTTACAACGAATGAAGATTTATTTTTTACAGATGCCCCCAATGTAATTTCGGAACAAGACCAGGCCACAACACCGGGAACTCCATGCCCTACTCTTTGTGATAACTATTAATAAGACTTTCCTCTTTTATTAAAAACAGGGAATGGATTTCACTCTTAGAGCAAGCTCGGGTTCCAGTAAGTACTGAATGTTGTGCCTTAATTTACTTAACGTTAGGATTTTGAGGGGTCTTTGTTTTCGACGTCTTTGTTTTTGAGCTCTCCATTTTCTAGGGGGTCTTCATTTTCTTGGGGGTCTTTGTTTTCTAGGGGGTCTTAGGTCTTCACTTTCTAGGCACTCTAACAACTATGTAATGCAGAAGCTAGAAATTGGTTGTTTTCATCTGACTGGATGAGCGTAGGCAAGATTGGTTATCAGTTGTAGTCAGGGTCGTAATCAGAAGTGCAGCGTGACTACTGATATAATCTAGTTAAGATCAAACTAACGAAGTCAGAAGTAGAACTTAAATCGATTCCACTTATGACTCTGTTGGTTATGACCTAGTGAAAACTGCATTGTGGAAGTGGGAAGCAGTGGAAGAATTAACCAATCATGTAGTCCAGTTCTGGCCCTCTCTCTGTCACACATTGCTATGCTCTTGGAGACAGAGTCCCTCTCTCCGAGAGCATAGGGTTGCTTGGCAGAGAAAGGGTCAGAACTGGACTAACCGGTCATGATGCTTGATTCTGGGTTTAGGGATTCTTTATTTATTTCTTCAACCTCTGCTTCCGAATCCAAGAATCAGAATAAAATGGAAATGTTCTGTTTTTTCTGACCCTGATTCTGTTGAGATAATTTTATGGCTTCATTTACATCTCCAATTTTTGATTTTCACTAGACTGTAAGCACTCGTAAAAACAGCCTTTGAACGTCAGATGTGCAAAATTTGTCTGGTTGGACAACACAGCTACAAGATAAAATGCATAAAGCTAATCCTTACCTTGTCGTGCATTTTGAGCTACATGTGTTTAGTATTACGTTATAAACTCACACTCGCTCATCCTCCCAATTCATGGGACACAAGGCCTTATGTTTACTGGTAATTATTCATTTTACACTTTAAAAGGGAAGAAATGTTCGAATGTACATGTAACGAAAAAATCCTGCATGTTTTTTGTAAGTTGCCATGAACCAAAATTTATGTCAGAAACGGAAGCCATTTTCTAAAGATGCTTGAAACTAAAGCAATTTTATCTGTTGATTTGTCTTGTTTATTCCTTTGTTAGCTTACATATGGTGGGCCACAGAATCCACCAGTGCCCAGACCTTCATATCCATCATATGGTGCTCCAAATGCTGCTGCATATGGTGCTGCACCTAACCCTGCTCCTTATGGTGCTGCACCAAGCGTTCCTGGAGGAGGTGCACATCCACCACCCATTGGTTTTAATCCATCTGTTGTTCATGGAGCTTCATCCCGTAAGCTATTGTTATATACTAGAGGATATTACACAGTGGCGGGAAGATATGAACTTTATTTTCGCATGGTATAAACAATATTTTACAAATGAGCACAGTGGGTTTATTAGTAAAAGATTGTTTTAAACACGAGATAATTAAATTCATATCTTCAACCACTGTGTAATTATTTTATTTATATTATACAGTCCAACTGACTGTTTGCAATATCATCACTAGTGAGGATATGAAAAATATGCCTCTTCAGTCCTGGATATAGTTATTCATGAATTTTATGAGCCAAATAGAACACTGTTTCAACAGAAAAGCTCTTTCAGCTGATCGAAAAAGGCAGAAATAGTTCATGAGTAAAGTTTGCAGTCTGACTATTAGGGTAGCTACATATAGTATAGCAATATATACAGCTGTAGCTGTATATACCTTTATATAGTGGGAGGCACGTTGACCTCATGGCTAGTGCGCTCTACTCCGGATTGAGTGGTTCCAGGTTTGAGCCCTGGGTGGGGACATTGTGCTGTGTTCTTGGGCAAGACGCTACTCTCACAGTGCCTCTCTATGTCCCAGATATATAAATGGGTAAGGTCAAATTCAATACTGAGGGTTACCTTGTGATGGACTAGCATCCCATTCAGGGGTAGTAGAAATACTCCTAGTTGTTTCATGCTACAGAAATCGGAGATGAGCACTGACCTGATGGGCAAATTGGCTTGTATGGAGACTTTACCATGTTACTAAATCACTGAAAACTTTAATTCACTTTTTTTTCTTGACAATGTCATTTGTTAAACAATATTTCTGTTTATCTCTATCAATAGCTGGTCCTCCTCCGCCATACTCTCAAGGGCCTCCTCAGCCACAGGGAGCCTATGGGCAGCCACCTCCATATCCATCAGGTCCACCACCACCCAGATATGCACCAACTCCTTACCCTCAGCCAATTGCTCCACAGCAGCCGAGCTACTCATCACAAGCTTACCCTCAACAACCCCCAGGAGGGTACCCACAGCAGGCTCATGGACAATACTATCCCACCCCTCCCCCGGGTCAATATCCACAGCAACAGTACTATGGCAACCCAGCTCATCACACGACATATGTACAAGGTGGTAAGCCACAGACAGTGTATATGCAACAGCCACCACAGCAACATAGTGGCCGCAATAAAATGATGATGGGTGCTGCAGCAGGAGTCGTCGGTGGAGCAGCAATGGGATATATGTTGGGACACACTGTAGGGGGGTTTGGACATCATGGTTTTGGAGGATGGGGTTCAGACCATTCATGGTCTTCAGGAGGCAGTTTTGACTGTGGTTTTGACTAAGAATTAACTAGTCTTATAAATGTTTTACACTGGTCAAAGTGTCAAGTTTACATAGGGTTAAGGTCTTTTGGATTTCTGGTAATTTGTATTTATCATTATTTATAAAATATTATTTTTCACTTTTGAAGTGAACATGACTCATCAGTAATGAAAAAAATTAGCATTTCCCACATCTTAACATGACAAATGTGGAATGTACACTAATTTCCTTAGCGGTAAACTGTATGCAACATGCTGCCTTGTAAATTTCAGTTAATTTTTTTATGTCTTTTTACTTTATTCTAGACACAAAAATTATAGAAACCAGAACTACTTTAAGTTTATGACAGATCCTAGTTTTTAGTGTGGGTTACAAAAGTATTCGACTTGATTCGTAGACTGTAATAGTAGGAAAATGTCCTGACAAAATTATAACAGAATGATTCACTTGAGGAGAATTCTAGAAAATAAATTGATTGTAACAGGAAGAACTGACACTGACTTTGAGGGTAAAAATTTTAAATAATTTATCAATAAATATCAGAGAGATATTATCATATCAGGTAGTGACTACCCTGCAAGCAGTTGCTTTCCCCCATGCCAATGCTACACTACAAACAAGAGAGAAACTCTCTTGTTTGGCGTAGGAGAAACCAACTGCTTGTAGGGTGGTTAGTGACCAAATAGAAAAGGAAAATTGAAAATATCTCACTTTAACAACTTTAAAGGAGCTCAGTCACACTATTTGGAGTTATTTTGGCCACATACAAAATAACCTTTAAATTGAAGGAAACCTGAAAATAGTAGTTTACTGAGATAGGAAAACACCAAAGAGATAATAATAAACCATAAAGGAACAAGGATGGTTGTGGATGGAGAAGATTAACATGGATTACAAACAACAAACTTGAGAAATTTAGGCTACACTTTTGAAGATGCGCAATTTGTGCCATATAGCTTGTTTGATATGTGCTTCTATAGCGCTGTAAAAACGTGGCTTTCTGCTAGGAAGTGCATGCTTAGATGTACGTTTTAATTGTTATCTAAACTAAAGACTTTTCTTATAACTATGTCCATAATAAACAGCAGAAGACAATTACATAATAGTTGTACATAATGAATTTAGTAGGAATCTGTATTCAGCAGAGTACAAAAGTAAAGATTGTAGTGAATTTTTTTGTCGACTTGTTCAGTGGGGTATGCACGCATTGCAGGCCTATGACGCTTGCTGGCAGTGTTATTATGGTCAAGTATTAGTATGCAATATTGCTGTGCAGATTTACCTATTATTTCGCACTTTTACTTGACTATATATTTGCAAAATACACTACAGCTCACGCAGTGACTTGTGACTTAAGGGGAATATCTTTAAAAAATTATGGCATAATCAAAGTGTATTCAAGACATTTGATTTTAAACAGTGATGTCTTCATTTTGTTTTATCCATTATCTAATGCCATTGTGTAAATAAAAATATTGTGCATAAATTATGAGTTAGTCAATCATGTGGCATATTCTAAAAGAGAGTTGAATGCCATTGTTCACATTAAGAGTGTCTGAAAACAGATCCTGTCAGACATACATGTAAAAGTGCAATTTTTAACTAGAACAAAACTGCAAAATTTAGTTGTTCTGCTGAGAAAGTCTAAATGACTTAAAATTAAAGCTACCCTAAGGCAGGCTCATTATTAATTATAGAGAGCTTAAGCAAACCACATAGGCAACGGCTATGAGAACGCCACCAAAAAAGGTTTAATAAGTAAAACAATGGCTGTGCATGTGCGTTTTAAATGTTTACAATACATTTCTTAGCATTCCTCTGCAAAACAACAATGTGAAATGACTAGTAAGTTCTGCATACTTTGGAGAACACAAACAGCAGTGCCTAATTTTTTGCACATTTATTTGGAATTGAACACCGGAGTTACATATTTAGCTTGAGCAAGTTCTGTGACCAACAGGCTCGTACACTGAACAGATCTTGACAATTGAAAAGTTCAAAGGTAACATATAAATTCACTTTTTACTAGGCATTCTCTTCAGGGTCCTGCCGTCATTGCTTAAGCTCACTATTAACATGAATTAATACAACCCTTCAGAAGTAAACAATCTCACTTTTTAGTTCTGGAAAGGACATAAATTCCTGCTTTAAGTCCTCCCAGATTGATCCACAAAGTCACATCCTTTTTCCATTGTGCTGACCTGTTAAGCACCTGCCCCATAACTCTCTTGTCTTGAGTAAGTAACACAGCTCTGCCACTTTCAGTGAGACAGACTCGTGCCATTTCCTCAAGCGCTTTAGGATACAGTTTCCAGTTTTCATGTTTAGATCCACTCTTCTTACCAAATGGCAAGTCAGAAATGAAGACATCAACACTGTTTGATTTGAGAGGAAGATTGCAAACATCCCACTGATAAATGTCAAGGGGGAGGGTTTTCCTGTTGAGAAATTAAAAGTTCTTATGGCAGTTTGGCAGTTGTTAATCCTAAATATCTTTTTTGGGTAAATTTGCTTGACAAGTTTTGACCAAAAAATCCTCTCTCCCCATCCCAAACAATCAGACTAATTGCTAATAGATAACCACTTAAAAAAACTTAATACACTTACCGGTACACTTGCCCTTGAACAAAATAATAAATTTAAAACACAAGTATCTTGTATAAGAACACCATGCTAGGAAGGCTGACTGAACTCACCACTGTGTGTTAGTCTTGGTTTAAATCGGCTAAATGTAAATGCCGCATCTTGTCAGTAACTTGACAAGATCCAAATTTCATATAAAATAGTAGTCCTTTCTGAGATGACCAAAGACTGAATTCTAACTTCTACATTAATCTGTTTCATTGTATTTGTGCCAAATAGGTAAGTAGGTGTTACAAGCCACTGCCCGCTGTTGGGAGTATGTTGAGGATAGCGGTAAATCCTTTATATCTTATACTGTAGTCTATATTAAGATTTTCCTTACTTTCCATCCAGCTGTTGTTTAACCACATTCTGTACATTTGCTAACGTCCTAGGAGGAGCTAAATCATGATGGTCTCCACACAAGTGCAAAGATGCAGGCCAATTCAATGCACCCTCAATAGGGATGGAACCTCCACCGCACATAGGGTCACACACAATTTCACCTGGTGAAGCAATCAATATCAGTGGCAACAACAATTTTTTTTGATCAAAGAGGGTTTGTATCATATACTGTAAAATATGTGTGATATCACATTTCAGGTTTAACAAGGTCCATGCACACCAGGAGCATTTTATTAACCTCCTAAATTGTTACCCATTTAAAACCTTTGCTGCCCCAACCTTGTCCTGGCAACCAAAACTAGCGAACCCTCCTTTCATCAAGTTGCTTTAGAGAATGCAAGAGGGCAAGTCTAAAACTGAGGTGAGGGGTGAGAGGTATGGGGTGTGCCTGGCTCAGGTTAGCCTCAGGGTTGTCAAAATGTTTTGAAGTGCAAGTAGGCGGCATTATTGATGCAGTAGGTGGCTGATTAGGTGCCTGAGTAGGCGATTTCTAACAAATCAGATGAGCAGCCCAGCAAAGTAGCTGACTGAGACCATGAATTAGATGGTGATTTAGGATGGCAGCTGGCTAACTCTGGCAACCTTGTAGTCTGTTTACGGTTAAGAATGGTACTGGCAACAAGGATGTTGTCAAGAATGATTATGGCAACAACCCTTAATCCTGCCACCTGTCTATTGTAGACCTTCTGACACAAGACAGATGTCACGACCTACCTGGCTGAATATTTGCCAATGAGAGCATGCAGTAGGCTATTGATGACTTCAACGTTGTTGGACCAAAGTGAGCTATGTTCCGTTTTCCTCTAGTTTCCTTTGTCAGTGCAATACCAACAACAACACTGTTATCAACAATGTTGAGGAGAACTTCTATATCTGGATTGGTGAGATCCACGCGCCAGCCAAACCAGTCATTTATTCCACCTCCAAACTTGGCTGCAGCTTCAGGGGATGAGAAGCTATGGCTGTTGCCAGTACGTGTGCATGTAACACGGAATTTTGGTAACAAGGCTGGACTCTCTGCAGGAACGTCACTTGACAAAGGTACAGAAAGTGCTTCTGAAGTTGCTACTAATGTAGTGTCATCCTTACTGTTGGTTGTCTCATTATCAAAACCTCCATTCCCGTGTTTCATTCTTTTAGCTGGAGCTTCTCTAACGCTGTCAACCGAAGACTCGCCATCATTATCTCCGTTATCCTCGCCGATAGCTTGAGTTTTGTTGTCTGTAACATGAATATTCAGTGCATTGTTTTCACCTAGGTTCTCACTTTTTAAAAGTATCCCGGAATACTCCGTAAACTGCTTCCACAGAGAAAGAGCCAAGTTCCAGTCAAGATCTTGAGGTAGTTTGTAGAGTTTTTCAAGAATATTCGGGTCATAACAATCGAGTTCCTCGCTGTTGTCTTCTTGGAATTCCTTCACCACTACAAACAAGTTCTCGATAGATCTCAGCGACTTCAACTCTGAAAACGAATTTGCTGGAATATCAAAATAGATTCGGCCTCTTCCTTCCCTTATTGACTTACAGCCGAGCCTCTCTTTGCACTCCTTGGCGGCAACCGATTCTAAACCAGTAGAGACTGTAGCACACACAACGACGCTAAAACCGTCCGCCATCTTTGGACGAAGTGGAACATGTCGAGTACATACTTCGTGTAACAAACATCTCATATACTTTCCAAGTACAACATGGCGAATTTTTGAGTAGAAAGTACGTCTGCCTGTCGCAAACATCATGAAATAGACTGAGCAATCGTTACCTATGCCAGAAGAAAATTAGTTTTCGATGTTTCATCTGAAAAAATGAAAACAAATTCCGAGTCGATAAATGGCTCAGCCTTACTTGACTAGGTAAAACGCCGCTGGCTTTGAATCAGTTTGTTCATCCCCAGCCCCAGTCCCTTTCGCACTTTTATGCATTTATCCAAAATGCGTACATACCATGCTTTCCCGGCCACCACCATAAAGCTGGGGCGGATACAGGATTTTAGAGGATAAGGGGCTTCGAGATGTGGACCACCGAAGGCGATCTCCTTTAGCGGGGTTCAGGGGCAAAATTGAGGTCCTCAGTAATGGGATTTCCGGCATTTTGAGGCCAAGTCAGCATAACAAGGGGGGCTGCTGTTAGCCACCCTCCTGTTGAATTTGGCCTATAAAACTATCTCAAGTGAACGGGAAAGTGTTCAATGGCAATACACACCAGATTAGACTTCCAGGGAGGGAGGACTCCTTCTCCCATGTGATAAGGTCGGGGATGCTCGTCTGAGCATTGGAATTAAGAAAGAATCCTCCAAAGTTCGAGTAACAAGTGGACAAAAACTTGGCACCAAGATTTTTGACAACGTATTGCAAACTTCTGTGCGACTGTTTAAAATATCTTGTCAAAAGATATCATTTCTAGTACATGTAACAACACTATTCAATGTCGAAAGAAAAGTGGAATTGCATATGAAACACTTGAAAGTTACGGTGAAATAAAACTGATGATGAATTTTATTCATGTTTGCACAGTTTCTCTGAACTTTGAAATTTATTTTCTAGTGCTCCCATGGTTTTAGTATTATTTCAGGCAACTGTTGCTATCTTTAGGAATGCAAAAAGTGCTGTAATATACCTAAAATTATTCTGGTACAAGGTTTTTGTCCATTAAAAACTGAAATTGCTCAATTTCCTATTGGATTTAGTCTCAAATCCCAATGACAGCTTTCATTCCCAAATAGAATTCGAAACATTAGTCGTCACCATTTGCGTTCCCCCGACTCCGCAGAACTTGGTTATTTCACGTGCAGGTGCACAGCCATTGTTTAAACCTTTTATTTGGTGACATTCTCGTTGCCGAAGTCGTTGTGGTTTGCTAATAGCGCCTTCTGTTAGGAATTTTCCCAACAAAAGGTGCTAATCAACAACACCTTACCGCATCTGCCTATGTCAGCTTATGCTCAGGAATGCTTGTGCGTTAGTGAAAACCAGGTTTAAAAGATTTAAAAAATAATAATAATAATAATAATAATAATAAAACAGACAAGAAATCACACAGTTAATCCACTGTGGGGCAGTTTATTTTGCAGCAGTTTTGAGTCTATTTAAAGATTTTTCCTTGGTTGAATGTTTTTCCACCAAAGTCTCCTTCCATTAACAGGTACTCATTGATTATCTTCTTATGGTCTGGGTTATCCACGTCTAACTTGGTGAACTTGTACGAAGGCGCATCAATGTTCCAGTCTTCATTCAGCTGCAAGTAAGTGAGAATAACGTGACATGATTAACTTAATGCGTTAAAAGCAACAATGCTGTTTTCTGTTTCTAGGTAACCAGTGGTTCAACCGATAGCCAGTTTGCCCAATGTCAGTTTGTCCGGACTAAAACTCTTTTCCATGGACTGAAAGTTTCTAGAAAGTTATGCTTAAAATTTCTCTTTCTTTAAGCCAAGTGAAAAAGAGAACATTATGGGCATAATGAAACAAAATTACACAACACATGTTAATTTCTCTTTCTTTAATCCATTGACCTTGGAGGTAACAATCCGAGTGAACCGACAATAAGTCTGGGCAAAATGGCATCGAGTGAACTGGCTTTTGGGCAAAACGACCACAATCTGAATTCCTGTTTCAAGCAATGGTTATTGCGATTTAATAAGGGGTGGGGTTAGCGACCCAACTCCGTACAAAAACCCTTGCTATGGAAACCAAAACCAAAGAACAAGATGTCAATATTGCAAGGAATGAAGAGCCACAGACTCTAGGGATGATGACGGATGGCAGCCAAACCCAACCAGGTGCGGGCATCTTAAAAACGGATCTCCTTAACCCTAAATGAAAACTGCAGATAAGATGTTGGAATGTTAGAGCATCATATCAAACAGGAAAACTGAAGTCAGTATTAAAAAAGATGCAGAACTACTGCAATGAAGTTCTTTGTGTCAGTGAGACAAGATGGATAAACTCAGGAAAAAGATGGCTTTCTTCAAGACACACCATACTTTTCTGTGGCCAAAAACGGCCTTATGTGCAGACACGTAAGAAGAGGATTACATGGTAAGTAATCCCCCAAAACTGGAGTAATATTAGGAAACAATGGGACCGGAGAATGAAACCACAGTTTAAAACATCTCAAACAGTAACCACAAACACTTACGAATTCCTTTCTGAAACCTTTTTTAATGATTATCTCACGAGGGTTCTTCATTATAAACAAAAGAATTACAAGTGGAGCTTGGTGTGGCAAAGTGGAAGAAGCATAAAAATGTGGATAAGAAAATCTGGAAACCTATCAGAGCAAAAAAATTGGCCATGACGTCACTGTACGTACAATACTCCAATTTTACCAAAACAAAAAGTTACCTTATTTTAAAACACGCTTAGTGCTTTAAGAAAGAATAAACTTGTACTTGAAGCAGCAAAAATTTTCACTTTAAACACTAAACACTAGTTACAGCTGCCGAATCAAACTGGACCTTTCCAAAATCTCAAAAGAAATGCATGTTACTTCCTTATACAGAGCCCCTCATACAAGTACTGAACAGATTTCCACACATAGATTCAGTCCACTACTCTAAAAAGTAATAATCATCGAGGCTCATTCTTTAAAATGGTTCAACCACTCCTTAGCCTAACTCTTTACCTCACAAACACGGCTCAGTGTGTGTATCAAAAAAGCAACAACAGAAAACAATACAAAAATGTCAAATTTTAGACAATGGATTATTTTAGACCAAAAAAAAAAACAATGTATAACAGGACAAAGAAAAGATTTGTGGTGGAAAAAATGTCGCACCTGGAATGTTTGACACCTACCCTAAAGGCCAGCTCTTGTGTGCGGCAGATCCAAATACCAGAGATGGAGACATCACCATCCTTTCCAAAAACACACACACTGGCAAATGCAGTCTTGTGCAGTTTTTCTAGACGCTGAAACATGCCCCCTACCAAGTTGCAGGCCATAAAGACCCTTTTCAGCTCTTCATTGTACTGATACTCAGCCAGCCACACAGAAAAGTCTTCCTTGTTAAAATGTTCCCAGAAGTGTGGAATAGCCACTGTCTCCGTGTCTTTGTTTGAGTAGGTGCGCTTGAATTCATCCATGTCAAATGAGCTAATAAACAACAACAACAACAACAACAACAAAAAACAATCACAAAATTAAGATCAAAGAGAAACAAGAACTGGAGTTGTGGCCAGCTTCAATACACAGAGTTACATTAAATTTATTAGCAACAGTGATAGACTCCAGTAGTACTTGTAGCGTGTTACTGTAACTCCATAAAAATGCAGCAATACAACAGCAAGCATCAACTTGGTTTTCACCTAATAGAGATTATCTGTGAAACCATCCCTAACCACCCATAGATCAAAACACCACATCCCCCTGAGCAGACATTTCTCCTATGCAAAGAATTTTTCATGGTCCAAGACTTTCCACTTACAGCACTGGAGGAACTGTACTACTGTAGTTTGTTTTGTGTTATGACTTAACTGTTGAATAGTGATTTAAACTGAGTCCTGGACCAGGGCCCAAAAGCTCTAGGCACAATTAAGTGAATCCAAGATTGGCATAAATTTTGTTTCCACTTTTCACTGAGGTTTAAGCTTATAGTTTCTGTCCTATAGTTTTGACAACAACTAACCCGAAACTCCACAAAACATTAGCGATGAAAAACATAATTTTTGTGAAGAAGAGCACAATTCTAATGTAGACATACTACTGCCGAACTATAAGTATGAGTTGTGTGAATTCCTAACCTCTTTGGAAGACCAGCATAGGGATCTTTAGCCTTTGGTTCCTTTGGCAAATCATCATCATCATCGTCGTCCTGTTCTTTCTTTGGTTTTTCTTTCTTCTCTTGTTTTGGTTTTTTTTCTTGCTTAGGTTTCTCCTCTTTGGCTGCTTTTCCTTTCTTCTCCTTCTTCTCATCTGTCTTTGGATGCAATTCAGCAAATTTCTTTGCTAAGGAGATATATGGAACACGTAAAATGAGCTTAGTAAATATACATATTTATTTTAATTTCTTCAGTTGGTGATTTCCCAGGCTAGACTGAATCTCAGTAATCTCTCTGAAATTTGAAAATAGGTGATCTGAGATGGTATTTGAATTTTCAAGAGCTAAGCATATCATCCTAAAGCCCGTATTGGCTTTTGTAAACCTGTTCCTAAGCACTTTCTCACGACCATCAGCAAAACCTCATTCTGTACATGGTCACCAGGTTGCTTTCACTGTATGACCCATAATCAAAATATCACTCACTGCGTAAAGAGGCCACTCATCTGGCCCATACAACCTTTCAGTTTGCCCCTTGACTTTTAAAACTAACACTTTGTGGGTGTGTTGATTGATCTTAATCTGGAATAAAAATGGTTCTTTACCATTTACCCCAAAATTCCAGAAAAGTCGGTCAGAATGTAAAAGAAAAGGCAATTTTGGAAATAAACAGCACTTCTTGAAATCTTGGAATTAAGATCAGGTTGAGCTTGTCCTAGCATAGCACTTACTGAACTTAAAAAAATTCCTCAATCTCTGTTTATATTATTAATGTCCACTATTTAACAAAGTTAATAGAAGGGAATGGTTATGAAGCCCAGTGGCTTCAAAGGAACAAACAAAGATGGCAAGATTTATGTTGGATGGTCTGGTGCACAATATTTTGTTTTGCCTTTTGCCTGTACTGTATTAACTATGTCATAACCAAAACGTTTTCTTTTGATTAGTTCCTCGGTCAGAAGAAAACAACCATCGTGTTTTGTGCATGGTCAAGCACATCTAACAAAGAGTTTTGTCAGACTTCACAACCATTCCCCTCTATTACGATGTTTATACTGTAATATCATCGACTTACCATCAAATTTGGCCATGGTTTCACACAGCTTTACTTCACCCAATACCTTTTTAAACTGCGGCTGGTTCACAGTGGTGAGGAACCACCTGTTTACATTACCAAATTGAGCTCTGAAGCTGGGATCCATCACCTGAAAACATATCACAAATTAAATTTAGATATTTGCAACTTAGACATTCAAACAGAAACATTGAAAACAATAAGGTTTAATTACATTAATGAACTCATAATCTAGACTAGAATAACTGACCTGTTTGTATAGCATGAGAAGATTGCAAGCAACAGAGATGTCAGCAAGTGTCACACGTTCACCTACAAGGAAAGTCTTTGTCAACAGAGCATTGTTCAATACTGTCAAGGATTTCTTTATGTCCTCCATGGCTTTATCAGTGGCCTTTGGAACACAAAGAAGACAATGTCAAATAAGAGCATCAATTGAAGCATCATAAATGTAGTAAACATAGTTCATTAGGATGTTTACAGCATAGTGTGGTAAAGCTATGCTACTTTTTAGTTCATCAATAAACATTTTAGACACAAATCTAGGAAGGAGCATGGCCTAACGATTAGCATGCCGGACTCTGGGTCAAGCAATCTTGCTTTGAGCCCTGGCCTGGATCATTGTGTTACACTTTTAGGCAGGACACTTTGCTCTAATAGTGCCTCTCTCCACCCAGGTGTATAGGTGACATAAAGTGCATTTAACATCGTGGGTAACCCTGCGATACAATAAAATCCATCCAGGGGGAGAAAAAAATCAAATATTTCTCGTGTCATCATGTTAGGAAACCAGAGTTAAGTGCCAATTTGATGGGCCACTAGGCTCAAGTACAATTTTTTCCTTAAAACATATTTGATTAAGATCAAATTTGAATAATTATTCTGACTGGTATTTTTCACCCCAAGTACAATGTCTCGTTCATTATAACCAAGTTTAAGTTTTAAGATCAACATCGCTGACTTGTGAAGTTTATAGCTTGTAGAATGGCTGCATCAAGAAGATGAAATTCAAAACAACTGCACAAAACTTCAGTCACCCCCTCACACACTTATTTAAAATTTCATCTTGTCTGAACAAACTTACACACCTGCTTGTTAAACTGCATCAAACCTAGAGTGGGAAAAACCCAGGTGGCCATTGCAGGCAAGAGTTCTTGGTCAGCAAAGTTCACATACTGCTGAATGAGTGCTCCCTCTAGTGGAGTCTTGCCTCGTAGTTGATCACTGGACACTGAAAATGGGAGAGAGATATAACAAGCTTTAGACACCAGTACAACCACAAAAAATAGGACTTTGAATTCCAGTCCAGTTATGTTCTCAAGGCTCTCACTTCCCCCTGTTGCCAACCAGTTGACTGAATTATCTGAGTGTACAAGACTGGTATGAAACTTGATAATCCAAAGCATGCTAAGTGCTACATGTACATTTGTAAAGTTATACTCGTACTAAATCTCGTATTGGCAGTCTAATCTAAGATTTCTTATTAGAATTTTGTTGTTCGGAGGACCAAGGACCAAGCTTGGATCAGCTTGTATTCACATCTAGAGCTCAGCAAAGAGTGATTATTAAATTTTGCAAGCCAAAGAGGTGTCTAATATCTCTGATAATTTATTAAGCACCCTAATAAACCTTTTTAGCGACACAGCAGCCAATTTGATTTCTATTGTTAAGAGACATTATGGGATGCTCAGGGGGCAAATTGGTGAGTATTTGCCCCTAAGCATCCCATAATAGCTATTTGAACCAATGGAATTCAAAATGGCTGCCACATCATTAAAAAGGTCTATTTTAACTGACATTTCACTAACATCATTTTGAGGCCTAAATGTCTGACCAGTTTTTCTGACTGTTAAAGGCAATAAATTTCATACATCTCTTCTCTCAACAGTAGGGCACTTGTTGGTTCGGGGATGGTAAAAATATGACATATTATGGCCATACAGAAACATACCATAATAAGCAATGGCATTGCTTTCATAAATACACTTCCCATCTTTAGTCTCAAAGGCTGGGACCTGCACATGATAAAATAATGGAAATTACAACACTTGTAAAGCAGAAAATATAAAACTGACAGGGCTTCATTGAAAAATGCTCTCACGGATTTATTATTGTGTTACAATACGGACATTGTCTGGATTTCCACCCTTAACATTATATGCCTTTTAACATGCAGGGTCAGAGAGACTGCCATTAAAAAGGACAGCAGTGCTTGTCAGAAATTTTGAAAAGAACCCCTAAGAGGTTCTGTTTCGTGCGCACAGCTTGAAACTTTTTTCACCCTACGAGGTACCAGTTCTAAAACAACATTTTATCTCCTATCATATTTTTTTTCGGCTACAAACCCCAAAAGTCACTGCAAAGGCTCCTGCTGTGGGCCTTTCAAGGTTGGACTCTCTAAGAGAGAGTCCTCCCAGGCCCCACCCTGTGAGACAGATAGTTCCGTCTCTTTCTGCTTGGTGAGAGACGAGAGGGTTCCTCTGCTTGTAACAGCTCAATCATTTGATCAAGCACCAACTACAATCAGGGAAGAATCAATTTTAAAATGATGGTTTTTGACAAGTTTTAATGGTTTAAAAAAGATTCAAAATGCTGTCCGTTTACGAGATACCAACAATATCTACTAACAAATGATTGCAAAATTGCAAGTGGCATGCAACACTGCACTGACAAGGGTCCACCATCGATAAGTCAAAGCTTTTGTCTGAGGAGTAACTGGAAATCTTTGATCTTTTGCTGTTTGTACAGTTCCAAAACTATTGCTGTACATTAATTCTCTTTTACAAGGTATTCAGTCTCAAAGGATCTTGCTTATCAATTACTAGTTAGTTGTACTGTACAGATTCAATGTTACTTACGATTTTTTTTTTTTTTTCACATTTTTTTTTTTTAGCTCTCAGTTTCTAACAAAAACCTCGTAAAGATACCTTTCCCAGTGGAAATTTTGCCAAAAACTCGGCAGTCTGGTTCGTCTCGCCCAGCTTGAAGGGTGGCAGAGTAATTTTTGCACCGCTATATTCGGCAGCGATGAGAATTTTGTAGGTCCGAAAGTTATCGGGGTACGTGTACAAAGCCTGTGAAAAGAGACAAAAATCGTTTGACCGAAATACTAATTTACTCCTACTATATCCAAAATGATTGTAGGCTCCTTAGGGAATGTCAGGATTACTTAACAACGAAAAGGATTGCCACAGAAAAAACCTACACCAGCCATTGCTTTTTAGGGAAGAAGTAGAGGAAGAATGTAGGGTGCTGGGTCCAACTTTATAGCTTCAGCTTGGTGACCGGGCCGCATTGAACCTTGAGGTGGAAAAGATGGCGGCACATGCAGGTTGCGGATAAAATGTAGTTTTTACATCTATAGGGTGTTCTGGAACTTTAGCAATCATGCCCAACTGGTACTTCAGCAAGGAGGACCTGTTGAGGACGCCCTCCAGGTTAGATGGTATTGATTACATGACTGAAATACGCTACAGGAGAGAAGGAACCCGTTTCATCATGAACTGCGGTAACCGAATGAGACTGTATCCTTTTGTTTTTACGAATGCATCTACTCTGGCTTTCGTAAGGGTTTGCTGTGCACTCCTTCCCGATTTAGATAACGAGAACACATGCTAGACTGTAGTATGCTGTATGCTTCTGGGGATGAGTCCCAGTTCAATGTATTTTCTTAATATTATCGAGATTTTGCCGGTCTCTATGTGAACCTCTTTGTCTGTCGAGTTGGACGGGACGCGTGTACTGTAGTATTTGCGTGTTTGGTGCGTTTAAAATGCGTGGTCAATGCGTGTAATATGTGTTTTTATTATATGGCAAGCTCTGTGAGTGGGCAAGATGAGCCAAATCCTGTGCTGTGATTGGCTACCTGAGTGGGCAAGATGGCGCTATCTTGCCAGCACAGGACTACCTGCTGTGTCCCGCAAAAAAAATTTCCCCAAAAGCCATATAATAAATCCTTTATTGACCATGCTTGTTCAGTCAAGATGACTGGATATTGGCCTCATTTATTTTGCAAGTTTGTAGACCTCGACTCCGTTTCAGTCCATGGACACAAATAAAAAGAACTGCATGGGGAAATGCATAACCCCCTTACACTAGATACAGGGCTTAAGAAATTGGTTTGAAAAATGTGGAGTTTATAAAGTTGAAGGTAAATTTCTGCTAATTCTTTCCAAGGGAACAGCTACATGTAATTGCTTTGTAAATTAGGAAGTCTGGAAATATTCCTAATTTTCTTGACCTCGTTGACTTGCACTGATTAAGTAATTAGCTACTTAACACACTGAATATCAGACGCTATGACACAATGGCCACAGGAGCAGTGTACTTCCACAGGTTCTACATGGTGCAATCATTCAAAAACTTCCCACGCTGGGTATGTCTTTGCTAGTCACATTGTAACGAAATTCTGGTCCCAGTTCAAAGGAAGGGTAACACCATCCGCTAGATAGATCACTTTCGAGTGAATAGCATAAATATTTTTTGTAAAATTAATACAGTAACTTACATGTATCCAAGGAGTAAGGCAGTCGTTCATGTGAAGTAAATGTTGAGAAGAAACAGGTGGATAGTTCCTTCTTGAAAAGGACTGATGGGTAACTGAGCTTATGCCGTCATACATGTATTAGTTTTAGTCTCCATTTGTATTTCCATATTTTAGAATTCCGGTCACGTACCTGTTTTGTAGTGACTCATGTACATAAAATAAATAAATCAATCAATAAATTACAATGTTTAGAGAGAAAGCCGCATCATCCTTAGCTGGTTTTCATGCAGGTCCTCTATCCTGGTCGAATTCAAATTTGGAGATGTTAGTTTTTGTGGAGGGAGGAAAACCAGAGAACCCAGAGAAAGACCCTCGACACATGGGGAGAATCAACAACAATTAACTTAATCCACATATGGCACCAGGCCAGAATCGAACCCAGGCCACATTGCTGGGAGGTGAGGGCTCTCACTACTACACCATCCCTGCTCCCAAAGACTTTCATTAGTCTAATAAACTACATGTATCATCTCCTATAAGCAACCAGCTACTGTTGATCCTGGAGGTGATTGCCTACATGTGAAGGGAACATCAAAATCTTGTGTTTCATTTGAATTATTTCTGTTTTCTTTTTCACTCTCTTTTCACTATGTCAGGTCACAGGCGCAGCATGCCTATTTCTTGCTGGAAAAGTGGAAGAAACCCCCAAGAAATGCCGAGATATCATCAAGACAGCAAAGAGCATTTTGTCTGATAATCAATTTGAAGTGTTTGGTGAGGATCCTAAGGTATCTGTGACTTCCATTGCTTCCATTGTTTGAGAAGCTACTTCTAAAGCATCATAACCTTTATAAACTTAAGATGTCACTTGCAAGATTTTTTACAAACAACTGTGAAATTTCACCACTACTTTTGGCAGTTATTTTTCTTTCAAAGCTTTACCTTGTGTTAAATTTAACATGTAATTTACCTTTTAATTTTCATTTAATTTTAGGAAGAGGTAATGATGTATGAAAGAGTTCTATTACAAACAATCAAGTTTGATCTCCAAGTTGAGCATCCGTACCCAAGCCTACTAAAGTTTGGCAAAGCACTCAAAGGTATATGATTATATTAGTGCGCTGGCTAGAATTTCTCACAATAATAACACGTCAAATGATATAATAGTTACATGTAAGCTACATGTACATGATTACAAGTATGGAGGTGTGGTGGCCTCATGGTTATTGTGCTCAACTCTGAATTGAGCGATCCAAGTGCAAGCCCTGGCCAAGACTTTACTCTCACAGTGCATGACACTTGCTCTCACAGTGCCTCTCTCCACCCAGGTGTACAAATGGTTACTGGCAAATTTAATACAGGGGTAACCCTGCGATTGACTAGCATTCCATCCAGGGGGGATCAGTAGAAATATTCCTAGTGGCTTCATGTTACAGAAACCGAGATAAGTTCTGGCCTGATGGTGCCATCTGGCTCACATGCAGATTTACATGTGACCTTTTTACATGATTACGAGTACATATTTTTGGTGGGCTTATAGAAGAAATGAATTATAATTATAATTCCAGGTGACCGTGCAAAGATGAACAAGTTGGTTCAAATGGCATGGACTTTCTCAAATGATAGGTTTGTTTGTTTGTTGTTGTTGGTGTTGTTTTTGTTGTTCAGGGTTGTCATTAAGCATAACCTGTAACACTTGTCACAGGTGAGTATCCTTGATGAGCTCTTGACGTTACAAGTGAACTTTCATGTTGCTAAGGCAACAAGTTTGTTACAAATTTGAAGACCAAGGCCACAGGTGACTTACAACTTAATGACAGCCCTGTAGTGGTATTTGTGACGACTGTTTTTGCTGCTGTGAAATAAAATAATTGTGCAACTCATTGTCTGTTGGAGTGCATGTGGTAAACAATGCTTGCAGCCTCTGATATTCTCATGATAAACTCTGGAATTCTTTTTGTTTTTGTTCTTGAAGAGAGCTATAAATTTATTGTGGTAGGTTTGTGATGGGTTAATAGTGTTTTGACTGTGGTGCATGCGAAAAAAGGGTGAAAAGGGACATCTGTCAGTTAACACAGCCTGGTACATCCCTATTCAATTTTGTTAGTTTGGAAGTGTCTTTAACAGAGTTCTGCATTTGTTGAACCTTCCAGCTTGTCCACCACGCTGAGTTTGAGATATAAACCAGAAGTAATATCAGTAGCCATGATAGCATTGGCTGCAAAATTTAACAACCATGACCTACAGGCATCCTCAGCTGCCCCTGGAAAAACATGGTTTCACTCCTTCACCAAGGGTCTCACAGAATCTGTGATTGAAGGTAATTTTCTTGAAAGTACTATTAAGAAATCAAATATGGTGAATGTATTTACATTCAGCCAGATGGAAAAGAATAAAACAAGGGAAAGTTTGGGGGAATTTAATGTTTAATGTATGCAGGAGCTGCAGTTGAGGGTTTACAATATATTCTTAATCAGGTAAATTATATTAACATGTCACAGCAGAAAGCTGTTTTCTATTGTCTATTTAAGCTAACGACGTGTGAATCATAGCCTTTGTTTTGAAAACACTAGCCTTTGAACAGACTCCTGATTGGGGTATTAGTGTAAAAAAGGAGAGAGCTAGCAGAGAGCAGTCTGGGGTGGAAAAAATGGCTACCATGTTTGGCTCACTTTGCTAAACCTAATTTTCTTTTTTGGCCGTTGCCAGGCACTTGTTCACAGGCTATGGAAATTACTCTACCACCTTTTAAAGACTGCACCACTAATCATGGCAACTGTACTCTTTTAATGAAATCTTATAAACCCATCAACTTCAACTTTTTTTCCTATACCGGTTTTCAATTGATTGTTGTACATAAAACCCAAAACCAAAACAATTACTTATCCAATTAAGTTGGTACTCTTTGTTTTGTTGTGCATTCTCGGGGTCTTTTATAACTGGATTTAATTTTTTATTATTTTCTACGTCCTGGAACAGGTGGTTTTACAATATTAATAAGGGATTGGGCTACATGTATATATGTTTTACGTGGTGTTATGGTTACCAGATTGGCACTCCTAACAATGAAATATCTGTCCTTTTGGACATCAGTATGACTGCTGTGGAAATACTCTGACTGTTATGAATGAGAGCTTGGATAAATACGTATTAACGGATAATTTAAAATTAACATAAAAAGTAACCTTTTAAAGGAAAAAATGTTTGTACAATCATATGTTCAACTTCATGTACATACAGTGTTAGTATTACTATGAATTTCCAAAAGTAGGCAGCTGCTGGCAAAGATCATCACCTACTTCATGATCTCAGTCAGCTACACTACAGGGCTGAAAATTCTTCCACTTATTAGATCTTGAAAACATCACGGCAAAATCTTGGGCGGGGGACTCCCATATAAAAAGGAAAGGGGTGTTCGTCAGAAATTTTGAAAAGAACCCCTAAGAGGTGCCTAGATGCTGTTTTGTGGGCATGGCGTGAAATTTTTTTTCACCCCCAAGAAGTACCAATTCTAAAGCAACACATTGTCTCCTGTCATGTTTTTTTGGCTCAATACTCTAAAAGGTACTGCTCTCACTCTGGACCTTTTGAGGCTGAGCATCCAAAAGCTACCAAAACTGCTAAAAGATACGACAAGCACCTGCATTCATTTTATTTGGCAGTCCCCCCCCCAAGGGGGGGGGGGAGGATAAAATCAGGCACTCCAGCAATCAAGCTGACAACTTTAAAACCATTTCTTTCTAAAATAAAACCTTGTGTTATATACATTTGTCATGTTGAAATTATAATACATACTTTAGCAAATTGCTGCAGGTGTGCATGATACTTGCACCACATCTTTTCTGGAATAGTTCATATTTAATTAATAAATTTGTAACTCCCCAAAAATAAATGCAGACATTTGTGATGAAATGCTGGAACTGTATGGTGGTGGAAAGAAGAAGGAGAAGACTGAAGCCAGTGATGAGGGAAGCTCATCAAATCAATCCAGTCCAATGACAAGTTCCAGCCCTCCAGCCAAGAAAAGGGTGAGTCACTTTTAAAGAGATCTTGCTGTTTTCGTATGATGTGCAAAAAAATTATATACAGTACTAGTTTATAGCGGAGCTCCTATGGGCTGAAGGTGCGTGAGCGGAGCCCCATACCTTAAAAAATTTTGTAACCCATCGATCTGAAAAATTTTGGTTGTCACATGACTGTGCATACATAAGTGTACATCTGTACGCCAAACCTTGAAAACTAAGAGAGTAGCACCATTACCATAGCTACATTTTTTTATTTTGGGCATCCACACTATTGTTAATTGACAGCTGTCACAACAAGCTATCTGCTGACCAGTATCACATGGCCATATTGTGGGCTCAGGTTTAGAGCTCATCAGGGTTGCATGTTTTTTTGAAGTTGACTGCTGACCAATTACAAATTTTCTAATTGGATCGTGGGCTCAAGTCAGGTTATTTCTCTGGGGAAGAAGCAGGGAGTACTCGCAAAGGCGAAATTTCGGAGCAAATTAACCCCTGGCTTGTTGGTGACTTTTCTTCTGACATATTCCTGGCACAATTGTCTCTTGGAAAGTCCCTGATACATTGCATACATAATTTCTACAATCTTGGTTAGGCTTATGGGTATAGTTTGTTAAAATTTAACTGGGAAAAAGCAAAACCACATGCTGAACAATTACATGCTCACAACTGATCATTTTTTGAATTTCTGATCCAAGAAAAAATAATTCTCTTTTTCCTTTATGGTCAGTTAGTGCAATCAGAAGCTCTGCTTCTAGGCTTGGCTAAATTTATATATTAAATCAAAATAATGGCCTTTTCTTTTTTTTTTCCTTTGTTTGTTTGTTTTCCTCAGAAACATACAAGCACAACATCAGACATCAAATCCCAGACATTGACTTCAGGTAACAAAATGCTTGAATGATAATCATTTGTTGGAAATAATAATCTATTAGTTGACATTCGTGTTATTGATAATAGTTGTTCAGAAATTTTGATTGACATGACATTCTTAAAATTAGAAGTCCTAAAATACACAATGTGTTTGCCGAAAAATGTGTTGTAGTTAATTTTTTGATTTAATTTCAACTATATGCACTCCATTTTCTTCAAGCTAGTTTATAACATATATACTTCTTGTTTTCAATAGATACTCCCCCTGTGACAAGTCAGATATCTGCTGAACCACTGAAGCCACTTCCGCCTGCACTGACATCATCTCAGATACAAGTGGAAAATGTCAGCCCTGCACCCTTGCCTACGCAGCAGCAACAAAAGCCTGTCACTGTGGTGACAGACCCACCAAAGGTCACGCAAACTGTGGACACTTCATTTGTTACTGCTCAAGCAGGAAAACAGACAAGTGACAAGCCTACAGTGGCATCTGCAAATGTTTTACAACCTTCCTTGACATCGTATTCTGTGGTTACATCATCATACAGTGCTGATAAGAACTATGCAATGAACGTTTATCAGCAGACAGTCCAACCCACTGGAGTTACAACTCTTACCACAAATGCTTCATTTCAACCTTCCTTAGGTAGCACCACGTTAGGTTCTGTTCCTCCTTTCCACTTACCATCGCAGTTCCAAAATCAGTCTTATCTGCCTCCAACTCAGGGATATGGCCACTTCACTGGTCTTGGAGGTTTCCCTAATGCTCCTCCACCTCCCCTACCTCCCATGCCTACTAGCACTTTATATCCTCCCCCACCAAGTGGAGTCAACACGCTGCAGAACCCTACAGGGTATGGGGTGCCGCCTCATCAAGGCAGACCACCCCACCCACCCATGTCACTCCCTCCTCCACCCCTTCCTCCACTTCACAGTGGACAGCTGCCACCACTCCCTCAAGTTGGTTCCACAGACTTTCAATGGCCAAGGCAGTTTGGGGTTCCTCCAGCGCAGACCCAACAGATGGGAGGCTGGATGAGATGATCAGGTGTATATTTATATGTACTGTAAGCCAATGAAGAACAAGTGCCTACCCCTATGATCTACTGTGTGGAAGACAAGATATTCTGCAAAATCCTTCCTCTGACAACTTGCTACTTTTAAAGGGCCCAGCCACTCCTTTGTTTTTGTTTACATGCAAGAGTTTGGCTATTATATTTTTTTGAAGCCTGTCAAAACAAAGGAAATCACTGTGAAGCTACTAGTAAATAAAGATAATAATTTAAATTTTACTTACCTTCAGGGACAAATTACAGAAAAGTAATAAGATTTTGCGTCACCATGCAATATCAGGGACTCAAAGAAATAAAGCTCTTCGCACACACTGCGCAAGGCTATGATGTCATGCAACAACCATATTAGTTTCCATGTTGCCAACATCTGTGAGACCTGTGAGATTCCTTTGTCAGTTTTTGGTTCAAATCCAAAATCATTCTCCAATCTCAGTGCTCAGTTAATCAATAAACATTGAGGATTCAAAAACAGAAAATGCATGAAGGTCACACATAATACAGTTAATCATATACCAGCTTTTATGCAACATTCCCTAGCTATTGTGCTCCTATACAAGTTCTAACATTACAAATTAAACCTTTTCTGTCTACTACTGTTTAGTAAAGCTAGGTATAATGTGAATCAAATCATTCCTGTCATCACAGGAAATGATTGGTAGCAAGTGAGGTTGAAATCCCAAATGCCCCGGGGGGAATCCTAAATAAAAAGGTCAGAGATGCTCGTTGTTTTGCTTTGGGTAACAAATCAAGGATTGTGGTCTCACTCAGGGTGTTCATGACAAAATGCCACTATTTTTAGCCGTCAAAGTATCTTTTAGGGTGCACTTGAAGAAATAAGAAGAAGAAAGCTTACTTATTTTTGTGTTTAGCCTTCATTTCTGCCATTGTCTGAAGTCTTGTCTACTGAACAGTGGCCGGTAATCAAGGCTATTCCGTTTTAAGTGGTACCTTTTAGGGGTCAAATGAAGCACAAGCCACACCCAGATTGGTCTCCTTTAGGGGTTCAATTCAAATTTTCTGACAAGCATCCCTGACCATTTCATATGGGAGTCCCCCCCTCAGCCCTAATGTCTCCCTCAGAGGGAAATAGAACAACACCTTCTGGCTCAGTACAAACATTTCAAATCTGAATAGCCAAAGGCGTATTTCTCACAGTTTGGACATTAAAATGTCTCCCCATTTTTAACAAACTTTTGGTAGCAAAAACTAAGGTAACTAATAAAAATAGTTAACATAATTTGTGGGCTGTCTATACATTGGTTCTCTATCAGTGTAAGGGAAGGGTGTATAATTCTTCACTTACTTCACCTTGGATTGCACTGCACATGAAGTGATTTGCTCTCCTTCACAAACCATGTAAGAGAGAAGCGTGCAAAGTACACAGCCAGATGTTGTGTGGTTCCAGAAAATATTTGCACCTCCACTGAGGATGGTTATTTGGTTTTTAACCCCATGCCCACTCCCCTGGAATTTCCAGTTTAACCTCCTACTTTCCCTTAAATATTTTGGCTATTGAAACCCCCCACCCCCTTAAAATTTCCAATGACCAGCCTTGTTGTGGTTATGGATATTTTTTGAACCCACACATTCCAGTGTGACAACTCAAGCCACTGGCCACTTGGAAAAAAAGAAAATGACAATTGAAATCAAAATAGTGAAATATAGAGTGAATGGTAATCTTTTGCGAAAATTTATCAGAATGACAACAGTGAGGCATCCAGGAAACAGTTCCACAACAAAGTTTTAAACCAAGCAAATGAAAATAATGCATCACTCTAGAGATCCTATCCTTGAGCACATTATCTTATTATTAATTCCAATCAAAAAGCAACCAGAGAAAACTTGTGAGGTCAAACTGAAACCATGCATTGAAAGCTGCTCAAGGATTGAACCTAACTAATAAATTACACCAAGAGGTAAGTAAAAATGCAAAAAACCACAACTTTTTCTCTTAAGGCTTGCCAATAGGATACCTTGTGAACAGTAGGCTGTGAGCAAGGTCTTGTGTTTGGGCTGTTTGCTCACGTGCCTAAGTGAAAAGCCAGTTAGCAGCGCTTGAGTGCGAAACCAATACAGAGCTATGTGAACAGAGTCGCCGTTGATTTTCATTTGTAGAAAGACAAATTAGTAAGAGGAAAGATTGAAGGCAAATCTGCTCGCAGGGTATTGCTATGCAGATTACTGTGGTTTGCAAGATTTTTGTTGAGTTTCAGACTGTTGGAGAACTACTGTCTGTATTATTATATATGTCAGTGGTATACCGAGTGGTAAATTGATAAAAACGATATGATATCCTCACGTGAAGATATCGTGTGATAACATTTCTCTTTTGTCCCTTTAACTACACTTAACTTTGTTGGTGTATGATCAAAACATCTTCGCATCTTCTTCGTTGGTCTTCGGCAATCTTCACTAATCTTCGGAAAATATTCAGAAATGTTCGACAAATGCTCAGAAAGGTTCGTTTGGCCTTCGGAACAATTTTGGAAAATCTTCGGAAATCTTTGGTAAGTGGTCGGAAATCTTCGGGAAAACGTCAAAAACGGCGTCAGCAGCATGTCTATATAATAAAAAGAGCATAATTTACACATTAGCTTGAAGATATGAATTTTATGTTCTCGTGGCAAAAACAATATCTCACTCGTTTGCGGCACGCACTCGTTAGATATACTGTAATTCTTGCCACTCAAACATAAAATTCATATCCTCTCGCCACCGTGTAATATCTTCTATGTATTCAATTCTTCTGCCATTTTGAATGTAACTGATTCAGATCTGATTTTGTCTCAGTACAAGTCACTGGTATTGAAAGACAATGCCACTTCATAAAATAACTCCATTTCCAATCAAATATTTTTTTATTTATTTACAATGACAATGAAATTATCAAATAGATTTCAATTACGCTATTTACAGAATGTACTTCCAGAGAATTCCCTGTCACAGGGGTTAATTTCTTTTCTTTCATCGTAAAAAAACTTAGTGAAAACATGTTAAATATTAATTAAATAGTTAGGAATATTTTATACTATTGGCCTATATAATAAGTCAAATGTATAGTTGCACTCTAATCTCTATACATCTTTTTGTAGTTGCAGCTCATTTTCTTAATATAATGTATCTGTCAATAGCACTTTGTATATTTTTCTAAAGCCAAGTTTGCATTTATCAACAAATGAATGCATTCCAGCCTATAATTGAGCAACGCAAACTTGCTCAAAACTCACAGCTTCGACTTGTAACTCTGAACAGTGATATTATCCAGTTTCTCCTTACAATTCCAAAACACTGAAAAAACAGGCATGCAATGAGACTAGCAAATGCCCTTGGGGGTTTGTCTTAGTGTATATTAAGGTCCTCCTCTTACATTTTAAAGGAGCTATTTCCACAATATGTGGCTCCAGAAAATATATGTTGTGGCTCAATATTTTATCTCTCAGGTGATACCATATTTTGGCATTTTCCTTTGTCGGGGGTTTCATCTACACTTTCAGCAGGAAGGTAATTGGTTTTCACAGACAAGTAAATCTTTCTGAACTTCTTTGTAAGAAAAACAGTCCTCCAGATGGCCAAACCAGGCAGACAAAATGGCCTCACTGCTGGTCAGTTTGCCCAGGACCCAACCCCTCTCATATATAGCAATAATTATTATATGATATAATTTGAATATAAAACAAAGAAAAATACCAGATTGAACCAAGAGTAAGATTGTCCCACAACATTTCCATACTCACCCCAAGAAGGCATTGCGGCGGATCTAGGATTTTTAAAAAGGGAGGGGGGGGGGCTGGTACCTTGGGGTTGCAGAATCAATGAGACATGCCTCCAAAATGTTGCAGAAATACTAGCAGTGTTACAAACTAGAAATTAGAATGAGGTACCAATGTCCTGTCAATGTCTGCCTATATTTCTGCCATAATATTCACAATCTTCTCCAAAAGGGGGGGTAGCTAGCCACCTAATGTACCCCCCTCCTAAATCCGCCCTGGAAAGTTATTAGGGAGTTTTTGCAAATCATGACGGCAACAAGAACGCCACCAAACAAAAGGTTTAATGAAGAAAACAATAGCTGTACACATGCATTTAGAATCTTGGTACATTTCTAAGCCGTCTTCTACAAAACAACTACGTGAAATGACCAAGTTCTACATATTTTGGAGAACACGAACCACAATGGCTAATTTTTCGTATCTTTCTTCGGAATTGCATATTTCGCCTGAGCAAGTTTTTAGACCAATAGGTGTACTGCAAAGATCTACACAGTTGAGACATGCAAGGTAAAATATAAATCATTTTTTAGAAGGCCTCTCCCTCGCCCTCACCATCATCATTGCTAAAACTCCCTATTGGAAATTTCAGAGGGGCAACTCAAAAACCAAGCTTTTTAAAGGAAGGGAGGAACCAAAAGGTAGTCCTTCTTTTGCGTAGTCTGTTGAGCGTGACGCAAAAAATATAGCTTGAGAAAGGGCGGGGGGGGGGGCTGCTCTTAAAATCTGGGGGAGAGAAGTGCACTAATACCCCCAGATTTCACACTGCTATTTTTTTTCTTGCGCTTTTCTTTGTGCATCACGATCAATGGACTAAGCAAAAGAGGACCTACTCATAATCTACCTTTAAAAATGAAAAGGTAACAATCAGTTCTGCAATTCTATACAATTGCATGAAGGTGGGGCTAAATTGCTATTACAACCGATCCAAGCTAAATCGAGCAAGTTTTTACAAACAGGTAGCTATCTCGAGTTTCATCAGAAAAAAAATATTAGTTCTCATTGTTGATTGTGCTGCAATCAAGTTTGGTGCTAGATTAATTTTTCATTATTGTTTGCACAAGTGTTACTTTTACTAAGTATACTCTAATTAATTAAGCAATGGACTGTATAGTACTTTTCCAGAAGTTATCGGTTACAACAAATCTTCAAGAATTTCTGGTTCTTCATGTCCATGGGTGCCATTTTGTCTTTGTTCTGGCTCATCAGACAACTTTCTCCACACAACCTGAAAGAGATTGAAAAACAACTTCTGTTAATAAATATTAAATTTTAGATCTTGACTTATAATGATACGTACCATGTAACAAAATAAATAAATCTCACAATGGAGCACATTTTCAGCATGACCACCATCTTGCAAGCCTCAACCCAGTCCTTCTTCACAGGTACTTCAAAAGTGCCAAGAAGTGGCCACCATTTTGTTAACACTCACACACTGCTAGGCTACTCACTATTCACAAAAGAATAGATAGTGAGTAGCATCAGCAATAACAGAACAGCATTCATGATGGAGTGCCAGTAGATTTATACTAAAAGCTGACAGATAAAATTGTACAATATAAGCTCTGCCAATCAGATTGCAGTATTCACATTAATAAGCATACTACTAATAATAATTGCTATTACGTGGTTTACCAGCAATCCTGTTACAATCATGTACTTACATTGCACATTTCTTTAAGGACTTCCACTTCATTATTACCTAATCTATCTGCTGGCACATCAGTGTCAGCAGAATGATCAGGGTGTTCTAGCCTCTCGTGTATTTCTAGCACTTTCATGGCTTGAGCCACAGCCTCTGGTGTCATGTGCTGAGGGGATGGGAAAGGAAGTTCCCCCTGGAAGTACATGTATTAAGAAAGATTTATTCACTGAAAAGCAAGGTGGCACCAGCTTGAAGAAAGCACTGACAAAAGTATGGCCTAATGTCAACATTCCCAGCTGTACTATCTGTCATCACATACATGCACATCTGTCAAGCAAACATATCATGGAGAAATCTCTTAACTGCATGTAGCAGATTTTTGAACATAGTCACTGGCAGTTACAAATTATCCAAGTTAAGAAATAATTTCATAAAAAGCAATTCTTCAATGCAGATCAGCAAGTAGATTAACAATATAATAAGAAATTCAGGTTTGACTCTAGAAGAGTAAAAAATGCTTTTTAATTTTATTAAAATTTTTTCTTAAAAGACCATATAATACAACTGGTATACATGTATAATGTAAGTTGGATACCTGTTTGGGAAGTGGTTTCATTCCATTTCTCAGGATTCCAGGTTGACTCCCATCTAGAACACATAATTAAATAACTAAAAGTAAACTTCAATACAACATTGGCACATGAACAAACAAAATATTAATGAGTTCTATAATGTTAAATATAGACCCTTTTCATAAATGGCTGCCAATTTAAAATTCTTTTGTATGCATATAAATTAGTCTCACTAACCTCCTTTCAGAGTAAAAATTCTTTTGAATTACCAACTTCAAAATGAGGTTAGTAAGGCTAATTTTACTACTTGCAAAAGAATTTATAATTGGCCGCCATTTATGAAAGTGGTCTATATCTGTTGCTGTTTATAACCTGAAGATATTTTGTACAGTGTACCCTGAGAAAAACTAGTCCAACTTACAATATTTACTCTTGAATATTACACAACCACAATATCACCACATTGCAATCATATACCTACCAACTCTTACGCCTTTAGTTGCGAGTCTCACACCTGCAGATTGAAAACTTCAATCTCACGCCAGCTCATGCTTATGAGCCAAATTCTCATGCCTGATTGAAAAATGTGAGTGGCTGCAGCTTTGCTTGACACAATTTCCAAAAATATGTAAACTCAAACCAATAATTTCTAAGAAACGAAAACAACGTGTAAATGACGATACATGTACTTCCTTCTTCAAATAGAAAGCACTGGGAGCGAGGTTGCATTTAGCAATATCAGAGCTGTTTCCGCTTCCGCTATTGTATGCAAATTTTGGAAGACTTTGGATGTCTTTGGAAGTTTTTGGACATCTTTGGGAATCTTCGGATATGTTTTGTTGTCTTAGAAAAACGCGGCAATCCAAGGATAAATATCTAACGCCTATAATTCAGAAAAAGTTGCAGGTATACATACATGTACAATCATCATCAGTTCTCGTTAGAAATTACCATTTCTTGTCTGGCCATTCAAAAAGTTTACTCATCACAGAAAATACCATAAAAAGGATTTAAAATTTTATAGTTGTGTAATCTATATTTTCCACAAAGGACAAAAAGGTTATCAATCAATTTGCCACATTAAGAACAAATAACTAAGAGTAAATATGTGACGACTCTTATCTCACAGTCACCGTTTGTTTCTCCCCTGCAGCAGTCCCACAAGCAATCAACTGCAAGATGAGACTCGCCCCAAATAAGTACACTTACTTTTTACTCCATTGGTTCTGGAAATTCTTGGTGGGGTGTCACTTCTCGTGCTATCTGTATCCTATAGAAGATTATAATACTAATTTTAGCTACTGCTAAATTTAGCAGTTTGGTTTTCCCAAGATTTAGCAGGTATTTAAGAGCCTGTTCACATAGAAGCAGGGGACCCCGGGAGGTGAGGCACCTCACTTACCTGTGGTCAAGAAATACCTGTCTTCACATGCAACCTCCGGGACGCAGTGTGAGGTCCAAAATGCAAATTGCACGGTCGCATGTAACTTTGTATTCTTTATTGTTCAGGAGTCCCTGCCCTGACTTTCGGCGGTTTTCGGTTTGACCTCTTTGCAGATTTTGTTCTGAGGTATGTTCGTTTGTAGTTTGTTGCGATGAAGCTGCTTTTCGCTTCAATGTCGTTGTTACAGGCAAAACTTCAGTTTGATTCCGCTGATTGGCCTGACTATCCAATTCCACACTTAAATTTCCACCAGCGCCGTCAATTCCATCAACGTTTTGGTGGTGGAATCGTAAAAATAACTCGCCACACTTGTAGCAGTTGGCAGCCATGTTGATCTGCCATGTGTTTTGGTGGGCTTTGGCGCAGTGATTTGATTACCCCGGTTAGGCAGGTTACCCTACTCTGCAGCTTTCACATGGAGAAAACTCACCCACCAAAGCTGGTTACCTGAACCAGCTGACCACGTATCCCGCCTTGGTGGGGTACCCCACTTAACATGTGAATGCGATCAAGAAAAAAAGAGAGAATGTATCAATAGATTAGTTACCCCGCCAAGGCGGGTGACGTCACCTTCCTGAGGTCCCCCACTTCCATGTGAACAGGCCCTAAAGTAGAGGTATGTGTGAATGGTAAGTGCTAGCTGTAGTCAACTTTTGCCCACAAGTGCAATTTGATTCACACGCACAAAATGTTTGTAAATCTTGCTAGTCTCAATGTGTGAAAAAAAAAGAGACCGGGAGATTAATTTCATCAACATGTTTGTCAGGCATGGTATATATACTGGCTGATATACATGTACAATGGCTGCCAAGCCATTCAAACCTCTGAAAATAAATTTATCCAATGCTCCAGTTTCTAGATATAAATCTTATTTTATGGTATATTATAAGCTAATTTTCATATTGCCGAATTTAAACAAACTCACTTTGTTCCAAAAGTTATAAATGTACTGACAAACATGTTCAGTAAATTTCTATATTCAATTTGGCAAAAGAGACAGTTTCCCAGAGGAATGTTTTTCTGGGATTGCAGTGCAATATACCCACAACAATTTCTTTCCAAAAATTGTTATTCTGCAAATAAAGAAACACAGCTTGAAGGCCATCTGAATAGAGACATCTATTGATTATAAGTCTTTTTTAAACCTGTACTTCTGGTTTTTAACTTGATACTTGGGACAAATTGACTGATTTAAATGATCAGTTTACTGCCCCACAACTCAAGAATAACCACTCTTAACTTTGTAATATTGTAGCACCTTTTATGGATATGATAATAAGTGTAATTTACATACCAGGGCAACATGACCAGCTCTCCCGCTGGCATTCACACAATAGCCTATAAAACTAATCTGAAATCTTCAGAGATGACATTTTATTAGCAAAAATCCATCTCCTACCGTATCTATATCCCCAGGAAAGGTAAACGAAACCCTCTTCTTCGCGACGTCAGCCTTTTGAGAGGATATAGGGCTGTCCTTTGGATTGAGTCAAGAGACCACAGTTAGTCTAGACCGCAATATGTCACGACGCCCAGCTAGTCCCCCTAAGCAAGCCATGAATAATTTGAAATAATACAAATCTAGCGGAAAACCGCCAAAAATTGAAACAGCAGAATAGCGCACGCAGTTGTAAGAGGTCATTTGTCAAAATAATGAACTTTTAATAGCCATGTGATGTCTTAGAAATCTTGGACGATTTTCACACTCGATCTTTCATCGCTAACGTTGGTCTTTGACCCATTTTGTCAACATGCAATGAACATCTTCGATATTGTAACACCGGAATCCTGTTGTCCGTGAATGTTTGTGTGTTTTTGCAAAACACCTTCGAGTGTCTGCGCTGTTTTCAACTCGGAAAGTCGTGTTTCGGTTGATTAGAATATAATTTTCATTACTTAATACGCACATTGTTTGTGAAGTGTTACCGAACAGAAGATAATTAAATGTTCGACACACGCCCCGCTCGCGATTCATGAACATGTACACGTTTCAACTCAGAATATCGAGGTGTAACTCTGTCGGCCTACTATACGTAGCACAAAACATAATAAATACTGTAAATTTTATGTAAGTTACCTTTACCAAAGTCTCGCTGTTGGTTCCCACTTGTTGTATGTCCGTCAATTTCGCTTCGAGCCTCTCAGAAAAAGAATTTCTGCGGTCGTCAACAAAATCTGCTAAAATTAGAAAGTTCTAAGTGAGTTCCACCGGTATGTAGAGTGTCTAAATGGAACCCACTTAAATTAAATCGGAAACCATTTTATATCTCAATTTCGTAAATCGCTACTTTGGTGTGATCAGATAATCCCCGAACCGATTGAATTGCATTCACCGAAAATAGCCGGGCAATAGCCACATGTACATGTACAGACAACTACATGAAACTGTTCACGATATTAAGATGCATCCATAAAATTTGAAAACCACAAATCAACGAGATACCTGTACTGTTCTGTTTCGCGGAATATAAACTCTGGTTACTCGAGACCCGCTGCGAACATTTACTGCAGACGGTGCGATTTTCGAGCGCGACTGATTCGCGCTTTCGATCAAGATAGAGACACAACTCCTTCAACTCAGCATTGTCCTTTGAAAGCTCGCTTTGCTTCTCTTCTAAAAGCTTCAACTTTTCTTGGTAATTTGCGACTTCATTGCGCATTACAGATGCCGTGTACCGTCCAAACCTCTGCCACTCGCGAGCGAGTTTTCGGCATTTTTGGCGATCGTCATCCAAATAACATGTCAAATCCCTAAGTTCTTGCAGATCCGCCTGTAGCTTTTGATTCACGTCTTTCAGTAAACGAATTTCTTCCAAATGAACCTGCATTCTCTTGTTAAACTCCTTCATTAAATTTCCTTGGTCCGTCATTACTTTGAGTTTCTCTGCTTCGCATTGTTTTACTTTGTCCACCATCTTCTCGTATTCTTCCCGAGACACATAGTTCATCTGATAGTTTTCTCTTCCCTGCCTGTCTAACGCACTCATAGCGGAAACCTTTCAGGAAAACGCCGGATGGTTTCCTCTCCTCGAAGGAAAGAAAGCAAAAACCCAAGGACTCGTCCTTCTCATCTGGAAAGCTTCCACGAATAAAAACTCCCGCTATTCTCCAAGCAAACTTCGACGGTTCGAGAGATGATGAGTGAAGTCATTTGCTACCAGCCAATCAGGACACAGCGTGAAGACCACCGTGACCACAAGTTGACAATTCAAGATGACCAAGAACCAATTATTCGCACCATTACCTTTTGTAGAATAACAATGGTTCACGAAATATTTTCGAATGTTTTTCAATTCAAAGTACAGACCGGCGAAAGTGTGGTTTTTCTGTAATTGTTCAGCGAATTGTTTCTTCCAAACCGCACGATTTGTATTTTTGCTTCCTAGCCGTCGGACATGCGTTAGAATAAATACATCTTTATACCATGAAAATTGCATAAAGGAAGTTGAATAAATTTTTGAGAAACATTTTTCTCTTATTTCTGCCCTGTTTCCTTCGGTTTGTTGTTGGGGACGCTCTAGGGATGCTAACATAACGTATTTTATAGTTACTGTTACTGCTGACCACGAAAAACGCGGGAGATAAGAAAAGCAATGTGGCCGTTCGTCTGCATCACAGTTCGCGCATTCTGAAGCTGTTTGTAGTTTCCAAGTTTGGGGTTGTTGAGCCGTTTCTTGTCGAAGCAGTTAATCAACGATTCCTTCAAGAAACCAAGCATGTTGAAAGAAAACCACTTTCGGGTGTGCAAAAGGTTGGCTTGTGTTTCAAGCCTGGTCTCTGGAAAGCAACGTGCAACGAGCGCGCCACTACAGACATCGATAAATTCAAGAACTTTTTCAGCAGGAGTCAATGTTCTGTTCAAGGAAACCTGTTGTCAACATCTGAAAGTTTTCGATCGAAACTGCGTTCTACCTTGTGATGCAGAAAGAGTAAAGCTGTGTTCAAGAGGATCACAATCGCGTACATGCATTGCAAATAACTGCCTTAATTTACTCTCAGCGCGTTCATTGTTTACATCTGCTTCGACTCGAGCAAACACGCACACGACCACTGGACGAAATTTAACAGACAGCAGGAAAACAAATCTAGATTTAAAAACTAAAACAGCGAGGAAACCTCCAGCTAAGAATCCTACCATCGGGTCACGTCGAACCAGCAATCAAAAGGTAAAGAAAGGATCAATCAGCTGTTATGTAATCACCAAGAAGATACTGTAGACACAAAGGGGCGGGCGGGGGGGGGGGGGGGGGGGCGATAAATAAACTTCCTATTAATACGCTAATGGGGATGTGCCACAGGATGGCATTGCATTTTCATGAGTGAATTGACTTTGATGGGGTTGGATTTTCAATAGATGTACTAATAGTGTACGGGTACAGATTGAATTGCATGATTTGCATTAGTATACTAGTAGAATTCTGCTAAAATGGGATAGGGGTTCTGAGATGCTGGTGGCACATACCCAGCAAAAATTGACCTAAGTACCTTCCTTTGGTGAAATGGAAAGCACCTCTGTAGCCTTGTGTTTTTTGTCTTTGCTGAGGAACAGTCAAACCTGGACAAGTTTTCAGTGGCAGATCTAGGGGAGGGGCCCCCATATTTTGGGTAAAAGAAAGAAGAAATTGGAAAAGGAAGAAAATCTGGCAGGGTAAGTAAAACAACAACCCCCCTTAGCTCAAGGTTTGGATCTGCCATTGGTTTTGTTAGGTGACAGGGAACTGGAAACATTGATGATTGTCAATTTGTAACTTTGGTCCAATGTATCCCTGCAGTTGAGTGGAAGATCAAGAGAACAAGCAGTCCCTGCCTCCAGAGTAGGACGACTGTGGAACTATGGTGGTATGTCCCTTAGAAAAAAGCAAGAGTTGTAATAAATTTCTTGATTAAAGAGCGTGAAGGAACATTCTGGCAAACTGTCAGTAAGGAGACAACCTGCATAGCAAATATTCTGTAGGAGCAAAGCCTAGTTACATGAAAATTGAGGGGAGAGCAATTGATAGAGTCTGGGGTGGCTGGGTGAGTCAGGCCCCTTCACCACCCCAACCTGCCCTCCTCGTATTGATTTTTTATCCTCTCACCCCTAGTACAGCCAACTTTCACCTTGCAGACACCTCACTACTACGGACGCTCACTATTACGGAATTACGGACACTTTCATGGTACCAAAGTGACAACTTTATTGTTTTGATTCTCAATAAAACAGACACCACGTACTTCTCATATATAACATAATTATGTAAAATTACAGTCTGCTGTTCATCATTTGTCAAAATACACTTCAAAAGACGTCTGGAATGTTTATATTCACATCAATTCTTTTTTTTGACATTGTTTATGTTATTTATTGCATGTTAAGAGCACTCTTTATCTCACACCCGCTATTACAGACTTTCACTATTACGGAAACTAAATGACATCCCTGAACTTGTCCGCCATAATGAGAGTTGACTGTATCACGTAAGACTTACAAGTATATAAACATTCTTGGTTGAAGAGCTTAGTAAAAGGACACTTTGAAAAGCTGTTAGTAGGAACATAGTCTACATAGCAAATGCTCTGTAGAAACAAAGTCTGTTTATGCAGAAATTGAGGAGGGGGGGGAGTGTAAAAAATTGACAGAGTCAGGGGTGGTTGGATGAGTGGTCCCACCACTCCATCTTCATTGATTTGTTGCTCTTGCCCCAATTTTCATGCTAAATCTAGCTCCACAAATTTATTTGTGAAGTAATTAAAGACAGTTATTATTTTGTTTTACTTTTTGTCTTTTTGTAGTTGTGTCCATGTCTTGTATGTTTCATAATAGTGTGGGGTTACCAACAGTGATATGTTATTTGTAGTTCCGTTTCACGGAACTTAAATAATAACATTCTTTTATTTTTTTTGTTTGCAGGCCTGGTTGCTGGGTTGGGTCTTGGTGCTCTGGCTGAGGTCACTAAGAGACAGCTTGGTCTTGGCAAGGAAGGTAAGTAAGAGAGCTTCAATCATTCACTTATTTGTTTTTTTAGTCAGCTGAAAAAAGCAACCTACGGAAGTTGTGACACTTTAAAGTAGTGGTAAGTTAAACTGTCTTATTATGTAGTCAAACCTGCAGTTGCAACCACCTCTTGCAAGTGACACCTTTCCTCAGTGACCAGTTGACTTTTCACCAATTGACTTTTTATATGAATAAAACATGAATAAATGAATAAAATCTCTGCAGTTACCATATGTTAATGAGGCAAAATTTTAACTGTAATATGGTCTAGTAAGCTCTCATAAGCATTCACCTACATGTAGGCTTGACATTTTGGGTGGTCACCTATGGGAGGTTCAACTGTAAATTCGTTTGATATTGTCCATATACTTCGTTGCAGGACCTAGTGTGGCAGAGCTTGCTGGAAGTCCATTTCTGTCAGAAGCAAATGCTGAAAGAATTGTGAGCACTCTGTGTAAAATGAGAGGAGCAGCATTAAAATTAGGTCAAATGTTGAGCATTCAAGGTATTTATTATGATGATTGCATCATTTTTTGACTAAATTATTATTAATAATAATTTATTATTAATCGTAATAAAATTACTGTTTCTTCTTCTTTTTTCAGACAACCAGTTTATTTCACCGGAGTTGCAGGCAATATTTGAGCGAGTTCGCGACAGTGCAGATTTCATGCCACGCTGGCAGTTGGAGGTAGGTCAATGTGGGCATGCCATAATTCAGACTAATGAAATATATAATAAACAATTTTTCATTGATTGCTTTGTTCAAATAGTATTGTCAATTATTAACATATTATTTATAAGATAAGTCTTTAGAATAGCCTTGAGTAATGCTATATAGTTAATGATCAATGTTTTGACAACTTGATGATATATAATGTGAAAGCTCACAGTTTGTTGCCATCTTTTGGGCAAGGTTGGTTACAAGAGCTTAGAAACAAAGAAAAGCCTGTTGTGTGGTAGAGGTTTTACAATGTGGTGTTTACTCTTTTTTTACGGAGAATTTTTGTAACAGGATTTTGTGAAGGTGGTGTTAGAGGGGTGAGGGAAGCTGCTTGCTTTTGAGAGAAAAGTTCCCAGAAATGTTCCGGATTGAACACTAATGAGATTCAAATTCCTCATGATAAGCATCACAGTGTCCTCATTGGTAAAAAGTCACCAAAACACCCACAATTCTGTCAAATATGAAGTAATTTATAAAAATGTCAAATAACCCTGCCAAATATGAACTATTAATGAAATAATACTTGCATTCAATCCTGGACATAAGTGAAAGTTCCGGGTGCCTTTAATTAGTCTCTGTCTCAAATGAATTGTGATTGGTTGGCTGTTTCTAAGCGTGATCCAGTTCCTAGGTAGGAAAGATGTTTGTTCATTTCATTGTTTACAAGTTTAATACTTTGTTCACACTTGGACTATGGGTCAGCTATTATCAGATACACTACTGAAAAACAGTGCTCATTCAGAGTTCAATAGCATTCTGTCAGACTTCATATTTCCATGTGTTTTCTGTATAGTTCAAGTTAAAAATTCATTTTTAATAAATTTTTAGTTTTTTGTTATTTTGTTGTTGTGGTTGGTTTTCCTGTATGGTCAAATCAGGTAGAGATAGATGTTGACTAAATTGAAAGAGGAATTTAACATCTTTTTTTCTATTATCACAGAAAGTTCTAGTCAAGGAGTTAGGAGCGGATTGGCATGACAAGCTTTTAGAATTTGATATGAAGCCCTTTGCTGCAGCATCCATTGGCCAGGTCCATAGAGGAGTGCTCAAAGATGGCCGTCCTGTGGCCATAAAGATTCAGGTACATATGTATAACCTGGACAGGCGAGGATGCATTTTCTTTTTTTTAAAAAAAAAAGCAATTGCCTAACATAAAATTGTGATTCTTGAGGGCCTAATGTAATGCCAAAAAGGTGTGGGTATGAGTCCAGACCAAGGCTGTTGCCTAAGGAAATTTCTAAGGAGCCCTTCGGGGTCCTCACTTCAAAACTTAGGAGCCCAAGCCACTTTTTTGGGAGCCCAGAGTAAATTTGCTGTGGTCAATCTGGGGGATTGGGGAGACTGGGGAAGACAGGGAGCAGGGTGGAGTGAATTTGGAAATTTAGGGGAGGGGTCCGGAGGCAGAGATTTTCCATGAGACACTAATACGGTCTAATGTCAATCAAATTTTTGAAATAAAGGGTTCAGCAAAGTGATCAGGTCATGACTGAGAAAGAATACTATTTGTGGTCAAACAAATTCAATAATTGGTGTATCCATGCAAGTGCTGCAGCTTTTTTTACAAGAATTTATAGTCTCTTTTGTTTGTGAGTTTAGCAATTCTATTTTAACAAAACAAAATACGTTGTACAAATCATGAAATGCAAGCTGCAAATGAAAACAAATAAAAATGAAAGAGGCATTTGGGGCGTTTGAATTTGGCGTCACTGAAATGTGCTTTCCTTCCCCGGGCTTCAGGGGCATAAGTATAAACAAGAGGTGTTTTCTTAGGCAGCATTACCGCATTATATTGGCTGCTTCTTTGGAGAAAAGAAATTCTCATATATTGGGCGGAGTCGCAACAATTCGTTTGATAATTTAAAATATAAAACCCTGGTATGCAAAAAGAATTGCAATGATGTTTTCTTTTTGTTGGCTAACTACTTGAATATTTCGACATTTAAGTCATAAATACCGGTATCCTTTCAGAAACTACAGAAATTTATTCAGCTAAGTGAAGTTTTCCAAAGTATCGGACAAAAAAAAAAGCCTAAGAATTTAGAGACATTTACCTTTATTCAATTGTTAATATAATGTCAGCAGCATCATAACTCCAATTCCAAAAGTAATTGTTATCAAAGTAGTTATTTTGCAACTGGAATCAGTAGGGCATCAACAGAGACACAATCCATTGGCATACATGACGTGCATTTATTCAATACTGAGCTTGCAATGCATTATAGGGCGATTTTCAAATATGGCTGTTTTCGGTTGTTTTGTGAGCGGAGAGAGACTTTGTTGCCGTGTTTTGGCCCATATTTCTCGTGTTAAAAGCAAAACAGGACCAGAGTAGCTGTTGTTTTCCGTTTAATTTATTGTGTGAATGATTTTTTGACCGATTTCATGAGAAGATTGAAGTCGTCAGACAGATTGGATGGAGATGAAAACTCCATGTTTAGGCGCCCACTCGGGCTCCTTGAACAAAACTTTAGTCGCCCGCACTCGTAACTTAGGCGCCTCAGGCGCCCGTTAGGCAGCAGCCTTGCAGACCCTCATCTTTTTGGGATTAGGGCAGGGAATCTATAGGGCATGAAAATGGTGCACAGTCACGCATCACATGAAGTCAGTCCAGTGTAGCCTAAGACCAGTTAGAGAAGATTGCAAGGAACTAGGAGAGGCCATGAAGATTGGTTAACAATATTTCATTCCCTGGGAGTTGAAGGGGTTATTTTTTGCTTCTTAATGAAGCTTCTTTACTCAAGCATAACAAAGATCACTTTCTGACAGGGATGAACTACACTATCATCTTACCTGGCCATTCATCACAATCATTTGCAAATTATGCTAGCCTTGTAAGTATCATACTCCTCGTTATCACCCTTAAAAATTATTAATATTGCCAAATCATGGTGGACTGCAGCTTATATCATAATTGTATGTACAGGGAAAATGGCTATACAGTTGAACCCTTTTGATAGGAATGCAAAGGACTATTGTAACTGCCCTTTAGGTCAGGTTGTCCTTTAAAAAGGGTTATTTTCAGAACAAATTAATGAACTACCACCAGCAACAAGTCTTAGTCTGTATGAATGATATGTTTGTATTTACTAGCAGATGCCCTCAATGAGGAAGGGGCTCAAATATAATTGTCTAGTTTGTAAACAAGCTTGTTATTGACAAGCTCATTGTTCATGTCTGATTAGTATCCTGGAGTTGGCAAGAGTATCGACAGTGACATCAACAACTTGATGACTGTGTTGAAAGTCAGTAATCTTTTACCAGAAGGTATGTCTTTTGTTGTGACCCATTAATACAACATGCAAATATATTCAATTTGGGGCATTTTGTTGCAGGTATGGCTTTAAAGTCCATGTACTTAGCTATAACATGTCCCACTTCCCTACAAACACCACCTCCTACCTAGCTAGAATGGTAGACATATAGGTAGATAGCTGTGACAATTCTAATAAGTTTCCTTTTTTGGGAGGGGGGAGGGGTGGGGGAGAAGTCTATTCTAGTAGTGAAGATCTTGTGTTCAATATGAATATATTTAATAGAGTGGAATTGTTATGAAACTCAACAAAGTTCTTTGTTGTTTGTTTTTGTTCTCTTTTTTGGCATTGACCCTGCACAAAACACAATAGTTGTTTACTCCGTATTGAGGAACTAACCAATAGAAACGTGTTTGGTTACGTAATTCATGCATAGTATATGATCGCAAAACAAAAGATTGTGCAGGGTCGTGGACCCTCTAACATAAATCTTGGCAAATTTGTTTGCTCCTTTGATGTTTGCCAGGCTTCATAACCAGTCCCCCCTGTTAACTATGATATGAAATATTGAGCTTTTATTAGCCAGTTACAGCACTGCTAGTTAAATGTTGCATAACTCAAAACAGATACACTTTTTAAAATCTAAATGTATTTATATATACAAGTGTGCCATGAACTATTGGATAGGTACTGATTATAATCCGTCTGGCTGACAGTCTTGTCTCTGGTCTTCATCAGGGCTTTATGCAGAGAACGCCATTGATGTGGCTCGACGAGAGATGGCTTGGGAAGTTGATTATCTCAGAGAAGCAAAGAATGGACAGCATTTTAGGTGAGTCTGAATCCCTTACTAAATTTAACCTTTTCTGTGTAAATCCATCGATATGTTCAGCAAAATTTGGGCATCAGTTTTTCCGCTAAGCTAAGTTATATAGTCTGCTCTATTGCTGAACTCATGTGGTTTAGTAAGAAAACAAATATGCAGATATTCCTTACAGGTATATCTGTATGCTCATGACAAAGCTTGGACATGCACCAAACCCTTAAATGTGCAGCCTGTTGTTTCGCTGTCAGTAGGAACACTTATTTAGGTCAAAGTTCTATTAAAACTTCAGGGAACTGTTACAAGACATGCCAGACTTTTATGTTCCCGAGGTCATTGAAGATCTCACGTCTAAACAAGTGCTGACAACAGAGCTGATACAGGGTACGTCACTTGACAAGATTGAAAATCCAGACCAGGACACTATCAACAAGGTAATGTGAAGAAAGCTAACAAACCATCCATGTTGCTTCAGAAGAGCTTTGAACTTACATGTAGCTTGTTTAAGTTTTAAGTGTAGAAACAGTTGGACCTTGAACATCTGCTCACCTTGTTATAGGTGTTGTTAAAGTTTAAATATAATTATGTTGTGGTTCAATTCATATTATACCCTGGGTAAAATTTGGTATTTCCCTTGTTCTGTTTTATGGTAATATATAATAATTGCTCATATAATTAAAATACCAAGTTGTACCTAGGGTAAATCACGTCATTCATTTTGTGTCAGCCATTTTGAATTTAAATTAATGTATGCAACTAGACATTCTAAAATTCTTGGGGTGAGGAATTTTTGAAAATTGCTTAAAACTCTGAGAAAATAAACAGTTATCAGCTTGGATGTCAAAAGATGTCTGAAGGTCTCTGACCAGCTGACTACATTTTCAAAATTTAAAATGGCCTCCATGAAGCAAACAATGCTTAGACATGTATCAGTCCCCATATTTGATGTTGAGGCTTCCTGTGTTGTCTCCTGAACCTCTGAGGGAATAAAACTTCAGTAAAATAATATTTGTGCATATTATGCCATGGTTACTATAAGCTGCTCCTTCAATTGAAGGAATGCCAATAAAAATGCTTCTCGTGTGATACCATCCTCTTTTTATTGAGGAAACAAAAACATGATTTGTAGGGAGAATATATAACATAATTTATCAGGCACACCTTGGGATTTTTCCAGGAGCCCCTTCAATTGTCCCACAGCATAGGGAACCACATTCTGTTTAAAAAGCTTAAGAGAACTGCACCTAATCAACCTCTTTTGTTGACTGTCTTGTTTTCATCTCAGTTGTGCTTGAACATCCTCAGACTTTGCTTGAAGGAAGTCTTTGAGTTCAGATTTATGCAGACAGATCCCAATTGGTCCAATTTTTTCTTTGATCCGGTCACTAAAAAGGTTTGTCCTACATTTACAACTCTTGCTGCAAAAAAATAATAAAAAACTTGAACCCAAACAGCTAAATTGATGGTACCCAATTGTTTGTATATTCCCAGTGGAGTTTCACATTGTTAGAGTTAAGTGCCTTGTCCAAGAACCAGAATAGCTCAGTAAATACATGAAAAATGCTTAACTTTTCATACAATCAAGTTGAAGGCTTTATTTTTTGTTGTGGCCGATCTGATGCTAAATTGATTTAACACATTGATTTAACATTTGTATAACTTTTTCTACACTCTTCTCGCAGATTTGTCTTCTTGATTTTGGAGCTTCTCGTTCTTATGACAAGAAATTTGTAGACAAATATATCAAGGTAAGATTTTTTTCCTTCCTCCTGGTATCCGTGTTTACCGGTTGCTTAGCCCGCAAGTCAAATAGCCCCTAGTTGGAACAGAACTCATTTCCCTAGTCGAATAAGACGAAACAAAGAGAAATAATACTCAATAATTTCGCTTTAGTGTATCTGTAGTCTCTCGTCGTAACTGTTGTTAATTATTATTTGTAATATCATTAGTTTATTAGTTGTCTTTAGTCATTGTTGTCAATTCTAGTCTCTTTAGTTCTCTTGTTACCTTCAGTTGTATTTAGTTGTACCTAGTTGTATACTAATAACTCGTCTAAACATGACCCGCCTAGATTAGCTCAGCTATCCGCGGGCATGTTACAATTGTAATTTTAATTTGATAACAAATAAAATGTATGTATGTAAAAAAATATGTATGTAAGAAATATCATTGCTTGGGAATACCAATATGGCCACTGTGGAATAATGCAAAAGGGTTCCAGAACTTTTCAAGCTAGAACCACACATATGCCAGGCAATGCTTGCATAATAAACTTACATCACCACAAAATATGGAGGCTCAGATGGGACCAAGGTAATTATGTTTTCATCTTGACTGCTGCATGGTTTTGATGTACCTGAATGGTGCTGGTCAGGAATTGGCTATTTCCTTGTTCCATCGAGCCTCTGTTTCAACACGAGTCATTCAAAACCTCTCTTATGAAAATAAGTTTTATTTACATGAAAATGAACCAGTTGGCGGAATTCATTTTCGTTTGAATGGTTTTGCACTTACACTTGTTTTGACACAGAGGCAGCAGGCAACTCGGAAATGGCCTATTTGGTTTCGTACTCAAATTCAAAAAAAAAAAAACTGGGAACTGGTTTGAATGTTCTTCGAGCGCTCTGTACGCTACACGTGCCTATATTTTGACATTACTTTTTTTGACGTAGATAATCCGTGGCGCGGCCATTGGAGATCGAGGCATGGTGATTGACAACTCCATCGGCCTGGGGTTCCTTACGGGTTATGAGTCCAAGGTAAGGGTGCTTGAAAGGTAAAAAATACGTGTTAAGAAATATATCTTCTTGGACGTCTCTTCTTGCGCGCTAAATTCCTCTCCCGAAATTCAACCAGGCTTGCGCTGACTGGATTCGAATAAGATGCCATTTGTGTTTTTATATTATGGGAAAAGTTGGGTTCAGCAAGTCTGTATCCTCTTTAGCGTTCCCGTACAAAGAGTTTTTCGGCGTTCTGACCGCGCTTAAATTGGAGCGAGAGCAAAATTTCGACGAAGCAGAAGGTGGTGAGGCGAGAGAGGTAACTGCTTCTCGCTCCAATTTACGCGCGGCCAGAATGCGGAAAAGCTCTTTTTACGGGAACGCTTGCTAAGCAGGCTATATCCTCTTAATTTTGACGTACCCATAAAATGGTAGAAATGAACAATCGATTTTTTTTTTTTTAAAGAATTGCTTACGCCCCCGAGATTTAGCCTTAAGGAAACGCTTCTTCGCTAATTATTTTCGTGTAAACTCTACTTGTTTCTCTTTCCTCTCCTATTTTCTTATCTGGAACGGATCTACGGATGGGGGGGTGGGGTTCGTGGAGTTCGATCTAACCCTAGGAAATGAGACATTCCACAAATGAGACATTACAACTCGCTGACTTGGTCTCAAGATGCCCGAAATCCCATTTCCGAGGGCCTTTAGACGCCCCGACCCCCTTTCAGGGGACCACCTTCGGCGGTCCCTAAAACGAATCCCTTTCTTTAAAACCCTGTATCCGCCCCAGTTCTATATACCGAACAAGATCTTGTCAATTTATTTGATCCTTTGCTTGCTGTCCTTGTGGTAGGTGATGATCAACGCACACGCAGACGCAGTAATGATCCTGGGAGAGCCCTTCGCTAGCAACGAGCCGTTCAATTTTCAGGCCCAGGACACCACCAGACGCATCAAAGAACTCCTGCCGATCATGTTACGTCATCGCCTGTCCCCACCCCCCGAGGAAACGTACTCGCTCCATCGGAAAATGTCTGGATCGTTTTTGCTGTGTGCAAAGCTGGGCGCGTCTATTGGCTGCAAGCCGTTGTTTGACGAAGTGTGGAAAAAGTACAAATTCGATTGAATGGGACCGTGCGAGAATAACAGAACACTGTCAAGGTGCGGAACTTGGAAAAGATGCTCTGTTATTAGCAGCAAGCTGCGCGGTTCGAATCTAACGGTGCAAGAAGGCGACAAATTGGATAAGAAACATAATTATGATGATCACAGTGAGGCATTGTTTTGATAAAATACCGTAACATCCCCCCCGCCCCCAACCTTCGCTCCCTCCCCCTTCTAGGGCTCAAGGTACAGGAGACAAGGCAAGAGGGTAGTACGCGTGGAATATCAGAGAGAAGAATAGGAACTATGGCTCCGAGTTGTTTTGCCTTCCCTTCAAAATAGGGGGACCTACCCCCTCTTCCCGCAAAACAGAAAGAAAGCAAGGAACAAACAAACAACAGCATTCTAAAATCATAACAAATGAAACGTTATTTAATATAGAAGGTAAATGGAAATTTCTGATGTTTCAAATCCTGATGTTTCAAATCCTGATGTTTCGGTTAAAAGTTCAGCCTAAATCAGGTAGAAGTGATAAAAAAATTACGAAGAGCACGTTATATACTAGGGAAAATACAAATTTCAAGGCTAGTGCAATTTGATTGTCAAAAATTGTGGGTTTTCTTAGTAAACAATGTTGTCTTTGTAGTTTTCTAATCACTTACTTCTGATTAAGGCTGAGATTTTAGCTGAAACATCAGGTCTTTACAATTCAATTGTTATATACTTTTTAAACAGAACGCGGTAACGTTGTATTTGTTATTATGAATCCAGCTGGTTACAGGTCCATTTTAAAAATCATTCAGTTGCAGACTTGTGGTGGGAAATTGTAAATATATTGAGCCATCTCTGAAATTTGTATTGTGTCTTTATTTCTGCATATGTTCTAAACGTTTTGGAGAATACGGTATGTAAGGTTGAAATTTGCCACAAGGGTATCTTCCAGATTGTGGTAAATGACAATCGCTCAGCTCTTTAGCCCAGTATCAAGATAGCAATTCTCGTAATGGTTCCCATGCATTACTTACTGCAAAAGTTGGGAGAATATCTTAGAAATCTACACATTGGCTCTTTGTTGATGTTTCCGTATTTGTCCCGACCTGTAGAATTGAAAATGTTAGGCATCTTGTTTTTGGGGTAGCGGAGGAAAGGGTAAAAGGGTTCCTTCTTTTTCTGGTGAATATTACAAGAAAAAGTTAGCAATTAATCTCGCTAGTGGACTCAGTAGGTTTCAGAAAGGAGTCATCTTCGGTTGGAACACTCTCCCCTCCCACGCCCTCACCAGGCCCTCACCCCACCCCCCTCACCACTTTCCACTTTTTGAATGGCTGTACTGTAAGCAGTGACGTCATATGTCACCTGACGTCATGCAGGCGGGTCCCACTGAAACCAGAAACGAGAAGCGAAGTCTCCCTCTACTTACACGCAGTACAATTTGTTGTCTGGTGAAAAAAATGTCCTTCTGTACTGTTGGGGGCAAAGAACAGCTGATTCTTGCGTTCTCGTCAAGGTTTCGTGTAAGATTGTGTACATCGATTACATGTTGTAATTACCATGAACACAATCACCACCGAATGTACGCAATCACACCAAATTTAATTTTCTTGCAAAAAATTTGCTGCCAACAATATGAATGTACACTACTATCTTCTGCAATCACAGTTCATTCAACTTTAACACCAGTGTGTACAGATGCGTCTACACTACGCCGAGGAATTTGAAAACCCAGCTTTATTTCTACGGCTAGGCTTACCGTTCACACTAATCCGTCACGAAAACGGAGCTTTCTTAAAACGCTCTTCAGACTGCAGGAATGTGAAAACGCCGACTTTTCGTTTCCGTGTGGAAGAAAACAAACTTGGCAACGGAGCTTTTTGAAGACGATGACCTCACAATAATCATGACCGTGATTTCCTTGCCCGAGTGTTGTTGTTGTTTTTTCAAACACAAATCCAAAATGACGGGTGATTTGCTGCGTTTTGAAGTTTCTCCGGCGTAATGTGGGCGGAAAAGATTTGATACGTTTTCAGAGTGAAGCCTCCGTTTTCAAATTCCTCTGGCTTAAAGCAGATAGGGTTTTATTCATCCTTAATTTTGTAACTTCCAGCAGGCACGAACAGCATCCTCATATGTAACATATTTGGGCTTGACCCAAGTTCCATAAAGAGGGAGTTTAAGCGACCGCGACGTTGACGCCGAGTTCAACATCAACTATTTTACCTTGAAGTCGAAACTCGCGGCGGGAAACTAGATTGTCTAGATTCATTCAGCTAGTTTACGACGGTCAGATCTATCTTAACGGAATATGTAAGCGTTCAATTCAGAAAATCGAACTTAAAAAAATCGCCATTGTGGTTCACGTTCTTCAGGCTACACTGCCTTTATTTCGGTCATTTCTTGTTGTTTTGCAGAGGACGGCTAAGAAATCTACTAAGATTTATGACACATGCGTGCTCTTTTGTTTAGCAACGTCGTTGTGGGTTGCTTGAACTCCCTGTTGATCAAAACGATTTGCGACAAAGGAATGACCAATATTGAAGACGATTAAGAGGTTTATGGATCATTTCTGGTCTGGAGTTAATAAGGGGTCCACGCAGCGAGTGTGTGATTTGTGTTAAACGTGTTTTCAGCTATTTTTCAGAATTGCCTGGGTCGCTTAGACGTGGCAGCTAAAACATCCTGAAGAAGGCAGTAATGCCGAAACATTTGTTGATTTATACCGCCAATAAGCGTCTTTTTAACAATATTTTTAACGTTTACTTGTGGGTCGCTTAGACACCAACTCTCAAAACACGAGGTAATATTTTTTTCTAATTTTTCTTAAGGAAACATGGCACCACTTGTTCATAACATATGGACAACTGAAAAAAAGAAATACGATCAAAATACTGTGTGATCTTCGGACATCTTCAGAGATTGTCGGAATATTTTCGTGTCATCTTTGTTAAATCTTTAGGTCAACGTTCGAATTTACGTACATTGTAAATCCTCGCCTGATCTTCGGGAATCTTTGCAGTTTGTCGCATTCGACGAAACCAAATAAATGTGGAACGCGTCCACCATCCAGGGCAATTAGAATTCCGCGCATTTTTTGCCCTGTATGTTATGAGATGCTAGTATATATATCTAAACCAAAGCTAAGATATATGCTAAATTAAATGTAAACTGGTTACGTGCGATAACAAGAGAAGACCAATGTAAATACCTTGATATTCCCTTGGAGATAACTGTTTGCATTTGCATTTGCATGGACAGTGATCGGGCTTTGCCGGAGAAAAAACTGTGGGTATTTACTTTATGATGACTTCTCCTAACAAAGCCGTGAAAATACGACCAAGTTCGTCTCATATATACATACATATACTAAAGACGACTTTCATTGATGTTGACGTTCAATTCAGTTCTAAGGTCTTAAGATCACAGTTCTTGGTTCTACCCGTTCTGTACAAGAGATGTTTGTACACATGGATCATTCGTAAGAGTTCCAACGGGTCTTGACTCTGGGAGTGACTTCATCTAACCAGTGCTTGGTCAACTGTATGGGATTGCTGGTGAAGATTGCATTGAATGTCTTTTCGTGTCACTGCTATGAGATCAGGTTGATGGAATACCGGTTTCCTTGGGCTCTCGCCAGTTGATAGTTAGAAACAGCTGGAATCACCATATGAGCTGGCACGGTGATGACTATAAACGGCTTTTGCCTGTTCTACTACTACTACTATTACTACTACTACTACTACTACTACGACTACGACTACGACTACGACTACGACTACGACTACGACTACGACTACGACTACGACTACGACTACGACTACGACTACTACTACGACTACTACTACGACTACTACTACGACTACTACTACGACTACTACTACGACTACTACTACGACTATTACTACGACTACTACTACGACTACTACTACGACTACTACTACGACTACTACTACGACTACTACTACGACTACTACTACGACTACTACTACGACTACTACTACTACTACTCAATACCTGAGGGATTACCAACTTTCAAATATACTTCGTAAATATTTCACTTGTAGGGAATTTGTAGTTCACTCGTATTTCACTTTTAGGGAAACTGTGCACTTCTTGCCTACAAAGGTAAACAACCTTTTCAACTCCTAATCGGCAGGCACCAAATATCTGGACTAAGTTACTGGAATTTCGCGTAGTGCAGTTTTCAATTGAATGTCGTAAAACCAAAACCGAAGTAAGCACTATTTCCAATCACAAGGGAAACGGATCATCTAGTGAACCAATCAAAACTCAAAGTAGATAGATGAGGCCGACGCAAAGCGCAGGAAAACGTGTGCGAGGGAGTCGCGATTGGTTATGGTTTTACTTCCGATTGGCTGAAAAAGTGGCGCGAGTTTTTTTGCCAATTGTGTAGCGAAGTATTGCCAAACCAATTACTTTTCGACACTCAAGTGAAAACCGCTCTTTTTCTCTATCACACAAGAAATAACTTGAACTGGTTATACATAGCACTAAAAACACACCACTATAGAAATAATACTGGTAATATTAAAGACTGTTCTTTTCACTCTTGCCGTGGTTTCTTCATTTCTTCCACTTGTCATTAAAAGGAACCAAATCACAGACAGATCCATCTTCTGCAATTTAAAATTATATTTCATAATATATACCTGTGAGTATGAATTCCATCTTACCTATCAGTACACTTTCCTTCGTCTTCTCCGGAAATTGCCGTTGGGGTTTTATCGTGGAAATTTACACCGGAGATTCTGCATTCAGTGTAGTATATGGGATGAAGAGCAAAAACTTCAGACAAACTTGAAACGCTAGATCAACTGGTAATATCGTCGGAAGACGAGTACCAAAGGAATTTAAAAGGGGTCCTAAGCATTCTTTTTATTGCTGCGCACTCATAACAAGTTATCGGACTTTTCCACGGTACAAAACGACAACCAAGAACTGAGCAAACAGACACTGAAATTAGCTTTGAATGAAAAAGGTTTAAATTTCAATCCAGGTTTTCGTTGTTTGTCAATGAAGAATTTAACTGAACTTTTAATGCACGTGAATATATCGAAAGATCTTAAATTTGAACCGCGGAGAAAGATGTTAAGAGATGAATGATCATCCCGGTGATGTAAGCAACTCAAGCAGCTTTGAAAATATAGCCTAAAATCCTAAAACGCACGCCTGGGTGGTACTCTAGAGCACTGCATCGGTATCGCAGAGGTCATGGGTTCGAATCCCATTCATATGATCTCTCATATATTCATTTCTAATCTTCACCATCTACGGGTATATTACGAATTCACAACGTGACCAGCTCCCAGTTGGCTTGATAGCTCAATTGGTAGAGCACTACACCGGTATCGCGAAGGTTGTGGGTTCGAGTCCCGTTGGAGCCTGAGATTGTTTTTTCGGGCTTTGGTTTCACAGCTGCTTAAGTTGTGTATATAGAGTTATGCGATGGTCAGTCACGTCTTCTTGTCTTTCTTCGCAGTTCAGATATATGATTTTTCACATACTCATTTGTACAACTTGTACTCACTTCGTTGTTACTTGCTTTCGCCAAACTTAAGGGTGACATCATCACCAATCAGAACAAATGGAGCCCAGTACTTTTCGGCATGGCCCTTTTTTTTTGGATCTTGATTCAATGAATCTCTAAGATCTTTCATGGCGAGCTGAAGAGCAACACTGGCGCTTTTTCCATTAACGAGGTGGTGGTAGAAATGTGTCATGAACTTCATAGTGGAATCGTCATCAATTTTCCACAGCGAAGCGAGAACAGAACGTGCACCAGCACTCAGAAACGCCCTTGCAATGCCAACCACACCTTCAGCTGAAACATTTCCTCGACCAGTATCACAGCAGCTTAGCACAACAAGCCTGGCTGTTAGCTTAACATTTTGCACATCTTGCATCGTTAGAACGTTGTCATCGTCGCTTTGGTTCTGTTGAGCCAATTCAATCTCGCCAGTGTTTGTTTGCCCGTGCGCTGCTATGTGAACTAAAGCAGCCGAATTGATGCTCTTTAAAACCTCCTCCTTGGTGGCTTCCTGATTTTTTAAGACCTTAGCATTGATTGAGCCACGGATAATGGTGAAGATCTGGTCTACTTCTTTTTCAGCGCATGGCAGCGACTTTGGATTCGAATCCGTTGGATTGGTTGGATTTCCGACAAGAAGCGCCTCAGGCTGGCTGTGGTGATCCTCATGACCTACGATGATCTTTAGACTCGTCAGCGAGGGAAAAATGCGGATTCTGACATATTCACCAAGGTACCTCGCAGCTGGTTCCTCGTGATTTAGCAAAGCAGCATAAGGAACGAAGTACAACGGACCATCCGGGATGATGATCAATTCGTCACCTTTAAGCAAGTCTTCAATGGGTCCTATAATAGTATCATACAGGACGCTTAAAGATGTAACTTTGCTCTGAACATCAGTGTCATGAGCTTCGATTGCAGTACAAACATTCTTATTAAGATGTTGTAAGGCGGCGGCAACATCTATTTCCATTTGCCTAAAACGAATTTCGTCTCCTTTGCGGAATACCCAGAAATTGATGTTGTTGCTTCCCAGGGCCATAAAAACTGTTTGAGTAGATATATTTCTTACAATGTGAGAAATCTCTTCATGCCTTCTACGTACTGTATAGCCAAAGTGCAATTTGAGGAGATCATTTAAATCCTGTGCTCGTCCTTTCTCAGCCTCACATAGAGCTTTATCAGTCCTTTGAAGCTTTAACAGTGTCTCCCACAGAGCAGTGTACGCATTTTTGTGTAGATCACGAAAGCATATTTTCCACTGATCTTCAGACTGCAGGTTAGTTCTCACATCATTGTAGAGTTTCACACAGGATTGGTGATGCTCAAGAGCCTCCAGCAAAGAACCTTCAGATTCAGAATCGCGACCTAACGAGTAAAGGGCTTGTCCTTGTCCGACCGTGTCGTTAACGTCTTCGGCAATTTCAAGACCTCTCTTGTGGAGCAATTTGGCTTGGTTAAAATCTTTGAGGCTACGATAAACATTGCCGAGATTTGTGTAAGCACGTCCTTCTTCTTTTCTGTCCCCGAGTTCTTGGGCAATCATTACGTGTTTGTTATGGCACTTTTTGGCTTCTTCAAAATCAGCAAGGCTATGATAAGCAGTCCCAAGATTTCCATTGGCAAACATTTCTCCACGCCTGTCTTTTTCTTCTATGGCAATCTTAAGACCTTTTCTGTCACACTCAATGCCTTTCACAAAACAACCCGGAATATTTCGGTAGTCGTTTCCAAGGTTGCAGTAAGCTTGCACTTGTGTATATTTGTCCTCAATCCCATGGTCAGTGGATAAGCGAAGCTGTTCTCGGTGGTGCATTTTTGCCTTTTCAAAATCACCAAGATTGGCAAAAGCATTGCCTAGATTGCCATTTGCCAGTGCTTTTCCAGCGGTGTCATTGTTTTTTTCGGCAATTTCAAGCGCTTCCCTGCAGTGTTTAATGGCATTTTGATAATCACCGCGGCTGTCATAGACACTTCCAAGATGGCAAAGTAAACTACATATGCTGACCTTGTTCCCTACTCCTTTGGCAATTTTGAGACTCTCGTCGTAGCTGTTTATAGCGGCATCATAGTTTCCGTCGTTATGATGCGCGATGCCAAGGTTTCCATTGGCACTCCCTTCTGCGACCTTGTCGCGAACTTCTTTGGCGATGTCAAGCTCCTCCTCGTGGTTTTTTATGGCTTCATGAAGATCTCCAAAGCAACGATAAGCAATGCCGAGATTACCATAGGCACGCCCTTCTCCAGCCTTGTCCTTAGCATTTTTGGCAGCTTCAAGCTCCAGCCTGTGAAACTTTATGGCGTTCGTGAAATCTCCGCGACTACGATAAGCAACTCCAAGATTTCCAAAAGCGCGTACTTCGCCCGCCCTGTCCTCGACTTCTTGGGCAATTCCGAGCTCCAGCTCGTGGTACTCGATAGCTTTCTCGAAATCTCGCCGATCGAGATAGCTTATGCCTAGATTTCCATTTGCACGTCCCTCTCCAGCCCTGTTCCTTACTTCTTTAGCAATTTCGAGCATCTTTTCATGGCAATGTATGGCGTTATTGAGATCCCTGAGATTACGATAAGTAATGCCAAGATTTTCAGTGGCACGCCCTTCTCCAGCTCGATCTCCATCTTCTTTAGAGAGATTAAGCTCGCGTTCGTGGTAGTTAATACTTTCATTAAGATCCCCGCGACAACGATAAGCAATGCCAAGACATGCGCAAGCATGTTTTTCTATAGCCCGGTTGCTAACTTCTTTGGCAATGCTAAGTTCCTGCTCGAGGTATTTAATGGCTTCACTGAAATCTCGCCGATTGAGATAAGCAAGACCAAGATTTCCATTTGCATGTCCTTCACCAGCCCGGTCACGAACTTTTGTGGCAATTCTGAGCTCCTGCTGATGGTATCGTATGGCTTCATCGAGATTTCCGAGATTACGACAAGCAATACCTAGCCTTCTATAGGCACGTCCTTGACCAGCTAAATCTCCAGCTTCTTTGACAACGATGAGTACCTGTTTGTCGCACTGAATGGCATCATTGAAATTTCGCAGGTCAATATGGGTAATTGCGAGATTTTCATTGGCGCGTCCTTCTTCAGTGCTGTCCTTAAAGTCTTTGGCAATGCTAAGCTCCTGCTGGTGGCACTCCACGGCTTTAGTAAAATCTCCAAGACTGCGATGGACAATGCCAAGATTTCTGTAGGCAAACATCTCTCCAACGCGGTCCTCGACTTCTTTGGCAATTTCAAGCTCGTGCTCGTGGTAGTTAACGGCTTCTCTGAGGTTTCCAAGACTACGATAAGCAGTGCCAAGATTTCGACAGGCACGTCCTTCTTCACCTCTGTCTCCAGCTTCTTTGGCAATGCAAAGCTCTTGCTCATAATACGTAATGGCTTCACATAACTCTCCGCGGCTACTAAACGCGATACCAAGATGGCCAAAGGCGCGTGCTTCACCAACTTTGTCGCCAGTATCTTTGGCAATGCTAAGCTCCTGCTCGTGGCACTTTATGGCCTGTTTAATATCACCGAGGCAACGATACGCAACACCGAGATTTTTGAACGCACGTCCTTCTTCAGTCTTGTCTCCAACTTCTTTCGCAATGTTAAGCTCCCGCTCATGGTACTCAATGGCCTGATTAATATCACCGAGACAACGATAAGCAATACCGAGATTTTCGTACGCACGTCCTTCTTCAGTCTTGTCCCCAACTTCTTTCGCAATGTTAAGCTCCAGCTCATAGTACTTTGCGGCTTTTTGGAGATCCCCGTGTTTACGGTAAGCAGTGCCGAGAGTTCCATACGCGCGTATTTCTCCAACCCTGTCTCCTCTTCCAGTGGCAATGCTAAGGTCCTGCTTGAGTTTTTTTATGGCATCTTCTTCTTTAGCCCTGTCCCGATCAATGCGCCCAGCTCTAACCTCTTGATGCTCATTTTTAGCAAAAATAAGCAATTTGGCATTGTCAAGTTGTTGCTGTACGATGGTATAAACAAAACTGCTTGCAAAACCGAAAAAAGGAAGAGCAATTTCAAGATTGCCGTATAGTTGTTTGCGTCCAGTCCTGGGTCCAGATCTTTGGTTTTTCTGGTCGTCTGATTGGTACATTGTTGTCTCTTGTCCCGTATGTACCTAGTATAAAGTACATCTTCTGTCACTTTTCTACAGCCATCGTCTAAAAATGAGTTAATCGTTCTTGACTCAGTCACTACTTATAGATAACTTGCACGCTTAAAAATATGAGTTACTCAGTTCACTACTAGGTTTTCATTTGCTCAGGGCGTTAATGGCATTTACAGTCAACACTTATACAGGGAAATTTCTTTCGTATTTACCATCTTGTCGAGCAAATATCTGAGTATAAACCAATATAGCCACTTCAGCTTAATTCCAGAAACTCAAATCAGGCCATCAACAAAAGTAAATTACGGCATTCTGAATGGATTTACACTCAGTGATTTTTTTCGTTCTTTCTAGTAAACTAGTACTAGAGAGTTGTTGTCTCGTGTTTTGAAGTTCACCTGAGATACAGTGACGTTCAAATTTCAGTTGTGTGCCGTTTGAAACCGAATCGTGACGGAGAAAAAACATTTAAAAGAAGCTATCGAGTTCTTTGGAAGATAGAGTGACAACCGAATCGTGACGGAGAAAAAACATTTAAAAGAAGCTATCGAGTTCTTTGGAAGATAGAGTGACAAGTCAAGGCAAAATAAGTGATTCGATGGAAAAGCTGGATAAAAGTTGGTATTTTAGGCCTAATTACGTTCAAAATCCTGGAGGTGCAAATACCCCTCATAACGAAGCACTTGTCATCAGTACTTCTTTCTAATGGATACCCTTCCTCGTTTGTACATAAGCTCACGAAAACAACAAGAACAACAGCTAACCAAGAACCCACGCAAGAATTTAAATCAACTGCAGTTTTACCCTATATCAAAGGTGTATCAGAGGTTCTTCGCTACTGCATACAACAACAAGGCGTACGCACTGTCTTTAAATTTGACACAACTCTTAGGTCCTACTTAATGCGACCTAAAGACACCCTTGAACCAACAAAACAGGACGGTATTGTTTATAAGATTCCTTGTGTACGGCAAAGTGTATATCGGAGAAACAGGGAGAGCTATGCCAGAGAGGATAAAAGAACATGACAGAGACATACGGCTTGCTGGTACGCAAACCTCCGCAATTTCAGAGCACGCCAACGAGATGGAGCTACCACTGGGGACAAAGAAAAGTCAAGTTTATTGATCGTAACCCTCCCTGGTACGCACGAAGGGTCAAGGAAGCTATCCATACTAGACTTTATCCAGATAACATCGATAGAGATAGTGGAATCGAAATTCCTGAAGCATGGATACAAACAATCAAAAACCTCAACAGCCGGTCAGTTACAATGCGGACCTATGAGGGAAGAGCGTCACAAAGTCGGAATGATAATGAGGATCGAAATGCACCAATAGCAGCGAACCAACGTGCTACAAATAGCGACACCTAAACAATCAACCTCATCACCTGATGAAGACTAGCAGTGCAGCAGTCGACACGTCACCATCAACATCTCAAAGTGACTCCATCGTGAGACAAACGAGTAAAATTCATTTGTCGTTTCTTACACCGCGATGAATAATAGACACATCTTTAATGACAGGTATATTGTACATTGCATTTGAAGCAGCCGAAGCAGTTATCGATGGCTGTCAAAACATGCACAAACATGTACAATTACTACAACTGAAGAGTTAAAAGAGATTTCGGATGTGCGACTCCCTCGCAGTTTCCAGTTGAGCCGTGAAGTCGAAGCTATGTCTCGGCACACCTTGAAATGTGCGACTTTAGATCCCTATAGTGTGGCGACATGGGCTGGATATCGGTAAAACTCTAACAGTTTGGTAGCCTCCAAGATACGAGTGGTACTATCCGGAGCTTAAGCTTTAAGCCTTCCTTTGTAATACATTTACTGGGAGAGGTATAAAATTAAAATTGGCCCTCTTTATAGTCGCTAGTTGAGATTGAAATAATGGCTAAACGCTGTTGGCGCTAATGCCACAGGTGCGCAAGTGCCCTGTCATTTACAGTCCAGCAATTAGCCAAATTTATACTCAAGAGAGAGGGTGTCAGTGACTATTTGACAGCATTGGGGTGAACACCAGAAGGTCGAAGGGTGAGAGGGAGACCGAAGATCACTTTAGAAGGACTGTTTAGAAAGAGAGAAACAAGGCAGACTGAAAGACTTGGAATGTAGCCGAGGCGACGGCGCAGAGCAGAAAGTGTTGGTTAGAGAACGTGACGGCGTCATGCGCCTACTGGCGCGACGAGGGGAGATGATGGTGAATTAACCAAATTTCAGTGAGCAGGTCATGGATCACATGAGAAATCTAGCTTGGATACACAAATTGGCCTCATTTGAAGAAGACTGTCTGGAAGTTAGATACCAAGAGATTGCAGACAGAAACTGGCAGTAATTATCAAAGACCAACAACAACGGGCTCAGTTTGAAGACACAGTTACGAAAAACCGTGCAACAAGCTACTTAGTTCAAATTCCGTTGAACAAGAAGAGAGCCTACAGCGACCCGAGAAAAAAGCGTTATGCAGACATTTTCCTTTCGATGGGAGAGTGTCTGTCATGTTGCCGAGGAGGGGGTGAGATTATGTTTCATAGGGAAATATCTTCATAGGACAGGTCAATAGTAAAGGTGCGGGGGCTATTTGAGCTTCTAGATAGAAGCAAAATTGCAAGATTCACGTCAAGTAAAGGAGTCATGGCCCGTGGATTTCAAGAGCAAAGAGTGAAACATGCAATATCAGGAAATGCAAACGTAACCGGTAAATAACTAGCGACTACTTTAACGAATGTGAAGCGCTTGTGGATTCCAAGCATTTCACTTACTAATCTGCCAACGTATCCGACGACATTTCTATCACCTCAAATTATTTCTCACGTTTGATCAAAAAGGGGGCTAATACGCTCCTGAATCGGTTGATAATGGCTAATTTTGTCGCCTTAGGATTTAAAAAACAAACTTGCCATCTCTGGTCATAATAAATGTGACCATATTCTGAACCTCTCGCCAGTAATATTGTATGGTGCATAATGCTGGAGGGTTATCCAAAGAGACAGCCAGAGACTGTCAGGCTTCCACTTTTCACACCTGAGCCGAATGATATTCAGAATATAATGGTCTCAGAAGATCACAAACAAGTAACTCTATCTGAAGATAAGCCAGCAACACGTCACCACAGTAATAAAGCAAGGAGATGGAGATGGCTTAGGCACGTTATCAGGAAAGACCAAGATAGCGTCACAAAAACTGAACTGAAGTGGACACTGGATAATGGGAAAAGGAAGCGAGGCCGGCCACGAGAAACATGGAGGACAACGATTGAGGCAGACATGAAAACAACAGGAAAAACACGGACAGAACTCGAGACGACAGTCACGGATAGAGAGCAGTGGAAGTCTCTGGTCGCAGCCTTACGTGCCACTTAGGCACGAAGAGGATCATGTCATCTCCACACATACCTGGTGCGCAGTGGTAGCTCTTCAGAGTCACAGCTGTCTGTCCACACAGGGCTATAGGAACCGAAAACATTTTCGAGCCACGGGGATGAAAGGTGGCTGCAATAGAAGACTTGTTTATGCTAGTCTCCCGAATTTCTTCATTGGAGTGGAAGGAGAGCAGTAGTCTCGCTAAGGGTGTAAATCATGGATTTTGATCTCACTCAAGGTTTTCAAGACGAAACGCCACTATTTTATACCGTAGAAGTATCTTTTTCGTGCACTCGAAGAAATAATAAGAAAAACGCTGTCATCCGTTTTAAGTGGTACCTTCTAGGGGTCAAACTACGCTCGAGCCACGCCCCGATTGGTCTCCTTTAGGAGTTTAAATCACATCTTCTACGAGCATCCCCGACCTTTGCATATGGGAGTCTCCCCCCCCTCCCCGCACCTCCTTGGAAAGGACATTTATCCACGTGAAAACAGTTACGCTACTTACGTGGAAAGTGATTTCCAGCTTTACCTCGCTTCGTTATCCAGATTACCGTGCTTAGAGTTCTACTGACAGCTTATGATAACAAAATTAAACATCTCAGTGCTGTGACTGTGAAAATTACTTCTTTGTGGTTGGCTGAGAGCAGTCAAATTTATCGTTAATTTTTAGTTTGCGCCCAGTTTAAATTAATCTGCACGCGTTCGTCATTTTCTAACTTCAGTTATATGACCGCGGAAATTAGTCCATTGTGATTGGTTGAGCAGGCTAATTTATCGTTAATTCTTAATTTGCACTCCAAATTAACGCGCGCGCTTTCGCAATTTTCCCAGTCATATTTAAGCAATAGACAACTCTTCCTATGGGTTTACTGGCGCGATAAACCACGCGGGATGTAGGGAGAACACGAGAACACGTGTTCTCCATACATCCCAAGTGGTTTATTGCGCCGGTAGACCCATAGAAAGAGTGGTCTATCACTTTTATGAAATAACCTGGAAAAAAGTCTGTCAATGTGGAAAATGTATTGTACTTTCGTGATCAAGTTGCTTATTCTCGTCAAATTCATGCCATGACGCGACAAACCAATCACAGCGACTGAAAGAATGAAAGCACACACTCCGCCGGACACGAAATTCGCAGAGCAAAGCGACGAAAACATTTCACGCTAAGAAAGGGTTAAGAAAGGAAAGGAAAAGGTTATCGGTGAAAGGCAAAAAGTATATTAATTAACTCAAAAGTATTCTGACGGGGAAATGCAGGGTTTCGTAAATGGAATTGGTCATCACGAAAGTAAAAGGCTGTACGAAAAGTGCGCAAGTAGTCCAAACTTCATGTGCTTGGCGAAGTGATTCAACGTAGTGTTTAACGACAACTTTCCAAAGTTTTGCGAATAGAATAAAGCTTAGTTACAGAAACACTGTTTCCGAAACGTATTCAGAATTTATTTACTTATGCTGAAGGTTATGAAGTCCGTGTTTCTCTGTATTTTGCTAAATGAAAAGTATTGCTTGAAAGCTTAGCTTATAGAGACCAAATTCATTTATCGTCTTATGCGTGCATGCATTGAGTTTAAACTCAGAATTTCTGATAGAAAGAAATCTTTTCCCTGGCCATGGAAAGCGCAGAGAAAAAGGGTTTAAAACGTCCTTAATTTTAATCTTAAGTGTAACCGGAGTCGGCGTAAAATTTTTGCCGTGGAAGAAAAGATAAACTTAAAGCTTTATATGACGACCAACTTCTGGTCCTTTTTTTCCTTTCAAATTTCCATCTATATGTTGAATGAAAAGATATTCGTGTTATTGATATCTCAGCCAGCGAAAGACAAAACTGTTTATTGCATTTGTTATCGCTAGAGTTCCGAGTTCTCTAGTTCCCGAGTATAGCTGCCATAGATCAAGAACCGTGGTTTACCGGTTCAATAGAACATAGGTTTAGCAACTCTATTGACCAATCGGAGCGTACGTATATCTCAGTTATTTTATAAATTCTATTATAACATGGCGCGCGCGCTAGTCCTACCTAATTCCTTTTGAGCCATCATGGACAAAATCTTTATGTACGCACGGCCGCGCTCAATAAAATGACGTGTGCAGTTTCATTTCACCTGCAAAATTTTCGTCGAGTTTAGTGCGAGTTCCTTTTGTTTAAGTTTCGGCAATGTGAAGATTATTCTGAACAATCCAAACGCTACTTCGAGCCCTTGACTTTTGCTGAGCTAAGACGTTTACTTAAACTTGAGTATTTTGACTTTGTTTGTCTACATTTTCATTGAGTATTTTTGACTTTATTTGCCTACATTTTCATTATAATTAAATCGAGGAAGCGAATTTTTCGTGGGCAATTTTAGAAACTAGGTTGTTACATAAACACCAGTGAATATCAGGATTTTTCCTTTTACTAAAAAATCATATCTTCATCCCGCGCAGTGAAGGTACTATTTTATCTTTTACACTATGAAGATATCATTCCTTTTTGATAACGTTTTTCTTTTGTCCCTTTAACTACACTTAAATTTGTTGATGTATGATCGAAACATCTTCGGATCTTCTTCGGTCGTCTTCGGCAATCTTCGGTAATCTTCGTAAATTGTTCGTAAATGTTCGGAAAATGTTCGGAAGCGTTCGTCTGGCCTTCAGAACAATTTTGGAAAATCTTCGGAAATCTTCGGAAAATCGTCAAAAACGTAGTCATTAGTATGTTTATATAATAAACAGAATATTACATGCCCGCTTGTGGATACGAGTTTTATCTTCTCTCTAAGATAAAATTCGTATCCACGCGCGGGCATGTAATATCCTCTATTTAAGCGTTTTTGTTCAACTGATTGCGGCGTGTTGGGATCCTAATGACCTTTGTTTTCCTTCACCATGCATTGTGAGAACTTTGTAGTTAATCACAAATAAAACATGTTTTAGCGTCAAATATGTTGTCGCCATGTTATAAAAGAATTGGTTCATGGTTTTAGCGGAGCTCCGGCAGCCCGAAGGGCCGCCAAGCGGAGCCCCATACTCATATAGGAAAGAAAAGGAAACCCATGAGTTGACTTTCTCATGGTCATCATGGCTAGCGGTATTGTTCGTGGGCGCATACGCACGACGGCGACGGCGACGACGACGACGACGGAGTCGCGCAAAATGGCGGCCAAACTCTAAATAATAGGCTGGCAGAGACTTACAGCCTTGGTTTACCGTGTACTTCTTTGATATTGGACATCCATGTTATCATCAATTGACACCAGTCAAAACAAGGTATTCGCTGACTAGTATCTCGTGACCATATCGCGGGCTCAAGTTTACAGCTCATCGACGGCACGTGTTTTTTGAAGTTGACCAAGTTCTGGTTTTCGATTGGATTGGGGGCTCATGCCAGGTTAACTTGTTGAAAACAGGGCAGGATTGTTTGGAAGCCGGTTAACACTAACCAAGGATTAAAAGTTAACCGAATTATAACTTTTTCTTCCACAAAAATGTTTTTTGCCGCTTTGTCTTGTGTATATGGCGATTATTAAAACTCAAAACAGAAGGCCAAACAAGACACGGAAAACCTCACCGCAAAGTTAGAAAACCCCAATTAAAATTCTATATTTTTCTCTCAAGCATCTGAGCGGGCCGGAATCCTAAATCCTCGAATTTAATTGGCTTATCATACGCACGTGACCGGTCCAGCTTTTTACGATGCGGCTCACGGGCCGGATTTTTTCCCCGCTGCCTAAATTTCGCTCCTAAAAGTTAGCGGTAACGTTCAATCTTTTGCCTTTTTTACACATCCATCGACGATTAGTCAACGCAAGTTTATCCTGTTCACTTTAAAATGGCAAGGAAAGTCACTGTAAGTAAATTCAATTGAGCTTTTTGAAGTTGTGAGAGTTTGCTTGGTTGTTTGTAGCTTGGCACTCTAATGGCGCGTAATCCTGTGTTTCTCTCGCCGTAAAATTTGAGTCAATTTCAGTCGAGTTTACCTCTATGATCGTTGCTGTATTGAGGAGAATTTCTGTGGAATACACTTAAGAATTACCCCGCTTTCTGCTATTCAATTTACGATTGAAAAGTCTGATTTCAAGTGATTTTAAAAGCAACGACTAACAGAAATTGTCAGAAATTTGTAGTAAAACTTCAAACTTCGCACGAAATTTCACACGGCAAAAACAATTTTGGAGAACTTAACTGGTGAAATAAATGCAACTAACATAAAGTATTTCGAAAAAAAATCTGTTCTTTAATACATCTTTCTTTGTCTACTATCTGAGTTACTCGCTCGTTGCGAAGAGTTTTTTACACATCGTTAGTAGACGGCGGAAGCCGATTCAATGACAAGAGTTGGGTTAACAAACCCATCTGTAATCTGTAAAAGCAATTTACTGTAGGAAAAAAGAAATAAACATGTTATTTGCCGGCTTAGGGTCGGTCCGTATAGTGAAAAACTGTGACCTCGGGCTTGAAAATGCTGCCGGAGGCCGGAGGCCTCGGGCAGCATTTCAAGACCTCGGTCACAGTTTTTCACTATACGGACCGACCCTAAGCCGGCAAATAACATACATATCTTTTCCTGGGTTATCTTAATCGGGCTCTGAACAACCTGGCCCAGGAGCTACGCTTTTAGGCTGGCCTAAATCTATATATTAGCTGTACGTACATCGAGTTATGGATGCACTTGGAAAGTTTGGAGAGCACTAAAGAAGCTAGAGTTGCTCTCGGCTATCGCCTCGAGCAACTCTTACACTTCTCTGGTGCTCTCCAAACTTCCCGCGTGCATCCATGACTCGATATACGCACGCCAAGCATGAACCAATTCTTTAATAAATGACTAATCATATGAAAGCTCGCCTTAAGGCTCGTGCAATTTTGAGAGAATTTTCAAATATCATGAGTAGTGTAAGTCTTTAATTGCACTCGCATTCATACGATTACCTGCACATGACAAATGAGCAAACGTGTGAAAGCTAAAGCAAGTAAGACCACCCAATTAAGGATTTACTCTACTCTTGACATTTGAAAATTCTTTAATGCTGCACCTGCCTAAAAAGTTCGTGCAATTTTAAGAGAATTTGCAAATATCACCCGCAGTACAATTCAGCCTTAATTGCATTCTCTTCATATAATTACATATGTTTTACTGATCATGGGAAAAAAGAGCAGTACCTGCTGTTGTGTTTGTTGTGGAGGCTGAGTTTTGCTCGCTTTTCTGGTCAGTATTTCAGTATATGTAGTAACTCGATCTAAAAGCAATTCATAAAACATTTAGCTTAACTAAAAAATATTGCAGCGAAAACAAATAAAATAAAATAAAATAAAAGAAATAAAATAGTGAAAGATATGTGAAAGGTGAATTGATCAACATGACACGAGCGTGGGACAGAAAAAAAATTAACTTAAAGGGACACTGTCACCATTTCTAGCATGATTTTGGAAATCTCAAAAACATATATCGATCATTAGAAGCTAAACAACAATGGTTTTATTTCGTAGAGCATTACTCGAAAAATGATTAAAACCCAATAGGAAGTAGGGATGGTTAACGATGGCGAGGATGGAAACGAATTGTGATATGGATTTTTGAAAAAGCGTCAGGATGTCAGTTTTTCAAACGTTCAAGTTTGGCTCGAAAATCGTTGAAATTTTGCAAAAATGTTGCTGCAGTGTGGACTTTCTTCAAGAAATTGCTGTTAATCATTTAGGTAGAGCTAATTAAGTACTTATTCCATAAATTTAGGGACCATTTCGTGAATTTATAACAGTTTTAAGCAAATATATCGTGACAGCGTACCTTTAATCAAAACAATGTTAAAACCTATTCTACCTAGTGGTCAGAACCCGACTTCGACGAGCGACAACCAGATCTCCAGTGCCTTAACCGCTCGGCTACGCTGCCTCCCGTAGGGTTTATAATGGACGTAAAAGAATGCTTCTACAGCTAAGCTGGTCTTTGTGTTATTACTCCCTTTATTTGAAAGACGTACAAGTATACTTGTGCTTTCCTTTCTAAAAAGCATTCCGAGAGAGTTGTACTCTTGAAGGAACCTTGAAAAACTTTCATTCTTCGTTCAGACACATCCTTCAAGGTTTCTCTAAACGGTTTCAGCAGTTTCCAGTCCTTCTTCTTTGATAAATAAATGCTCCCACTCGTTTTTAGTTGATGCTACAGTAATGACATCAAACAAATGCCCGATCATTGGTTAACAAGTTGTGGCCTTTCACGTAGGGCGATCAACAGACTTAAATTTAGCTTTATGGGCTAAGCCTAAAAGAAAACGAGTCTGGTGACCCCCATTTTGTATAATGGAATTATGATTAGTATGTTAAACTCTTAATCTTTTTTTAAGATTAAGTTGTAGGAGGGGGTTCAGAACCACTTCAATTTTCGAAAAAAATTTAAGGCTGCTCTGTGTACGCTCCGACAATTTTATTACTGACATTGTGAAGGCCGAAACTTGACATTCTGATTACAATTCGATGATAAAAATGGCGTTCACTCGCTTTTGAGTGATAGGACTCAGAGCTAAAATTAATGGTATTTAATCAGCTTAAACTGTTGCTATAGGCCCTTTTCATAAATGGCTGCCAATTATAAATTCTTTTGTAAGTATTAAAATTAGCCTGACTAACCTCATTTTTGAGTTGATAATTCAAAAGAATTTTCACTCCCCAACGAGTTTAGTGAGGCTAATTTAAATGCATACAAAAGAATTTTAAATTGGCAGCCATTTATGAAAAGGGTCTATAGTAACCTGAAATAACAAGTAAATGACTATATTTTGTTCACCAATGACTGGGCATTTGTTTGATGGCATTACGGTAGTGTGAGTGGCAGTATTAGCCATCAAAAGTAGAAACTGTGCCAGCCACCATATTCGAAAAGAGGGTCTTAAATTTTCGGTTACCTAAGTGAATGCTTACTTGTTTGATTTCCGTGAATTACACAGTCTCGTCGATGTTAAGGCACTTGATATTTGTATCTGAAGATTACAGCAGTTGATTTCAACTTATTTTCTTATTCTGGCGTCAAAATCTAAGGCGACACGATATGGAATGATAACAGCACTGTGTAGAGTCCAATTTTGTCTGTAATCATACGAGTGATAAACAAAATCGAAAGATGGCGTAGCAAGGGTCCGATTTATATTACGGGTATATTACGAACTCACAATGTGACCAGCTCCCAGTTGGCTTGATAACTCAGTTGGTAGAGCACTGTACCGGTATCGCAGTGGTCATGGATTCGAATCCCGTTCAGGCCTGAATTTTTTTCAGGCTTTCATTTCACAACTGCCTAAGTTGTGTATAACTGCAACGATGATCAATCACGTCTTCATATCTTTCTCCGGAGTTCAAGCATATATGATCTTTCATATATTCAGTTGCATTCTTCACCATCTACGAGTATATTACGAACTCACAAGGGTCCGATTTGTTTAACCATGCGTATGATTACAGACAGATGTGGATATTACTAATTAATCACAACTGAAAAATTCGAGGGAAAAAATAGACAAAGCAAAGCTTGTTAAGGATTTACCGTCTCGGTGAAACTAGACTGGGAAAAACGCACTGGCAAAAAGCTATTACTGAAAGGTTTCTGAATTTTGAGGAGCATTCAGTCACAAGATCAGAAGGAACCAAATCATGCGGAGCGGCGCAAGAATTTTAACCGTGCTTCAGTTTGGTGAAGAAAGGTGTACTTGGGATAAATTATTTTTGAATATTTTGTTACAGCTCTGATTAATATTATTAGACCACAAAAGAGGAGAAAGAAAGTAATAACGAAAGAGAAACCGGCACGAAAGAGTTTTAGCTTGACTAAACATTTACACGAAATCTTTGCATAATGAAAACCGGCAAAAAGCTGCTACCGCAAAGAGTGAAACAACAAAATGGATCTCATTTTGCATAGCACAAATTGACAGAACACATAACGTTATGTAAACCAGTCTTTTTAGTACATGTTTAGATGTAATTTTAGCGAAATGAGTGAAAGTAGGACTTTTTGTTGCCAGTTGAAATCAAACACTGAGGTTATATCTAAAAATTCGGTATGGCGGCCTCTTCAAGAGAAATAGTTCTTTAATGTTTTTTAATGTTTTCATAGGGTTACTCATGATAGCATGATAACTGTTAACAATTCCATGTATGTATCTTTTTTATTACTTTTGTTATTACTTATTTAATTTGATCTCTTTTATTTTAGTCATGCGTTTTATACAGAGCCTCTGGCTCGGATACTGAGGGCAACCTAAATCCCACGCAATGACTTTAATAAATTGATTGATTGACTGATTGATTGATAGAGACCATCAACGTCAAACGCCAAGCACCTAGCCTGAAGCTGCAGTTTATGGAAAAATCGCGATGAATGAAACACGACAAAATGGAACTTATTTTGTATTGAGCCGGAAATTTTTCGGAACGACTGCCGTTACAAAAACTTGAATGCTTCGAGAAATTTGTATCCCTGTTGACATTTTCGACACATCGCAATGACGTAAATGGACGTTGATATATTGATGTCTCTTTGGAGACAGGGGGATGAACAAAAAGTCAATATTCGAAACCAGTTATGATTATTTAAATCCTCAAAGGCAGAGGTTTACTTACAGGCTTAACTTTGTCTATGGATCTTCCCAATTACATCTGATCGTCACCAGCCATTGATAATCCACTGATCATAAACTAAAAGAAGGAAAAGAGAAACAGAGGATTCAACCGACAATCCTTACGTTCTTACACGTACAGTACACAGCGTTATCCACCTTTCGAACAACCCGGGCCTGGTCGAGTAATACGAATATTTATATATTTTTTTTATTTTCAGGCATTTTAGAGCTACTGTTCGTCTGACACAAATACGGAAGTATCTGAAGTGTGCAACAGATATTAGATTACAGTTATTAGTTAAGGGGACTCTCACAGCTGAGTTTAGCCTATTTTACTTAGTTTTACCACATACTTGTTCTGAAACCTTAAAACGTTTCAAACGTAATTGAAGAAATCATGGACTTCTCAGTGGATATAATTAGCAAATCCATAGCTTGATCAAAAACAAATATTTCTCCTGAGCGTTATCGTAGAGAGGTGAGTAAGTCAGTAAGCAAGCAAGTAAACAAGCAAGCAAGGAAGCAAGCAAGCAAGTAAGCAAGCAAGCAAGCCAGCCAGCCAGCCAGCCAGCCAGCCAGCAAGCAAGCAAGCAAGTAAGTAAGAACTTTATTTTCGAGGGTAGCACATGACACTACAAACTGATAAACCAGTGGCCCTCAAGGTGGCAAACAAAGAAGGTTATCTTTAAAAACTTTTTATCCTAACAGTTTTACGAAACCTCATATCGCAATCCGTACCTTCTTGTGTATTTGTTGTGTTTTTGAAATGTTCCTTCACTGTTAAGAGCATGGCCTTATCTCTATGTTACACTCAATTTGGTGGTCATTTTCTATTGTCTAAATATGGCTAAAATCCATGACGCAGTTTCTTTTTCTTTCGACATCACCAAACTTAAAAACTCGAAACACTAATTGTATATGTAATTAGACATCATAACATATCATAACATTCAAGGTTTTTCCCAGATCGCTAGTTAATAACAATTATTCACCGAATTGGAGGTAAATAGTACTTGTTATTCACCAACGAGCTAGCCAGTCAGAATGTGCGGAAAGCACTATTCGCTTGTGTGCTATACACTAATTTAAAGTATGGCAGCATCTCAGTACTGTGTATTGCCTTTGAAACAGAAGGTCTATAAATTGCGCGTAATTACTCGGGCTTCCGTAGGAAAGTCCGAGTCATAAAATGGAAGCGTTTTGGTCGCCAAAATGGGGGTCATGATCCCAGGCGTTCCATGCGTAGACCATGGAAACTGGGGACGAGAAACGCGACATTGCTCGCTCTTCGTGACCGAATGCGGTGTTTTGCGAAGAGAGTTTTGGCAAGAGTCGCGCCTTGTACGTTCATCTCACATAGAAAGATGTCGATCGTCTTCAGAAAGGGTCGGTCCACGAATTATATTGTTTGAAAGCCAGTCAGGTAAGCAAAGTTCACGCTCGAAACGTTCTCGTGAGATAACAACTGAGCCGATTGCGGTATGAGTTCAATCTACGAAAACACTGGCAAAAAATAGGCAGTCAATGACGGTATGTGGCTACTGCTGTTATTATTAGAACATTGCAGTAAAAAAAATCATATTGCAATAAAACGAGCTAAATACGAAAACGTTTTTAGACTCGTAGCTCATTAAAAACATGCGACTTGTTTCTTGCACCGCGCAAAATATGTCGATCTCCAAAGTTGTAAAGATAAGACTTTCGGTAACTTGAATTAAATATCTTGCCTCCAAGCTAGTTGGCTTTCTAGTAGGGTGCAGGAAAAAAAACTAACTTGTGAATTTGGAGTCACATTGTGCGGGAGAATTAAACCTTCGATTGTGCGGGGAATTGTGCGGGATTATTGACGATCCGATGTTCTTGCCAAGTCCTTAGGAAAATCTGCGTTGACGATAGTTTAGCCAGTTATTTCACGAGTAGTTCAAATATATTTAGCAGTTTTAGCAATCGCCAATTATTTCAGAAAACTGTGTCTGACTGCAAAAGAAAATCATGTTGCCTGACATGAACTAGACGAGCATGAAACCAAAATAAATAGCAAAACAGAATGCCGCATCTTCCCTTATAAATGAGAGTCCTTTTTAAATATAATCCTGCCTTGATTCAATAAAAATATGTAGCTTGTATATTTCGTCATAAACTGCGTTAAGGGTCGCAAATTCTTGGAGGTTATCCGCAAAATACTGAAAATACACAACTTGAAAGTTTATGTAAATTATGTGCAATGCAATTTGAGCCTAGTCACAGGTCAGTTGTTTTCGCGAAGGAGTTTATCATGATTCGTTTTGGCTCTCTCGAAAGGGATTATTCGCTCTCCAAAGGAGATATGACTTTTGAAAAGGGTTTAAGATGGCAATACGGCGAAGATGTTCAGCTACACAATTTACTCGGATCGCCACGACCAGTAAACAAACTTCGTACAATTTCTGCTAGCATGTACAAAGTAATCGCCATAAGTTGTAAAAAGACCTCGAAAATTCTTTGCAAACAACTTCTCCATCAATTCGTAAACAGCTGTGCTTCATTCTTAAACTAAAATGGTTTAAACTCACAACTTGCGATAGGATGAGGAGGATACTCAACGAAGCAACCGGAACAGTAAATATCTAAGCGGAACTCTTGTGCTAAAATATCCTGATTCTTTAATTAGCTTTTATTGTGTCCAATACGTGTTTTCGTAAAGTACGATTTGATACTGTGGTGCGAAGCCCGAGTAAACACTCTTAGAGCGTCTAGTTTTATTTTAGCTCACGTGTTTCTTTTTCTGGAAAGGAATCGAGTTTGAGCTATTTTGTATGGAGCAGAATAGGAATACACTCTTTCTTTTTTAGAAGTATATATTTACAAGAATATCGAGGCTGAAATTTTTCGAAATTTTAAGAATATTTAGTTTTGACCATAAACGTCAAACTCCAAGCACCTAACCTGAAGCTGCCATTTACGGAGAAATCGCAATGAATGAAACACGACAAAATGGAACTTATTTTGTATAGAGAAATTTTACGGAACGTAACGACCGCCGTTATAAAAACTTCAATGCTTCGAGAAATTTGTATCCCTGTTGACATTTTCGACACGTCGCAATGACGTAAATGGACGTTGATATATTAATGTCTCTTAAGAGACAGGGGGATAAACAAAAAGTCATTATTTGAAACAACAGTTATGATTATTTAAAATCCTCAAAATAAGAGATTTACTTACAATTCTCATGTCCCAGAATCTTCTGAACGTTACATCTGATCGTCACCAACCATTGATAATCCACTGGTCATAAACTAAAAGAAGGAAAAGAGAACTTGAACAGAGGATGCAGCAAAAAATCCTTACGTTCTAACACGTATAATACACAGCGTTATCCACCTTTCGAACAACCCGGGCCTGGTCGAGTAATGCGAGCATTTATATTTTTTTATTTTTACGCATTAGAGACTCTGTTCGTCTGACACAAATACGGGAAAGAAAACAAAGTTAAAACGTTTCAAACGTTATTGAAGAAATGACTTCTCAATAGATCTAATTAGTAAAACCATAGCTTGATCAAAACCAAATGTTTCTCCCGAGCGTTATAAAAGAAAGGTAATTAAGTATGAGTAAACAAGCAAGCAAGCAAACTTGCTAATAATTAAGAATTATTCACAGACGTGGAGGTGAACAGGAATGCACTCTTTCTTTTTTAGAAGTATATATTTACAAGAATATCGAGGCTAAAATTTTGCGAAATTTTAAGAATATTTAGTTTTGACCATAAACGTCAAACTCCAAGCATCTAACCTGAAGCTGCCGTTTACGGAAAAATCGCAACGAATGAAACACGACAAAGTGGAACTTATTTTGTAAAAAGAAATTTTACGGAACGACTGCCGTTACAAAAACTTGAATGCGTCGAGAAATTTGTATCCCTGTTGACATTTTCGACACATCGGAATGACGTTAATGGACGTTGATATATTAATGTCTCTTTGGAGACGGGATGATAAAACGTTAAAACGTTTCAAACGTTAAAGTGTTTCAAACGTTATTAAAGAAATGACTTGTCAGTGGATATAATTAACAAAACCATAGCTTGATCACAAACAAATATTTCTCCCGAGCGTTATAATAGAGAGGCAAGCAAGCAAGCAAGCAAACAAGCAAGCAAACAAGCAAGTAAGAACTTTATTTCGAGGGTAGCACATGACAGTAAAAACTGATAAACCAGTGACCCTCAAGGTGCAAACAAAGAAGATTATCTCTAAAAACGTTTTATCCTAACAGTTTTTCGAAACCTCATATCGCAATCCGTACCTTCTTGTGTATTTGTTGTGTTTTTGAAATGTTCCTTCACTGTAAAAGAGCATGGCCTTATCTCTATGTTACACTCAATTTGGTGGTCATTTTCTATTGTCTAAATATGGCTAAAATCCATGACGCAGTTTCTTTTTCTTTCGACATCACCAAACTTAAAAACTCGAAACACTAATTGTATATGTAATTAGACATCATAACATATCATAACATTCAAGGTTTTTCCCAGATCGCTAGTTAATAACAATTATTCACCGAATTGGAGGTAAATAGTACTTGTTATTCACCTACGAGCTAGCCAGTCAGAATGTGCGGAAAGCACTATTCGCTTGTGTGCTATACACTAATTTAAGTATAGCAGCATCTCAGTACTGCATATTGCCTTTGAAACAGAAGGTCTATAAATTGCGCGTAATTTTATTTTAGCTCACGTGTTTCTTTTTCTGGAAAGGAATCGAATTTGAGCTATTTTGTATGGAGCAGAATAGGTATACACGCTTTCTTTCTTTTTTTTATAAGGATATATTTTATAAGATTATCGAGGTTGAAATGTGCGAAAATTTAAGAATATTTTAAGAATAAACCTGAGGCTGAGATTTTGAAAAGAATATAATTTTGTGTGTTGAAAATTTGTAAATGCAATACAGTTACATTTTTTTAAACTAAACCGTGTAAAATTTTTCCTTTCTCTAAATGGTAAAACTAGCCAAAAAGCAACAAAAACAGCACTAGCCGTATGCTCGATGCTAGAAACATTTCTGCGAGAGGTTATGTGCGTCATATCAAGCTTTAATGCCTGTAGCATGCCTCCAAAATAACTTTCACACCATCCAGAAACCAAATACATTTGAAAACAGTAATGTCATATGCTATCTAAGAATATTCACAAGAATATTTTCAGGCTAAAATCGGCAGAAAAATAAGAATATTCGACCTCCGCCGGAAAAAAAAATTCTTATAAAAGGAGAGAATCTACTGTAAAACCTTTACCTGTAAGAAATCATTATGAATATATTATCACAGGCCAAAATAACTTACTGAGTCACTGACAAAAAGATGGATGCACTTTTTCAGATCTGCTGCTCTGTCGTGAGAGTAACTAAAACTTTAACCTAGAAAGACACAAATGTATGAAAACGTTAAAAGAAAGAATAAAAAAGAAAAACAATTTCTAGCTCTCTTCGGTTTATCGAAAGTATTTCGTGGAGAAAATATTTACCTTAACATCGGATCTGTAAAGTAAACAAGACCACGTTTCTGATGCTTCTGACCTGGGTTGAAGCAAGTCACCAAATGATTTTCTCTCCCGCAAAATGAACTTCATTATCATGGCAAGAAACATACAACAGGATGTTCATTCCATTCACTGTACCGTAAACGGAAACCGCAAACCGGATACCGGATACCGGACACGCCGGTCTCTTTATGACGTGGTTAGGACCGCTGAGGAGGATAAAAATAACTAAAATAAGCAATCAGAATGCTTCCTTGTCGGTCCAATATTTTCCAAGTATTAGCTAGTATTGGACCGGGTAAAATTTTGTGTAAACAGTTTCAAACATGAAATCCTTTGATAAATGTCTTATTAACTAGGGATGCTCGCGAAGGAAGAATGTTATATCGACCCTAAGTAATTTCTGTACTGACCTTGCTGCTCTCGATGCGAAAACTAAACAGGCAAATGATTTCTAGCTCTTACGGCGTTCGCGAAAGGTTGACTGTAGAAATTTATACGTCGTGGAGAAAATGATCTCCATGTAAACATGACAACGCCACTGGGTTGAAATGATCTACCATATATACCATTTTTGCTTTAACTTCAGCAAAACGAGCTTCTGTTTTGCAGAAACAAACACACAGCCAGATAATCATACCATTCACTGTACCGTATACAGAAACCGGAAACCGGAGACCAAGCGATCTCTTCATAAGATGATTGAGACAAATAAGACACCTGAGGACCAACAGCCAACAGATGGTTTTATTATGAATGCTGAAATATTTTCTAAGTTATGGACCGGGTAGATATTTCTACAAGTCTTTCAGTTATCAAGTGGTGTAAGACACATCTTACTAACCGAGCTTGTTTGCTTCCAGCCTTTCCTGCACAGATCTCGGTCTCCACTATCAATACCAAAGCCTGGGGGCACTCCCGTATAAATAGGACGGGGGTGCTTGTCTTACCTACTTAAGGGTTAAAAAAGTGATTTTGGTACCTCTTAGGGGTGTTTAGCCTCAAAAGGTCCACGGCGGGAACTTTTGGGGTGCCGTTTTAACCTGAGAACAGGGTAACCTGCTAACTAGCTAGCCTGAGAACAGGCTAGTACCTTCTAGGGTACAGTTGAGCCCAAAAAATATGACAGGAGATACTGATGTGTTATGTAAGAATTGGTACATAGGGGAGAAAACAATTTCAAGCCACGCCCACAAAACAGGATCTTGGTACATCTTAGGGGTTCTTTTCAAAATTTCCGACGAGCACCCCCCGTCCTTTTTATCTGGGAGTCTCCCCCCATATACAAAAAGCCTTTGCTCTCCTAGCATGACCCCGACTCTTGCGCTTGGCTGATAAGATATATATTCAACTCGTGTACGGGAAGTTAAAAGAAACGGATGTCTTGGTATGAATTTGAACAGACTTGTTTTGGCTTTCACAAAGAGACAAAAGAACCGCAAAGAGATAATTTATGAGTATTTTAGTTGGGAGGTCACCAATTGGAATTGAAACAATGTCTTCCTGTTTCATGAATCGGCCTAGGCATATATAGGCGTTTTAAAACCTGTCAATCATTCTATTTTAATAATGGCTTGTCTTTTTGTTAAAGCCCAGTTGTACAGACCTAGAAAGCCGTTCCCTCTTATTAGATTAACTGCACCAGAGGTAAGACTTAGTTCGTTATTTAGTCAGGTATTTGTTTATCAGCCATCTTGCAGCAATTGAAAGACCTTGTAGAGATTTATATTTGTATGTTTTCAGATTTTCGGAATTAAGTACAATTCATTTATAAAGCTATGTCACAGGAGCGGGATGACCCGTATGTCAAGAAGCGAAATTTCGAGCCCACTAACTGCTCTCCGGGTGACACTGTGCAAGTTAATGATGACCCATATAAGGAAGCTGCAGATTATATCAAGAATAACCCTGCAAGTAACTGCTGTACAGTTGAAGGTGGCAAGGTGAAACAGTGGCAGTTACCTGCTGGAGCTAAGGTGCAGCTTAGGAATAAAAATGGTCCAACATTCTATTACGATACCACCAAACTTCCGTTGGACTGAAATGTTCTGGCAATGAACCGACGAAGGAAGCGTGCAAGGGATTTTCATTTCGTGAAAAAACATTCTAAGCTACGCCACAGTGTTAGATAACCGTTTATAACGGATATTATAATTATTGCCTTGCGGCCGTGCTGGTGTGAAAAACTGAAACTGCTTAAAGGCTCCTCTGTACAACGGAGTTAGTCTTAACATAATAAAACGCGTTTGATTGCTTATAATAATTGATTGCATTTCCTCGGCGTCTTCTTGTTTCGTCTGTAATTGGCCTGAGAAACCGCTGTTAAAAGACTTGAAAAGTCGAGTACAAATATTCATGTCAACCGAGGTTTTGCTTTAACTAATTGTTATTTATAAATAAAAGAGCGAAACCACTGAAGGTCTCTAAAATTAAGAAAAAGCTACTTAATTATTTAAGTTAAAATGAATTTTAGAAAATTAGGGATTTTGTGAGTGAGAGACATACTTCACAGAAACCAAACTTCCAAAGGATCGAAATCACTTCCTAATGAGGACACTAAAGTGCCGGTTTGGTACCTCAAATCAAGAACCCTCGTTTATAGAGATTTTAATAACAGAGTTCTTTAGATATTATTCACCAACCTACAGCTTGGTCGAGTGCATGAAACAGATGAGCTGTTGTTAAGATTATCAGTCTCGATCTGTCGTAAGTTAATTGGCGAACGCTGTTGTTTACAGCTTCGTTCAAGAACTGTCACAGTTGATCGATAATGCGGTACTGATGTATTTTCGCTCTTGAAACAAAGAAAAGGTGACACGGTCTTACCGCAGCGAAGAGAGCTCAAACTGTTTCATTTGCGTCACAATGTAGTCCTTGTTAGCAATTAGCACAATCTCCAACCAATGCACTTGAGCTTCAAGTGTTATGATCATATAGCTTCATATCAAGGATATTGGCTATGATTTGCGTCACTGCCCCCGTCCTTGGGGGCACCGACGTCAGTTTTTTTTTTTTTTTGCGTTAGTGTCCCCTGTCCTATGATTTGCGTCAGTGCCCCCGTCTTTGGCGGCTGAAATGTATAGATTGCATATTGCTTGAATAAAATTGAACGTTTTTACCCTTTGAATTCTCAAGTATGAGCACCCAGAGATGCATAGTTTGTTTGCAGTACAGATTGTTGAGATAATGGCACTGCCTACACGGGCGATGCCTTGAACGAAAGATGCGATACATTTACTAATAATTAAGAAAATAGCAGCGAACCTTGTTATACTCCTTGAGTATCCAAAGTTTAACATGCTAGGTCCTATTTGTTCGTTGTCAGAGGCATACTAGTCCACAATTCGGCTCGTTTAATTTATTTTCAAGACTCTTATTAGAGCCGGAGTTTTTAACGAAAAGAATTCAACTGCAGAATAATGTTAATATACCCGGAAAATAAGCTAATCCGGCACTGTTGACCGCCTGGTTGTTTGTAATGATGTATGCGTAAAAAACTGTTTCCCTGTTATTGACGTCTTAGCAATAGTCGTGGAGGAAGAAAAGCAGTTAACGAACGGAGCATGCAAAGGGGTCCAGTTGTGTCCTCGTTATGGACTGTTATATATGTGCCAAACCTCGGCACAAATTGAAAGAAATTCTCAACAGTACAATTAAGGGGCTTGAGAGAAAAACAACAACGAAGCTCAAGAGAAACAAAGTATATTTAATGACGGGATGATTGGCAGGCGATTGCTTCCATTTGAGGTATCTTAAAAAAATGTTTTCATTTACCTTTGACCCTTGGTACTTTGTATCTACGTTGTGAGATATGAATACATCTGACGGAGTTTCAAAGAACTAAGCGGGTTCTTTTGAATAACGTTTTGGTTTTCCTAGCTTGTGGACCCGCTTATGGAGTAGAAATGAACCTCAAAGCGAAAAACCTTCCGGGTTCAGGTTTCGTGCTTCCAGCGAACAAGTTCTCGGTTGTTTGATATCTGGTTTGTTCCCTGGGTATGTTGTACAGTTCATTGAAGATGTGCTGGCTCTGTTGTAAGAGTGACTCAAAATAAAACTAAAATTCCAGAAATTCAAATTTTCGCTATTTCCCTTTGGCGCTAGGTTGGCTATGGGAAAATATCTTGGAGAAAACAACTTTAGAGCATTTAATTTTGTTGGGAAAGTCTCATTTCACAGTAAACAAACTTCGAAAACGACGATAAATCAAATCAGTTCTGACCAGTTCTCCAATATGCAAATAATTTATAACGGGTAGAAACATGCCACCGGATGATCATACCATTCACTCTACCGTATCCAGAAACCACAAACGACAATAAATCTCTTTACGATCATAACACGAGGGAAGCAAAAGCGTTTAGTTTTGTCCCCTTGGTGGACTGTTATGTATACGCGATGTGTCAGCAAAAATTGATTGAATTTCTCGACAGAGGCGATGCAAGACGAAAAAAAAAAGTTAAGAATATTTGATTCTTGGTATTTTACATTTAAACTGTTACATGTGAATATTTCTGACGGAGTTCTGCAAAACTAAATTGATTTTGACAATACACGTTCTGATTTACAATATATTATGGACTACAAGCAAAAAACCGTGTTGGTTTCAGGTTTCGTGATCCTAGCAAACAATTTTGCGGTTGTTTCATTGATAATCCTTTATGTTGTCCCGTTCATTCGAAGGCAGAACAATCTAATCGTTTAATTCTTGTCAATGTCGGATCTAGGATTTTTCTTAGGAGGGGTTGTACCACTAAAAAATGGGGTAACTGACTGGCGAGGAAAACAAATTTTAAAAGCGAATACGAAGAAGAAGGCTTCATCTTTGTTGGGGGGGGGGGGGGGGATGGGGGAAGAGGGTGCGCGCGTCCTACACCCACCCCTAGATCCGCCCCTGCTTGTTTAATAAACTTTTTCTTTATAGCCTTGTAACAGTATATATTTATTTATAGAATGCTTTTTTGCCAGTTTAGAACAGCTGAGCTTATGATGTTGTGGCTGATAATTCAGCTACCTATGGCTAAGAACTGAGGGCTCCTTCCAACTAAACGAACTCCAAGGTAAATGCAAGTTGAATACTTTTCTGTTATGCGTACAAAAACAATGGTGACGGGTCGCTCAACCGCTTCTGCTTGTGTTATTGGACAACGTCGATCTACACTGATTCTTTGCTCTGACTAGGCATTATAGTTGTCTAAATCTCCAACAACATTTTCCCAGTATATTTCAACACCAAAGTTTCACATTTGTTTTGGAGTTTTATTACTGTTGAGAGTTTTCCGCTCGGTATTTGCATATTTGCTGTTGAGGGCCGACATGGGCGGAAGGGCACAAAATCTGAAACAAAGTTGAGTTCAAAGTTCCCTAGTTGTTTCTTTCATAAAAAGGTAAAGTGCATTTTTTTCCCCAGTTTGCAGGGCTTGTACATTTCCTACTCGTAGCAAAATCACCACGCACCACAGGGCCTCAGTGGCCGCGTGTATCGACCGCAAGTCCCTAAATCGAGTTTCCTGCTCAGTCCCAACTGACACTATATGATATGATTCTCTGGATTCTCTAATTCGACTGAATAACCTGGTGTGCCTGAAATGTAGTTATCTTGGCATTGCAACACTTTTGTTGACTATAGCAATTTTCTGAAAGGGAATACTGTGGGTGAAAGGTATGTTTTTTGTTGCCCCGGTCAGCAGTGTGATTAACTTATTTTCCGGGTAACAATTTATTAACATTGTTCTGCAGTTGACTTCTTTTCGTTAAAAACTCGCTCTACTAGTGTCTTGAAATTAAATTAAATATGCCGAATAGTGTACCAGTAAGCTTCTGACAACGAACAAATAGGACCTAGCAAGTTAAACTTTGGATACTCAAGGATTATAACAAGGTTCGCTGCTATTTTCTTAATTATTAGTAAATGTATCGCATCTTTCGTTCAAGGCATCACCTGAAGGCAGTTCGATTATCTCAACAATCTTAACTGCACACAAACTATACACGTCGGACTCGTTCTCTGGGTGCTTATATTTGAGAATTCAAAGGGTGAATTTTATTCAAGCAATGTGCAGTCTATACATTTCCGCCGCCAAAAAGCCAGGAAGCACTGACGCGAATCACAGCCAATATATGATCATAACACTTGAAGCCCACATGCATTGGTTAGAGAATGTACTAATTGCTACCAACGACTATCTTGTGACGCAAACGAAATAGTTCCGGTTCTCTTAGCTGCGGTAAGACCGTGTCACCTTTCCTTTGTTTAAGAGCAAAAATACATACCGCATTATCGATCAACTGTGACAGTTCTTGAACGAAATTGTAAAACAACTGCGTTTTCCTTTCATCTTAATTCTAACAGATCGAGACAGATGATCTTTTCAGAATCTCTGTTTTATATAGGCACTCAATCAGCTGCAGGTTCGAGAACACTATCCAACAAACCAGGGCTCGACCTCAGTAACCAAACTGGAACTCTATAGTAGCACAGTACACAAAGTTTATTGGAAAACTGATTTGATTTCTCGTCGCTTTTGAAGTTTGCTTATTGTAAAATATGTCTATCCTAACAAAATCAGATGTTCTAAAATTCATTTTAGCTTAAATATTCAAAATTATGTACGTCGCTGCTTCCTAATTCTCACACGGCTTCGGGGATCTCGTTCTTTCTTGAATTAATAAGATCTAAACATACCTTTCACCCACAGTATTCCCTTTCAGAAAATTGCTATAGTCAACAAAAGTGTTGCAATGCCAAGATAACTACATTTCAGGCACACCAGGTTATTCAGTCGAATTAGAGAATCCAGAGAATCATATCATATAGTGTCAGTTGGGACTGAGCAGGAAACTCGATTTAGGGACTTGCGGTCGATACACGCGGCCACTGAGGCCCTGTGGTGCGTGGTGATTTTGCTACGAGTAGGAAATGTACAAGCCCTGCAAACTGGGGAAAAAAATGCACTTTACCTTTTTATGAAAGAAACAACTAGGGAACTTTGAACTCAACTTTGTTTCAGATTTTGTGCCCTTCCGCCCATGTCGGCCCTCAACAGCAAATATGCAAATACCGAGCGGAAAACTCTCAACAGTAATAAAACTCCAAAACAAATGTGAAACTTTGGTGTTGAAATATACTGGGAAAATGTTGTTGGAGATTTAGACAACTATAATGCCTAGTCAGAGCAAAGAATCAGTGTAGATCGACGTTGTCCAATAACACAAGCAGAAGCGGTTGAGCGACCCGTCACCATTGTTTTTGTACGCATAACAGAAAAGTATTCAACTTGCATTTACCTTGGAGTTCGTTTAGTTGGAAGGAGCCCTCAGTTCTTAGCCATAGGTAGCTGAATTATCAGCCACAACATCATAAGCTCAGCTGTTCTAAACTGGCAAAAAAGCATTCTATAAATAAATATATACTGTTACAAGGCTATAAAGAAAAAGTTTATTAAACAAGCAGGGGCGGATCTAGGGGTGGGTGTAGGACGCGCGCACCCTCTTCCCCCATCCCCCCCCCCCCCAACAAAGATGAAGCCTTCTTCTTGGTAATGATATATGGGTAAAGGACTGTTGCTCTGTTACTGATATTTTAGCAATAGTCGTGGAGGAAGAAAAGCACTTATCAAACGGAGGATGCAAAGGTGTCCAGTTGTTTTCTCTTTGTGGACTGTTATGAATACGCGAAGTCTCGGCACAAATTGAAAGAAATTCCCAACAGTACAATTAAGGGGCTTGAGAGAAAAACAACAACAAAGCTCAAGAGAAACAAAGTATATTTACTGACGGGACGATTGGCAGGCGATTGCTTCCATTTGAGGTATCTGAAAAAATTGTTTTCATTTACTTTTGACCCTTGGTACTTTGCATCTACATTGTGAGATATGAATACATCTGACGGAGTTTCAAAGAACTAAGCGGGCTTTTTTGAGTAACGTTTTGGTTTTCCTAGCTTGTGGACCCGCTTATGGAGTAGAAATGTACCTCAAAGCGAAAACCTTTCGGGTTCAGGTTTCTTGCTTCCAGCGAACAACTCCTCGGTTGTTTGATAATCCGGTTTGTTCCCTGGGGTATGTTGTACAGTTCATTGAAGATATAACTTACGACAATTTAATTTTGTTGGGAAAGTCTCATTTCATAGTAAGGAAACTTCGAAAACGACAATAAATCAAATCTTTTCTAACCAGTTCTCCAATATGCAAATAATTTATAACGGGTAGAAACATGCCACCGGATGATCATACCATTCACTCTACCGTATCCAGAAACCACAAACGACAATAAATCTCTTCACGATCATAACACGAAGGAAACAAAAGCGCTTAGTCTAGCACCCTTTGTGGACGTTATGTATACGCGAAGTCTCAGCACAAATTGAGAGAATTTCTCGAAAGAGGCGTTGCTTAAGGAAAAAAAAAAGAACATTTGACTCTTTGTATTATGCAGTTAAACTGTTACATGTGAATATTTCTGACGGAGTTCTGCAAAACTAAATTGATTTTGACAGTAAACTTTCTGGCTTAAAATATATCATTATTGTTGGTTTCAGGTTTCGTGATCCTAGCAAACAATTTTGCGGTTGTTTGATTGATAGGTTTGTTGTTCCGTTTATTCGAGGACAAAACATTCTAATCGTTCAATTCTTGTTCAATAATATAAACTTTACTTTAGTCTTGTAACAGTATATATTTATTTATAGAATGCATTTTTGCCAGTTTAAAACAGCCGAGCTTATAATTATGATGTTGTGGGTGATAAGTCAGCTACTTATGGCTAAGAACTGGGGGCCGCTTCCAATTAAACAAACTTCAAACTCGTAAATGCAAGATGAATACAAAAACAATGGAGACGGGTCGCTTAACTACATCTCTTTGTATCATTTACTATAGCGATTTAAAATGATTTTTTGCTTCGACGAGGCACTAGTTATCTAAAACTCTAACAGCATATTTTAACACCAGAGTTTCACATTTGTTTTCAGAGTTTGTTGTGAATGAAAGTTTTCCGCTCGGCATTAGCATAATTTGTTGTTGAGCGCAGACATGCCTGGGTGGACGAGCAGAATATCTCAAACAAATTTGAGTTAAAAGTTTCTTAGTTGTTTCTTTCATAAGAAAGAAGCTGCAATTGTTCTTTTTCAGTTTGCACGGGATGTACGTTTCAACCTTTAAAACTCATTGTAAAAGCACCAAAGGGCCTCAGTGGCCGTCTATATCGACTGCAAGACGCTAAACTGCAAAACGCTAATTGTTATTGTTACTGTGGACGCTAATTGTTACTGTATCGACTACAAGACGCCAATTGTTATTGATAAATAAAAAAGCGAAACCACTGAAGGCCTCTAAAATTCAAAACAAGCTACTTAATTATTTAAGCTAGAATGAATTTTAAAAAATTGGGGATTTTGTCAGTGAGAGACATACTTCACAGAAACCAAACTTCCAAAGGATCTAGGAATCAAATAAGTTTCCAATGAAATCAGTGAAGTTCCGGTTTGGTACCTCAAATCAAGAACCCTCGTTTATAAAGATTTTAATAACAGAGTTCTTTAGATATTATTCACCAACCTGCAAATTGGTTGAGTGCATGAAACAGATGAACTGCTGAAAAGATTATCAGTCTCGATCTGTTGTAAGTTAATTGGCGAACGCTGTTGTTTACAGCTTCGTTCGAGAACTGTCACAGTTGATCGATAATGCGGTACTGATGTATTTTCGCTCTTGAAACAAAGAAAAGGTGACACGGTCTTACCGCAGCGAAGAGAGCTCAAACTATTTCGTTTGCGTCACAATGTAGTCCTTGTTAGCAATTAGCACAATCTCCAACCAATGCATTTGAGCTTCAAGTGTTATGATCATATGGCTTCATATCAAGGATATTGGCTATGATTTGCGTCACTGCCCCCGTCCTTGGGGGCACCGACGTCAGTTTTTTTTTTTTTGCGTGAGTGTCCCCTGTCCTATGATTTGCGTCAGTGCTCCCGTCTTTGGCGGCTGAAATGTATAGATTGCATATTGCTTGAATAAAATTGAACGTTTTTACCCTTTGAATTCTCAAGTATGAGCACCCAGAGATGCATAGTTTGTTTGCAGTACAGATTGTTGAGATAATGGCACTGCCTACACGGGCGATGCCTTGAACGAAAGATGCGATACATTTACTAATAATTAAGAAAATAGCAGCAACCTTGTTATACTCCTTGAGTATCCAAAGTTTAACATGCTAGGTCCTATTTGTTCGTTGTCAGTGGCTTACTAGTACGCAATTCGGCTCGTTTAATTTATTTTCAAGACTCTTATTAGAGAAAGAATTCAACTGCAGAATAATGTTAATATACCCGGAAAATAAGCTAATCCGGCACTGTTGACCGCCTGGTTGTTTGTAATGATGTATGGGTAAAAAACTGTTTCCCTGTTACTGCCGTCTTAGCAATATTCGTGGAGGAAGAAAAGCAGTTAGTGAACGGAGGATGCAAAGCGGTCCAGTTGTGTTCTCTTTATATACTGTTATTTATGCAGGAAACCTCGGCACAAAGTGAAAGAAATTCTCAACAGCACAATTAAGGGGCTTGAGAGAAAAACAACAACAAAGCTCAAGAGAAACAAAGTATATTTACTGACGGGACGATTGGCAGGCGATTGCTTCCATTTGAGGTATCTGAAAAAATTGTTTTCATTTACTTTTGACCCTTGGTACTTTGCATCTACATTGTGAGATATGAATACATCTGACGGAGTTTCAAAGAACTAAGCGGGCTTTTTTGAATAACGTTTTGGTTTTCCTAGCTTGTGGACCCGCTTATGGAGTAGAAATGTACCTCATAGCGAAAAACCTTCCGGGTTCAGGTTTCGTGCTTCCAGCGAACAAGTTCTCGGTTGTTTGATATCTGGTTTGTTCCCTGGGTATGTTGTACAGTTCATTGAAGATGTGCTGGCTCTGTTGTAAGAGTGACTCAAAATAAAACTAAAATTCCAGAAATTCAAATTTTCGCTATTTCCCTTTGGCGCTAGGTTGGCTATGGGAAAATATCTTGGAGAAAACAACTTTAGAGCATTTAATTTTGTTGGGAAAGTCTCATTTCACAGTAAACAAACTTCGAAAACGACGATAAATCAAATCAGTTCTGACCAGTTCTCCAAAATGCAAATAATTTATAACGGGTAGAAACATGCCACCGGATGATCATACCATTCACTCTACCGTATCCAGAAACCACAAACGACAATAAATCTCTTTACGATCATAACACGAGGGAAGCAACTGAAGCGTTTAGTCTTGTACCCTTGGTGGACTGTTATGTATACGCGAAGTCTCAGCAAAAATTGAGAGAATTATTTTCTCGAAAGAGGCGGTGCATGACAAAAAAAAAGTTAAGAATTTTTGACTCTTGGTATTTTGCATTTAAACTGTTACATGTGAATATTTCTGACCGAGTTCTGCAAAAATAAATTGATTTTGACAGAAACTTTCTGGCTTACAATATATCATGGATTCAGAGCGAAAAACTGTTGGTTTCAGGTTTTGTGATCCTAGCGAACAATTTTGCGGTTGTTTCATTGATAATCCTGTATGTTGTTCAGTTTATTCGAAGACAAAACATTCTAATCGTTTAACTGCTTGTTTAATAAACTTTTTCTTTGGTCTTGTAACAGTATATATTTATTTATAGAATGCTTTTTTGCCAGTTTAGAGCAGCCGAGCTTATGATATTGTGGGTGTAAGTCAGCTATCTATGGCTAAGAACTGAGGGCCGCTTCCAACTAAACGAACTTTAGCGTAAATGCAAAATGACTACATTAAATTTCTGTTATGCGTACAAAAACAGTAGAGACGGGTTGCTCAACCGGTTCTGCTTGTGGTATTATACGGTATCGATCTATATTGATTCTTTGCTCTGACTAGGCACTAGTAACCTAAAGCTCCAACAACATTAATCCCAGCATACATATATTTCAACACCAAAGTTTCACATTTGTTTTAGAGTTTGTTGTTAATGAAAGTTTTCCGCTGGACATTAGCATATTTGTTGTTGAGGGCCGACATGGGTGGAAGAGCACAAAATCTGAAACAAACTTGAGTTTATAGTTCCATAGTTGTTTCTTTTAGTAAAAGGTAAAGTGCATTTTTTCCCTAGTTTGCAGGGCTTGTACATGCTAGCTTTCAAACTCATTATCGAGAAGTGCCAAAGGGCCTCAGTGACCGTCTGTATCGACTCCTAATCCTTAAACCGAGTTTCGTGTTCATTGCACAATTCTATGGATTCTCAAATTCGACTCAAATCATTTGGTGTGCCTTAAATGTAGCTACATTGGCATTACAACACTTTTGTTGACAATAACAATTTGCTGAAACGTAACTCTCAGGTTTGATGCGAAAAGTATGCTTCTAGCTCTGTTACGTTCAATAACCAAAACCGTGTCGTCTTTTGTTTTGACCTCAAATAAATTCCGCTTTGTCAAACACCGTGTCAGTTCTCGAAGGGAACTACAAACAGCTTCGGTCGCTTAATTCTTAATTGATTAGCTCGTCTGTTTTCATCGCTGGTCAAATCAGTCCAGACTGCTAAACCGGTACGCAGGCACTAGGTAAGTTATCTCGGCGTAGCTTAACAACAGTACCGAAAGCACACTTTTGTTTCAATGCAACGACCGTTCTGAAGCGACGTTTTCTATGCGGGACTGTATCGAGAACAAGAAATGAGTCGGCAACTAAACAGAGCTATGACTTTTTTTAGATTGTTTTTGTGATAGTGAATCTGAGCGGGGTCCGCGACCGTCTGTAAACACACAAATGATAGTAACATTGGTGAGCTCCGGATTGAAAGCATGAAAATGCAGAACACAGAAAGTGAGCTTCCTCGCAATTTATTCTAAAGGATTTATGTGTGTTCTCTGTATCGCAGTGTAACTATCTCAGGCCTTCTGTCTGCTATCTTTCTCCTAAATGGTCAGAACGTCTTTGCACTATTCTCGTTCCTATCAGGGGTATCCAAAACATTCGTTTCTACCACTTGCCACGGATGAACTACAGAAAGCTATAGTCGTCGGCCTCCGGTTTCTGTACATGGTGCTGTAAAAAGTATGAATGTCTGGCTGCTTATAAACCTAATTTAATACTTAAAAGAAATATATAACAATAAGGGATAAAAGATTTAGATCACAACTGAAATACTTGACTTTCCCATGCCTGTCAGATTTAAAGTCGTTGCGTTTTATAACGATGGGTACGTGTTGGTTGCGCAGAAATTAAAAGTTTGGTGTTTTCGAAAGCTCGATACTCTAAAAGCTACAAGTTAAACACCATTAGCGTTGTGAACAACCCTTTCAAAACACATAACCCTATATTACAACAAAATCAACGCAATCAAGGAGACTCCCAATTTAATAAACACTTTATTTTTTGTGTTAAAAAACACCGGATAATTTTCAGCAAGTAATAAACAGAAGTAGTTTCTAAAGAATTATAGCGGTTACAGCAGAAACATTTACGATTTGGTGGTTTGGATTTGTCGAAACGCTTAATTAGAGACACACCCTTCTTGTTTGGTTCTTTTCTGTCATCGACCAGTTCAGGTTTCTTCTCACTGGTCTCTTGAGCGTCGACGCAAGGTCAGTTCTTCCTATCTGTTGCCATTAACCACCCCTCCCTCTCCGGGAAGGGAACATTTTTCTTTGTCTATTTCTGTTTCATGTCAATAAATTGTTTTGTTTATCCACAAACGAAATGTTAGTGAAAGGAAGAGAAACATTGGTTTCAATTACGTAGTACCTTATGCAGTTGCACAGGTGTGCGGACGCTTACATCATGGCATGACTGAGTTATCGAGCCACTCGGAGATTATCAGTTCATAACTGATATATATTTGTAAGTCAATCAACTGAGTTCGCGAAAATCCTCAAATCTGCGTAAAAGAAAGCGCTTCCTCTTAGGTAATCAGGTAAACTGAATTTATGACGAGAAGACGAAATTATTGTAGATTTTTAACCCTAGATAAACTTCCATGAAATTGAGGTTACAACAAAGCGAAAATAACAACACTTTTTTTTTTTACATCAATTGTAGGATGGGCTGTGGCAGTAGCTCTGAGGAGCCTTCAGAGCGAGGTAAGCACATTCTTTTTGTAACAACACATTACCAAGTTACTATGAACGAGATTTTTTACAGCATTTATTTGATTTATTCTGTATTCTTTGAACTTTTCTCAAGGTTTCCATCTACAATACGAGTTCTTTTAGGGGAAATTGACACAGCAATGTTCAACTAAGGTTCCCTACACAAAACTGCTCCAATAATAGTTATTATGTCCTCGTGTCAGCTTAGAGCTTATGTGACGACCGCTTTCATCATAAAAGATATCAATTAAGGGGTATCATGAATTTATCGAGTGTTTTACTCCGGCGAATCTTAACGCTTCCTCTATCGGTTCTTCTTTTAAAGCTTTTTTCAGAGTCGTCTTTCGGTTTCAACTTTTAATTCTTCATTTCAGAGAAGAATGTTCACTTGATCTTTTTATGCGAAGTCCCTTTTGATTTCAAATTTTCCCTTTTCACGGTCAGGCACGGACGCGGAAATTTCTGGAAGAATTCGAGAAAAAATTTCGCCAATTCAAAGCCTATTTACTATTTTTCCTCTGCATGACGAAAATCGAGGCCAGAAAACAAGCCAATTTTTGAAGATGTTTGGGAATAGTTTCAACAAAAAGAGGTATTCACCTGTAATATGGACAATCGGCAGGCTCCCCTAGAAATTTTAGATGAATGCTCTCATTTTATCATTTTGTGTTTGTGCAATCTTGCATAATCAACGTTCCTTTCTTTTCTGTTCAATCTTGTGCAGAAAGTGTTCCAGAACCGTTTGCCTTCTATCCCTTGAACGGCAAGTATGAAACACAGGAAATAAAAAAACGCCAACCCCGGTTAACCCCTAAAGGTGTCAATTTAGCAGCTGGCCGTAAAGGCAGGGCCGAAGGCTCATACCTATTCCAAAGTCAAGCTGGCAGTTATATTGAGTTCCCAAACAATGGAGGACTAGACACACTGCATTCCATCACAATGTTATGTTGGATATATCCTCAGAGTACAGACGGACCCATCTTCAATTGTAAAAGAAGAAATCCGTTTGGTATTCATATGAGGATGGTATCGGGGAAGTTGTCCGCCCATTTTACCGACAGAAATTACCAACGCACGTCACGGTTGATTACTGATCAGCCTCTACCGCTAAACCAGTGGCATCATGTTGGTTCGTCCTTTAACCACGAAACTGGTATGGCAAGTCTGTGGTTGAATGGAAAACAAGTGCAGCAGAATGTTAGGGTTGGCATGCCTCTTGCTACTGAAGATAACGTCAGGATAGGTGCAATAGGTGATAAAGACCCATATTTTCAGGGTCGAATTACGGCCATGGAAATTTATGACGTCGCTTTGACCGAGAAACAAATAAAGGCAATAGGTAAGGCTAGCCAAAATAACTTCGATTGTAAAATCTATGTCTTTTTCTCGCGCCCTTTTGTTTTTTGCAGTTGAAACTGACAGAAAACAGCAGCAATGTAAAAATTGACGATAAGAGCAGTTTATGAGAGTTTTGAATGAGAGTATTTTCGAGAAAGTTTGACGTTTTGACGACCTGAGCAGATCGAACTTGGCAAATTGAAAACCAAGGAGTAAAAGCAAAAACCACTACGCTCATTTACAAAGGAAGATTAACTGAGGAGTCTGAGGTCGGCTCTCCAAATAATGGCAACCAAATCGAAAGTAATGAAAGCAGATCCTTTGTAAAATAATATCTAAATTCGATCCATGAAAGCGCGAACGAAGCAGAGGTCAAGAAAGTTGACGGTGATGCAAACGTTCATGTGTTGTAAGGGGCAGGGAGTAGCGATGGTGTAGTGGTAAAAGCGCTCGCCTCTTACCAAAGTAACCCGAGTTCGTTTCCGACTCGGTGTCATATGTAGGTTGAGTTTGTTGTTGGTTGTCGCCTTGCCCCAAGGTTTTTCTCCGGGTACTCCTGTTTTCGTTCCAAGGTTCTGAAAAACCTGCATTTTCAAATTCCAGTTGTACATCAGGCTAGGACGCTTAGAGGATCGGCATGAAATCCAGTGAAGGCTGATGTGGCTACTCTATATGCATATTGTATTTTTTCATTTCTTATTTTATTATTTGTTTTAAATACGTGTTGTAATTCCTCATACTTTATCTATGTAGATTGATGTAGATTGAAATTCTTTGCTTCCTGAATGGAAACGCCCAGTTCAGACGTCGTGGTTCTGCCGTGCCAAAATAAATTCAGGAATTAAGCTGGCTTATTACAGTTTTTTAGAGACTCACTAGCGCGCGCCTGCCAGACGTTAGTATTAATCGCGCGTGTGAAAATGACGCATGTATAAAGCCAGGAGCCATAATCGGGGACGGAGACCGTAAGTCTTGGGATCCGCGCGTACCTATGATATGGGACAATTTTTCTATTTTTAGAACAAATTGCGCCATCCTGACGTCATATACCCGCGCGGATCCACGCACATGTCCGGGGTTCTCGCGTGGATGTTGTCACGTTGCATGATCAAATGGTGAGAGTTGAGAGATTCTCTTGCGTATTTTTCACAGCGATGGCAGGGAATAAGGCAGGGACTAAGAACCAGGGCGCTTATATGTAGTTTTATGCTCTTAGCCAACGGAAAAGGTGGGTTTTTCAGGGTCGAAAACAAGACTTCAATCTCGCGCTGGGAATGAATAATAAGATCTGCTCGCGCTAGTTGTAAGCTTACGCGTATGTTTTTGCGTTTGTTCTGACTTAAGAATATAGCAAGAAAACTCTCTACTCTGGTATCGAGTTAATTTGTGAGTTTCTCGGACAATGGTTAATCATAACCAAAACCTGTTTTGATGGTTTCTTATTGTTTCTGCTTCTTTGGTGAGTTTGCAAAAGTTTTTGAAAGGAAAGTCTGACGCGTACAATTAGCTCATTTGCATACTGCAGCTCGTGCACTTTCAAGTCCGAGTCGGTTTTTCAATTGTCAGCAAATCTTGACAAAGATTTCTTTAGTTATCTTTTGTGCTGAGATGCTGCAACAAATTTCACGAACGCAAAAAAGGCTACTAACATCATGTGTGTTTCTTCAGCATAGGCATAGTCAAGTTTTACATTGCGAAAATGAAAATAGACAAGGAGTTTTGATATTTTAAACTCGATCAACAAAGTCGAAATCGTTATTCGAAGTTGATTAAAGAAAGCGTCATCGTAACTTTGCTGATTATTTCTGCTTTATTCGCATATTTTCAGCTTAGTTTTTAATATGTTCTCAAACATTTATCAATCTTAAACATATTTAAAACTATACAGTCATTGTTTGAGTTCGATGTACGTTTTCACACGAAAGTGCGGCGGAAGTACAATTTGTCATGTTTACTGACTACAAAAACAAAACATGCATCGGCGGGCGCTCTCATTCATCGACAACAGAAAATTTACTGGATTTTTACACGAATAAAACTGAGCAGTCTCTACGGACGTAAAGTTTTTGGGCCTTGATGAAACGTCAAGCGTTGCTCACAATTCAGGCGAAACTCAAACTAGCAATTATTTTGTTTTACCTTTCGGTCGTGATAGACTGGCAAATTCCTCGCAAGCGTGTGGCAAGTGGAGCTAGGAAACTATGAAGTCCTGAAGCTCTGCTATATCTCAACATATCCAGCTGTTTTTTGCTGTGTAATGGAAAAGCTGTTAATCTTCAACATATGTGAGATTTAAAGTGGAGTAATGTACAGCTCATGTAAAAGAAGCATCCGTCAGAACACAACTTGGTCAGCGATATATATCTAAGCTTAAAGCGGAACATACCTAAATTCGACACTGTCTTACTTCACTCAAACTGGAGCAGCTTACGACGAAAATACTTAAACAAAATTCCAACAGACGTAAACGCGTTGAGTTGTGGGCCAAAAACATGAAAAATTTCAGGAATTTCGGACGCCATTTCTTCCGCGCGAAATCCGCAAAAATCCTCGCAGCATGTACGCGCGTGTGCCTCCGGCGATGGCGCAATTGGTTCTAAAAATAGAATTATTGTCCCATATCATGGGGACAACCCCAATACTAGAAATGGCGCGCGCTTGCGGTCTCCGTCCCCGATTATGGCTCCTGATAAAGCCTAAGAAGAAACGAAAACCACTTGGCGTTAAATCACTTCGGTGTACGTAGCAATAATTTTAAACTCTGTTCAAACATGTGTTTAATACTAGGACCAATAATATAGGACAAAAAAGCTCGATAAACAACCGGTAAAAGAGCTCTAATTTCCTCTTGCTTTCTCGCACTCGATACATGGCGTCACATGAGCGCGCGCTTAAATAAGGTATGCGCAATTCAATTCTCGTCCAAGGGTTAATCCAAGGCTGTAAAAGCTAGTCTTTAATCGAGAATTGCTCGGAAAACTACCGCACAACCCATGATGAAATTTTCACAGTTGATTTGTAGGGGTGAATCACATTTAGAGCCAAATTTTTTCAAAAAAATTTTAAGACAGATTTTGAGCTATTTTTGATCTCACATTTTCTTAGTTTGCGAAATATTTGTTTCGTAGATTTTTATTTTACTTTGTATCAATGTTAAATCAGAGCCAATTTTTTATTCCTGAAATTTTGAGGTGGGTTCATACAGGTATACTTTGAGTTTAACGTGATTTAACCTACTAGTGCCCAGTCTCTCCTTAAGTACTCGGTCTTTCATTTTGGCCATTTGTTGACGTCTAATTGTTCAAGTTTCACATAGAATGGTAAATGATTAAAGCAAACAGTAAATAGAGAAAGGAAAAACACCTTGGAACATTTTCTAAAAAGAGTTAGAAGTTGGGCTGTTATAATCCATCAAAACTGTAGTAAGCCTCCTTAAGTTCGACAAAAGCACGGCAGAGGCACGACGTTTGAATCAAACTTTTGAATTAAGTTTGGCAAGCAATTAAGTTCGACAATGCAAGCTCTGTCGAGCTATACGACTCTGGCCCGGCAGCGGTTCAAACGTCGTACTTCTGTCGCCTGTAAACAAAATTCATAAATTATATTAATATGCTTGGCAAGATTGCATCCCCACGAGGAGTTAGGAGGAGAATTGTTACGAGGCATTATAGTAAATCCTGAATTTGGTCCGACTCTGGCATGACGTCTGAATAAGAGTTGTTTTTCTGCCGTGCTACAGTCGAACCAAATCGCAATTTAGTTCGACACGGCAGAAGCACGACGTCTGAACTGGGCCTAAGTTATTGGTATATCTTTTAGAGAGAGGAAGGAAGGAGAAAGAATTGATGGACACTATCAAGGAAGGGAATTTTGAAAATATTGAGAAGGAGGTTACACCTCGGGCACTCCAAGATTGTGAATCCAGTTCACTGCGAATGGGCATGAAGGTATGTACAGCCGTTATAATTTCTTGATGTAGTCAGATGATGAAAATTAAGGTAGCAGTTGGAATACTATACTCAAGTTAACCCTATAGAATGTAATACATTTGTTGCATTGTGATATTTCTTGTTATCCGACCAAAAAAGAGCAAACAAACAATAGAAATATATTGCATTGAGATGACAGTAGAAACTGAAATTACTGCCATGGAAAACGAAACAAGAGAATGCTGATGCGGCAAGTTGTTTAACTTATTTTGATTGGCACCTCTTTTAACTTCACTGAGAATAACAAAAAGTGTTTGTTTCAAGTGCTTATATAAATACTTTTTCAGCAAACCCTTTTCCAGTTCAGGTATCTCGTCGGATCTCTCCATCAGAATTGCCACTGTTAACATTCCTGCAATTCGAGAAATATAAACAACGAACATTAGCCAAGAATATAGAACAATTTCTCCTAATGTGTTTCGTGGTGATCACCGTTCTGCTGAGGTTTACCACACTTCAAGGAACAAAGTTGTGTATGAAGAAGTCTACAAAAACTTGAATCTTAATTGTATCTGGTAAAAATTCAGAAATTCTGTTGTTCCTTAAGTTTTCTCCCTAAAATAATTTCGGTGAAACTTTCAATAGCCTACCTACATAATTATACTCTGTAAGCATTTACAAGCATTAAGTGGCTACATGTATGTACACAAGTAATGGTAAATTAATGTGAAATGATAGTAATATGTATACTCTCAGGAAGTCTGTTGCTACAATTTTATCTTCAGCTGTAGATAAAAATTGGTCAGGGCATCTCTGAGAGTATAAGTTCTGCAGACAGATCTAGTGGCTCCCACTTTCCCCTTTTTATATAATATCCTCTGGATGTATGCTGGTCAGCTCGGGGAAGGGGGGGGGGGGACTACCACGTGAACAGGTCGAGGATACTCATTGGAAAATTTCAATTAAGCCCTAAAAGGAGACCAATCCGGGTGTGATTCAAGCATAATTTTACCCGTGGAAGATGCCACTTTAAAACGGACCTGACAGCGTTTTTTATTTCTTGGAGAACAACCCTGAAAGATACCTTGACGGCTAAAATTAGTAGCGGTTCGCCTGGAACACCTTAAGTGTGACCAGAATCTATGATTTACCCTCTAAGAGAGAATTCCGAATCTTTCCTCTTTCCCCTCCCTCCGAAGTCAGCTTTAGGTTACTTCCCATGTTATCTCTGTTCTACCATCAGGTTAACTTCCAGTTACGTAGATTGGCAGAAACAAAGAGGGCCGATATAGAAAGGTTTAATCAGTTGGCAAACTCTGTGGAAGAGTTCACAACCAGCTTTCTTGATCCAATGAGAGATGATGAAGGACTGCGTAAAGACTTTGGAGTTCATCTCCTGGATGAAATCCTTGACGACGCCATCGAGTTCGAACAGAAAAAGGTATCACTACAGCAAAACATCATTTATTTTTTGATCCTTTCTGTCTCCTGCAATAACTGTGTCATATCAGTTCATTTTAGAATTGCAATACTACGCAACGTTCCATTACCACGTTACAAGATTTTAGACAATTCTTTGAAAACTTTTTATTGTCTTTAATGTCTTTTTGACAACTTTCTGGCTTCTAGCATAGTTTGTCAATGGAAAAGTAACAAGTGAGGGAAACCGGATTAACAATTATGAGACAGCGAACATTGATCTTTACAACTCCGCCTCTCACATGGCCTGGTCAAATGCAAGCCATCAGAAAGTTGTTCAAAATATGCCAAAAGGTTTTAGGGAGAATATTTTGTAAGGTCAAAATACGTGATAATCAACCGGCGGTTTCCAGATAGCGGTTCCAAGATGAGATTTTGTCAAGCAAAGTTCAGCAAACGCGACGACATTCTAATCATTATGATTTATCGATTAATTGATGTTTGAAAAAGAAAACAAAAACAACAACAACAACAACAACAAAACAGATAAATAACTAACAACCTCTTTCTCTCTACCGCAGTTTTTCACTCATCCAGTCACACACGAAGAAGTTCATCGAAAATGGCATGGTCGTGAAATTGAAGAGATGGAATGGAAATGGTTGAAACCACTCCTCACCATTTGCTGTCTATTCGATTTAGCGTTTTCTCTTATCCTGTTTGCTGTGTTTTCATTGTTGAAAACACCAACAAAACAAGGTATCTGTATGAAAGTGTCTTGGCTTCGCCTCGAGCCTGACTGTTACGCTTTTTTACGGGCTCTCGCAACTTCCCGCACGCAACCATGGCTCGGCAAATACAGGGTATCAACATATTGTTTCTAAAACACTAATAGTAACGAATTAAGGTCTAGACAGCCTTCTGATCACGTTTTAAGTATAAAAGTAAAACTATATCAGCTCCGAGGAGAACCCATTCCTGACTACTTCAAAACGGACAACCTGTCCACCTCCGTAACTTGGACTCACCAAACACCCTAACCTAGAAAGCTATTTATTCCAGCATTAAATATCTATAGCTCCCCTAATGTCAGAAATATAATATTAAAGATTCTCTGTCGACCAACATGCATTGCATACGTCACCCGAGGTTCCGTGGTCCACGAAACTTACAATTTGTTGTTGTCGATTGGTTTCGCTTTTCAATCCTTTATAATCCAAAGCATCCGTCTGGATTATGCGACATGTGTTGCCTTTAACGACAAGATTCATCATCGCCCTTAACATTGAGGAGAACATTTGGTAGAAAATGGTCTGTTTGTGACATATTTGAGAAGCTAAACAACGGCCGGTACGATATGATTTGCGAAGAACCTCCGTGGAAGGTTTAGACCACAGAGACTTTTCAAGAGAATTATCTCAGAAAATATGTCCAGAATTGGTGGAGGAACAGTTACGATGTACTCGGATACAAAAAAAATACTGCTCCCGTCTGCTGTAGACAGGCTAGTGACAGTGAATTGATTTGATTTTCGTTCGTATTTCAGCCTTCTGGAAAGACTATCGCATCGCCTGTCGCATCGCCTGTCGATTGATCCAGTTTCAGCTTAACTGTGGCGAGATTTCTTGAAATTTTATTGACGAGACTAAGTCCTTTCTTAGCTGTGTTTTATTCCTTGGGAAGAAAACTTTTCTTTCAAAATGAGCATACTGAAAACGTTTTACTATCCGCACGTGACCGGTTATCGATAAAAACACTGTAGGGATTCTAAAGCGCGTGTAGGGATTTTTGCATCACGACTAAGGCAGTACTCTAAGCGAAGAAAAAACTGTACATTCTGTATGAAAACGCTTGTGAAAGAAAATAAAAAAGCAAGTTTATTTTATGGAGTTGTTTCAGTTCTCGGCGTGGCGCCTACGGTGGCAGGAACTTTGTAGCTGACAGTTGTCACCTAGCGACGCGAGGTCAGAATTTCAAAATACGAAAGTTCTAAGCCGAAAGGCATCAAAAACAAACATATTACATCTGTTTTTACCAGTAAATTAAATCCAAGGCCGCCAAATGCCCAAAATCCTTTCGATTTCTCTAACGCTTTCTTTCAGAATCAAAACGAAAACAAACGCTCGCAAAGCATTCCGGTCGACAGAGAGTCTCTCAATGCCATTCTAAATTCTACGATTATCGGGGCAACGATTTATATAATTTATATGAAATACAATGTACAATACGAAACATAAAAGCGAAGATATTTAATTTACACATCACAACCATCACCACCACCACCACCATCATCATCGTCGTCGTCATCGTCATCGTCATCGTCATCGCCGTCGTCATCGTCATCGTCATCGTCGTTGTCGTCGTCGTCGTCGTCATAATTTTATTTAGTAATGCAGGTTACAAAATTGGCAGCCAATGAGGCTGATGTGGACCTACAATTAACTAATAAAACGTTTCTCGTTGCTCTGTACAGAAAGTGCGACCGGCAGCTCAACTACATGTTCAATCAAGTGCAGTCGACTAAAAAAAGGTTTGTGAACATTGTAATGTAATATTCATATTGCAATCCGTCAACTCCTATCAAAACTGTAGATTATGACCACGTCTTTCTTTAGGAGTAAAATATTCGTGTTTCCAAAACAGGACTATTTCCTTACCACATGTGCTGCGAATGTAGTTGGCATGATAAATTCGAATTTAAGGAAATTAAAAAGGTACAATTTTATGTGGAAAGCTGGCTGTCCAATTGTGAAATTAAGTTGCAGATGCTTATCTGAAGTACTTGGAAATTCCTTACTTGAAGTTTGCTCGTGACACCTGGAGCTACATAGCCCTCGTTGTACTGCATTATGCATTGTGCCTGGCGCCATCAAGTGTACCATTCAGTGGACTGGAATGGGCCATCTTTATTTTCTTCTTTGGACGCTTTCTGGTAGAGTGGAAACAGATTTTTGACATTGTAAAACGTTTGAGGCGTCAAAGGAAGAAAAATGGAGATCAATCGAACAGCATTGCTTTGGACTCACTCTGCATACATCTCGGGTAAATCAGTTATGTTAATTTTTTTCATCCGTTATACAATGGTACCGCGAGAGAGCCGATCACGGGTTAGGTTAGGAAGGAAATGAAATCGTAGAAAAGAGGTAAGTCTCGTACCCGGGGAAGGGGGGGGGGGGGGAGGGGGCGGCGCGCGGTTGGGGGGTGGGACTTCCGTGTGTAAAGGTCGGGGATACTCGTCATCTCGCTTAGGGTGTGGAAATCAAGCATTTTGATCTCATTTAAGATGTTCAAGACGAAACGTCACTATTTTTAACTGCCAAGCTGTCTTGAAGGGGTGCACTCGAAGAATTAAAAAAAATCGCTGTCATGTCCATTTTCAAGTGATATATTTTAGCTGTAAAATGAAGCTCAAAGCCTCTCCCTGATTGGTCTCCTTTAAGATCTTTTCACATGGCATGTTTCCCCCGAGGGCTCGTGCGTTTAAATTTGATAACTTTATCCGCGACCACCTAAGCCAATTCCAATTTTGTTTGCCATATATTTAATTAAACTTCTCTGTTTAATTAAATTCGTCTTATTACGCATTTCGGTATGATCGTGCAGGGCAACTGGATGCCGGAAAGCGATCATATGGCTTCGTAATATCACTTTTTGATTGATTCATGAATGAGCAATCGATCGATAGGTTGAAACTTAGCTGGATTTATTCAGTTCATTGATTTTGTAATAAGAATGGTTTTACTTTCATTTCAGTGACTGCTGGAACAAGTTTGACTCCGCAAGTCTGGTAGTGTACTTGATAATATTCATACTGAGAATATACGTTGCTACGGGGTCCGCGCGAGATGTGAATGACCGAGCTCTTTTTGTCGCTAGCTTTTTATATGGCTTTAACACCTTATGCCTGACGTTTAGAGCTTTTGGTCACGTCATGGAACAGTCAAAACACGTCGGCACAATCCAGATCGCGTTGTTTGACATACTCAGTGACATTCGCATAGTGATTGGACAATTCATTGTAGCCACGTTGGCCTTCTCCTTTGCTTTGGTTAAAGTGTTCATGGCTGAGCAGACTTTTATTGGGGAAAGCGGGCACGCAAATGACTTGTGAGTCAACACCTTCAAACTTTTTGATCTAAATCTTCACAATTTTCTTTTCAATAGATCACAGAAACTATTTATTGATTTATTTATTTGATTTGCCACACAAACAAAAATAGGATTAGAGTACAATGATTGCTAACTAACACAAATTAATATACAAGGTTACAATGAAGATACAAAACTACAATTTATATATCAAAGGATAGAAAACAAAATAGCGAGGGAAACTAATAAAAACTGTAAACTTAGGTTCCCTCTCAAGAAACACCAGATGACTAATAAGGTAATTAATGACAAGCTTTATTTATGACAGAGTTAATAGTTACCGATAATATATGCTTTAAGTTTTTTCCTAAAAGATGCCAGTGATGAAGAGCCAGAAATTTCCGGTGAAAGAGAGTTAAAAAATTTAGGACCTCGATAGAATACGGAGAATTGCCGGATATTTGTTCTCCATAATGGTAGACGAAAGGAGTTTGCATGCCTTGTATTGTAACAATGGTTAGGTTGTTTATTTTGAATATGTTTTCAAATTTTCGAGGGAGGATAGCGTTCCTAAACGAGAACATAAACTGACTTAGATGCGTTAAATGAATATCTAGAAATTTAAGGAAGTTAAGCTTCTTAAAAATAGGCTCTGTATGAGCATTACAATTGGACTTGTCGTCTATCCTAATCACACGGTTTTGCAAATTTACAATTCTTTGAAGGTTAGTTTTAGAAACTATTTGTGTGGATTCTGCACTGAGAGTCGAATGTTAGCAGTGGCGGATGGTGGGGAGAGGCCCGAGGGGCCCAGCTCCCCCCTTATTTTGGGTGAAAAAAGAAGAAATCAGTTAATTACAAACCGATGTTTGAATGTTAATCAGGATGGAGTAGTAAAACAACGGTTGTCTTATACTTAAAAATTTCTGATTCCTTTGTTTTCCAGTGTTTGTTATCAGACTGGAATTTCATGGTAAGTTCGCAAAACAACCTTTGTTTTACTTGTACTGAAAGTTATGCTGAGTTTACCCTTGTTTCTTTTTGTTTTACTTTGGAGTAATAGTGTTTGCAGTTACAAAAACTGCTTTTAAATGGTGTAATATTTCTCAAGACCGAATTGATTGTTTCCAAACCGGCTGAAGGATTGATCGACTTGACATAGACTTCAACCCGGTCTTCTAGTCTTAAGCATAATCCTTGCGAAGTTGTAGCCATTTCAAAGACTGAGAGAAGTGTTGTTACAGCAGAACGAGGCCAGAAGTGTAAACGGAACTAGCAGAACTAAGGTTGGAAACTCAATAAGTTTACAACGAAATCAACATGAATTGTTTAAAATTTACTTGCATGTATGTGCTGATTTTTAACTTGAAAATGACTTCAGAGGGGTCGAAGCGTCGTTCGTTGTTATCGTTAGCTTTTATCGCCAAATAATTAATCTATTTATTGATTTGTTTATCCATCCATCCATTCGTTTATTTATTTATTTGGCTCTTACTCTAGTTATATATTCACTCACTTATGTTTTCATTATCTGACAGTTGGTGGTCGATGTTCAAGCACCTGGGCTTTTCTCTTGTGGGGTTATCACAATTCCATCCTGTGACATCTGTGGACCTGCCTGCAGAAGCTCTTGCCCAGATTCTCTATGCTGCTTTTCTTATCTGGGGGGTCATCCTTCTCATAAATATGTTAATAGCTTTGCTTTCCCACACTTATGAGCAAACAAAGGTGAGAGAATTTATTTCAAAGCGTTCTTTTATCCCAACGGGCCTCTGGAGTTAAGGGTGCCAACCGTGATTGACTTCAACGCCATTTTCGATGTTCGTCGCTCAATATTCCTGTATCCCAATACAGATATTAAACTGCTGTCGTTTATTCGCCGTTGATCTTGTCGAGAGTTGAATAACGCTAGTTGAATAATCGAATAGTCAAGAGTCGGAGAGTACGAGAAAATTGAGGCGCAAGAAATGCTCGATGCGTATCCCAGAGAAAATCAAACTTCTTGAGTAACTTCACTCTCGTTCTCCGGTTTTCAAATTGAAAAGGATTTTCCTCGCTTACTGAGAGCAAAAATAATTCTGCTGAGTGGCAATGATATAATTTTCCACCAGAAGTTTACAATGCTAGCAACTTTTTCATACCATAAGATTGCGTCCATCGAGTCATGGAACTACACCCTTACAATAACCAAAATTTACCGTGAGCCAAGGAGAAGACTTGCCTACTTCCCTGATGTCCTGGAATATTAAGTCCCTGACCTGACATCGTTTGGCTTTTCACTGAGTTTGGGTACGGTAAGCACCTTATAACATAAGACTCGCTTGGACTCTGCGACTCTAGACCCGTCGGTTTTTCACGTTGTATCCGCCGATCATTGTGACTGATGAGAGATGAAATGGCTAAAGGAAATTTCTTGTTTTAGGTGATATGTAAACAAGGTCGGGAATCAGGCCCTACAGCACACTACCGTCGTAGTCTACTATTAACAAGTCAAAGTATCTTCATACCCGCTTCTTAGAGACAAATTATGTTGCGTAGTGTGTTAACCCATTTCTCTGTCACCGCAGTTCTCCTTCCGGCCCTCTCCGACTGATAGTCGCAATACTGATGCGTTTCGTTGAAAAATTTATAATGCTTCGAAAAAACGCACCAGTATTGCTCATATCAGTCTACGAGGGGTTCGAAGAACCACATCTCCCCGTCAGGTAAGTAACCCTCCGGGGAAATATAATTTTTCTTGCATGTTCTGAAATAGGCCTGATCACGGTTTTCGACGCCATCTTGACGGATAGGCAGAGCGGTCAGAAATTATAGTGTTTGTATGGGAATCCGATGGCAAATAACTTTTAAAAAAATGAATTTTACACAATTTGTGAATGGTAACATTACAATACTAGGTAGAACATTGTATTCACCAAGTTTGAAAGATGTAACCTGCTTAAAAGACGCTCAGTTAATTTTTCTAATCTCCATACATTTGTCTGTAAATTTGGCTGGGTTGCCGAGAAAAAAAATTATTTACAAATGTATGGGAAGTTAAAAATTAACTGAGCGTCTTCTAGCCCAGCTACGTCCTCCAAATTGGGTGAATGCAAACTACTACGTAGTATGGTAAAGTTGTCATTCATAAGTTGAGCAAAATCAGTACTTAAATAAAGTTTGCTATCGATTCCCATTCAAACACTGTACTTTCTTTCTTGTATGTCTGATTATTTTCTAGGAAAAGTCGGTAGAAAAGTGGTCTTTCAAGAGAGCGGTTACAATTAAGGCATACGCTGACTATGATCCAATACCAGTACCTCTCAATATCATGTACAGGTTCGGCCAGTTACTGTTTAGCTGTATGGCAAGGAGATCGAACGAAAAGGATGATATGACAAAAGAGGTAACGTTACTGGTGATTTTGAACTACTTCTTCTCAAGCTTATTAATAATTCATCACGTTTAAACAATGAAATCATGACCGTGACGGTGTTTGGATATCTGATCTCTACGATTTTCTTTCTCCATTTTCTCCTTAATTAAAGTTTCGATTGAAAAGATATATCAAACACTCAAGACAGTGTTTGACCAAATTTCCAAACACCTCGAAGTTGGTCAAAAATACTCCGCTGCGCGTCGTATTTCCAACTCTCTTCTCGGTGTTTGAAAATGTGGTCAAACACGGTCTTTCGAGTTTAATATATCACATGAAAGATTTCTACATTCGTTTTACGTTCATTTAGTGCTTTGTTCGAGGTTTATCCAAAAGCCGTATAACGAAATTTCATACTTGGCTTCACACTAGAGCTTGAAAGTAAAATTTAAGTGCATTTGGAACCTACTTTATGTGTGAAGGGGTAAAATGTACTCACTTGGACTTAAATTAGTGACCATGGAAACGTTCGTAGATCAAAGAAACCGAAGTGCGCCGCCAAGTATGGTCTTCACCACACTTGAGAACACACTTGACCAATAGGAAATGGAAGCCAACTGAAAGCAATGAGCAGCGTTGCTACAATTCTGATGAACGGACTGATAAAACTTGCTTGAATTTCATTTTGAGAGACAGCCTAAACCATCGCTTTTCATATCATACCACACCAAATGCTCTTCTGCAAATCACAAACCAGCTGTTGTTCTAAGTTTCAACCAGGGCATTTCTTTGCACCCGAACAACTCTGTTGAACATTGTACAGGTGACACAAAAATGCATTTTCTCGGTCGTTTGTCGTTTGTTCCTTTGTGTTGCTGCTATTGCTGTGTTGCTCTTTAGCGACGAAGCAACTCAATGCATTTCTTCATGATTTTATTGCCGAACAATCGCATTTGTGATATGTATGACTGATTTTACTGCGAAAATGCTTAATAATAATAATAATAATAATAATAATAATAATAATAATAAACGAATCTTTAGACAGGATTAACCCATCAGTACTATAAAGTACTGTTATCAAAGGGGTCCTGTAAGATTTAAAAATTTAAAAATTTAAAAAAGGTAAAAAGTTAAAAAGGCAAAACTACGTACATTGGAAAACATATAAAAACTCACGACGCTCTGTCATCAGGTGTGAAGCCAAGTTTTCTAAAGTGCGACTTGAGATTTTCAAGTGCACTTGAGGCATCTGCTTACTTGAAACTAACTTAGCTTCTAGTGTGAAGCCAAGTAATATAAGCCCTAGGTCTTAACAGACGAGTTCTCCTGGATAGGATACCACTAATTAATTATTTAACCAACAGCATCAGCTCACCAACTATTTGCCTGCAAATACCGTCGACCGCACTAACAACTACGTTCCATTGATAAACAGTTAGTTAATCATTGCACGTGCAATTATCATTACTGATATTATTACTAATTGATATGGCAATTTTTATTTGATATGTTTGAGTTTAGCTTGATGAGTTTACTTAATTACCCTTTTTAGTTTATTACTTGCGGGGTTGGGGGGGGGGGGTATCTCAAAGATTTAGGTGGGCTATTATATATAACACAGGAACTATCTATCAGATCCCGCAAACGCAACAATCACCGGTCATTTTGGGTTTGTTTTTGAGGAAAACTCGGGCAGGGAAATCACATGATCAGCGTGACGTCTTCGTTGCGTCTCCACTAAGACGCAAGGCCGATGATTTCAAATTCTTCTGTTTTCGCTACGGATTAGTGTGGACGATGGACCTAACCATGGAAATAAAACTGCGTTTTCAAATTTTTCTGGACGGGGCCTAAGTAATGTAACAATTTATAAATGTCGTTTGTCCTCTTGTTTGATTTTAAGTTCAAGAAGAAGGACATTTTTGAAGACCTTGAAAAGGGATACTTTGCAAGTTATAAAAATTTGCTTCCTGTAACAGGTAAATTATACACAGTATAACGTTTCCTTTTTTCTTGGTAGAACGATTATTCAGCACCCGTTGTGAAGACACCCTCTGTAACAATTAGACAGCGCTGGCGAGCTCGACGTTTCCAACGACTGATGCTTGGTGCGGGTTAGAAGCCCCGCGCCAACTTTCAAAGTCGAAAGAAACAGAGATCGAGTTGTCTAGGTATAACCTAGTGTCTAAAATAGTTAATGAAACTCATCTATAGAGATTTTGCACGGCAGCCATGTTGCATGGCAGGAACAATAGATTCTTTTTCCTAGGGAAAAAAATGTTCTTTCTAATGCAAAACATTTCCATTGTTCCTGCCATGCAACATGGCTAGCTACCATTAAAGATTTTTGTGTCCCCCCTCTGTGATTTAAGAACATTTCTCATATTTTGATCTTTTAAATCATTTAGACGAGAAGAAACTTGATCATGTGCTACAGGAGACCGAGAGAAACAGACAAATGGCAAGCCAGATTCTCACTGCTACCTTTCATTCCCAGACAAGTGGTCAAGGAATCCTGTCTCGTGGCCCAGAGGTAATCATTTCAATTGTTCCTCAGTACTTAACAATTCCTTAATAACTGGCCATGTTAAAACAAAGGTAATCCTTGCAGTGACGTTTTTTAGATTCCTGATCTTAGGGTTATTTTTACCATCTTATTTCTCCGTTTTCTCCTAAGTTCTATATTCGATTGAGAAGATATATCAAAAACTCGAGACAGTGTTTCACCTGAAAGTTCGTCAAAAAATATCCGCTGTGCGTTTCTTCTCGGTGTTTGGAACTGTGGTAAGACACGGTCTCTTGTGTTTGATATGTTAAAACAAAAGAGTTTGTGTTCGCGGGGATAATTATGTTTTGGGCCCAACTCAGACTCATTTTAGCCCAAGCCGCTAAACGAGGGCTAAAATGAGCTCTGAGAAGGGCCCAAAACATATTTATGCCCAAGAACATAAACTCTATTACTATCATTATCACTTTGGAGGGCATGAGAAAATAAAAAGTGAAAAAGATAACAACAAAACAGTCCGAACAATCACGCGAGCGTTTGCAAGTTGAATGGCTTTTATTTTCCCTCAATGAAAATACACAATATATCAAGCGAAGCTGGCTATAAATTACAAAATCTTACCATTTGAGTTTCAAAATTGTAGAAGACATGAAAGGAAAGTTCGATAGAGCTTATTTGTAAGTGTTGAAATTAATTGTACAATAGACCATTTTACAGTTGTCTGCTCAGTGACCTGCCTTTGTATGGCAGCGAGGCTAGAGTTGACCTTGTTTTGATACAGACCTCACTGCTTTTATCATGTAAATGCACCTAGTTAGCATCAGAACAACTTGTTTTACACAACAAAAGCGGTGAGGTCTGTATCAAAACAAGGTCAACTCTAGCCTCGCTGCCATACAAAGGCCAGGTCACTGAGCAGACAACTGTAAAATGGTCTATTGCTGAACTGACAGTTTGGCGTAATTGGTGGAACTAAGTGCGTTTGGGTGCGTTTGGGTGCGTTTGCCTTGAAGCTGCAAAACTTACGTGCTTTTCGCCGCCGGCCATGGAGCTACTACGCGCGGTATTTACATCAGTGGCTTCTCTTGAAAGAAACCAACGACTAAGAATGTCCGAACAAGAACGCCGGTTTCTGTGATTTTGATTGCCTGCTTGCATCGTACAATTGTTTGATTCTCACATTTCATTGGCTTATTTCAGCGGGCTAAAATCGGCAAATTCTTCATTTTAGCCCACAAAATGCGCCACAATGCCCGACAAAGTGATAATAATACTTGGTACTCCCATGCCTCCCTTTAACTGAATTACCCAAGAAGGTACATCCTTAGGTGAGGTGAAAGTTTGTGAGAATTAGACATTTCATTTTCAGGGTTTCCATTTTTGTCAGTTACTAGATAAAAATCGTGTTTTGTTTTAAATCCTGAACGATCCGCCGAGAAGTTTTAAGAATTTTTCAACCCATTCTATTTATTTCGAGGCGTGGAAAATACACAAGGGCATTCGAATAGAGGGACAACTTTTGACATGTGAAGGTACCAAGTCTTGCCGAACAGAGAAGTGTTATCACGGAGCTCGTTACTTACAACCCTTTTCTCCAGATTTTCCTCATTTTGAGGTAGGTAACAACAGTATAGTCCACGAACAAGTAAGGTTGTACTTAGAAAATAAAGAGTGTTGTTTGTATCAGGTCAGGTGACACTACACCATGATCTTTATCTATTTCCATTTCTTCATTCTTTTGTCTTAATCAGTAGTGAGTAAGGAACGTAACGAAAATGTGTTTATGTTGGACACGGCAATGCAAATGATTAAGCAATAGTTCTTATTTTGAGAAAGATATTGTAAAAGATATGCCACAATCAAGAAAAAATGAAGAGTAAGTTCAACCCCTCTTGCCACTATATATTGCATCATTTTGATGAGCAACAAAATTGCTCTCAAATTTGGAAACGTTCCTTTTCCTAACCCATTGGTTATTTCAGGTTGCCAGTGCCCTTGTCATTAATTATAACTTTTAATTAGCTTTAATCAATTTTTGCAAGAAGAAGAGTAAATAATAGATGTTGATGTTGTTGTTTCAACCAAACTCAATCCGGAATTTGTGATTGTATTATTATGGCCAAACAAATCTTAGATTGCAATTCAAACAATCCAGGTCTAAAGGTGGGTCGTTCAGATTGGGGACCAAAGCTTGTAGCTATGTCCCGTATACTTTGGATTAATCTTTTTACGCTTGGAATTTTACAATTCTTATTAGTATAGGTGTCCTCAATCAGCTCTCTGTTTTACGGTGAACTAGAATTTTTACACGTTGATAATAAGCACTTCATGGCTGGCCCCAAGGGAAACAGTGAGTTTTGTTTCCCTGAGACCCTCAATGTTCCCCGAGGTGAAGTGAGTCTAAAGTTCAAGTTGTTGTTTCCCGAGAGAGTTAGTGGGTTTTGTTCGCCCTAGGGAGTTAGCGAGTTTTGACCCACGACACGTGACACGCTCTCCTCCAATCGGAAAACGTATTTGAGTTGGGAGGTATAACAAAGTTATTTATTTATCTTATTAATTTATTTATTTTCGTTATCATTCCGCTCAAGTATATTACGGAAAGGGGTTTATTCACCCGAGAAGTCCCGGAAGAGTCTATCTTTTGAAGATGCAGTTGTTGCAGCATGAAACTTTGCCAGGTCAAAAGGTCGTCAGTTTTTGTCAATTTAGCATGTCGAAAATATGCAAATTAGGTCACATGACCTTTTAAGTCCAAAAAAACTGTAAGTAAAATAGGAACACTTTTTTATTTCCTTAAAATTTGATGTTAGTACTAGTGTACATCGTTTCTGTGCTTGGCAAAGTGAAGATACTTTGAAAGAAACTTTTAGAAAGATAGATAACTTTTATGGGGGGACTGGGTACTAGTAGAAAAAGCCGTTTATTTTCAAAATTTCTAAAATATCCAAAGATTGCCAAACATAGTTCCTTTGCTGTTGGCATCGGGACTTGTCCTTTACCAGTTCAGTTGAAACCTTTTTATAAACTGTTCCCATTTTTGTCTAAAGATTTCCCACGATTTTTCGGCCGTATCAGGTCACGTGACCTAATTTGCATAAGTTTGACAAGTCAAAAATAATTATTTTAGGTAGAATATTTGTTTATCAACAAGTTGGACCACCCCGTCACTTCTTTAGGAAAATAACTGCTGACCCCTGCCTTAATTTACCTGAGCGAATTATATCACCTGGTTATCTTTGTTTTTTTTTTTTTTAAACGTCTTTCACAGGCCTATTATCGATCGTTTTTAGTTTTTCTTCCAGCTTCCGTGAACATTCAAACAATCTGGATTGACTAAATCTGAAACTGGATTGGTTAAAAGACACGCTACCTTTAAAAGATTAGAACTGAAAACAAAGGAATATTAATTCAGAAACCAAAAATGAGCAAAGATCGTTAAGACTGGGGACGTTTGAAAGCAACATGTTGACCAATTCTCAGTCATCAGTTAAATCAGTGATGCAAACCTGCATTAAACCTTCATCCCTGCCATTGGCCAAATTGAAAACTCTGACTGAACCTAGAATTACTTTACTTAAGAACTATTGGTTAATTTTGGAGATTTAAGATTATTTTAATATACATGTCCTCTCCTCATCCAGCTCACTTCCAAATTACGGTTGGCTTCTAGAGATTTTAAGTCGGTTTGAATATTCAGCAATAAAGAGGGATTTGTAAAGAAAGAGTCACCGAAGGGGATAACTTCTAAGTAGAGATCAGAAGTAGAATGTACTCTTGTTCTACTTAGCATCTTTTCCTTACCCTCAAGCTATGCCCAAAGGATACCACAGAAAGAACTCTCGTGCGTTCAACTGGTAAAGAGTTCAGTATGGTCAATGAGAGTGCACACAAAATAATAGAAATTACATCATCTGTAAGGCAACGCGAGCAAACTTTCAAAAAAGTTGAACATTTTTTTCGATTGGCAAAGTTTGGGGCGAAATTTCTGACGAAAATCGTCGTATTCAATCGGACACAAAATGATCTCAGGAGCTGTTATTCGCACCCGCCAATTTCACATTGTTTGTTTGTTTGTTTGTTTTTTTCTTGCTACTCTTTCCACCAGTGAATTTCGGTGCCGTTGAAAAAAAACAAGACAAAACTGGACAAAACAAAGCGACCACGTTTCTCCGCGGTCTGCACAGTCTCAGACCATAGAAATGACGCCATATATTTTTAAATTTTCCACTCAAATGTGGCTCAAGTTCGTCTTTGTGTCTTGAAAGTTTTGTGACAACATTACAATGAACTTTGAGAGTGTAGAGCATAGAAGACTTTGATCGATGTGTAAAAATGCCCCATTATAATTTTCTTGCAGTTTGATGTCAGAATTGTTTCTCGCCGGAGATTTCATGGTGGCTCTTACTGTAGATATGTAACGTTTCTATAACATAAGAAATTAATTTGAAACATTGGGTCTTTCAATTTCAGGTTACCATTTTAGAAACAGGTACCAGACTTTGGCCCGGGGTAGGTGTGGTGAGAGGGGATTACGAAACGACTCAAATGCCAGGATGGCGCGAAGAATCTTTAGGATACCACACTGACGATGGAAAAATTTACTACAATGATACTACTGGCAGGGAAACCAAAGGTATTTTTAGATAGTGTAAACGAAACCTGTAGTATGTAAAAAGACTTTGTTTGTTAGTCCTTGTCAGTTGTAGAGGTGTGCTAATGCGTAGTGGATACCTTTTGGAATCATCTGACATCTGCAAGATTGCTTTCAGGTTTTCAGTCAATTATTTAAACTGACCCGATCGCGAAGCCATGAATTTTTCAAAGCAACAATGGCGTTGTCGATAACATTTATTTTCAGATCCACAATAATCTATAAGATACACGTTATTTGGAGTTTAAACTGTATTCTTCAGGGTCAATTCTTCGCGAATCGTTTTGAATGTTTGTTCTTAATGACCACAGGGAGCAGAAGAGTCGCATTTGAACGTATTTCCAGTTAAATTCACCGTACAATTGTTGCGCGAATCGATATGTTGGTGATTCAAAGCATGCGATCGTGTTACGCGTCTCTTGAACTGAAATCGTCTCCTATCCTCACTATGAATGCCGCATATAGTAATGACTGTGGGACCAACAGTGACAAACAGTAAGAAAAGAGACTTTCTCTCAGCACTTTGTGCCTCGCACGGAAAGCTTCGCTTTCCGGAATCGTCGCCCGAAGGGCGACGAACTTTCAAGCGGACAGGATTTCAGCAGACGGGTAACACGGCTGCATGTTTACAGCTTGATCACTTACAGTCAATAAATCGATTCGCGCTTCGCCTGTGGGAGAGGCGGCTGTGACAGGCTAATTCGTGCGACAACTGTACGGTGAATTCAACTTTCTACCGCCCTCGATCCATTGTCTTACGTCAAATTACTTAACAAACGTTGCGTTAAAGTTTTTTAGTGATCCACTATGAAAGACAAGTAATTCTATTTTGTCTTACCCAGGCCATATCATGGCTCGTCGGGGCGACCTCATTCGATGTACACTTAAGTTTGAGGAGAGATTCAACCAGAATGGTCAGGAAAAGGTTCCAGTTTGCTTTACTCTGAATGGTGAAAGAATAATTATCCTAGAAGATGAAGAGGATCAAAGCATTGTTTACAGCCCATCCTTGTTATACCCTTACATAGGCCTGAATGACGGATGCAGTGTGTTAGCCAAGGTTTGAGAGTGCATTTTAAACTCCTGGGGAGTTTTCCATTCTGCGAAAAATTTTGAATTTCCTGAAATTTCCAGTGACGAATGGAACAGCATTTTTCAGAATTTTCGGAAAAGAGCATCACCTCGCGAGTTATACCCAAATTTTCGGAAATTTCTTACCCCCAAAATTTTCGGTTAAATGGTTTGCAATTCAGCGGAAACTTTCGTATTATCCGGAACCTTACCCAGGAATTTTCCTCACCATCTAGGCTCGTTGCGAAATTTACGGATTTTTTTTGTTTGAATGGAAAACTCCCCTGGTTTGCTCTCCTTCCTGACTGGTTTCCACCTCATTGTGCTCTTCTTAACTTTCTGTTACAAAATATTACGAAATGCCGCGATTTTGATCAATTCTCCAGACAAGTTTCCATCGCACTGGGAATCCTGCTTTTCGCCTATCACACCATGTATCCCGTTCCCCGCCCATCACATTGGGGAACCCACTTCCCGCCCATCATATTGGGAATCCCGCTTCCCGCCCATCATATTGGGAATCCCGCTTCCCGCCCATCATATTGGGAATCCCGCTTCCCGCCCATCATATTGACAATCCCTCTCCCCGCCCATCATATTGGGAATCCCGCTTCCCGCCCATCATATTGAGAATCCCGCTTCCCGCCCATCATATTGGGAATCCCGCTTACCGCCCATCATATTGAGAATCCCTCTACCCGCCCATCACATTGGGAAACCCGCTTCCCGCCCATCATATTGAGAATCCCTCTACCCGCCCTTTCCTCCCTTCCCCCCCCCCCCCCCCCACAGAGTAAACTCCTTCCAAATTTTCCAACTCCACTAACCTCAATAAAACGAAAAGTAAACAGAAACGGACACCACCGACGCGTGGTAGGGATCAAGTTTGGCGACCTTTTCCAAAAAGAGGGTGGTTTTGTACACATCGTCATAGTCCGCCGTTGATTAACTGGTCGTCGTCGAGAGGTTATTTCGACAGTTGGGACGGGTTTTAAGGGCCGTTGCCGTTGTGGAGAGGTGGCCGTTGTAGAGAGGTTAAAATAACAGTGAATGTATGGAATGTCCGCTGGAACCAAAAAAACAATTGCCGTTGTAGAGACGAAGCCGGTGTAAAGAGATGGCCGTTACTGGAGGTTCGACTGTATTACAATGTTTCTTTTCCACAGTTTTTATGAAGCTCGATAAATAGGTTTGAAGGAGTTGAATTGAATCAAAACTTAAGCTATTGAAGCTCTCGGTGGCGATCTAGCAGTTGATTATGACAGTTCAAGCAACGTTATCGTTTCAAGGATTTTCTTTCCGCTCTTAATTTTGTCTTTAGATAAAGTTAATATCGTTATCCCTCAGAGCATCAAGACACAAGACAATTCCACTAGTGTTCTTACGCTAATGCTATAATCTGTGGTACGATCTAGCGCGTACACCACCAGGTGTTAAAGTTCACGACTAAGTTTTCCCCGATTCTTAGTTGTCTAAACTGAGCACATGACGCGATAGCGAGCATTGGCCCGTCCGAGGAAAATATCCGGATGGATAGTGCTCGTCCGCGAAAGTTTTTCTGTAAACAAGCGGGCTTATAGGAAAAATTTGAAAGACGAAATTTGTTGTGAAAAGTGGGTTTTGTCTGTTTTCTTTTCCAGATTGTACATTTGGCTTTCACGCCTTACATCTAAGCCCGCGTCCACACTGCGCCAGAGAAATTAGGCCTACCGTCCACACTAATCTGTCACGAGAACGGTGCTTGTCAAGTACGCTTTTCAAACCAGAGGAATTTGAAAACGCTGGCTTTGCGTTTTCGTGTGGACGTAGAACTTTCTGAAAGTGAAGCTTTTCTGAAACGACGACCTGACAACAATCATGTGATTTCCCTGTCCAAATTTTCTCAAAAACATATCCAAAATGACCAATGTTTGTTGCATTTTCGAACTCCTCATGCGTAGGGTGGAAGTGGCCTAAAAAAGTTTAAAATAATTCAATATGCATGCGCGGAAGAAAAATTTAGTAATGAATAACAAACACAATAGAGTGTTTATGTCTCAGAACTGTCGGCCTAATAATAATAATAATAATAATAATAATAATAATAATAATAACGAATATTTATACAAGATAACCCTTCAGTGCAAGAGTACTGTTATCAAAGGGGTCCTGTCTAAATAACATAATATAAGGATAAAAACTAAAATAAGTTAAGAATGACTTCGTAAATAGCTGCCTCTTAGAAATTTGATTTCTTTTTCTTTTCCGATTTAACTTTAATTTTATTTTTTCTTTAACTATACCTTTTAGATGTGCCCTAGGGAAAACAAGGAATACGAAGTTTCAAAGATTGGAAAAATAGAGAAACAGGTGGAGGATAATAATAAACAGCTGGAGTTTGTTAATAAATGGCTGGAGGATACAAACAGAAAACTTGACATCTTGTTAGCGAGAGAGTCATCCAGGGCCAAAACATATGTATAACCAGTTTTTCGAAAGAAATGAGTGGTCATGGCAGTTATTTGAGTATATAAGTAGATGTAAAAATAAACTTTATCGCGAAAACAACACCATCTACGAGTATATTACGAACACACAACGTGACCAGCTCCCAGTTGACTTGATAGCTCAGTTGGTAGAGTACTTCACCGGTATCGCGTAGGTCATGGTTTTGAATCCAGCTCAAGCTTGAATTTGCTTTATTTTCAAGATGCTTAAATCGTGTACATAACTGCGATGATCATTCATGTCTTTAAATCTTTTTACGCAGTTCAAAATTTGTGATCTGTCATATATTCTCTTGCAACCTTAAGCCCTTTTACGGTTATTTCTTCCCCAGTGGCCACGTAAATGTTAAAATTGCGAGCGATCTATAGTTTTTGCTGGAAATTTCCTCGCATCCACGTTGAATTTTGTCATAATGCAAAACTGGAAAAAATAACCGTGAAACGGGCTATTTTCTTTATGGTTGAATCACACACAGTTGTCCAAAAACCTGGGACGAGCAGACTATGACTAAACCCAGGACTACTCGGTCTTCGTTTAGACACAGTGAAGGCAAACTTCTTTTGCTCTTTCTGTTTCGATTTAATTCTCGGCAAACATGGTTTACAACCGATCAAGTAGCGCTTTAAGATTCAAAGAAATCACATATTTTGTGACTTGGTGTTTTCTGCATGCCAGTAAGGAGTTTCTTGATGTGTTTTTAACAAAATTGAGTGTGTTTTAACTAAATAGGGTTTTTTTAAGCAGTTTATACGTGTGACACGATGGAGTTGTTCAGAGTTTGTTATACTGGACAAACAAAGCTACCTTACTTAGAATTTTATACACTCACGTAGGTAATTTACTTTTACCAAACTCCACGAGCAATCTGTGTAGTTTCAGAAACTAACCAATCTTTATATACTGTAAGTCGTCGCAGTAATTAAAGGAGCGTCACAGTTTGCGCATCTTAAAATGTTTAGCGTAATTGTTTCAAGTTCGTCGTTTGTAATCCGTGTTAATTTTCTCCATCCTTAATTAAACCATCCTTGTTCCTTTATGGTTTTTTATCAGCTCTTCTTGTTGATGGGTCACCATAGAGGCCTAGTCCAGATAATCAGTAAACTTTTAGTTGGTCGTTCTGTTTACTTTAATAAGCAAGAGTTTTCAACTCTAACGGTAACTGTAACTGCTGTTGAAGAAACAGTTAAGTGACTTCGGTGTGATTGCTTGTGGAGTAAAATGTCCAAGAAAAAACTAGAAATCAGAAAATTAACTCCGACCTAGAAAAACAACGGGTTACTTTCAGTGCTCAGTGTTACTAGCTAAATTTGAGTACTCGATAACCCACTGTTTTCCTGTTTTGCCACGTGAGGCAAAGAACAAATCATTTTGCTTGGGTGAGATTCCAGCCCATTTGCGATCTCTGGATTAGCCAACGTTGCTTTTAGCCCCACATTCGAGTTAATTCTCTGATTCCAAACTTTTCTTAATCGAGTGCAAGTTGCAGTCAATGGAACAATTAAGGGTCGCATAGTTCCAAGCAACTTTATCACCTGTTGCTTTTTGGTGCTGTGCGAGCAGTGTGTTATAAGGCTTCTGTTACTGAAGCCAAAATTTAATAAACTTAAAAAAAAAACTTTTATAACCAGACAATCAGTATAGGAAATTAATGTTTTAATTTAGACACTGTACAGAGAAAATTGAGAACGATGCAAGTTCATTCGTCACAAGCGTGGAACAAAGGAAAAACTTCAACTTCAACATCTTGAAAGAGAGTCGAACCTTTGATCTTCAGCTCACCAATCAGACGCTGTAGCCCTAAATCTGAACGTCTAATGAAAGGAAATTGTTTTGTTTTTACCGACTTGTCTTGCCTTCGGAAGCGGCATCCCTCAGTTGTGCACGTGTGTTCTATCTCTCGTCGTAGATAAAGAATTTTAGGAATTGATTCACAAGAGAGTAAAAAAGAAAAAAACAGTTTTCTCAAGCTCACTACGCGAGCGGCGTTACACGATATTGTGAAACAACGTAAATGTAAGAGTCTATGGGAATATGGGAGCATAAGGTATTTTTTGGATACGTTTATTGCATTCCCTTACAAAGTCTTATATTTACGTTGTTTCGCACGTATCTTATATCGACACTCACGGAATGAGTTTGGGATACCTGTGGTTAAACTTGGTGTACTCTATCGGTGGGATTGTCAATAGAAGGGGCAGTGGCGTGCTGCAGTCTGGATCGAGCGGCAATGGTTGGAGCCTTGACCGGGGTTATTGAGTTGTGGTTTTAAACAAGACACTTTACTTTCACAGTGCCTTTCTTCGCCCAAATTTATAAATTAATGGGTACCTACCGATATGCTGGGGGGTATCCCTGCGATTGACTTGCATCCCATTTAGAGAGGGAGAGTAGAAATACCTCTACTTGTTGTTTTAGTAATGTTACGGAAACCGGGATATAGGCTCCGGCGGTTTGGAACACTTGGCCCTACGCAGACATAACCTCTCACGCTGTTGTGCATTTAACGAAACCAAAACGGTTATGATCGATTTACCACTAGGCTACATTTAAGAAATAGAAAACGTGTACCGCGTTGCTATCGAGTTTTAGTAGAATTCTACTAGTATACTAATGCAAATGTTGCAATCTGATTGGCTGAGCTACTCGTACACTATCAGCCATTAGTATAAATCTACTAGCGTTCTATCACGAATGGCTTTCTCTGATTGGCTACGTTCTTCACTATCTATTCTGTGATAGATAGTGAGTAGCGTAGCAGTGTACCCTTGTTAACAAAATGACGGCCCCTTCTTGGAGTTTTCAAAGTCTCTTTGAAGAGGATTTAGATAAAGTTTTGAAAGACTAGTAGATTTATACTATAACGATTAAATTATTCGCTCTGATTTCTATGCGTGATAGTATCACGTGATAGAAATCTCGAGCTCATGATCCAATTGTTTATCAGAGTGCAGTAGCTGTCGGTTGTCTATGAACTGGCGACGTTTTTTCGTTTTCCCGAAGTTTTGGAGGAACAATTAGATAGAAATAAATAATTAAGTTCCTGAGATGACTAAAAGAAGGTCATTAACGGTATTTTGACTTTAAAAACTTGAAATTAATGAAAAAACGAGTGCGTGCGCGTAAACAACTGCAAATTTCCAATGGCAATTCAGTGCGAGCAATTTTGTTGAAGGGAGAAGCCTAATAATACGTAGAAAAATAATTGGAAACCATAATTTGCGTTTATTTCAGTTAGAATTCTACTAAAACGTTCGGCCGAATCAACTATCACCTCATAGAAATCGAGAGTGAATAATCTAATTGTTAAATAGAAACGCGAGTGAGAGTTTGGGAGAACGAGAAATGCTGTGGGAATACAAGCCGTTAAGTGAGTGTTACCACGCTTTTTCGAGTGCTCCCAAACTTTCACGAGTGTTTCTATAACTCGATAGGAACACGGAGAACATGTGTTCTATTTCTCTTAGATAATACCGCGATGAAGAAAAGAAAAGCAACTTGTTTACTTTGATCATCAAAATGTAAATTCTCTTTGCTCGCGCCATCATTACGTGAACAGCTCATGGTAGTTTTGTGTTTCTTTCGAGTTCTAGGAACACGATTTTAAACCATTCAGCGCGCGTATTTACACAGCGCTATTTTCTAAAACTACATAATTCGGTACGGTGGCATTATTAACTAACCCCCTTAGTCGGTCAAAATATTACCATAAATGGCGATCTGCCAGTTAAACGACGATAAGTTTTAGTGCGATCAGTCGATGTTCAAAATTCAGAGATTTAAAGCTGAAGAAGATAATATAAATTTAGCTCAGGAATTTATCATAAATAGGGTTACCGCAACACTTTAGCAATCATGTTTTCCTTGTGATAGCTAGTTACCTCAGAATCTGGTGAGTTAAGATTTCAGGAATAAACCATGGTGACGGTTGTTTGAAAATGATAATATTAATATAAAAACATCAGTGCAGATGGTTGCGGATGGTCATGTGCCAAAAACTGAAATCTATTTAAAATTAATTTATACCGAAAAATTGAACGGAAACTGAAAGAGACCTCAGGATCCAAACCTGAAGGCTAAAGTTAAAAGAAACCGACAAAACTTAAAACTTCCGTTTCTCCGAACTCAGTCATACCGAGAGACAATCACGGGAAATAGTTATATGACTTAAGGTTGTGAAAGTCTAGCTGGGGGCCTGGATGTTTTCGAAAAATCCACATCGACGAAAAAGAGTTGGCGAATTTGCACGCAGGGGCTACTTAAAGCCAGTTTCGTTTAATTCTCGTTGGACTACAGGAGCCACGTTCACGAATTAACGTGATTAATATTCAGTTTGACAGAAAAAGCATTGGAAAGCGTCGAAGACTTCGTCCTGTTTTGAATCACAAGTAAGTTATCAGCTGGAAGTTGAATTTCTCGTTGTTCAAGGCATGGATAATGCTATTCACCGGATAACTCACTATCCCGTAGATAGGGTAGTTTGTTTTGTCAACACTTATCCACTATTCGGTGAATAGCGTTATCTACCTTGTGAACACTGAAATCTAACAGTGAAAAAGAACAAATTTATCATTCGATGCATTTTTACTTCCTTTTCATTGACCAAGAGCACACCAGGTGTTCTAGAAATAACCGTCTGCTCATGCACATTACTGTTCGACAGTAATGATTTGACTGAAGGTAATACTCTGCTTAAGCATATTTGTGTCATGTCAGAAGGAAAGACAACTCGATTAAAACCGACCACTTTGCATTGCCTTGCTATAATAAATGTGACTAACTCAGTGATCGAATAATAAAACATTTATTGAACTGAGTTTTCTCAAAAATATCGTGATCTCTGTCAGTGTTTCGTAATCACTTGTTTACCTCAGTCAAGGTAAGTAATTGATCCGCTCGCCACTAATAAATCACGATATTTTTCTCAAATACGAAGGTCATCTAATGAGCTCACAAGAAGGAAGACTGTTTATCAGAATGGGAAAGTTGTTTCACAGTCGGGCCGGAACGTTTCCTAGGATATTACCGGCTAGGTCTAGGAATAAGACAGTTATTCTGGTCTACACTTCTTATCCCATGAGAGATACTTTCGGAAAGCCTAAATTTATTTGTTCACAATGCGCACAGCTGCATTACTCAAAATGACAGTATAGAGAAAACTATTGTGTGTACTCGGAGCATTGGCGCTGCCAGAGGGTGTGTCCCTAGCTCTTAATCATGTCCATCATTGGACATACTTTCTTACATATTTTGTCAATGTGGCTCGACCATGAGGGTATGCCGATAATATACGAAATTGAAAATTGTAGAAATAACTTTTACCTTGTTTTATATGATCCGGCCTTCTAGCATTGGCTCAGACGCTTCAATACGGCAATGTTACTCAGAATGTTTCTGACGTCTCCAATATTTCACTTCTTTTATTGCAACCTGGCCTTATAGTTTCTGGCATTTTTGGTAGACTCTTTACTGAGACAGTTACCAGATTCCGTGCGCTTGTATTTGAATTAAATTTGTGGGAAATAATATTTCGTGTAACCATTCTTGTATTAGAAATGTTTGGGTATTGTTTGTTGTTGTCTGGGTTGTTAACCATTGGATAGTACACGAATCAATAATACGGTACTTTCAGATATTATTATATCTCTTAGTTAGTACGCGCGCTGTGATTGCTCAATTTAGCGGGCCGCACTCTCCTGTACGGCCCGCTAAAATTTAAAGTTAGTTTTGTTGCAAAACTGTTTTGTGATTTATCGCCAAGTGTTCTTAACTTTTATAGCAAGTGAAAGTTTAAAACTTTCCTTTATTTGTTTTCACACTAGAGACGGATAATCTGTCTAGACGGATTATCCGTCTGCTACATTTTCCGTCTTGGTATGGGCCGTTTTCACACTAGAGACGGATAGTCCGTCTAAGACGGGTTATCCGTCCAGCACAGATAATCTGTCTTAGTGTGAAAACGGAACGGTGTTCATTTTAGACGGATTATCCGTCTAAAATGAACACCGTTCCGTTTTCACACTAAGACGGATTATCCGTGCTGGACGGATAACCCGTCTTAGACGGATTATCCGTCTCTAGTGTGAAAACGGCCATTTGTATTAAAGCGTGCTACCGACTTAAAAAAATTGACTCGTTTTGCTTTCGAGGTGCGTCAGAAATTTGAAGCCGTTCCGCGTGAATAGAAATCGTTCCTGCGCCCGTCAGACACACAGTAGAGATATAATAAATATCTAACTAACCTCGTTTTCTCGGTCCGTACTGTAAGTTACGGATCCTATTTTTTTTTTTCCCTTCGATTTATGGCCCAAGCGGGGAAAAAACTCGGTCCGTAACTTACAGTACGGCCCTCGAACTCGGTTAGTAAGAGGTATGTATGACAAATGTTGCTCAAACGTTGGTGCTTTGTTGGTGTTTGAACCAAAACTTTAAGACAACAAGGTGTTATTCGCATGGATAACTGACAAGTCATCATCACACATATTTTGTTATGATGACGGTTGGACGATAACTCATATATACAGGATAGGGGGAGGGGTTTTAAAAGAGAAAGATGTCTCCCCTTTAAACGAAATTTTCAGCATTTTCACTGGCAACATTTTCAGCTTTGCAAATTAATAGGTCAAACTGGCCACTCGGTTCAACAACCAGAGATAAATGTTTAATTTCGAGCTTAATGTTAATGATTAGCTAATTAATGTGCTTTGCCCACTAGGTACGTCGTCGGCCACACAGCCAAATTATTCAGGTGAGCCATCATATACACTAAAATGGTAGAACGAAGTTCTAAAGTAATGCACTACTTCAAGCAACATCTTAGCATTGCAAAGTAGTGGGGAACAGGACAGAAGAAGGACGTGCCTTCTGCAATCTTGGTATTACTTCCCGTAGGCTTGGTGATCTTAAACAAGCCATGCCATCGAATACCACAAGCAAGAACTTTGCATTGCCAAGGAGCTGGGTGACAGGGCTAGAGAAGGGGCTGCTTACGGCAATCTGGGGAATGCTTATAATAGCGTCAGTGACTTCAAACAAGCCATATGGCACCACAAGCAAGATCTTAGCATTTCCAAAGAGTTTGGGGATAGGGTCGGCGAGGGATCTGCTTATGGGAATCTGGGCAATGCTTATCATCGCCTGGGAGATTTTAAACGCCCTATAGATTACAACCAGCAATGTCTTAGCATTATGAAGAAATTGGGGAATAAGGCTGGAGAGGGAGCTGCCTATGGCGACCTTGGCAATACTTATTTTCGTCTAGGTGATTTTAAACAGGCCATTGAGTACCACCAGCACAACCGTTCTATTGCCAAAGAGATAGGGGACAGGGTTGGAGAAGGAGCTGCCTACGGAAATCTTGGCAATGCACATTATAGCCTCGGTCAATTTCAAGAAGCAGCAGAGTACCACAAACAACATCTTCGTATTGCAGACGATTTGGAGGACAGAGCTGGTAAAGGAAGTGCCTTTTGTAATCTTGGCAACGTTCACGATGCTCTCGGTGATTTTGAACAAGCCATAACGTACCGCAAGAAATACCTTGCCATTGCCAAAGAAATAGGAGACAGTGCGGGCGAAGGAACTGCCTATGGCAATCTGGGATGTGCCTTTCGCGGTCTTGGGGAGCACGAACAAGCCATAGTATACTATGAGCAACATTTGAATATCGCTAATAAAGTTGGGGACAGGGCTGGCCAGGCATTGGCATGTTGTGTTTTAGGTTATTCGTTTGAATTATTGGGTTCTTTGCGCAAGGCTGTCGAGTACTATAAGTTCAGCGTAAATCTCTACAATGACATGCGAGCTCTTCTTTTCTCCGAAGATGAGTGGAAGATAAGCTTTCGCAGTTTACATCAACATGTGTACACTGCTCTGTGGACTACTTTACTCAAGATTCAAGACACTGACGAGGCTTTGTGTGCTGTTGCACAAGGACGAGTACAGGCTTTGACAGATCTCTTGAACTACCAATATGGTTTTACGGTGCCTCCATCAAGCTCATTTGCACACAGAGAAACCCTCTCTTATTTCTTAAGAGATGTGTCTCAACTAATAGTATTTGTAGCACTTGAAGGAGACACAATTATATCTTGGGTTTTCTGCAAGGGAAATGGAGTTCAATTTAAACAAAAGAAGATAGACAATATACCTGCCGGTGAAGATGCTACAACCATGTTACAAAATTTAATGAAAACAGCTTTCGGACAAAATGGCATTGGTTTGCCTGTTAAATGCGAGAATCGTTCATTGGATGAGCTAAGAGGTGACGAGGGATTGCTGCTTAATACCCATTCTTGTCAGGATACGTTGCATTCCACATCATTCTGTGACAATAACAACCAGTCTTTGCGACAACTGTACGATATTGTCATTGGTCCTTTTGCAGACCTGCTTGTAGGGAACGAAATAATCATTGTTCCAGATGGTCCATTGTGCATGGTACCTTTTGCAGCATTTGTAGATCCGGATTCCAGGTACCTAAACGATACTTTTAGGATCCGCATTGTCCCCTCGCTAACTAGCTTAAAACTGATTGAAGACTCTCCGCACGACTACCACAGACAGGACGGGGCGCTGATTGTGGGAGACCCATGCGTAGTGGAAGTTACCAACAAGCGAGGTAAGCCCATTTTGTCACAGTTGACACACGCCAGAGTTGAAGTAAGGAAGATAGGAGAAATACTCAATACTCAACACTCCACCCCTCACTGGAAGAGAAGCAACGAAAGACAATGTGTTGAAACGAATCTGTTCAGTTGAGTTAGTACACATTGCAGCGCATGGGGACGCACGAACGGGTGAAATCGTCTTGGCTCCAAATCCCGAATGGACTTCCAGAATCCCTAAAGAAGAGGATTATATCTTAAAAGTGGCAGATGTGCAAGCTGTTCAATTGCGAGCAAAGCTTGTTGTGCTAAGTTGCTGTCATAGTGGTCGGGGGACGGTTACTGCTGAAGGCGTGGTTGGTATCGCACGAGCTTTTTTGGGTGCAGGTGCTCGTTCTGTTCTGGTTTCACTTTGGGCAACTGATGACAAGGCCACCATGGAGTTTATGATAAGGTTTTACACAAATCTAAGTTGTGGGTATAGCGCCAGTTTATCCTTAGATCGGGCTATGAAATCTCTTAGAGTGACAGAGAAGTTTGGCGCCGTTAAATACTGGGCTCCATTTGTACTCATTGGTGATGACGTCAAGCTCCACTTTGGACAAAAGGAATAAGAGCTTTGTAAGTAGCTACAGGAGCCGATGAGCTTTGGTCTTGAAGTACTGATATATGTAAAGTAATGAAGCTCAACACTTTGTATGGACACCAAAAAGTCGCTCAATCTTACAAAGGACCCAGGACCCAGTATGTTCATAATAGACGCATAATGTTCATAATTAGTTTACAGTCGAACCGTTATAAGCGTCTGTACACGTAACTGTTTCTTTGGCTTTTGTTAGCGTTATGGAGCGTATTATAACCACCATTGTTCTACTTTTTCTCCAATTGCATTTGTTTGTACTTATATTTGATAAACTGAAAACTGGACCACGCCCTTCGTTGTCTTCGGGTGAACCTCTATTAAACAGCCACCTCTATTAATTGGCTAGCCTCTTCCAGGCGTTCAGTTAGTTGGGGTGCAGCGCGAAAATCAGCGCGCGAAAATGTAAAAAAGGCGCGGTGAGAGCAAGCTTTTTTGATTTTTTCGCGTGCTGTTTTCCGCGCTGCGCCCCAACTCACTGAACGTCTGGAAGAGGCTATTAAGCGGCCAGCTGTCTCGTGCCCGTGAGTGGTCGCTCAATAGAGGTTCGACTGTACTATAAAATATACCTTTTGAAATGGTCAATTATTTTCGTTCTCAAAATATTTTTCGACTGTCTCAGGCAATTGACCATGCACAAAATCATTGCAAAGTCAAATTACGGAGTCAAGTTAGTCAAATTAGGGATTGAAGTGCGTTGCTTGTGTCCTGCTTAGGTTTTGATAAGTTCACTTTCAAGTATAAAACACCATTAAGCGGCTTATTAGATTATGAGTTCGAGATTTCTATTGCGTGAAGTACAACTATCACGCATAGAAATTGAGAGCGAATAATCTAATTGTTTTAGTATAAATCTGCTAGTCGTTCAAAACTTTAGCTAAATCCCTCACAGACACCTCGAAAACGCCAAGAAGCGGCCTTCATTTTGTCAACAAGGGCACACTGCTACGCTACTCACTATCTGTCACAGAATAGATAGTGGGTAGCGTAGCCAATCAGAGAACGGCATTCGTGTAAGAACGCGAGTAGATTTATACTTATAGTGTATATTCCACATATAAAGCCTTCTTTACATCGTAAAATTTCGAAAGAGGGCCTCCGTTTTCACTATCTAAGGCACCAACTGGTCAAGATGCAAAGATAATAACGTTTACTGTTATTTTGGCAATAGTACACGCGCGGGTATGGTTGTAGCCCATCTCACCGATCAGCCTAGAAAGACCTACTTGTGCAAGTTATTTTGCAGTGTTTTGATTGCAACTTGGACCGAGACGTTTCAGTCAGTGTTTGAAAGGGCGATCAGCAAATGGTTGGCTGACCCCACCGATGTGCGCCATAATTATTTTTGTAGGCATAATATTTGTAAACCGTATGTTTTTGACTAGTTATCATGATAATAATTTCTCTTCTCTAGTTTTCAATTAGCCTTATAGATATCATAGCCTGCGTGCAGGTGACTACTATTGCCTTTGTTTCACAAATATGACCGTTAAAAAAAGTTATTAGCAGGCAGTGGAGGGTAACAACTGTTCGATGGCCATGGGCACCCATTTCGCTTTCATGGTGTTATCAGTAGAGCCGTGAACATAGCTCCCACTATTGTTTTAGCCAGAAAAATTTTCTGTGAAGGATGGGAAATGACCATTTATTATTTGGCTCAATGGCAGGTCCTTGAAATCAAGCTGTTTCCTTGCTAGCTGCCAGTGGCAACACACTGCATTTGCCAAGGTGGATTAAGTATCCAAATTGATATATGACCATCTGTTAAGAAGTTAGACCAGAACTAAGTCCCAAAAGTCGCAAGAGTGATCAAGTCAGATGTAACCATGTAATATCAATACACACTTTATCACACAGGTAATGAGAATGTACAAAATGGCCACCAATGGTAAATAGTATTCATGCTTAAGCTATTCTCCCAACTTGCATTTGTAAGAAATTTATCCAGGGCAATAAGAATTATTTTTATGCTGACATCAGGGATTACAAAAAGGTTAACTGTCATAGGTCTTTGCAGTCGGTGGACACTCACCATCTAGCTAGTGTCGGGGACGAGAGAGGTGCAGTTGCCTAATAAATCAGAGATTGGACTCCTGTCTAAAATGGAGGGTTAGCCTGCAGGCAAGGCACTTAACTCTTGCAAAGCCTCTCCTCATTCAGTAGTGCAGCAACCTGACAAAGATTACGGGTCACCTGGGATGGAATTTGGAGGATGGTGTCCCGTGAGTTCGAATGTACAGTTGAGAACCTGCAATCGTTAATTTGCCGCTGTAACACCTTTAACAAGACATCGCATATGATTGGCCCCATCTGCAGGGGTAGTGCGCTCAGGCCTTCGATACAGAGTACGTTCCCTATTTTTTTTCCAAAGGGTTTTTTTAGGGTTTTCGTATCGGGCAGCCGCACGTCAATTCATCGCCAATATATTATTGGGGTTATTCTTGCTCATATATATTATCCCCAGCCATTTTTTCTTCAAGCCTTAACATGGTTTTGAGTAGATCTCCTCTATGAACGTTTCTTCTATAGATATATACATGGTTACTTCTACACTACTGTCTACAGTAGGCTCATGGGCCGATAGACAGGATTATATTCAAAATATGGCAATATCATTAAGCTGCAATTGGTAGTTTTACCAAATTCAATTTCCAGTTAATGGTCTGGTCTAGACCAGTCTGGTGCTAATTGTCGTACATGGCACGACATACAATGGTGATAGAAATTGCATTGGGACAGAACCTGACTAGTAGACATTGCGTCTTTCAGGTTGACGAAAAGACAATGAACTGATTTAAGCAGGTTCTGGAGCTCCAAAAGAATAACAAACTTCCTCACTGTACTGAAAAGGGCACTATTACATAAATATGTTATTTTGTGCTTGGGGAGATTCTTGCCTTGCATGTATCTGTGGCGGTTAAGTCTTCGGGTAGCGACTTCCCCCAAGCTTTGAGCAGTGTTTTGCCCCTTTCATTTCAGCACCTCCCAATAGTCTTGTCCGATCCGGTGCTGGCTTCCTCAGCACCTGGGAGATAAGTGAGGCTTTCAAGGTCACGCGTTCAAATTTTACCTGCCTATTGGCAGGTCAAACTTGTCCGTTTTGTCTTGTCCGTTTCCAGTGCAGGGTAGTGCTGGTGATAAGCGAGGCTTGGAAGGTCAGCGTATTTACTATTATTATATTGTGATCAACTTAACCTGCCGTTACTCTTATCCGTTTCCAGTGCGGTAGTTCTGGTGACAAGTGAGGCTTTTAAAGGTCAGGCAAATCAAAGTCGCTTCCCATGCCAACTGCACGGTTGTGTCCCCCCACATTACGCCAAATGATATGTGGCTTTCTTTATTTATTGGTATATGTGCTATAATAATAATGGGCTATAATAACACATAAAAGTGAATTCTCACGGAATAGTGACATTAACTATCCTTGCGCAAAGCAGTTCGCGCGAAATTCTCCAAGTAAATTAAAATTGAATGCTTTAGTTTTTTCTTAACGTAAGATAAATAGCTGTTGCAAGAAATGTAGTGGATTTGGATAAATAAATAAAATACAAGAATGGAATACAAATCGACTCCCTACAGAAATGAACAAATGAACAGTTCTAATATGCATGGTCTGGTACGCTAAAATCCTTTGTAAGCCAAAACAGCACTTCTTACGGGAACGCTTGCTACGCAGGCTATATCCTCTTAACTTTGACGTACCCTTTTCAAACTCATTAATTATTCATGAGCTGATGACCCAATCAGCTCGCATCAATTGGGTCAGGTGCATGTATGTTGATACCCAATGAACATACCGATCAACACACGGTAGATTAGTTCAAAAACTGATCAAGACACTGATCAAGAAACTTGAATTTTAATCAGTCTTAATTATAATTCTAAATACAGCATTTTTCCCGCTTAAATCATTGCTTACAACAACAATACAGCAACATATTATTCCTTCTTAGACATCGTTACATTAATTGTACAGTTTTTGAATTTTCCTTTCTGGAAAACAACATCCGTTAAAGATTGATCCTGTTTCTCTGTGGTAAAACATGTAGTTGTACTAACAACACTTGGACCTAGGATCTTTGAAACTTTAGACACATTTTCTTCTGTAGGCTTTTCGTACTGCAACAATGCATTAGAACGATGCCCCGACCTTTCGCGAATCAATTTTTCTTCAACCCCAGAATTGAACAGGGAGGAAACACAAGTAACGCGCAAACTGTGAGCGGTTTTGCGTTTAAAGCCTGCCGCGTCGCACATGTCAGGCAAAATCTTGTTCAAGCTGTTGATGCCTACGGGCGCTTTATCGAATGCGAACCTAGTTTTTGATGGCTTAAAGTAAAATGCAGTAACTTCCTTTGAATGAGTCTCAACTAACCCTACATACAATCTGAATATCTCAACAAGGCACGGCTCGTGCTTTTCCTCAATAGAATGACAAACGTGCTTGACCACTCGCGGCACATACTTTAGATCACAAAGACCTCCATGATAAGTTTTAGAGGCATTTTCTTCAAACTTAATAAAATTTGGACCAATTTCAAAGTTGTTTACAACAATATTTCTGTGATCTCCCCCCCGCAACCCAAAAACTTTTCCGTTGTAGAAATAGATCGTGTTCAATAACGACTTAGCTGATGTAGTTCCCAGCAATTTCTTTTGCCAGAATACTGCTTCTTCTTGCTCGCTCACAAACTCCTTTTCCTCTTTCTTACACTTAATGTGAAGCCCTTCTCGAACGCCATTCTTCATCTCGGCATCTAAGCAACGTCGGAAAAGGACAAACCTTCAAAAAATAACACACAAAATTAAAGTCCTGAAACAGTGCATTTTAAATTACTAACCAATTCGGTCTAAAAGTTGTCAAGTACCTTTTGTCACTAGCGTCCAGAGGATTCAAAGCTTCTGATCCATTTTTCTCCTCCAAATAACGCTTGAGGGCACAAATGATACCATAAACAGACTTCAGAGGGTATCTTTCACCGGACTTTTTAGCTACCTCCATCACAAATTTTGACAACCAATAGTTCAGCGACAGAGCGTCCATTCCAGCAATATCTACACTCACAGCGGTAACATTGTGTAAATCGTAGTCCTTGAAGAGACCGCCACAATCTAAAACCGGAACTTTAACCTCTCTCAACCTCTGCCATTCGGCAAAAATGTTCACAGCCCACTTGTTTTTATACTTAGTTGAAACTGGAACAGCATCATTCACCAAAACATTTTCTTGAGAAGAGGTTTTTGGAACTCGAAAACGTTCTGATCTCCACTCGATCTCCATCACGCGGCATAATGTTAATTTATTAAAAATTCAACCTTTAAAACTTGCCCACATGGCCGCATATAAAAGATTCATTTCATTTACCATATGAATAAAAAACAGACAATAGCCTATTGAGCACGCCTACTAATTACCTATTCTTCGAAAAAAATTTTCATGCTACTTTGAGAAGCCAGCTCAAAAACTCGTGCTTCGTTTTTCATCAGGGGTTCCAAACACCTCGAAACAATAAAAGCACTCCGCCTTCGGCGTCGTGCTTTCATCTGTTTCTCGGTGTTTGGAACCCCTGATGAAAAACTCGCACTCGTTTTTGATCTATTACATAACATGGTAGAAAGGAACAATCGATTTTTTTTTTTGGAGGAATTGCTTACGCCCCCGAGATTTAACCTTAAGGAAACGCTTCCTCGCTAATTATCCTCGCTACTTGTTTCTCTTTCCTCTTCTATTTTCCTATCTGGAACGGATCTAGGGGTGGGGGGCAGGGGGTGGGGTTCGGGGGGTGCTATCAATCCCTAGAAATTAAAACAAATGAGACATTACAACCCGCTGACTTGGTCTCAGAATGCCGGAAATCCCATTTCCGAGGGCCTTTTGGCGCCTCGACCCCCTTACAGGGGACCACCTTTGGCGTTCCCTAAAACGAGCCCCCTTCTCAAAAACCCTGTATTCGCCCCAGTTCTTTAAACGGATCAAGATCTTGTCCATTTATTTGATCCTTTGCTTGCTGTCCTTGTGGTAGGTGATGATCAACGCACACGCAGACGCATTAATGATCCTGGGAGAGCCCTTCGCTAGCAACGAGCCGTTCAATTTTCAGACCCAGGACACCACCAGACGCATCAAAGAACTCCTGCCGATCATGTTACGTCATCGCCTGTCCTCACCCCCAAGGAAACGTACTCGCTCCATCGGAAAATGTCTGGATCGTTTTTGCTGTGTGCAAAGCTGGGCGCGTCTATTGGCTGCAAGCCGTTGTTTGACGAAGTGTGGAAAAAGTACAAATTCGATTGAATGGGACCGCGCGAGAATAACAGAACACTGTCAAGGTGCGGAACTTGGAAAAGATGCTCTGTTATTAGCAGCAAGCCGCGCGGTTCGAATCTGACGGTGCAAGAAGGCGACAAATTGGATAAGAAACATAATTATGATGATGACAGTGAGGCAGTGTTTTGATAAAATGCCGTACATGCCCCCCCCCCCCCCCCCAACCGGCTCCTGGTTGTTTTGCCTTCCCTTCAAAATAGGGGGACCTACTCCCTCTTCCCGCAAAACAGAAAGAAAGCAAATAACAAACAAACAAGAGCATTCTAAAATCATAACAAATAAAACGTTATTTAATATAGAAGGTAAATGGAAATTTCTGATGTTTAAAATCCTGATGTTTTGGTTAAAAGTTCGGCCTAAATCAGGTAGAAGTGATCAAAAAATTTCAAAGAGTACGTTATATACTAGGGAAAATGCAAATTTCAAGGCTAGTGCAATTTGATTGTCAAAAATTGTGGGTTTTCTTAGTAAACAATGTTCTCTTTGTAGTTTTCTAATCATTTCCTTCTGATTAAGGCTGAGATTTTAGCTGAAACATCAGGTCTTTACAATTCAATTGTTATATACTTTTTAAACAGAGCGCGGTAACGTTTTATTTGTTATTCTGAATCCAACTGGTTACAGATCCATTTTAAAAATCATTCAGTTGCAGACTAGTGGTGGGAAATTGTAAATATATTGAGCCATCTCTGAAATTTGTATTGTGTCTTTATTTCTGCATATGTTCTAAACGTTTTGGAGAATACGATATGTAAGGTTGAAATTTGCCACCAGGGTATCTTCCAGATTTTGGTAAATGGCAATCGTTCAGCTCTATAGCCCAGTATCAAGATAGCAATTTTCGTACTGGTTTCCATGCATTACTGTAAAAGTTGGGAGAATATCTTAGAAATCTACACATTGGGTCTTTGTTGATGTTTCCGTATTTGTCCCGACGTGTAGAATTGAGAATGTTACGATAACCGGAAATCAGGCATCTTGTTCTGGGTGTAGCGGAGGAAAGGGTAAAAGGGTGCCTTCTTTTTCTGGTGAATATTACAAGGAAAAGTTAGCAATGAAACTCTCTAGCGGACTCGGTAGGTTTCAAAAAGGAATCATCTTCGGTTGGAACGCTCTCCCCTCCCACGCCACCAACCCCCCCCCCCCCACCCTGCCCCCCTCTGCACATTCCACTTTTTGAATGGCTTGTACTGTAAGTAGTGACGTCACATGTTACCTGACGTCGTGCAGGCGAGTCCCACTGAAACTAGAACTCCCTCTACTTACAAGCAGTAGCTAATAAAACTTAAACCTTTGACAATTTGATGTCTGGTGAAAAAAAAAATGTCCTTCTGTACTGCTGGGGGCAAAGAACAGCTGCTTCTTGCGTTCTCGTCAAGGTTGAGTGTAAGTTTGTATCCATCGACTACATGTTGCTAATTACCATGACCACAATCACCACCGAATGTGATCGCACCAAATTTAATTTTCTTGCAAAGATCTGCTGTCAACAATAGGACTGTCCGCTACTGTCTTCTGCAATCAATCACCAGTGTCTATAGCTGCGTCTACTCTACGGCGAGGAATTTGAAAACGCAGCTTTATTTCTACGGTTAGGCTCACCGTCCACACGGCTAATCCGTCACGAAAACGTCGGAGATGTGAAATCGCGGGCTTTTCCTTTCCGTGTGGGAGAAGATAAATTTGACACCGGAGCTTTTGGAAAACGATGACTTCACGATATTCATGACCGTGATTTCCCTACCCAAGGGTTTTTTTTTTCAAACACGAATCCAAAATGACCGGTGATTGTTGCGTTTTCAGATTTCTCCGGCGTAGTGTGGACGGAAAACATTTGATGCGTTTTCAGAGTGAAGCCTCCGTTTCAAATTCCTCCGGCTTAGTGCGGACGGGGTCCTAATCCTTAATTCTGTAACTTCCAACAGGCACGATTAGCATCCTCGCATGTAACATACCTGAGTACCAGGGGTGGCTTGACCCACGTTCCATAAATTGGGAGTTTAAGCGACCGCGACGTTGACGCCGAGGTCATTAATAGATCGAGAATTTAAGCATGACGTTTTACGGCAGACGGCAAATGGCAAAGATTACCTCTGATTTCTTATTCGTTTCTTGTAATTATGAACTAAATCGCACTAAAATACAAAAATGTCCCCTACTATCCACCAGAAGTACAAATATCTTTACTCTACTGTAAAGACAGCTGAAGACAGACGGCAAATTAAAATTTCATTTTTGCCGTTTGCCGTTTGACGCAACGTCATGCTTAATCTCTCTAATGTGCATAAAACCCGGAAATGTATTACTGTTCAACACATAAGAAGCCAAAGCCTCATTAAAACTGTCAATCGTTCACTGATTCAAAATTCCTCTTATGATCTAGACTGCTGGACCTCTTACATTTCTTGTTCAAGTTTATGGCAGTAGATGTGTGATGTAAGTCTGCTATAGTTTCCGGCAACACTGATCATGTAACATCTGCTTCACAGAACTTAACAACCCCAACCCTTTTTGACCTTGAATACGAATAAATCCGTTTCTAGTCAACTTTCCCACTCGTAGATTTGTAAATTTTCTCTTTTGTTCCGGCTGCACGAGGACCAAGTACGATTTTGCAACGAATAAATTTTTCGCTTTTGTCTCACAACATTGGGCATGTTTATGTTCCCGGTTTAGTGTGATGTAGTCGAGCGTTTCTTGTGGGTGGTCATGTGCCAAAAACTGAAATTTAGTTAAAATTTAATTTATACCGAAAAATTGACAGAAACTGAAAGAGACTTCAGGATCCAAACCTGAAGGCCGAAGTTAAAAGAAACCGACAAAATTTAAAACTTCCGTTTGTCCGAACTCAGTCAAACTGAGGGACTTAAGTACAATCGCGTGAAATAGTTATACATGTATGATTTTCTAAGGTTCTGAAAGTCTAGCTGGGGGCTTAGACGTTTTCGAAAATTCCACATCGACGAAAAAAGGTTGGCGAATTTGCTCACAGTGACTACTTAAAGCCAGTTTCGTTTAATTCTCGTTCGACTGCAGGGGCCAGGTTCACGAATTAACGTGATTACAACATTCCAATTGACAGAAAAATCATTGGAAAGCGTCGAAGACTTCGTCCTGTTTGAATCACAAGTAAGTAATCAGCGGGAAGTTGAATTTCTCGTTGTTCAAGGCATGGATAACGCAATCCACTGGATAACTCACTATCCCGTAGGTAGGATATTTTGCTCAAATGAAAAGGTCACTTGAATGAGCATACAAGAAGAGAGCCTCTTTGACAGAATGGGAAAGTTATTTTAAAGTCGGGCCGGAACGTTTCTAAGAATATTACCTGTTAGGTCTAGGAATAAGACAGTTATTCTGGCTCACACTTCTTATCCCATAAGGGTTACTTTTTGGAAAGCTTCGTGAACATGTCGATTAGGTTTTCGGGGCACAAACTGTCATGGACCTTGTTCATCATTGTGGCAATGTGATTTTTCCCTCTGGTTGAAAGTCAACCCATTAAGTGATTGACGGATAGGCTGAGACCGTACCTCATCTGAGAATACTCCGGGATAATCCCAGTAATCCTGTCTTACGTATAGCCTCTGGAACTAATTCGATGTTTATTTCTCCACAATGCACACGGCTGCATTAGTCAAAATGACACTATAGAGAAAACTATTGTGTGTACTCGGAGCGTTGGCGCTGCCAGAGGGTCTGGCCCTAGCTCTTAATCATGTCCATCATTGAAGATACTTTCTTACATATTTTGTCAATGTGGCTCGACCATGAGGATATGCCGTTAATATACGAAACTGAAAATTGTAGAAATAACTTTTGCGGTGTTTTATATGGTCCGGCCTTCTAGCATTGGCTAAGACGCTTCAGTACGGTAATGTTACTTCGAATCTTTCTGACGTCTCCAATACTTCACTTCTTTTATTGAAACCTGGCCTTGCAGTTTCTGGCATTTTGGTAGATTCTTTAGACAGTTATCAGTTTCCATTCGCTTGTATCTCAATTACAAATTGTGGGGAACAGTAATTGACCATAATATTTCGTGTCATCATTCTTAGCTTGTATTAGAAATGTTTGAGTATTGTTTGTTGTTGTCTGGGTTGTTAACCATTGGATAGTACACGAATCAATGATACGGTAGTTCTAGATAGTATGACAAATGTTGCTCAAACGTTGGTGCTTCGCTTTTGATTTTACCTAGACTAGAACTGACATAAAACAAAAACCTTAACTACATGTTTTGAACCAAACTCGACAACAAGCTGTTATTGTCATGGCTAACGGACAAGTCATCACCACACATTTTATTATGATGACGGTTTGGACGATAACTCATATATGAAGGATGGAGGGAGGGGTTGTAAAAAGAGACAGATTTCTCCCCTTTAAACGAAACTTTTAGCATTTTCAACATTTTCAGCTTTGCGAATTAATCGGTCAAACTTGCCACTCGGATCAACAACCAGAGATAAATGTTCAATTTCGAACTTAATATAAATAATAAGCTTAATTTGTTTTGCCCACTAGGTACGTCTTTGGCCACACAGGCAAATTATTCAGGTGAGCCGTCATGTACACTAAAATGGTAGAACGAAGTTCTAAAGTAATTCAGTACTACAAGCAACATCTTAGCATTGCCAAAGCAGTGGGGAACAGGACCGAAGAAGGACGTGCCTACTGCAATCTTGGGATTACTTCCCGTAGGCTTGGTGATCTTAAACAAGCCATCGAATACCACAAGCAAGAACTTTGCATTGCCAAGGAGCTGGGTGACAGGGCTAGAGAAGGGGCTGCTTATGGCAATCTGGGGAATGCTTATCATAGCGTCGGTGACTTCAAACAAGCCATATGGCACCACAAGCAAGATCTTAGCATTTCCAAAGAGGTTGGGGATAGGGTCGGCGAAGGATCTGCTTATGGGAATCTGGGCAATGCTTATCATCGCCTGGGAGATTTTAAACACGCTATAAATTACCACCAGCAACGTCTTAGCATTATGAAGGAATTGGGAAATAAGGCTGGAGAGGGAGCTGCCTATGGCGACCTTGGCAATGCTTATTTTCGTCTAGGTGATTTTAAACAGGCCATTGAGTACCACCAGCACAACCTTTCTATTGCCAAAGAGGTAGGGGACAGGGTTGGAGAAGGAGCTGCCTACGGAAATCTTGGCAATGCACATTATAGTCTCGGCCAATTTCAAGAAGCAGTAGAGTACCACAAACAGCATCTTCGTATTGCAGACAATTTGGAGGACAGAGCTGGTAAAGGAAGTGCCTTTTGTAATCTTGGCAACGTTCACGATGCTATCGGTGATTTTGAACAAGCCATAACGTATCACATGAAATATCTTGCCATTGCCAAAGAAATAGGAGACAGTGCGGGCGAAGGAACTGCCTATGGCAATCTGGGATGTGCCTTTCGCGGTCTTGGGGAGCACGAACAAGCCATAGTATACTATGAGCAACATTTGAATATCGCTAATGAAGTTGGGGACAGGGCTGGCCAGGCATTGGCATGTTATTTTTTAGGTTATTCGTTTGAATTTTTGAGTTCTTTACGCAAGGCTATCGAGTACTATAGGTCCAGTGTAAATCTCTACAATGACATGCGAGCTCTTCTTTTCTCCGAAGATGAGTGGAAGATAAGCTTTCGCAGTTTACATCAACATGTGTACACTGCTCTGTGGACTACTTTACTCAAGATTCAAGACACTGACGAGGCTTTGTGTGCTGTTGAGCAAGGACGAGCACAGGCTTTGACAGATCTCTTGAACTTCCAATATGGCTTTAGGGTGTCTCCATCAAGCTCATTTGCACACAGAGAAACCCTCTCTTACTTCTTAAGAGATGTGTCTCAACTAACAGTATTTGTAGCACTTGAAGGAGACACAATCAATTCTTGGGTTTTCTGCAAGGGAAATGGAGTTCAATTTAGACAAAAGAAGATAGACAATATACCTGCAGGTGAAGATGCTACAACCAAGTTACAAAATTTAATGAAAATAGCTTTCGGAGAAAATGGCATTGGTTTGCCTGTTAAATGCGAGAATCGTTCATTGGATGAGCTAAGAGGTGACGAGGGATTGCTGCTTAATACCCATTCTTGTCAGGATACGTTGCATTCCACATCATTCTATGACAATAATAACCAGTCTTTGCGACAACTGTACGATGTTGTCATTGGTCCTTTCGCAGACCTGCTTGTAGGGAACGAAATAATCATTGTTCCAGATGGTCCATTGTGCATGGTACCTTTTGCAGCATTTGTAGATCCGGATTCCAGGTACCTAAACGATACTTTTAGGATCCGCATTGTCCCCTCGCTAACTAGCTTAAAACTGATCAAAGACTCTCCGCAGGACTACCATAGACAGGACGGGGCGCTGATTGTGGGAGACCCATGCGTAGTGGAAGTTACCAACAAGCGAGGTAAGCCCATTTTGTCGCAGTTGACACACGCCAGAATTGAAGTAAGGAAGATAGGAGAAATACTCAACACTCCACCCCTCATTGGAAGAGAAGCAACGAAAGAAAATGTGTTGAAACAAATCTGTTCAGTTGAGTTAGTACACATTGCAGCGCATGGGGACGCACGAACGGGTGAAATCGCTTTGGCTCCAAATCCCGGATGGACTTCCAGAATCCCTAAAGAAGAGGATTATATTTTAAAAGTGGCAGATGTGCAAGCTGTTCAATTGCGAGCAAAGCTTGTTGTGCTAAGTTGCTGTCATAGTGGTCGGGGGACGGTTACTGCTGAAGGCGTGGTTGGTATCGCGCGAGCTTTTTTGGGTGCAGGTGCTCGTTCTGTTCTGGTTTCACTTTGGGCAATTGATGACAAGGCCGCCATGGAGTTTATGATAAGGTTTTACACAAATCTGAGTTGTGGGTATAGCGCCAGTTTATCCTTAGATCGGGCTATGAAATCTCTTAGAGTGACAGAGAAGTTTGGCGCCGTTAAATACTGGGCTCCATTTGTACTCATTGGTGATGACGTCGAGCTCCACTTTGGACAAAAGGAATAAGAGCTTTGTAGGTAGCTACAGGAGCCGATGAGCTTTGGTCTTGAAGTACTGATATATGTAAAGTAATGAAGCTCAACACTTTGCATGGACACCAAAAAATCGCTCAATCTTACTAAGGACCCAGGACCCAGTATGTTCATAATAGACGCATAATGTTCATAATTAGTTTACAGTCGAACCGTTATAAGCGTCTGTACACGTAACTGTTTCTTTGGCTTTTGTTAGCGTTATGGAGCGTATTATAACCACCATTGTTCTACTTTTTCTCCAATTGCATTTGTTTGTACTTATATTTGATAAACTGAAAACTGGACCACGCCCTTCGTTGTCTTCGGGTGAACCTCTATTAAACAGCCTCCTCTATTAATTAGTTGGGGCGCAGCGCGAAAATCAGCGCGCGAAAATGTAAAAAAGGCGCGGTGAGAGCAAGCACCGCGCTTTTTTGATTTTTTCGCGTGCTGTTTTCCGCGCTGCGCCCCAACTCACTGAACGTCTGGAAGAGGCTATTAAGCGGCCAGTTGTCTCGTCCCCGTGCGTGGTCGCTCAATAGAGGTTCGACTGTACTATAAAATATACCTTTTGAAATGGTCAATTATTTTCGTTCTCAAAATATTTTTCGACTGTCTCAGGCAATTGACCATGCACAAAATCATTGCAAAGTCAAATTACGGAGTCAAGTTAGTCAAATTAGGGAGTGAAGTGCGTTGCTTGTGTCCTGCTTAGGTTTTGATAAATTCACTTTCAAGTATAAAACAGCATTAAGCGGCTTATTAGATTATGAGCTCGAGATTTCTATTGCGTGAACTACAACTATCACGCATAGCAATGGAGAGCGCATAATCTAATTGTTTTAGTATAAATCTGCTAGTCGTTCAAAACTTTATCTAAATCCCTCACAGACACCTCGAAAACGCCAAGAAGCGGCCTTCATTTTGTCAACAAGGGTACACTGCTACGCTACTCACTATCTATCACAGAATAGATAGTGGGTAGCGTAGCATATCACAGAACGGCATTCGTGTAAGAACGCTAGTAGATTTAAACTTATAGTGTATATTCCACATATAAAGCCTTCTTTGCATCGTAAAATTTCTAAAGAGGGCCTCCGTTTTCACTATCTAAGGCACCAACTGGTCAAGATGCAAAGATAATAACGTTTACTGTTATCTTGGCCATAGTACACGCGCTGGTATGGTTGTAGCCCATCTCACCGATCAGCCTAGAAAGACCTACTTGCGCAAGTTATTTTGCTGTGTTTTGATTGCAACTTGGACCGAGACGTTTCAGTCAGTGTTTGAAAGGGCGATCAGCAAATGGTTGGCTGACCCCACCGATGTGCGCCATAATTATTCTTGTGGACATAATATATGTAAACCGTATGTTTTCGACATGTTATCATGATAATAATTTCTCTTTTCTAGTTTTCAATTAGCCTTATAGATATCATAGCCTGCGTGCAGGTGACTACTATTGCCTTTGTTTCACAAATATGACCGTTAAAAAAAGTAGTTAGCTGGCAGTGGAGGGTAACAACTGGTCGATGGCCATGGGCACCCATTTCGCTTTCATGGTGTTATCAGTAGAGCCGTGAACATAGCTCCCATTATTGTTTTAGCCAGACAAATTTTCTGTGAAGGATGGGAAATGGCCATTTATTATTTGGCTTAATGGCAGGTCCTTGAAATCAAGCTGTATCCTTGCTAGCTGCCAGTGTCAACACACTGCATTTGCCAAGGTGGATTAAGTATCCAAATTGATATATGACCATCTGTTAAGAAGTTAGATCAGAACTAAGTCCCAAAAGTCGTAATTGATCAAATCAGATGTAACCATGTAATATCAATACACACTTTATCACACAGGTAATGAGAATGTACAAAATGGCCACCAATGGTAAATAGTATTCATGCTTAAGTAATTCTCCCAACTGGCATTTGTAAGAAATTTATCCAGGGCAATAAGAATTGTTTTTATGCTGACATCAGGGATTACAAAAAGGTTAACTGTCATAGGTCTTTGCAGTCGGTGGACACTCACCATCTAGCTACTGTCGGGGATGAGAAAGGTGCTGTTGCCTAATAAATCAGAGATTGGACTCCTGTCTAAAATGGAGGGTTAGCCTGCAGGCAAGGCACTTAACTCTTGCAAAGCCTCTCCTCATTCAGTAGTGCAGCAACCTGACAAAGATTACGGGTCACCTGGGATGGAATTTGGGGGATGGTGTCTCTTGAGTTCGAATGTACAGTTGAGAACCTACAATCGTTAATTTGCCGCTCTAACACCTTTAACAAGACATCGCATATACTTATGTTCTGTATCGATCCGGTATATGATTGGCCCCATCTGCAGGGGTAGTGCGCTCAGGCCTTCGATACAGAGTACGTTCCCTATTTTTTTTTCCAAAGGGTTTTTTAGGGTTTTCGTATCGGGCAGCCGCACGTCAATTCATCGCCAATATATTATTGGGGTTATTCTTGCTCATATATATGATCCCCAGCCATTTTTTCTTCAAGCGTTAGCATGGTTTTGAGTAGATCTCCTCTATGAACGTATCTTCTATGGATATATACATGGTTACTTCTACACTACTGTCTACAGTAGCTTATGGGCCGATAGACAGGATTATATTCAAAATATGGCAATATCATTAAGCTGCAATTGGTGGTTTTACCAAATTCAATTTCCAGTTAATGGTCTGGTCTAGACCAGTCTGGTGCTAATTGTCGTACATGGCACGACATACAATGGTGATAGAAATTGCATTGGGACAGAACCTGACTAGTAGACATTGCGTCTTTCAGGTTGACGAAAAGACAATGAACTGATTTAAGCAGATTCAGGAGCTCCAGAAGAATAACAAACTTCCTCATTGTACTGAAAAGGGCACTATTACATAAATATGTTGTTTTGTGCTTGGGGAGATACTTGCCTTGCATGTATTTGTGGCGGTTAAGTCTTCGGGTAGCGACCTCCCCCAAGCTTTGGGCAGTGTTTTGCCCCTTTCATTTGTGCACCTCCCAATAGTCTTGTCCGATCCGGTGCTGGCTTCCTCAGCACCTGGGAGATAAGTGAGGCTTTCAAGGTCACGCGTTCAAATTTGACCCGTCTATTGGCAGGTCAAATTTGTCCGTTTTGTCTTGTCCGTTTCCAGTGCAGGGTAGTGCTGGTGATAAGTGAGGCTTGGAAGGTCAGCGTATTTACTATTATTATATTGTGATCAACTTAACCTGCCGTTACTCTTGTCCGTTTCCAGTGCGGTAGTTCTGGTGACAAGTGAGGCTTTAAAAGGTCACGCAAATCAAAGTTGTGTCCCCCCACATTACGCCAAATGATGTGTGGCTTTCTTTATTTATTGGTATATGTGCTATAATAATAATGGGCTATAATAACACATAAAAGTGAATTCTCACAGAATAGTGACATTAACTATCCTTGCGTAAATCAGTTCGCTCGAAATTCTCCGAGTAAATTAAAATTGAATGCTTTCGGTTTTTTCTTAACGTAAGATAAATAGCTGTTGCAAGAAATGTAGTGGATTTGGATAAATAAATAAAATACAAGAATACAAATCGACTCCCTACAGAAATGAACAAATGAACAGTTCTAGTATGCATGGTCTGGTACGCTAAAATCCTTTGTAAGCCAAAACAGATGGAAACACGTACATCGAAAAGCTATTGAAACACAGTTAGCTACCATCAGCACACATAGATAAGAGTATACTGAATAAATATTATCAATTGTATTCCATTAAATATTTTCGCCCGCACATGATTGGTCTAAACGCGTCACGTGACTAAATATTCCCCAACTAAGACTGGAGAATATCAGAAAGATATTCCCCAATTTTCAAACCGTGCGTGTTGCGAAAAATATATGAAGGCTAATAAGCACATAATCTGTTCCTCAAAGCTCACAGTTTTCCTCGAGCTGCGCTCTCAGAAAACTGTTCGCTTCTCGGAACAGACAATGTCCGCGGATATTTCCGCGCCAAATGGAGGCTATTGTTTATTTATCTAAAAGTAAATAAACCACAAACGAGTTTCGTTCAAAAGCTATTAGCATCTTTTTGATGTTCTCTTTTTCTTTAACATTTAATTGCCGGTCCAATTAGTAGACTTAGTGGTGAACAGAGCTCGGAACTTTTCATAAAAGAACATTTTTTTTTTCTGGTGGTTTATTAACCCTTTGATAATTTTCACTGTTAGTCCCTAAAACGATCCCTTGTCAATTGTTCACCCAATACCAAGATTTAATAAGTGCCATTAATATATTGAATTCAATTCCCCAAAACGAAAACAGGAAAGTCCTTTCCTAGAAGGAAACCGACGAACTAAAAGAATATCAGGGAACATGTGCAGTCACAAGAGACCCTTTATAATTAGTTATATCAATGGCAGGAGAAATTCCTGAATAAATGAAACTGCAAGTTGATCAAAGATGAGTAAATGCCACTTGAGTAAATATCAAATGAAGACAATGCCAAATGACCAAATGCCAAATAGATTCCAAACACATCCTAAAATTCGTGCCAACACAAGAATCCTTTCCCTGCATGTTCATGCTCTATGTTTTGAGACAGTCATTTTTTCCTTCCAAACCAGATTTGCGTAGTGGAAGTTGTAGATTCAGTACAAGAAAATGCGGGATTGGGTACACCATAGTATCCAAAGTTATCTTCAGAACTGAGCGCTCCATTCGAGCCATCAAACTGACACCCGACAACCGAGCGGCTTTTCTGGCTGTCAATGTGAAATGTGTATCCATGGTTACCACCATAAAGAACGCCAGCGGTACAATCCAGGCAGGAAATTCCTCGGATGTTAATCATTTCAAACTTTTGGCATTTGGGACTTTTAACTGTTTCAAAAAAATAAAAAAATAGAGTTAAAGAAATGTATCAAGAGTTATAACGCACGTGCACAGCCATCATTCTCCTCACTAAACCTTTTGTCTAGCGACGTTCCCGTTGCCGTTGCCCTCGTGGTTTTCTTAAGCTCCCTAATTTTATTGTTGCTAGTAGTGCTTTCAGTCTGCCACATCCCGAAGTTAAAACACAGGGAACGGGGTCATCGATCTGCCTCACCATCCTTCCGCTCTTATGGTTTCTCTGTTGTTTGGTAGATGGGACCATATTAGGGGACGTATAAGTTGGCTTGTCTAAGGTGTAACATCTCACTTATTTCGTGGAGAAATCAAAGAATAAATGAATAATAGATAAAAGAGTATGAATGTCTAAAATACACGAGACACGAGACCCTGAAATCACTTTAAAACACCCTCGCACCGTATCCAACAGGTAGGACATTACTTTCCTGGTTGTTCTTTGCACAAAGGACGGCTCACTTGGGGATGGATCTTAGAAACTGAAAGAAAACTTCACGAACACAAACCTGGATCCATCAATATATCAAAATCATCAAATGACGTCCTCAAATAATCTGTGTAGTCGATATCACGGGTAGGGTAGTTGCACGTGGCTCTCCAGTGCGTGGATGCTGTTCGCACGAGTTGCACATGAGCGTGTGACATCTTGTACTCCGACCAATCAGGATTAACTTCGTTAACGGCAATGTAGTCTGTCTTGAAGAAAGGCTTATGTCGAAATTGGCCAACGTTTTCCAGAGAGAACGATTCCACAAGAGTCCATATAAACTCTGGTTCGCTCGTGAAATCACAATACATTGTCAGGTTGTTTTCATTGTTATCAAGAGTGACGTAATGTCCACTTTGCCTCCATCCTTGATTCCAAACCTCCGCGCAGTTTCTGGCGCGCCTTAACTGACACACTGCGCCGGTGAACTTTTGCGAGCAGTGGCAGATGAATCTCTTTCCCTTTTCGTCGCAATTGGGGGTGCACTGGCCTTCATTGAGACATGGATTAGTTTCGCAGCAGCTATTGTAATCGCAACAATCCCCGGAGAGTGAAAACTCGCCCTGTATTGAACGAGAACAACCGTTAAGTTTACTTAAAAAAAAGTCGATAGCCTGCCATTAAAATGAAAGCTAACACAAAGTCACTTAAAATGACTTAAATAGCAGTTTGATTCAGAAAATGGCGAAGTTCAAACATGAATAAAAATAGTTACAAAATCTGCTGGAAAAGTTATTTCTGAGAGATATGAGAAATTTCTTAGAGATTTCGAGCGGCGCGGCTTTCGTAAGCTATTCTTTTATGGAACGCATTTTTCACAAAAGTATATGGTTACATCTTGACTAACACTTGAAAGAAATTCAATCGTTTAGAAGGGTGTGTTGAGTTATGGATGCATTCGCAGGTTTGGAGACAGAGCGCTCGAGAAGAATACTGAAGTTGCTTGAGGCGCGCATGACCCGTAGCCGGAGGCAGCTTGGCTGAGTGGTCAGCACGTCGGACGCGCAATCCAGCAGTCTAAGGTTCGAGTTCCACTCTGACTATAGTTAATAGAGTGAAATGGTTAGGAAGGCCGGTAAACATCAAAGAAGCAAACAAACAGGCTAAGATTTACGTTGGAAGGCCCTTGACCCTGCACATCTTTTGTTTTATGCTCATTGACTATGCATGAATTACGTAATCGCAATGCTTCTATTGGTTAGTTGTATGAGCACACGTAACTACCTTTGGTATTGAGCCAGGTTTTGTGCAGGGTCAACCCCTAAAATAGCAAAAAAAAAAAACGTACAACAAAGAATTTGCTAGGTTTCCTAACCATTTCCCTCAATTATCTATGCTCTAACCTCTTCCTGGATTTTTTTCATGGTAACACACAGTTCAAATCCTCGGCTACGCTTGTAAATAGCCTACTGGTTTGCCTCCGGCCAGTTAGGATTCTAATTACAATGATATACTCATTTTGAATTATTTGTTTCAGTTGTTTGCTCGGCCCCACTAGCCTTACCTAAACACTGCCGAGAGAAAATAAACGTCATCATTTTTTTTATTTTTTATTTTTAGTTATTTATTTAACTCGATAAACGCGTGCTCACGGTTAGTCATGTTAGTGTTCCCAAACAATAAAAGTTCCCGATGAGAAATGAGTTCTTTTCTTATTCAAAAAGATTTCTTATTGTTTTGGAACAGCAATATGGCTGCCATGAAAGTGCTCCATATTGAATATTACACAATAACGTGTCTTGTAGTTGGTAACTCAGTGAGCTTTTTTTTTTTCTAACTGTTTGAAAAGTTGAGAAACAGAAATAATTTATTAATTCAACTGATAATAAACCGTGAAAATTACTTCACTGTGATTGGCTGAAAGCAGGCAAATTTATCATTAATGTTTGATGTTAAGTCATACAATAAATTAGTAATGGAATGAAAGCTCCGGCAATTAAGGACTTACTCTACTCAGTGTGATGTTTGAAAATTCTTTCAAAATGCACTCGCTTATATTACAGTCTCGTGCAATCTTCCGTAGGAAAAAAGATGGCGACTGGTACATTTACCCATATTTCTTAGTGCACGAAAACCTTAACAACGTTCATAAAAACGTACAGAAACGTTATACAATCTTCAAACCTAGGCTACTTAATGTCCATAGTACAGGGACGTATATTGTAAAAATTTGGTTTTCTTTGTGCCTTTTAGACTGTGTTAGGTTCGCAAGGCCTAGTGGTAAAATGCACATCCGCCATCTTTTTTCCTGCGGTGGAATGATGTTGAGAGATCTTTCAATTGCTATCAGAAAAAGCATCCAAAGGTACGTTGCTAGGTGGTTAGGGATTTCCTTTACCATTCAATTAAAGAGACTTAAGTTTAGTGAATTCCGGGCTTTTGTGTTCTTCGGGGAAAACAAAAGCTGTTCCTATATGATAAGTTCACTTTCAAAGATAGGTCCATATAAAAAACACTAACAATCTCACTAGGCGGTTAATGCTACAAACGGGAGTCATTAATTATTTAGACGAGTTACTAATGGCGAAGGAGAAAAGCCTACGTTAATTTCTTCTCAAGATACAGTTCAGGGTAAAAAAAAATTATGGAATGGAAATTTAAGATTTGGAATAAAACTAAGAATCTGCTATGCCTACTTCTTGTTATTTTGAATTGGAGGTGATCAACTAGAAAACCTCCGATGCAGTTACGACCAGGAGAGTACAGAAACTATGCGAGAAAGAAAAAAAAAACTTTACCTCAGAAGGGTAATCGATGACCAAATCGTAGTAATGAAGCTGTGGAGAAGCCACCAGTGCTTGGGGCTTAGTGCTCCTGTTTTCGTCGTTTAGCTGGCAGGTCAGGGTGTTATTAGTTGTATGGATGTTGAACGAAATGCAGCGACACTCACTTGAACAGCGATGAAAACACGACATGGGATTTGGGGTTGTAACTTGTTTGTACGTGAAACCTTCTAGGGCGTGACCTGCAACCATGTTCCTGTTTTGAACAAAGTAGAAACCTGTACACCCTTTCAAAGGACAAGCATGTAATAACGGGGCTGCGTTGAACCAAAGAGTCAATGCAAAACCGAGCATTTTGGAATTTTGGAATCTTTTGGTAAGCAGCGAGTTGATGTCGTGCACAAGACCAGAAGAAACAATGAAGTATTAATCCACACATCACGAAGCCAAAGCTGTACATTTCTTCAAATGTCATTTGAGTGGTTCGTTAGGTGTAGTGACGTCACATTGTATTTAACTTATAATCACCATGTTTATTACTAAATTACCAGGTGACCGCATTCACGAAACTACTCAGTTATGCATTCGTTACCATAACTACGAACAAAATTGAGTTGAGTGTTTAACTGCGATGATCATCTATATCTTCGTATCTTTCTCCGCAGTTCAAATGTGTGAACTTTCACATTTTCATTTGCATTCTTCACATAATATACACAATTTCCTTGAGAAATGGCTACGAAACTAATAGATATTTAACTGTTTTAAGTTTTTGGATTAGTTCATAGGTCTTGGTAAACTGAAATGTTATAGCTAAAGAGTACTTAAATGAGTTACATGTAAAATTAGCTAATTTGATAGATACATTTATTAGAGTGGTTTGCACGAGTCGATTTGTACTTAGGAAATTCAAAAAAGTCATCGAAGTTAAACGTCTTTTTGTCGAAAACAGTCTTACAAAATTCTGTTAGCAAACACAAGAGTTCATGTAGTGGCCAACGAAAGCCATAGAAATCTGATGACGACATTTTTAACAGTCAAAAACCTTTAGTCTTTTTAAACCCACGATGTTGTTTTTCTAAATAAACGTAAATGTGAAGAAAGGATCACTATACAGTAATTAACTTTAGATATATGTTAACATGTGACATTATTACTAATTTATTAACATCACACGGGTTTCAGCTAAATATAATCACCTGCGCTCTACAATTCAGTAAATAAAGTCCACAAATATTTTTTAACACCAGAGAGGGTAATCCGTGATTGGTAACTTCCGGAGACGCTTTATACTACAGAAATGCTATCTGAAGTTGCCTTTAAACAACGCGGCTTATAGTTGAGTGGACTACCACTTGTGTCGTGGAAAAAAGCTGACGAGCTAAATAAATTAGTTTTGGTTTTAGTAGAAACTGCCTTTGTTCCATCAGGTACAAATTGCATATTTTTATAAAATATTGTAAAATAAGCCGGAACAGTTCTAAGTTTAGCGAGGCGAAGGAGAAATCCTTTTGTCAAGTGTCAAAGTCGAAACGATGGAAGGTGAGAACATGGAGGTCTTCTTGAATTGTTCGGTCTATTTAACCAGTCTGCTAAGCACACAAAAACCGCACATTCAGTCCAAATAGACAACTACTAGTTCTACACGAGTTCTTGTTCTTGAGCCATATTTTGCTTTATAATAATTTGGAAGGAAACGTCAAGGAAACTCTACTAAACACAAATGAAATTTCGAGTTTCTTTTCTGTTCAGTCCTAGACTGGCTACACCGGTTTTTCTCTCGAAAATTAGAAAGAGAGAGAGGACGAGGTTTTTAAGATAAGAATAGACTGTAACGAGGTGAAGGCGACACAAGGGAAACCGCTTGTCGTCCGTACCACCCTAGCTTATTGCGTTTATTTACGTCCGGGGGAAAATTGAAAGCGAACTTTAAGAGAAAATACGGACAGCAAGCCAATCTCATACCCAGGGCTCGCACCCTCTTTGACCAACGGTCGAGAAACACCAAAGAACAATCGGAAAACGCGTTTCGATTTCCCGACCGCTGTTCGTTGACTTCGAGATCCGCCGAAATGCAGAGAGGTACTTGCGTTTACTCGTTCATGAAAGAACGGCTTTCAATTAAGTGTCGTAAAATAAAAACGAAAATGATCAGTCTAGACAATCATGAACACAAGGGTTGTGACACAGATAATCCACTGTGCCAATCAAAACTCGAAGCAAAGCAGAGCGCAGGAAAACGCGCGAGAACAAGACTTTAGATTCTGGCTTCTGATTGGATGAACTTCTTAAGCCAATCCCTAAGTGAAGTAAAGGAAAACTAAAACAAATGGGACATTCAAGTGATACTGTTCTATCATCAAGGAAACAATCCTCAACGTCACGATAATAGAATAGGTTTTTAATTCTGTAAAAGTTCTTTGATCACGACTGTTTTGTTTTGGCGTGCAGCAAATTTCGTTAAAAGTCTGTCAAATTGTCTTTGCTTTGATCAGTAAAGAACATTTTCGTTGGGACGCACTGAAATGCTGATAACTGTTATGTGCGATTGTTTTTCCTTAAAGATGTGTGGTTTTATCAAGCGAGCGACCTCCTAAGCGTCAACGTTAAACGCTTTCAATTAAGCTTTACGTATTAATTTACAGAAAAGATTTTATCACGAGAAAGCCAGCATTGCGATTAAAAACATACTCATGAATAAGAAACATACACTGCAATTATAGTGGCTTTGTCTTTTTTTTAACCGGCCAACGCAGTCTCTAATTTTCATGTCCCGAAGATAAATTCATGTTACTGAATTTTACAGACAGGGCCACCCGGCTGTCAAATGCTCCAATTTCGAGTTGTCCTAATTGTGGTTAATACACTTCTTAACATATCACTTATCAATCAACGGAAAGTGAAACAAAATACCAATTAACTAAAAGCCTCATTGAATGTTGTGTTTTGTAGACTACTACATTTTACAGTGCAGTAATTGACTTACTAAAGGAGCATCGATAGGTATAACTGGTTTTGCATTACTACGCTACACGATTGGCTTAAAAAAATCTCGCGTCAGGTTTTCATCCAATCAGAAGTAAAACCAAACCACTATCCGCGCCACTCACTCGCATACGTTTTCCCGCGCTTTGCGTCAGCTACAGGCATTTACTTGGAGCTTTGATTGGTTCACTGGATTGTCTCTGCGCTTTCTGATTGGCTTATTTGCAAACCTCTCGATCACGACGATTTTGTTGTGTCTCTGGTCAAAACAGTGCTTAAATTATGACCAGGCACCTTTGCTCGTGCAATAGACTTTCAGAAAAGTCCTTCGTCTTCAGTGTTTATTCAGGACCCGCCGGACGAAGCGACTTCGCCACTCGTTCGGCTGCTTCGCGGTCTAAAACCTCGCAGCTTGTTTCACTCGCCAAGCTTAGTTCTACCCTGAAACTTATGATGTCGACTTGTGGCAAGTCTACTCGTACACGAAATGCTATAAGAATACCATGACGAAGGTATCGTATAGCGCTTACGCAACCCATTATAGCACCCATTCCTCGGCTTCAGTTACCCTGCGAGACAGAGATTCCCTCACAAAGAGAGCTCACAGGGTAGGCCTCATTGAGTGTTATTAAAACAAGATCATTATATATATATATATTTTGGTGTCCATCAAGGAAGATACGTCTTTGGGGTTTTAATTTGGCATTCCAAAAAAAGATAGTCACCCTTTGAAGTAAGAGTAAACAGTGCTAATTTATTTGTTCTTCCGGTTACTTCCTAATTTGTTTGCAGGCAATTAAAATTGAACGTGGTAGTTGACTTTAAATAAGTTATATCTGTCGATCCGTTGTGGGAGTATTTAATGGGAGTATGGCAAAATTGCATATCATTGATATCAATGTATATATCATGAAGGAAATTCTAAATATATGCTCAAGCCAAGGCCTATCGAAAATAACAAACGTAGAGTGAATTCCCATTAAATCGAGTTTTTTTGATCAACTATTAAAATTTTATAGAAAATGAAACAGTGAAAGCTCAGTACAGTGGAACCCCTGTAATACGGACAGCTATGGACCAAAGCGGAGTGGCTGTCCGCAATATAGAGGTGCTCTTATTACGGACCTTTATAGACTAGAGTACGAATACGAGATTGATTAGTACTCAAATCTAAAGTCCCCTATTAAGGAAAGGTTTGACTGGTACTTTGATATAAAAAGAACATTTCGTGAGGTTCTTGTGTACTTAACTTGTAACTTGAGTCCTTTATGTACTGCCCTTTTTACCGCCAATTAATTGGCTGACCCTATTACGCAACAACAATAGTCCTATGCTACTGTTATTCTATCTGTTCCTTCTTGCACTTAATTTACTCTGTTCTTAAATCAAGTAATATCGTAGGAAACCCACGGGTGACCGTCTTCGAGCCTTTTCAAACAACCCGCCCCGTTTCCCGCCCGTTGCCGAACATTTCAACACGGATCACCAAATGCATGACATGGAAGGCTGCTGTTAATTAAAAGCAATGCAGAGGACCAACAACGCCACAGGCCTGGACGAAATGAATCTTATTTTCCACGTTATCAATCTAAGGCCACACGGGCTGAACGTGGATTTCATTTTTTAAACAACTTAAAGCGCGCGCACTCTTACCAATCCGTAATAGTTGCGTGTGCTACTGTTTATTTTTCCGCATCCTCATCAAAATGTAGCACGAAGAAGGACCAAGTCCAAATGTGACTCTTTGGCCCAATTAATTTACAATGTATGACTTTTGACTCCTGTGTACTTAACTTAGTAACTGAAGTTCTTTTTGTATTGTATTACCCTCTATTCTTCAGTTAATTTGTTGACCCTATAACCGGCAACAAAAATTATTCTTTTACAACTGTTATTCTATCTGTTTCCTCGTCCACTTTATTTTAAACTTAGCTACGTTGCTCTTCTTAATGGTTGTTGAACTTCATGCAGCTGTATACATCAATGAAATACATAAATAAGGCACAGTGAACAGAGAACTCACTTTATACAGATGAGGCGAAGATGAAGGCCATACTCTTTGTAGCTATGCTACTCTTTGGCTGTTCTATTGCCAAAGGAAACCAAGCAAAGCGATCTCTAACATGTTCCGGTAAGAAGACACGCGCAACCCAACATAGTGGTTGTTTGACTTTTTTCCTCTAAAATTTTACATGTGCCCTTTTTTTTCGTTAGGTTTTCCGAAGCAGCTCTCGGGTAGGCTGTATACGGTAAGTTTAATGTTGCATCATTATCGTAAACATTCCGCTCGCATCTAGCTTTGTAGAGTTTGCAAAACAGGTCAAAACAAGGTTCGATGAACGTACCGCTGGAAGCTGTGAAATTAAACCTATTGTAGTAACAGGCAAACCGAGGCGTTTTTTCGTTTTTGTTGTTTATAGTCATCATAAGCTCCCTAAGTTCTTAGAAGAGTATTCAACCATAATTTTTTCATGGATATTGCCTCAGTCGTAATCTTTTTCTGGCTACGGCCCTAGCTTTGTCAGTACTTCCGCAAAATGTTGAGATGGGGACTCTAATATGTGCAATGCTTTACAGGTCGAGGTGGACGAGTCAGGGTTTTCAGAAACATTTGACATGACATTCAACTTAGACTTGAACCTTCAACGTATGCAGGAAGAGGAAGGTGATGAAATTTTGATAATGGACTTTAAAGAGGTAACCGTGGCTTATAATTGTTAACGAGAACAGTTGATAACTGGTATTACTTAAAATTCTTTCAATTCGTTCTGGCTTCTTATGAAGCACTTTCGATCAGTTACAGGCGCGGATCTAGGATAAATGGTGACTGATTTCCGAAATAACGAGTGTCTCCTAGAGGGGTCCAGGGCCGTGCTCCCTTAAGAAATGTTCTGGAATTTTTTATTTCTAAAGTCCCCTTTTGGGGGTTCTTGAGCAATTCTGAACTATCTGACCGATTTTCGTAAAACGGTGGAAACCGGTATGGATCCGCGCCTGAGTTATGCTCCAGTGTGTTTAGTAGTCTGCGTAGCAGGCGTTTCCAAAAAAGCACGCCAAGGAAACCAAACTGCGAGCGAATGCGAAAGAAAATGGAGCATAAGCGCACTCCTTTACCCGCCCGCTTGCCTTGCTCGCTCGCTTGTTCTATCTCTCCGCCTGGAAAGGAAAGAAAACGGCTACTACGCAGGCAATATGTTCAGTTTCAAAACAAAGGATGACGTATAAACAGCTTCAAACAGTTTAAAAAGTCTGCACCTCCTGCCAAATTAAACCTGAAATGCTCCCTTACTTTTAGCTTTCTACACGTTTAAGTTTCTTCAAAATCTCCAGGCGTAATTTATTTGTTAATAATATTTCACGGGAGCAGTTTCCTTCTTTGGCAATGACAACCTTGAGTTTGTGTAAAATCCTGCAACACCTTCCTTATCTTTCCACGGATACCTGATTTTAGAGAATCAACAAATTAACAAAGTTAACATTTGTTGGTATATTTTGTAGGCTATAACGAGTGTCCGCGTGAGCTGCTATCGCTGTCGTAGTTTAGTTATATTAAAATTAAATTATGGCTGACAACGGTTTCAAGCTCTTTCCATCATTAACAGTTTGATCAATATTACATTGACACAGCATTGAAATATACATTTTTGCAATTTGCAAGCAATTGGCTTTTCATTGATATATAGTTAGTTAGCTTTTGATGAAAATCAGGGTTGTGACCGCCTTAAATTTTCAATTATTGATTAATATCAACTATTAATGAACTATTTCTCAACAGGGCAAGCTCTACGAGCACAGCCCAGAGGGATGCTACAGTGAGCCACTGGAGGAAAAAACTTGGCCTGAATTTTTGCAAGATTTACCGTTGACACATATCACCACAGGTTTACTTGGATATAAGGGAGCCTCAGTTGATTGTTACTCATTCCAAGATGATGAAGGCAAGGATAATATTTTGGTCCTAGGTGATAATCATGTCCATTGAGGTGACACTGTCGAGATTTAAGTGTAAGTCACAGGTTTATAACATTGCAAATCCAGATTTCTTCTGTTTTAGTGCTACTGGTTCATTTTTTGGTCTGTATCATACTTTCTTTTGTCTTTTGATCCATAGGCTTGGGAGGTAAGGGTGCTTACAAGGGGAAAACTCGACATTCTAAATGGGGCTTTTTGAAAAGGAGAATTATTTTTAATTTTCAACTTTCTTACCGTAATAATCTGTTCGGAGAACAAGCGGATGAGTCAATTTATCATTTGAGCGGCAAGGGCGCAGCTGATCAATGAAATGAAACATTAGATATAATTTATCATTTTTATGTTCAATCCATTTGGTAGGTGTTGGTGTCGTAACACTCGAGTCTGGAGACCAATGCATTCCCGTATTCTTCGCTGAGAAGAGAAATGATTCCGCTCTTGCGGGAAGGTAAAATACGCTTAAACCGTTCTCCAAAAACCACTGAGTATGACAATGTGTAAACAATTCTGTCATCTAAACAAACGATTGCAAGGTACAGCCTGATATTTAACTATAATGCTTACTGTCAGTAAACAGGCCTCGAAACATTTTGGTATTTGTTATTATAGCTATGTAACCTTGATTTTCATCAGACATTGACAAATTTCATAGGGGAGTTTCTCGGCCGCCAGGAAGATACGACGCAAATATCCTTTCTAAAAAAAAGGCATAAATGATCATGGTAGTTAACGTTATGTTCACAACTTAAGCCAGCTGTGAAATTAACTAAAACCTTATATTTCTTCAGGCCTTAATTTAACAGCTGCTTAACTTGTGTACAGAACATGTCTTCAAATCTTTCTCCACCGTTCAAATATATGATCTTTCATATATTCATTTGAAAAAAAAACTTTGTCAAGAAATGGGTGAAAAAGGGAAACTTTTAGAAACCTAAGATGGACAGGGGGGAGTGGCTTGCGAACAGAGCCTCCGGTTGCCGTACCCGACCGCTTTTAGAGTGCATGCTTAGGAAGGGAGGGGTGGCGGGAAGCTGCGTGGGGTAAGTAGGGAGATATATCTTTCGCCTGGAGTAGGGGGCAAAACCACACCAGGTGGGTTTTAGCAAAGACGTGATTTATAGCGTGAGAAAGTTTGACACTAAAAAATCGTGGCGTTTTATGTTGGAAAGACTCCTTATGTTTGCAGAGGACACGCTAACAATTCTTTTCCTTGCTCCCAGTTTTCTTGATTTAAAAACCACCGTCCAACCTGAGAAACTCAAGATACCAGACGAGTGCAAGCAAGCAGCGATCTCTCAACGCTCCATTCCAGCCATGATTCAAAAACTCAGGATGAAGACTGCAATGAAGAGGATGTTCCCCTTAATGTTTGAGGCTCTGCATGCCCGACGAAAACGGCGATTTCCCTGGGTTGTTCCGAAGCTGCACAAAATTCGAAATAGAAAATAACTGTATAAATTGTGCGCATATGGACAAAAATGAGTTGTAACACATTCAAAAAGAAGTGCAAGTCCAGAATAAATGATATGTGACACGAGAACTGATGCAGTTTGTCCTAAATTCTAAATGTTTAAAGGTACCGAGCGTAACCAGGGGGTCGTTATTGTGACGCGACGGGTCCAGATTGGAGCCCTAGCCGGGATCATGGTGTTGAACTCTTGATTAAGACAATTAACTATCATATAGTGCCTCTCTACAACCTGGCTCCAGTTGTTCAAAGAGCGGATAACGCTATCCACCGGATAACACACTACCGTAAACTTTCGATAGTGACGACCTCCCGAAAGGAGCGACCCCCTCCCCCCGAAAGTAACGTCAGAAAATTATTGCCTCTAGTAAATCCCGAAAGTAGCGAGCCCAGCCCCAGGAGAAACTTGCTCAACTTGTAGTACCTACGACAGAAAACACGGTGTAGACATGTATAGAGGCCACCCATATGTTAGTAACATGAAACTGGAACAATAACGAATTTTATCCCATTTTGAGAAAAGTGTTTTATGAATTGCCATCTTTTATTTCGTAAAAATAGCTCAGCTGCACCAACGTTATATAACGTTTTTATCTCCCCTAAAGTAAGGACCCCCCGAAAGTAGCGAGCTACAAAGGCTGCTAATTCCGAATGAATCGAGGGTCGTTACTATCGGAAGTTTACAGTATCTAGTGGTTACTGCAGTTTGTTTTGTCAACATTTATCCACTGGATAGCGGTTTGTCCGGTGGACGGTTTTATCCATCCATTGAACAACTGGACCTGTGTATAAATGGACTATAAATTTTGTTTTTGTGGGTGATCTTGGGATGGACTAGCATCCCATCCAGGGGAGTAGAAGTACTTTTAGTTGCTTCATGATACAAACATTAAGCCTTATGGGGCATGATTCTTGACTAACTCAGACTTTAACTTACATTTCTTGGGAATCAAACCGACATTGACCAGTTACAATGTCTTTTTGTAAGTTCTTCCTTTGCCCAGGTCACCAGTTTTGCGGCCTCTTCGATCCAAAAGTTAAAAACGCGTTTTATTGTTCGTGTTTTTCTTTGGGTGATTAACAAAAGCAATTCAATCGTTTCGGACACTCAGGCAAAAAGAAACTGAACTCTCTTTTGGAACTAAATATTCCCTCAAGAAGCCCGTGGGTGGCAAAGGTGACGGAAGTGATCGTCAAAAATCTCGAAAGGAACCACTTGAAGCATTAGCATCGTGGAGAGTCACCAGCTTCGTAATGGCGGTAAGAGTGATAGCCTCGAATAACCTCTCTAAAAAGTAATTATTGGCAAAATTTTCCTTTTCTTTCTTTCAGAGACCGAGATAATGCCAAAAATGGGTATTAAAACGAAAACACTTTAGGCGCTACCAATGTGACACGTGATTAATTTGGATAATAATATAAGAACCATCATGGCGACCGTCAGGGCCCATATTGCAAATTCTTCTCGTACCTTTATCTTCATTTTTAGGAGGACCCTCGGTGTACATTGTTTTGAAGAGTGACAACATGCAACATGGATGGTGCCTACGTAATCGTTATTTATTGTCTTTTGCTCATCACAAAACTCTTCTCCTACAAAAAAGCGTGATGTCGTGTAAGTAAGTCACTCGAGAAGTCCTTTAAGATGGTATTACCATGCGTCATCTTGGCGGGCCTATATACTGGAGCTTCTGGCGTTACATCATAAGTCAGATACTAACTGCAATATTCATAATGTTCATTAGCGTTCAAAGCTGTCACGGGGTAAGTATTCTAAAATGACGTTTTGGTTTTTCGATGCGAAGTTTCAATTGGGATATCTCGATGGAAACGAAAATAACTTGACAGCGCTCATCTGTAATTGTAGAGAATGTTGACAAAAAGCTGTTTTCCTCGCTTGGTGAAACGACTACATAATTAAGATTCTTAAGTCTTATATAAGGACCCCATCAACCACAGCAAATTAATGGAGGTCCCCCTAGAAGTGATTGGTTGGGGAGGGGGAAAGGAGTGGCTGTGCACAGGATGGCAGCTGATGGTGCCGAGTCAATGTTTTTAATTTTATTAAAATATTCCCAGCGGAATCTACCTTCGCGATTTTCAGATTTTGTCAGCAAAACAGTCTTCCAAAGACTACTACGATGGCGCGGACATTTAGCTAGCAAAGTCTACTCGTATAAACACCCAATAATTTTTTTTTGTGAAAGGCTGCCTTACATTCTCTCAGAACTTTCAGGACCTTAGGGCGTTCATCGAGTAAAATCCTCACTCTAGCAAAGAGGGTGACCTGGCTGATGGATCTGTCTTTGCACAGCTACGCAAAGACACTACAATGACGTCTTTGAGAAACATGACAGCTTTTCTGAACTAATCCAATATCGCTTCGGTTACTTTAGCGCGTACGTCAGTCACGCCACGATAACTGATCATACGTGGCAGTTTTAGCTTGCTCATTTGTAAATCGGGGTTAGATCGACCGTCTTGCTGAAGGAAGCAGATAGAATAGTGACAATAACAGACTTGCGAGCCAGTTTTATTCTTTCTTAGCGATGCGTCGTGGTCTTTCTTTATTGTTGTCTGCAGTGCTGATGATTGCACGGACCGCAATCTGCGACACATCTTTGTCCCCTGCAACATGGCCTCAAGGAGAGTTTGAACGACTGGAGAAAATGACTCTCAACCGGTTTGAGCGACCAAAGCCATTGGCGGTCAGCGCCGGCCAAGGGATCGTAGCGGGAACGACTGAGCCGTTGGCTGTGCATTCTGGAATGGACGCGCTCAGGAAAGGCGGGAACGCCATGGACGCATGTTTAGCGACTGCCCTTACAGGTATGAAAACAAGCGTAATGGAAGAGCGTTGTTGATACAGGACTGGATGCTCGCATGGGGTCAGACTGGTAGAGAATCGAGGTGGGAGAGGAAAAGAGAAATTTTGAGTTAGAGCTGCAAGGGAGTGATTCTTCTTGATTTAGTTGATGCGATGGCCATGGCGATTTTCTTTTTACCCGTGAATTTGGCTCGGACGGGACAAGAGAATTTAGCCTTCAGGTGAAAACTCTTTACAGAGAGACTATTTACATACATCCATTATGGTCATTATTTCGTTAAATTGCAGCCTTTTACTAATTTAAATCCAGTATTCAAGTTGATAGAATCAACATTAGGCGACACTGCCAAAATACCCGCCTTCGTACCCTAAGAGTCATCCTCTGGTAATAATCGGGAAGTCTTAAACTGAAGTTAAAACAGTATGTGAAAAATAGAATTTATGTTGTCATTTCTCACGTGAGTCTTTATTTTCAATCGCACGCACCCCTAAACATACCTTTTAAAAGTTAAAACCAGCGCCTAAAAATACAATTGTAAAAGGCTGGCCTAAATTTGTTTACACTACCTGACTACTGTACCATTCCTACTACCAGCTGTTAAAACAATAACAGTTTGCACGAAAATTGAAAGTCTTTCAATAAATGAGTCACAAATGAAGCCTGAAAGGATAATTTACTTCAGCGCTGTTCGCGAGGACCTGCCATATGGACCATATGGAGGTTGTGACAAACGCTCTTCATAGACACTCGGCGTAAGTTAGAGTTCGAACGCGGCGTTATTCCGCTAACTGAATCTACTCTGACGGGTCAGTGATCGTGAAGTTTGATAAAACGTATGTTGCCTTTTTGCCGTTTTGCCTTTTTCCTTTGGATACCGTACTCTCGTTGGTTAAAACGGACATGTTTTGTCGAAGTACAAAATAAATCACAGAAACGTGTGTTTCGTTGTTTACGCGAGAATACGTCTTCGCATATAAAAAAAATAATGCCAAGTTCTTTACTTTTATTACTCCATTGCTGAAAGATACTTATGCTCTTTAATTTTTTCTTTTTTTTTCTTTTTTTTCGTTTTCTAAAACATAATGCCTATTAAGTCTTATGACAGTATAACTCATGACTTTTGGGAATCTTAATTTGTGAACCAAGAATTAACGCATGAAAAGTTACGCAGTTGTGTTTTCACTTCAGAGGTCACGCTGGCAACTGGGTCCTACGTTTCATACGCTGGTGTCACGCAAATCCTTTACTACGAGAAATCCTCCGATAGGGTATACAGCATTAATGGCGGCTGGAATACTCCCTTAGAAGGAGACCCGTCCCAGATCCCTAAAGTCCACACTTCCGGTGATAACGGTGCTTCAGTTCTCGTCCCAGGATTCATTGCTGGTGTAGCAGACGCGGTCAACAAGTTTGCGAAGTTTCCTCTAAAGACGTTGTTCGAGCCCGCGTTATACTTCGCAGAAAACGGATTTAAACTGTCCAGCGGCATGGCAGCTTCCATCAAAGCTTACTACAACGACATAACACTTTTGAGAACAACTCAAGGTATTTGCAGCCTCTTAAATCATTGTATCTACCAAAAATAACTAACCCTTTCAGATCCAGCAATGATCATCAAAATATAATGGTCCTGAATACTTAGACGGTAGCCATTAGCAGGTAACTCGTCGGTTCTCCTCATTATAATTATAATAGTAGCTAGAAGAATCTTTTTATCTATACCTGCCAGGTCTAGAATACTTACCAAGGATTCTTGTTCATTTTAAAGTATTTTTATTCATTTTTTACAACAACAACAACAACAACAACAGCAAATATTAACCACGTACGAAAGAAAGTTGGTATATCATAACTCGCTAAGGATGCCATTTCATGGTCAGTAGAACTCGACTTCAATAAATTGACAATGTGTGTGTGTGAGCTTAACCAAATTCAACTTCCACATCACCAGTTAGAATGAAACATCCCTAATTAAACCTTAGAAAAAGAAGGACAAAGTTCCTTTTCCGGATCAAAGACGATAATAAATTGCTGTGAAACGGTCTCCGAGAGTAATGGTTTCGTATTGACGTTCAGAGGTTCCTCGCCGTATTGATAAAATATTAGTCACGTGGCTTATTCAGCCAGAAAATAACATCACTGTATTTTATATCTAGGTAAAAATATTTTTACCAACCCTGATACCGGGAAACCATACGCCTACAAAGAACTGTTCAAACAACCTGAGCTAGCTGAATTCATAAGGAACGTATCCACCGATGCGAAGGGGTACTTCTACAACGGGACCTGGGCCCAAGTCATGACATCACTGATTCAAGAAAAAAAAGGCTTTATAACTTTGGATGACATGCGCCGCTATCAACCTATGTGGGAGACTCCCGTCAACACGTCATACAATGGATATGAAGTGTTCGCGTCCGGGAACGACTGGGGTGGAGTTGAGCTGGTGGAAAAGTTACGTCTGATGGAATTGGCTGGAATCGGTCAGACACGTGGATCCAGTTACCTCACTAATGCTACAGAGTTCTTCTGGCTCGCTTCTATCTCTCGCTTTAGTTACTTTGTCTCATTTTTCTTGCACGGTAACCCCAATGGGCTGTCTATCTTAAAAGAGAGCTTAGACCTTGATTTGTCAGATCGTCTCTCCTTTGGTTCCACTGAGGCCATTTGGGAGAAGATCGGCTCTCCTGAAAAGATGACAGAAGTCAACGCCGTGATAAGGAAACTCCTCGGAGGAAAGGAAACTGACTTTATACATGGGTCAGATGCTATAGTTGCAGCTGATAAGGACGGAAACGTTTGCTCCATGATTCATACTATCAACAGCCAAATGTGGGGGACGGGTCTTTTCGTCCAAGGAATCGCCTTACCGCATTCGGGTGCCATATTTAAATCCTACGTCAAGCAGACAAGTCCTGGGGGTAGGCTGCCGGTAGCTCTACAGCCTGCTATTGCTTTCAAGAGTGAGGAATCATCTGAAGGTCGTCGACCTGTCATGGCGCTGTCTGTTGTTGGTTCGTCGTATCCCATCGTGGTTCCACAGTATGTGACGAATCTCTTGGATAGCGACATGAACCCCAAAGAAGCCATGGAGTCTCCCACCTTCCTGTTGCCGGATTTTTCTGACTTCTTCCAAGCCGTTCCTATAGAAGAGTTCTCAGTGGCCGAGAACGTGCTACAAGAGGTGCGTGACATGGGGCAAGGCGTGACCGAGTTGGAGTACTTGAAGGCATTTGTACCGATCGGCTTGGGCGTGGCGCTCACTATAGATGACAATGGGGTCATGTACGGTTGCACCCACCCCCTCAGAAGGGGACTTGCGGAAGGAGTTTAAACCTGGCGGCTGATTTCCTCTTAGCTTACACTTGGAACAAAATTGATTTTATGTGTAGGGAGATAAGGTGGGGTCAAACAAGAATCAAAGTCCACAAGCTAATTTAGACAGCAGATTTACATTTAACGCCATCGGGGCGCGGACAAACAAGCTCAAGCGTGCTTAAGGTGTTTTTCACTGCTTTTGCTTGGTGTAGATTGAGATTAGTCCACTTGAAAACTAGACGACATTAAAAACTAGAAAATCTCATCGATTAGTTGTAAAACTGGAATCAAAAGTCACGCTAACGCAGGATTAACTTAATTTCTTGGAACAACTTGGTCTTGCAGATCTGACATTGTTTGCCTATCAACACAGTCAAAACATGGCCCGCGAACAGGCGTTATTTCTCGTTTTACTTTCATTCCTTTATTTTCTTAGTGAAACCTGTCAACATTCTTTTCCGCCCTCATGAAAAGTAGGCGGGTTTCAAATTCGACAGGAACTTGTACATGTCATATCTGATGAGAGTACCAAAGAGAAGCGGTCTAACAGAAGCGAGCGTTCGGACGAAAAATCGGTTCTAAACAATCATAACAGCGCTGATGTTAACGCCTCGAGTTTAGAAAATGCTCTCAATAAGTGCGCTGAGCACGTTCTAACCATTAGAGATTTTCTTCGCCCTTTCCACTCATCCTCCCTCCCCAACAACGAAAAAAGTAATCACCCAGAGAGCAAATCTGCTAAGGACGTCCGCACGAAAATCTTCAAATTATACAATTATTCCCAACTTTTACTGCGATGAGACGAGTTTCTCGAGCCAGAAATGCAATAATAACAATGACAATAACAATTTCCAGGGTTGATATGTAAGTTGAGTCAAACAAAGGCAAACAATCTTCGTCCTACATTTTGGAAATGGGTCTGTAGCGTTAATAACTCCAAATGTTGTCAACCTTTTCATATGACTTAACCGTGAATGAGACATTTGAAAGTTGAAATCTTCGTATAGCTAAACGAAGAGCTCAAAAGTACGGAATTCAATGAAGCTACGGGCAAGAATAAAACACCTAATAAATAGAAATTTATTCTTTTTATCGAAAAATGTCGATAAACGGCAGGGAAAGTGATCCACCGAAAGAAACTAAACGACGGTCTCCGAACGTTCTAGCCTGCGAGAGGGCTCACCTTGGAGTCAAGCGCGCGAGGAGTGAAGAGCAAAGCGATCCGGTGGGAAGGAGTCTGGTAAAGAGGTGCCGAGAAAGTGAGCCTGCCTTGATCTCTGTAATTCGCGCTCTCGGCTACGCCGCGCGCTTGTACTCCAACATGAGCCTGCTCGTGGGCTACGAACGTTCAAGCTTGATGAATCCGCGCAAAGTTACAGCAGTGACCAATTTCACCAAAAAGTTCTGACCAGTAAAGGTAAACAACTCCACAAATGTAATGTTCTTGCATCAGCTTGTTTATTTAACAATGAACTAAAAATCAATCCCTTTACAGAGCCTTTCCTCCATTACTGCTGGCCAGTAAAACGGAGGGCTCTGGAACAAAATTAATCACTAATACATGGTGACTGAAATAAGCTGTGCATGGGCGACATGTTGTCAGATTACTACTCCTCGCATTCACTTGGAGGAACAAACCTTTCAGGATCCACGCCAAGCTCCACATCGAAAAAGCTGAAAGAAATTGCAGAATACTTCAACGTCTGCTATTAAGCTTCACAAAGCATTCCTTTTTATCAAATTCTACCAGTAACCTATTTTTGCAATCCAGATTGAAATGAATTGTCAGAGCTCCAAACCTTACACTTCAGGGCATTTTACCCACAACAATATATTTCACTAGTGAAGCAGGCGAGTACAGGGAGGGTTTTATAGGGAGGACAAAAGTTCCTTCTCCCAACTTTTCCACGGTTTATATATGAGATTTATTTCATATTTTCGTTCACACGAATTCGAAAAAAAAGGTTTTCACTCTATTTTGGCAAATTCCGGTATTATATACCTGGAAAACGATTAACTTTGAAGTGGCTTCAAATCTTTCCGTTCAATTTTATCACCTTTTCTCAAAAGGAATTTGAAATTGTTTCATACATGAAAAGACTGCAAAAGATAAGCGCGCACACCTTCAATTATCGTTGTTTGCGGTTTCCTAAAATGCTCCGTTTCCTACAAAGACCGGCACATTTTGCTTAAATACGCGGGAATTTGTTATATTCGCTGTTTTCGCGTGTTGAAAAGGCCAGCATCATAATTTTGTTAACAGGGTTATACGTCATATACTACAGGGGCACGTTGGCAAAAAGTGACATGAACAACATGCGAACCAACCTGGTGTGAATGAAGCCATACTTCTTGGACACCACATTTTCATGAACTGGAACACAACCCGGCTCGGTAACCGTCACATAATAACGATCTGAAATTAAATTATTTACAACGAGATTCGTCATCGCCATCGATCAAATGACACTGACAAACAAAATAATGCTGGCGCGCGCTGCACTCTGGTCTTACCGTCTCCCATTTCTCCCCCAAAAAGAGCCACGTCCACTCCCAGGCCAGGAAGAGCATTTGAACCGATGGTTGCTTCTCCATAAAATGTTGCATTACTCGGTATCTCAAACCTGTGGAAGGGTTCATCCAGGTCTTTCTTGACACACTTTCCAGTCTTGTTAATGCTTAATTCGATCTGGTACATGGTGCGCTGAGGGAGTAAAAATTAAAAAATAATTTAGGAATAATAAATAATTAATAAATTAATAAATCATATCAAACTTTGACTATTGTTATGGTTTGAATGTGAGCGTCCCAAGGGATGCTTCTATACGCTATGGCGAAATTGCACTAGGCTTAAATCGGATCCCATCGGGAAATTGTCGGTGATGACATTTTATTCCCTACAGTAGTCCACTTGTGAAAACGTAGACGGACCAACTGGGTGCTAGTCAGTAATTGCCAAGGGAAAGAGTATTTATGTCGCGTGGACGGGTTTATGGACGGGTTTAAATTTAAACCTTTGAAATTAAATAAGCTTTAACACAGAATTATTACCAGGTACTCCAAGGTTATCAGCAAAAGTTGTGCCAATTGAGCGGTTTTCATTTGAGCGTTGGAAAATCAAATGGGTTTGTATTTCAACGCTACACGATTGCCTTAAAATACGATTTTCATCCAATCACTTTTTCATCCAATCAAACCAAAACCAATCGTCATCACTCACTCGAATACGTTTTCCCGCGCTGCAGGTCCGCTACATATAGTATGGAGGTTTTGCACGGCAGCCATGTTGCATGGCAGGAACAATGAAAATGTTTTGCGTTAGAAAGAACATTTTTTCCCATAGGAAAACGAATCTATTATTCCTACCATGCAACATGGCTGCCGTTCAATACCTCTCTATATATTTGCTTTGAGATTTGATTGATTAATTGTATTTCTGCGTCCTTTGTGATTGGCCAGTGTGATTATTAAATTTCCTTTCCGTTTTGCGACACTCAATCGGAAAGCGCTCTACCTATCATTGTACCTCTCTATGGAGGAGAATGTACTCGTAGAACTTCTTCTCTTTTTTCTCGTCAATCTCTTCCACTATACTAAGTCTCTCATTATAAGCATCATATGATATCCTTGCAAACACAGCCACATCCTTTGACGGATCAAACTGGAAATAGTAAAATGATAATTATGAGTATATAATATCCATTTTCGGAATTAAAGCGAAACAAGTAACTCCTTATAATCGTTACCCCATGAAATCATTTGTCTATTTAAAAATTACCTAGGGAAAGCTTATCACAGAATTTCTAACCCTTGGCGGAAAAAAAGAGTGGTGGAAGGGATCCTATTATACTCAGAGAAAATGCCTAAATAATAAATCAAAATTTCCTCAAACGACCCCCCCCGCCCCCCCCCCCCCCCCACCACTCCGACCCTGCCCGGAAGGAATCCCAAACATTTTCGGTAGGGCCGGGTCTGCAGCTTGCTTCTTCCTCTGCTCTATTTCGCACCAGAATGTGCGAGTGATTTTTTTTGTTGCACCAGAACCAAACATCGAGCCCGATTTAAGACCCGGACAGACAGCTGTCTTCTGCTCGGCTCTGACGCTCACGAAACACACTGCTCTATGAAGGCCCCCGCATGGTTTCAAGATCTAAGGCTAGCTTATTGCTTTTGTCAAGAGGAATGACTTAATACAGGGCTAGGACTGGGTCTGTTACAATTTCCTCCCTGAACAAGTTTCACACCTATTAGCCCCAAAATAAGTAATATACTATTAAGACGAAAATTATCCGATAGGAAATCGACCAATTTTAGTTTTGAATGGACAAAAATCTTGTACCAGAATACCTTTAAGTATATTACAGTCCCTTTTGCATTTTCTAAAAGCTAAAGATAGAAATAGTTGCCTGAAATAACACCAAAAACAATTGTTCAAGCACAGGTAAAATTACATCATCAGTTTCATTTCACCAGTACGTTCAAGTGTTTTTATATGAACTTCAAAATTTGTTTTCGACATTTGGTGTTGTTGGAAATTTTTTTTTTCTGAGGAGATATTTTAAACAGTCGCACAGAAGTTTGTAATACAATCTAGGTAATCTCGGTACAAAGTTTTTGTCCGCTTGTTACTCGAAGTTGTGGTGGATTCCTCCTTAATGCAATGAGAATAGGGTTGTGATGAGCAAGCAAATTCTCTTATTTATTTTCAACTGACATGGCTCAAAATGGACAAAGACTAGTAAGGAGAACTTATAAATTGACTCTCGGAATCTAACTCACCGTCATTTGGCGTGCATGCCACTCGGCAGGAGTCTCTGAAAATGGACAAATGATTCTTTTGAATTCGTATGAAGACATTTGTGTTTATGGAGGGTCGTACAGGGGGGTCTCTGGCATGGTTAACGAACGGAAAAAGTAGAGGATCACGGATCACAGATATAAGAATTTCGTTTTACCGAATCACGAAAATAAGCAAGTAAAGCCCTGGTCAAACGGACTCGCAAGTAATCGCAAGCAGCCGCAAGTTGAACTTGCGTAGAGAGTTACGTTGGGTGGCTAAACGGACTCGCAAGTTTCCTCGCAGGTACCAGCAAGTCGCAATAAAACCCATTTCAAGGCAGACATATCCTGTATTTCATTGGTGAATAAAAGGTTAATGGACGCCTCTCAACTTGCGTCGACTTTTGTTGGGTGGCCACACGGTGAAAAACTTGCGTCGACTCGCGTGCAAATTTGATCTCGACCAAAGTGAGCGCAAGTCATCGCAAGTCAACGCAAGTGCACGCAAGGCTTGGCCAAACGGAGTCGCAAGTAGACGCAAGTTGAGAACTTGCGTTTACTTGCGAGTCCGTTTGGCCAGGGCTTAAGATACTCATTTTAATGACCTGTTCTTTACACTAGAAACAGTGTTTAAAGAAAGCAGAATAGCGAATGGCTAAGTCAAGGCTCCATATTGCAAATCGCATACCTAAGTCACTCTCGATAGACGACTCTAACCATTCCGGCGGAGGACTTGCGTCTCAAAATCACGTAGAAAAGAGTGGCTAAATCACGAATATCGGTTAATAATTCAGGTTCTTCACGGGTCACGCAAAACCTTCAGGTCACGAGTCACGAAGAATAATTTCCTAAATTCACGTTTCACGGAAAATAAAATCAGCTAATCACGCATCACGGGAATACCCCAGTACGACCCTCTTTATGAGATGTGCATTTGTCTAGTCATTGTTCTACATTCTCAGAAACAGTACCTAAATGTTCTGCTAAAATGTCTTCCCATCTCTACGAAACCTCCCTCTCTAGCTGATGAATCCTGGGCTCAAGTATATTTTTCAGGTAGTTCTTTTTTATAATTTAAACGGCCATTACAGATCAAAGAATCCTAATGAAAAGAATGAAAAAACAAAATGCCGAAACACTGAATTTGATGGTAAACTGTAGTTACAAGCCTCTTACTAGACTGATACACGTCTGTCCTACTAAAAAAATACTTCAAAGAAATAACATTTTTTCATTGCCAGTGGCTAAAAACTCTCTTGGTCCCTCCCTCCCCCAAGGAGTTGGGGGGAATGGCGGAAGTCCATCAACGCTGGCTGAGTGCTAGACGGTTCATAGCCTCTTTATTTACGCACGCGAAAGAAAAAGCGAGCGAAGCGAGCGCGAAGCACGCGGGGGTGGGGGGTGGGGTTTGCGAGCGAAGCGAGCACCCACCCCTACCCAGTCAAGTCTTGCGTTTTGGGCTGGCGTCCAGTTCTCTCGCGATTCTATCCGCGAGTACGATCAAATAAAAATACGAGAAAATAGAGGGCTGTGAACAGTCTAGCCGAGTGCTTAAGACTCCTGAGCAAGCACTTCGGACGGCGGACGTCAATGGCCGGCCTTCAAAGTAAAACCGACGATCAGCGTTCTTTATTGACAGACATAAATCAGGGTGAACGAAACTCGAGCCGAGCGCCCTGACAGACATCTGTCATCTGAACGGATATTACGTTAGTTTTCCGCACGAAACTCACTTCTTCCCTTTTTTTCGACTTTTGTTTGCGAGGTTTTCCTTTCGTAGTTGTTGGCGAAACAGATAATCGAATGAGCTGAGAACGAAGACTTCATTTTCAACCGTTCGTTTACGTTTATGACAGATGAAAGTGACTTGTAAGGAGGCTTTGCACGCACCACGGAAATATTTCTCTGATAGCCCATCTGCGATTTTGATCCAAAGCGATGTCGCGCTAGTTTGCAGAGGTACCAAAAAAAAATTACAACTGAGAAAATACAAAGCAATTTTTTTATTCTGAAACATATCCAGCTTTCTCGCAGCCGAAGTTTATATTCAATGGCACAGAAGAGAGAGGATATTTGGACTTATGGCTTAAACCTATGGAAAGATAGTTATGTAACTGTTGCGCAGTTTACTTGATATGTTACTTAGTTGTCAATAATTCGTAAGTTTGGAAGAAAAAGTCTTGAAGGTGACCACGAAAACAAAGGTGGGTGAAAAAGTCTTCGGATGATGCAAAAATTATTTTTTATGACTGCAGTGCAGTCGTTTGATTTCGATGACTTACGGGGTCCTTACGTAACGGGTCGATGGAACTTCTCTGCGCGTCAAAATTTTTCATGCAGACCGCATCGTCGATTTTTGGGCAAACGATCGCCAGAGATATAAGAAAACGGTTGTAGCCTTTTTAGCCGAGGTATGTAAAACGTTTGATTTAGATTACATCTGATCTTAATCTCGGCAAACAAGAATTTGTATAAGTGTCTTGATAAATCAGGGTCGGTCATGTGGGGTAGAGCTTATAGTGGTATACCAACATACCTGAAAAGAAAAACCCATGAAACCCAAAATTTTCCCTCAAATTCATGAGAAATACCAAGATTTGGAAAAACAAGGTGTAATTTGTATCATTAAAGGCCCAATTTTGGCGTCAAAACACCGTATATCTGATTTAAAATCTCTCTGTATACCGTATACCCCAAAACCCTGGATAAATGCATCTAGAAATCGAGACTTACCGCATGGTTCAGGTCTCTGAGCATTGACGAGCACCGCGAGAAACAGCGTTCCAAGAAGGGCGAGCATTTTGCTTTCGATGCTGAGGAGGACTGCAGCCAAATCGTGGTCCTGTCTCGGGTTTGCACAATTTTATCGTCAGCAGATATCACGCAATAGTCAGGTGATCCGTATTAAAACTATCCAGTGTCGGGTGTCTAAAGAAACATGGGCCAGAGCCAAAAATATCTTGTTTCTGCGTCGTCATGATTCTTTTATGGGTCATTCAGGTCAAAACAAAGAAACAAGAGAATGGGCGTCTGACAAAAACAACACCAACAGCATTTTATACAGGCCATAGGTATGTACGGCCCCAGAGGATATGTTTTTTTTTTTTTAACCGCGCGGCCATGGGCCGAGCGCGGTTCTAGGTTTACCCGTGGTTTATTATTTTTTTTAACCGCGCGGCCATGGGCCGAGCGCGGTTCATGGTTTACCCGTGGTTTTTTTTTAACCGCGCGGCCATGGGCCGAGCGCGGTTCATGGTTTACCCGTGGTTTTTTTTTTTTCGACTTCTGTGCGAGCAGACCCAAGCTTCCACTCGGCCAAATTTTGAGTCACGCAACCTGTGATGTTTACTCGCCAAAAGCTGTTGAAACATTAATAAATCTCATCTTTCGCGGGAAAAAATTAAAAACCCAGCGTTCGTCAAAAATTATATTTTTTCACCAGAAATTTAGCTCGGAACATATACATATTTATATTCCTTTGAATCGTCGATGAAATGACCTTTTCCGGATATTTTTTCCTTCGGGGTCAACCGAAACCTCCGATTACAAAATCACGCCGAACCTACACGTTGCAAAAAAATCTCTTCAAAACCCTGACTTCGAAGCGATATAACACTTCAGCGTCAATAGCTACCACACATCGGCAGACGGTAAATCTATTCCTTAACAATCCAGCTTTATCGTGTTAAAATTTCAGCGAAATCGAACAAAACCAGAATTAATTCGAATTTTTTTGTGACCTCACTCCCCAGACTTGACCTAACAAAGGAAGCAACGGTCGCCCATAGCAACCGAAAAACACCAACATAACAAAGCCGACGTTTCGGCCAAAAAACTCCAGAATTATCGCCTGCGAACTTAAACTTGACTGGGAACATCTTTTTCGAACTTTTTTCAACTGATTTAGACGAAAGACTGGCCTCGGCAGGCTACAAAAAAGACCAAGAGAAAAACAGAACAAGACAGCAGAACAAGCCGATAATATTTCATCGCATGGCTTTCGGCACGAAAACGAAAATACAGCTTACTTCTGGATAAATTCAGCCTTAGAGGCCAGCAACCGGTCCCAAATTACTTTCTGTATCCTTACAAATGTCCTGACTTCCATCTCCGAAAGATTTTGCCCCAATTTTGAGCAAATAAACACTTCGTCGACGGTGACCGCCATTACGGTGGCTTGCATACTAAATTAGCTAACTTGACAAAATTCTCCCGTGGGGGGGATATGACGAAAAGAGCTGAAAAATGGCCTGTAATTTCATCCCACTGTCTAAATTTGGTGAGAATCGAAAATAGCGTCAATTTTCTGTCACGTTTTCAATCTGTGGTCACTGGAGTGACCAAAATCGATACATCGGTCGGGATAGAGTTTTATTATTAAATTATATGACTTGTGTGACTACTTTGCTAGCCCTTTACTCGTGGAAAACACCAATTAAATTTAATCATGACTTTTAAGAAAGAAAGCTGTTGTTAATAGTGTTATTATCGTGTCATTTATATCGTTCATGCCCATACATATCCCGAAGAAAGTTCTACAAAGATTAAGACCATTAGGTCATCGGAGATTTGTCAATGGCTACCACTGATGGTGCAATAATACAGTTTGTGTTGATCAAGTGATGTGATGTCTACAGTAAGAAAAGAATCATCAATGACTGCTTTGGAATGTGCACTGCGTTCCGACGGTAGTGCTAAGCAAACAGTTAAATTTTAAAAGCGCGGTTATAAGATCTAACAGATCTTCTTGTTTTTCGACTTCGGTGCGAGCAGACCCAAGCTTCCACTCGGCCAAATTTGGAGTCACGCAACCTGTGATGTTTACTCGCCAAAAGCTGTTGAAACAATAAATCTCATCTTTCGCGGGAATAAATTAAAAACCCAGCGCTCGTCAAAAATTATATTTTTTCACCAGAAATTTAGCTCGGAACATATACATATTTATATTTGTTTGAATCGTCGATGAAATGACCTTTTCCGGATATTTTTTCCTTCGGGGTCAACCGAAACCTCAGATTACAAAATCACGCCGAACCCACATGTTGCAAAAAAATCTCTTCAAAACCCTGACTTCGAAGCGATATAACACTTCAGCGTTAATAGCTACCACACATCGGCAGGCGGTAAATCTATTCCTTAACAATCCAGCTTTATCGTGTTAAAATTTCAGCGAAATCGAACAAAACCAGAATTAATTAGAATTTTTTTGTGACCTCACTTCCCAGACTTGTCCTAACAAAGGAAGCAACGGTCGCCCATAGTAACCGAAAAACACCAACATAACAAAGCCGACGTTTCGGCCAAAAAACTCCACAATTATCGCCTGAGAGTTTAAACTTGAATGGGAACATCTTTTTCGAACCTTTTTCAACTGATTTAGACGAAAGACTGGCCTCGGCAGGCTACAAAAACGACAAAGAGAAAAAACAGAACAAGACAGCAGAACAAACCGATAATATTTCATCGCGTGGCTTTCGACACGAAAACGAAAATACAGCTTACTTCTGGATAAATTCAGCCTTAGAAGCCAGCAACCGGTCCCAAATTACTTTCTGTATCCTTACAAATGTCCTGATTTCCATCTCCGAAAGATTTTGCCCCAATTTTGAGCAAATAAACATTTCGCCGGCAGCGACCGCCATTACGGTGGCTTGCATACTAAATTAGCTAACTTAACAAAATTCTCCCGAGGGGGGGGATACGACAAATTTGGTGAGAATCAAAAGTAACGCCAATTTTCTGTCACGTTTTCAATCTGTGGTCAATGGAGTGACCAAAATCGATACATCGGTCGGGATAGGGTTTTTTTATGACTTGTGTGACTACTTTGCTAGCCCTTTACTCGTGGAAAACACCAATTAAATTTAATCATGACTTTTAAGAAAGAAAGCTGTTGTTAATAGTGTTGTTATTGTGTCGTTGATATCGTTCATACCCATACATATCCCGAAGAAAGTTCTAGATTAAGACCATTAAGTCATCGGAGATTTGTCAACGGCTACCACTGATGGTGCAATAATACAGTTTGTGTTGATCAAGTGCTGTGATGTCTACAGTAAGAAAAGAATCATCAATGACTGCTTTGGAATGTGCACTGCGTTCCGACGGTAGTGCTAAGCGAACAGTTAAATTTTAAAAGCGCGGTTATAAGATCTAACAGATCTTCTTGTTTGTATTTTTTTTGTCGGTGACCAGACGCAGACCTCCGCTCGGCCAAACTTTGAGTCACGCAACGTGTGATGTTTTTCCGCCAGAAGCTGTTAAAACATAAACACACGAACAATTTTACGGATATTGTTTTCTTTTTTGTGGGTAAAATATATTTTCTTTTCGCTTTATCAAAGCGTTGGATTTAAAGGGAATAATAAATACGCTGAAAAAAGGTATTACGTCAGCCATGGAATGCGCTGACGTTGCAGCTTTCACTTTCGCTACGTGACAAATAAGATCGTGTTTACTTTGCAAGTTTATTTCGGCAGAAGCGACGGTGATTAATTTATTTGTAATTTTGCGAGTATTTCTTGCGGTTTTAGGCAAATGAAGTAAATCCTTTGACTGTTTCATCGCAGCGAGTTCATAGATCGGAAAGAAAATTAAATGTTTGGAAGCCAAGCAAAGAACGTGTCAGAACGTGCAAAGATTACGTCATTGATAGGGAAATAACCACCGTACTAAAGATAGCCGTAGATAACGCAATTCTTGAATTATGTGACTCGTATGACTTCTTTGCTAACCCTTAACTCAAGGGAAAAAAACAATTAAATTTAATCGTGACTTTAAAGAAAGAAAGCGGTTTGTAATAGTGTTCGTATCTTCATGCCCATACATATCCCGAAGAAACTTCCAGATTAAGACTATTACGTCATCGGAGATGTCACAACGGCTACGACTGATGGTGCGATAATAGAGTTTATGTTGATCAAGTGCTGTGATGTCTACAGTAATCAATGAATCATCAAAGATTGCTTTGGAATATGCACTGCGTTGCGACTGTAGTACTAAGAAAACAGTTAAATTTTAAAAGCGCGGTTATAAGATCTAACAGATCTTCTTGTTTTTTTTAACCGGAGATGGTCCAGAGATAGCTCATGAGCTTGCAAGGGGCAAGCTAGTTTTTGTAATTGCCTCTTCCGCGCCCTTTGCTAGGAAAAACTAACTGTGCTTATTGGAGCTGACTCGCCTCCAGTCTTTCTCTTGTTTCGCGAAGCCGGTGCGGAGGTGCGTCTGATCACGAGAGCCCGAGCGACAAATAGAATGTAGAAGGCGCGCGCATAAGCTTTTGAGGTTTTGCACGGAAGCCATGTTGCATGGTATGAATAATGAAAATGTTTTGTATCAGAAAGAACATTTTTTTGCCCACAGGAAAAATGATCTACTAACTGTTCCTGCCATGCAACATGGCTACCTCTATTTTTTTTTACCTCTATTTTTAGTGCTAAGCTTCTCGGGAAAATGACGTAGGAAGGATATTGCAAACACTGCGCTACAAACTGGGAGAAAGATGAACAATGATAAAGCGAAAGGTTCCATCTTCACTTGTATACAATGAATGAGTTGCCAGTAATCGGATACCCGTGTTTGCGGGAAGAACTCTGGGATCGTCAGGGGGCAAACATTGCTAGTCGCTACAAGGAAATGTATGGCGAAAAGTTGTTTCGAGGTCCAAGAAAACGATTTTTGAGAGAGATCAACGCTTTTTCGCCGTCGTTTTTATCGCAAATGGATTTGGGCAATGTTGATATGTGGAATATGTAAGTTTTTCTTCGAATAACCGTGAAATATGTGGCAAAATCTACCGATAAACTCCGTTGCTTGCGTGAGGTTTATTGTGAAATTTACATCGCGTAATGGTCTGAAAATATTACAAAATTATTTAGGTATAAATCGAAAGGAAATAACCCAGTAAAGCCTTTTAAGTTGTGTACAGGCTACTTTTGGCCATTTGAAAGCTCAGTCGTACAAATAGTACTGGAAATAAGCCCGGTGGCGATCATTGTACTGTCTGGGGTTGATTTAATGACAAATGAGTCCGCGCGACTCATGCTGTGTGGCTACTGTGTTGCTCAAAGCCTTTGTTTTGCTTTTACAAGCACGTATTTCAGTGATTTTCCTTTTCTATAACAGATCAAGGGTAGCTCCTTGAGTATATCTCTGAGTATTTGTAGTTGAAAGTGCCATTTGTGCGCGATTATGCTTTCCAAAGTTTGGTATTGACGTTTGAGTGGAATTGCCCGACACAAAGGGTAGTAGTTCCTTCTGCAATTTTCGATTTCTGTTTTAGAGCTTCTTTTCTGTCTTAATATTTAACTTCTCGGAGGGTCTTTTCTACCATTTGCTCCGGGTAGCCTCTCGTGATCAGGCGTGTATTGAAATTTTAAATATTCTCTTCAATGTATTTCACAATAAACCTCACGCAAGCAAAAGGGAGTTTATCGGTAAATTTTATCCCTTATTTCACGGTTATTCAAACAAAAACTTACATTTGCCATGTATCAACATTGCCAAAATCCATTTGCGATAAAATAACGGCGAAAAAGCGTTGATCTCTCCCCAAAACCATGTTTTTGGGCGTCGAAACAACTTTTCGCCATACATTTCCTTCTAGCGACTTGCAATGTTTGCCCCCTGACGATCCCAGAGTTCTTTCCGCAAACACGGGTATCCGATTACTGGCAACTCTTTCATTCTCTCATCACATTCAGCAAGGAAAGAATTTTTCGATTTACGGTCACGCGCGAGCGCCAGAATTAGATTTATTGATTGACTCATTGATTGATTCATCGATTGATTGATTGATCTCTCCATGTCCTCCTGATCAAAGTCAATTTTGTCATTTCCGGTCGTAACCGGATTAACCGGAAATGACTTCAACATTAAAATGAGGCTTCAGTTTTATCAACATGGTGGTCGGGTTGAAAGGAGTTCTTTCGTTGATCGTGTTAATAGTCATTTTATTGTCATCATGGCTTGTTGCTGTATTGCTAGAATATTACACGGGGCACGGCAGGCCACTCAAGCCTCACAGAAATACAAATCTAGCTCCATTTCCAAGCGACAAGATGGAAAACATTCTCTGGTTCGTGCAGGTGAGAACGTAGCAGTTTGCATCATGTGACGGAAAGTGTTTCCGGACGACCGGTCTTTTCGTTTACAACGTTTTCGTACAGAACTTTCGGATGCTCACGTTGTTTTAGATAGAATGGCTTCTCTTATGCATTTCAAGTAATATAAGTCGAGGTCGATGACTCTTACAAAGTATGCAAACGTGAATTGAAAATTTTACACGTGGCTACTTGGTTTGGGTCCCGGTTCAGGTACTGCACTTAGCTACTATGTGCCATCGACGATCTTCCCTAGCTGTACACGTTTAACTCGTTTTTTGATATTGATAGTTTACGTTTTAAAGCAAGCTAGACTCAATAATATGATTTTGTGGTTTCTTTGTGGGTTGATATGCAGTTAGAAACCACCTTACCGGGAGCTAAAGCTTAAATAAGAATCCTGTCTGCTGCACTTTTAATGTTTACATTTTCTCTAAACAGCAGGTGGTATAACACTTTGTGTCAAAATTTTACACCCTGGGGAATTGTTTGACTAAATTGAAGGATCCTGTTACATATCTTTTCGCAACAGATATCTGATATTCACATCAGCAAATACCGTGATCGTCAAAGAGCTAGGGATCTCAAGCAGTTCTGTAATGAGAATATAGACGTAATCAGGCCTGTTGCCGTGCTAGCTACAGGTAAGCTTGCATTTAGAATTTGTGTGTTTTTCTAACAGGGAACAGTGATGGATTTTCCCTGGAGTTAAAAATCCAACTGACATTCTGTTTTCATTTAATTTTGTTTGACGCATTACTGAACTTTGATCCTTGTTTTTGTAAAGTAACATAATTTGCCAGTTTCTTGACTTACATAACATATGTAAGGTACTAGTATGTACATCTAGTGCACACATGTGCGTAACCTGGTGACTTATTTCCATGAAGTTCCATATCTTTGTTATGTCTGTAACTGAAATTAAAAATAGAGTTATTGTTAGTATTGTAAGTATCCAGATTTGTATTGTAAGTAGTTAATTTTTTCTTTTGCTGTAACAAATTAATTATTAAATAGATGAATGATGAAAAAAAGGAACAGCAAATAGTGGCAGTTGCTAGTAGTGAATCATGCAAATAGTCATGAGCTGTAGCACATAGTTATGGTTAGCCTGAATAAGTTGACCACAGCTAGCTTAAATGGCTCTAAATATAGGTGCTCCAGATAACCACAAAATGATATACAGTTAACCCAAGTACTGATAATGCTGACTTGACAGTGTTTAGCTCTCTGTCAATAATGTTAAGACAAGTTGAAGTGGTGTAGGCTTCATAGTGTGTTGATCAGTAATAATTAATAGTGAAACGGTGAAATGGAGTGTCGTTATTTTTACCAGGCGACTTGACAGATGCAAAGGATGTGTATCGACTTGGCTCTAAGCAGTACAAAGAAGAATGGGAGGAATATTACAATGTGCTAAAAGAAACAAAAGTTGAAGACAAGACTAAATGGTTAGACTTGAGAGGAAATCATGGTAAGGGAATTTAGAACTTATATGGTTGGAATAATACAAGCATCTTTGAATAAATTTAGAAATCAGTTTCATGGTAAAGTAACTGTTTCACTGGATGTCTGGAAAACCCGAGTAGCGAATAGTGAATATTCGCGAATAGCTAATAGCGAATAGTCCCAAATAGTGCGAATAGTCTTGAATAGTGCGAATAGTGGCGAAACAGTTGCAAAAAGTGGCAAATGGTGACAAATGGTTGTCAATATATAGTCACTGCTTTAGATCTAATATCCTGCGTTAATTAATTATCCAAATAAGCAACAGAATTTCAGTGAATTTATTATCTTTTCTTCTCCAGACTCAGGCTAGGGCTGTCCATCACCGACATTAAGAAAATAGAAAACACAAGGATGACCTAATAAAGACGTATTTATGCTTTGGCAGCGGGTAAAACAGAAGAAATTACATGTACGTTTAGAAACACCTTTTATCCTGATAAGCGTCTGTGCTTTTTAATGGAAAAATCCCATCCTACGTGGCTGCGAGGTTGACTGCGAGATACTGGGTACCCTATTTGCTATGATTTGCCACTATTTGCCACTATTCAAGACTGTTCGCCACTATTCGCACTATTCGAGACTATTTACACTATTCGTACTATTTGCTATTCGCTATTCGGGACTATTCACTGTTCACTATTCGCGACTATTAGCTATTTGCTATTCGGGTTTTCCAGACACCCTGTTTTACTTCATTGTCGTTGAGTACATGTATATTACGTTTTTGATATAAAGTAAATGATTTTTACTGCTCAAGTTTTTTAAATGTTACCGGTAAGTAATAGTTTCCTCCATGCAGTCTGCTACATAATTTAATGATTGGAAGTCAAGTTAATTTTTGAAATTAGTGATGTTGTCCAGTTTTGTTTAATGCCAGTAGTTACTTTTTTCTACCTCTTTATCTCTCGATAGATGCATTTAGTGTTCCCTCGCTTACAAGTGATGAGAACTTCTTCAAGTGAGTATGGGGTGTCTGGAAAACCCGAATAGCGAATAACGAATAGTCGCAAATGGCAAACAGTGAATAGTCCAAATAGCGAATAGCGAATAGTACGAATAGTGTGAATAGTCTCAAATAGTGCAAATAGTGGTGAACAGTCTCGAATAGTGGTGAATAGTGGCAAATAGTGGCAAATCGTAGCAAATAGGGTACCCAGTATCTGGCAGTCAACCTCACTGCAACGTGGGATGGGATTTTCCTGCTAAAAAGCACAGACGCTTATCAGGATAAAAGGTGTTTCTAAATGTAATTTCTTCTGTTTTAACCACTGCAAAAGCGTAAATATGTCTTTATTAGGTTATCCTTATCCTTAATGTCAGTGATGGACAACCCTAGCCTGAGTCCGGAGAAGAAAAGATAATAATTTCACTGAAATTCTGTTGCTTATTTGGATAATTAATTAATGCAGGATATTAGATCTAAAGCGGTGGCTATATTATTCGTTATTATTATTTGTCACTATTTGCCACTTTTTGTGACTGTTTGCCACTACTCGCACTATTCAAGATTATTCGCACTATTTGGAACTATTTGCTATTCGCTATTCGCGACTATTTGCTATTCGCTATTCAGGTTTTCCAGACACCCAGTGAGTATGGGCAAATGCACGTAGTATTAACACATGGATTAATTATCATCTTTGGAAACAAGGAAAGGGCAAGTTGAAATGATACTGAAAAATCAGCAAAGAAAAGTCAGATAGAAAATAAGTAGCTCCTTTGGACAGAGTCTTACTGTGCCAATTTGAAAACAGCTCTGTGAATGTTGGCTCCTGATTGGGCAGAAATATTCCTTTGTTTTATTCTGCCCAGGCGGTAGAGAGCAGGTTCACATCACATTCAGGAGCCAACATCAGCAGAGCTGTTTGGAACTGGCAGTGTAAGACTCCATCTGCAGCGGCTCCTCTCTTTCTCTCCAGCTTTCTTTTTGCTTTTTTCCCCTGAAACCTTTAAAATGGTTTTAACATGTATAACCTTTTGTTACTAACATCCACTTTACTTGAATTATTTCAGAGATTACTCATCCAGTGGTCTGGATGCAAGGAGAGGTTCCATGCCATACCAGTACATATACAGCACCAAGTTTGGTTCCTACGCTTTCAACGGTATTGATTTGAATCCTAATCCTGGACCGCGGAGACCGTTTAATTTCTTTGGACACGTGGATCAGGTAAGGAAGAGTACTTTTTATTGAAGAAATCAAAAAATTATTAACTTAGTTTAATTGTTAAAGGGCCTATCCCATGATAGCAATTTACATTGTACATTTTTAAACTTAATTGATTTAATGTTTGAGCTGTGCATAAATTACTTTAAACTTTGGTTTTATTGTTGGGTTTTAAGAATGGGGTCTAAAAACAAACATTGCACTAAAAATTTTAACCCGTAGCTAGTAAAGGTAGTATTCACTAGTGACAGAATCTTGAATCAGAGTTGGAGTTGAAGAATGCTTATGACCTAGTGAAAATTGAGGATCGGAGTTTTAAGTAGAGTCAGTCATAAGCTCGATGGGATCGAAGTTGGATGAATCAGTGAAAACTAGATTATCTGAGTCCTAAGCAAAAGTGGAAGAACCAACCTGGAATTGCAATGCCCAGAATCAAGTAATGTGATTGGTTTATTCTTCTCTTTCTTCCGATGCTGACAATATAGATCATAAGTGCCAGAGTCATTGGTGGAATCAGCATTCTACTTTGAACTCCATTGGTTTGATTTTCACAAGATCATACACTCTGCACCTCCAATTACAACTCTGACTTAAAGTCTCCTTTGCTCTAGTAAAAACCAGCCTTAAGATGAGAGACAACAAACTTAATTCAAATCTGACCCTGAATTATGCACAGCAGACTATTGAGCTGACTTGTCCTTATGTGATCTTCTCCATAAGAACAAAGTAAAGTATTGTTTGTGTCAACTCAACCAGGGACAAGACAGACCTATACAGCATTGCTATGCCTTTACTGTGGCTATACACTTGACAGCTTCACTGTTATTTATTGAGGTGACAAATTTTAATTTTTACCTTCCTCCAGGATCGTATCAATGAAATGGAGAGACTAGCTGATACCAGCAAATCATTTAACATGACAATTTGGTTTGGACACCACCCTTTTTCAGTCACAACAACACCTTATGTTAGAAAGATTTTAAGGTGAGTTACAACACAGCAAATGAGAGGTGCAGTGGCCTCATGCGGTTAGTGTGCTCATCTCTGATGGAACAGTCTGGGTTCAAGCCCTGGCCAGGGACATTGTGTTGTGTTCTTGGGCATGACACTTTACTCTCACAGTGCCCCTCTCCACCCAGGTGTATAAATGGGTACCGGTGAACTTAATGCTGGGGGTAACCCTGCGATGGACTAGCATCCCATCCAGGGCAGAGTACAAATACTCCTAGTTGCTTCATGCCATAGAAACCAGGGCAAGTTCCATACTGATGGGCCAGTTGGCTTGTATGCAGACTTTACCTTATAAGACAGCACATCATTCACCTACACCCCGATGTACACCTAAACACGCTCTTTGGGCTCGTCACGCAGTCTTGAGGAAGATTGTTTGATGAGCCCAAAGAGTGTCTGTGTAGGGGGCTACCTACACCGATGTACTCTGAAAACCACATGTGGCATAGGCTCCCTGTTTAAAATATCTTCATTATTGTTATTATCTTGTCTGTCACTCATTGGTTTGAGTCAGTCACAACTAAACTTATTGAAAAAAAACCAACAAGTCTGGAGGCTATAGCTAAGCAGTTTTTGAGAGTTTGGATCCTGATCAACCCCAACTACATCATTATACATGTTTATTTTAGGACTGGAGCTGTTTACCTGTGTGGTCATCTTCACACACTGGCAGAAGTCGTCCCCAAAATGCATGCTGTTCATGTTGATGGCCACTTGGAACTGGAGCTAGGGGACTGGCTTGACACAAGGAAGTAAGAAAAGCTGGGGAGAGGGGTAGGGAAATTTGTAGGCCAATGAGTAAGCCATTAAGATTGTTAAATCTTGTCGCTGGCCTGGTAGGAGGCTCTTGCAATGACTTTGTACTGATACCCATCCTCTTCTCCTCCTGTTCAACTAAACATCATGACTTTTGAGTTTTCTAGAGGCAGGAGGCAGATATCTGTTATTCTATGTATACATGTGATTCTATGGACACAAGTACAGTTGACTCCCAACAGCTCAAACCTTAAAGGGAAATCAAGAAAGGCACTCAGGAGTTCAAGTTATCGGGAGATGGGAACAAATAATCGGAGAGAGCGTCGTCCGCATTTGCTTTGGTTTTGTACTACTGCCCTAAGCAATTGGCTTAAAAAAACCCGCGCCACGTTATCAGCCAATCTGAAGTGAAACCAAAACCAAGTGCGACTCGCTCACACACGTTTTCGCTTGAAGCTTTGATTTGTTCACTGGATTGCTCGGCTGTTCCAGGCTCTTGATCAGTGGGGGTGATCGAAAAAGCGTGCGGGCGATGAGCGGGAATAGTGCCCATTGAGTGAGGGCCTGGAACAGGCTACTGGATTGTCTGTGTCCTTTGTGATTGGCCAGGGTGATTACTTTGGTTTTGGTGTCACAACACTCAGTTTAAAACTGCGCCAGTACATGTATGTATACTGGTTTGCTTTACTAGTAACATAACATATTCTCCTTGGTGTGGTTTAGTTACAGGGTGGTAGCAATTGATCATGACATTTTCTCATTTGTGGATGTCCGTCTGAACACATGGCCTGTTGTGCTCATCACCAACCCTAAAGATGCGCATTATATCATGCCGCCATATGAACCTTTAGGAAGAATGAGAAAATCCTCTCACATAAGGTACGTCTCAACTATATGGGCTATATACATGTATATGTAGGTATGCGCGGCTTCAAAGGGCATGCTTTTTTTAGCTGTTATGGTCATAGATAGGGTATCGATTTTGGCCATTTTGGTCTCAAATACCTGGAGGGCATGGGTTTTGCACTCTACTCTTGAGTCGGGTACTTTTTCAACGCAATTTTGTATCCCGCGTGATGAAAACCTATCACATAACCAGGGTATTAGGGTTATATTTTTTGCACGTACGTTTATTGAAGAAGGTACTTTTTCATCGTTATCGATAAGACCATCAACAAAAGCCCGTCACAATGCCTTTAACATCGGTCTGAACTAAGCAACTAATTATAAGACAGGTCTGTGAAGAGGATTTAGATAAAGTTTTGATCGACTAGTTGATTTATACTAAAACAATGAGATTATTCTCTCTCGATTTCTATGCGTGGTAGTTGACTCGAGCTCATAATCTCATTGTTAAATATAAAACAGCAAAATAGCTTGGCAGCCTGAGTTTTGTCCTCAGGTGAGGCCATCAGGAAAGGCAGCATTGCAAGGCGAGAATGAGAGCATGGAAGCGAGAAATAGAGCTGGAAGAAAAATAAAACAATGTATATAACCATATCTCATTGTTGTTTCAGATTTCTGGCTTTCTCTCCTGTCCCTATCGAGTCTGTCGTTGTTGAAATCGATGGTAAACCTCTCAACTCACAGGCTACTCGCGCTCAAGGCGCACTGTTTGTATGTCGGTGGAATCCTGCCGAGTTTTCTTCAGGAATTCATTCAATCACTGTAAAGGTTCAGGTAAGGAATTAGTTATTAGTCGCAAGAGGTACACTGCTTGGGTGCGAGTCTTGCGAGACCGTCATACCGCGTCACGACGAACTAGCTCTAAAACCGGGACTGTTACCGTAAATCCTTGAATTAAACCCCGTGGCGCTTATTTCAAATTTTGGAGAAAATGGAGGTTGCTTATTCGAGGGGGGCGCTTAATCGAGGTGGGGGCGCTTATTTAATTTTTCCCAAATCGTGGCCTGACATGATAATGTTTTTTTCAATACATCATCTGCGCGTAAACAACAACATAAGCTGTTTATCGACATAAAAAGCTGATCCTTAAGTTTAAATCGCGGCGCCGTTAGTACTTAACGTGTTCAACGTGTTCACTTAACGTGTTCATAAACTGAAACAATGTGCAAATCTAATACCACACGACGAAAACTATACATTCTTTGTTGGCTCAGTACTCGTCCACAAAATGGGCGAAGGTGAGGGGGCGCTTATTTCAAATTTTGGCCGATAGGAGGGCGTTTATTCGAGGGGGCACTCATTCGAGGGGGCACTTATTCGAGGGGGCACTTATTCGAGGGGGGGGCGCTAATTTGAGGATTTGCGGTATATACGCCCCGTCCACACTACGCCGAAGAAATTTGAAATCAGCGTTTTCATTCTGAAAACGCATCAAATGTTTTCCGTCCACACTACGCTGGAGAAATTTGAAAACACAACAACCACCGGTCATTTTAGATTTGTGTTTGAGGAAAACTCGGGCAGGGAAGTCACGTGATCATCCTGACAATATGGTTTTCGAAAAACTCCGTTTTCAAAATGTTTTCCGTCCACATTAAGACGCAAAACCGGCGTTTTCAAATTCCTCCGGTTTGAAGAACGTTTTCGAAAAGCTCCGTTTTCGTTACGGATTAGTGTAGACGGTAGGCCTATCCGGAGAAATAAAGCTGCGTTTTCAAACTTCCCGGCGTAGTGTGTGACTATGTATATCTGATGTGATTTTCATCATTTTATGATAAATAAAGAAAAATAAAGCTATGAAATAACTACCTCTTACTAACCTCGTCTTCTCGGTCCGTAACTTACAGTACGGACCGAGCTTTTTCCTTGCGATTTATGGCCCAGGCGCGAAGCAGTGCCATAAGTCGAAGAGGGAAAAAAATCGCTCCATAACTTACAATGTGGACCGAGACGGATCTAGTAAGATATTTATTATATCTCTATACATGTGTTTGACAGATTTGGGAACAGCTTCATATATTTTAGCATTGCTACCTATGATCTGTCTAGTGAAGAAATGATTTATTTTGGCAAAATGCTTTATTGCACAGGATTCTGCTGGTCGAGCTTCACAGCGGACTCAGCTGTTCTCCTTGGACGGATCTCGGCCGACACTGGATCTAATTCCAGCCTTTCTTTTGTTAACTGACTTCTTCACTCTGGTGAGTACTATGGCCTTATTGACTGACTGAGAGGGCTGGATGGAATATAGATAGGACGAGGTATCGGCTACGGAAGCGGATGATTCGTCAAACTGTAGAGCTATGAACATGCCGGTGTGCAGACGCAAAGACCGAGCAGGAAATTGCCACAAGTTCCAGTGAAGCGATTAATAATGGTAACACCAAAGCAGTCGAGAGACTAGTGGATCTTTGTAGCTAGAAGTGAAAAGACATTTTACTCCCCACGCCCTCCAGATGAGATACTAGTCTCCTTTACACATCTGCATAGAGAAAACAACAAAAGAACAGTTGCTCATGCAAACCCACCCTCAACCATTCGGTCTGTTCGAGGCAAACACTCATTTTCTACATTCTTCCTTGCAGGGCCGTGTTCTCTTTAGTGTATTTTTCGGGATAATCGTGCTTGGATTAGGATTGCTAAGGCACTGTGATCCATCTGCATGCAAAGGTATGAGTGCCAGAGATTACAGCTATATCTATAACAAAATTCTCGATTTTGATTGGTTCTCTGCCCTCCTATTTGTCACGTAATTTTCGTGCGATTGCGCGAATGTCCAATCACAGGCATCTTATGACAACTTTTTTGTAGTTTGATACCTGTAATGGAACACCTACGCTGATCGCACGTCAGTTATGGGCGTTTTACTGGTTTTAAAATTACTCGCCGGGTTACTCCCTGAATTGAACTCCACTCTGTCCAGTTACTAATGCTTATTGTTTCAGTGTGAATGTCAAATTTCTCCTCAGTGACGGATTTCCTCGCATTTCCTATGTCCTGTTGGAAGAGTTTAGCTTATATTAACTTGTTGTGATATTGTTTTGAATGGTTATGCCTTGGGTTTGGCGCCCAAAACCGGGTCCGGTCTTTTAAAGTTGTATACCAGGCTTTTTTCGTACCCACCAGCTTTTCGAGTTGTTGTTTTGCTCAAAGAATGACAAAACATACTGCCTCGTGCTCTCTCGAAAAAAGACTTTTGTTTGTGAGTGGTACAGTAGTTTTGAGCTATTGGCGATTGCATTAAGAAAATTTCTGTTCTTGATGATTCATTTGTCTCCGTCTTTGCCTGCTCACAGGGCAGGCTACCTGTTTTATGGTAGCCATTTTGAATTTTAATATGCGGTCATCTGGTGCCAGGTCTGGGACCGAGAAATCTTCGGAAACCATATTCTCGGTAGACTAGCGGACGCCCCGAGAGTTTTCGAATAATCTCGGCCCTCCCCGTAATTGTTTCGTCTCGAGACCTCGCATCAGATGACCTCGTATTTCAAATTCAAAATGGCTGCCACGAAACAACGGATGCGTTGTCCTGTAATTTGATATGACGTTCCCCTACTGTATGCCTGCTTATAATGTTATGGAGATATATTACAATTTGCGTCGACTGCAATTGGGATCACGGTGATCCTCTGATCGGGTGAGGTTAGTCCTTGAAAAGGATTGTTGCTGCTGACTGACCTTTGGACAACCTGGGTGGAAGTCATCTTCATCTGTAAATAAAGTTCTCTCTGGTGATCAAAACTTTAAATAACAACAATAACAACAACAGTTCTTTGCTGAACTATCGACACCCGAACAATCACACTAGATCAACTGCTGATACCCTTGAGTTCAAAGCTCTTGCAGTTCATTTTGTTAGGAAGTAAGTGGTGTTTTTGTCTCGTCAGGATTTCTGTGCGGTGTTTTAGGGAGATGGTGGAAGCGCCTGGTACTACTGGCTCACGCTGATGATCTCTTCTACCCTTTGTTTTCATTTGGTGTTTATACTGGTATAGGTAGGTGATATGTCTGTCTCCCAATAGACCATTTTCGTATTTTCGGTACTGGACTGGAACTACTATGGGCGACGAAAGTAGTCGAGACACTTTTAGGAAATGACGCTTTTCGATATTTAAGCACTTGTTCTATTTTATTCGCATCTAGCGTTAATTCTTTGATACCCCTGGCCCCCCAATTCAATGCGCTGTGGTCTGTGCAGTCCAAGAAAAAGAAAAATCAACATTGTTTGTGGGGGGAAGGGAGAGGAGAAGTGTGTCCAAGACGCTCGAAAATCGAATTTTACTGCCAAGTGTCTCAACACTTTAGTCGCCCATTGTAGCTTGCAGTGGGGGCTCATGCGGGGAAGATTAATGTCATTTGCCTTTGAAAAGACTCTCCACATTAGCCTCGGTTGCAAGTTAGTTCCAGTCCAATACCGAGAATACCAATATGGTCCAATGTATTTCCTCAGTACGGAGCTCGTGTTTTCTATGCCCATCAGTGTGTTTAGCACGAAGCGTTCATTAACCCGGCTCAATTGTTCATGTTGCGCGCTTAAATTGGTGAAGCAGAGTGGCAAAGAACCCAAAAGAGAGAAAAAAGCCAATGCTTTCACCGATCAACAGACTGTGATTTATGCGCAGTCGCTCTTCAGTCGTCTTTTCTTGCAATGTTCATGGAGACACCGAGGTTATTGGTCGTTTACCTTTTAGCAACATTTCAGGAATTCTTAGAAGAAACTGAAATTCCTCGCGGTTACTGTCCCAACATGAATGGAATGTCCAAACGGCAGTTGACCGTTTTTTTCTTCTTCCTTCTTCAGATTCCAAACTTTATGTCAATTTTCGTCCGTATGCGTGGTTTCTCAGCTCGGTTCAAGGCGTCCCCGTTTATTCGGAAAAAGGAAAACGCCGGTCTTTCCTCAGTACAAAATTGTACCTCATTTAAATAATACCCTTAGACAAACCCGTTTCAGCAACCATTTGAGATCAATCATCTGAGATGTTAATTAATAATTGATTTTTAGTATAAATCTACTAGCGTTCTATCACGAATGCCGTTCTCTGATTGGCTACGCTAGTCACTGTCTATTCTGTGATAACTAGTGAGTAGCGTAGCAGTGTGCCCTTGTTAACAAAATGGCGGCCGCTTCGTGGCGTTTTCGAAGTGTCTGTGAAGAGGATTTGGGTAAAGTTTTGAACGGTCGACTAGTAGATTTTTGCTAAAACAATTAGGTTATTCGCTCTCGATTTCGATTTCGATAGAAATCTCGAGCTCATAATGTGATTGTTTATTATTAAGGCGGTTCGGCATTTCTTTATATTGCGACATTGGCCAATCTGAATACGTTTTTTCCCAGGTCCCTGGGTTGTGGGTGAAATGATGCGCGGCCATCTTGGTGCTCTGTTTGTGCATGGAATGTATTTAAAGCAACACTGGATTCCAGGCTCCCTGACGTATTACTACGGGATCATGCAGGTAAAAGAGAGAAGCCTGATTAGGTTTTTTTCGGTTTTGTTGTGTGTGTGTTTTTTTTTCCTTGCCTTGTTAGAAAAGGATCGTATGGAATCCGATGACAAACCAATTTCTTGTATATGTATTAAGTAATTGTGTGACTAATGTGACTAGCGTAACCAGCGTAAAGTGACGTGCGGCGAATTTTACTGGTGTTATTTTATGCTGTTGAATCTGCAGCTAGTTCTGTTCAACTTGCCCTTGACGCTGTACCTCGCTTATTTTGTGGAACTGAACAATCGTCCACCTGTCAGTAAAGCTGCTCCCGAGACTCCTCCTCAGCCCCTCCTCGGTCGTTTGCTGAGCTTCCCGAGGAAAAGCCTGGAACATTTTGTGTTTGTGATGATGATACTATGGCAAGCTTCATCTTGTTATAATATACGTTACACGTATGGCTTAATGGCGTTTCTGTTGAGTCCCGCCAAGACGTGGTCCCTTGTATTGTCATTGTATTTGTTCTGGAGAGTTCATAGGCCCAAAGTAGGATAACTTATTTATTGACCTGGCGGGCAGGCCAGTGGATAGTTTTAAGGTTTTGTTAAGTGTAAATCTGAGTCTTGGATTCAAACTGAAATTGAAATCTTTGAAACTGAATAGCTGAAATATAAATTTTTTTTGGATTGTTTATTCGAGAATTGAAAGATCAGAGTTTTGAGATAAATGCAGTATTTTATCCTGAATTATTTGAGGCCGTCCAAGTAGTTTTGGGAAAAGCAAATCCTGGATTGCCCGACGTGTGCTCAAGATGGTGCAGTAGTCTTACCCTTTCCCGAATGCACTTGTCCTCCCGCACTAGAATTAACATCGCAAAATGGCTTGAGTTAACGGAATACTGTAAGGAACTAACCTCGTGAAGTTAGTTAACGGATTCCACTGAGTTGTAGAACATTAAACCCTTAGTTCCTTTCTATGACCAGGTTCTAGATTCTCGTTATCTCATCATCCTCAATTTATATGTACAATATAGAGAGAAATTAAATTTTGATCATTCTTGTATTAAAAGGGATAGTTTTATTAAGATTATTTATAAAAGATATCTGCGTAAATTATTACAATTATATTATTATACATTTATCAAAGGCATAACTCTGCAATTATGAAAACTGCTGCATGAATCTATCACGGACTGGGCCGGGTTGTTCAAAGCCCGATTAAGCTAGCCCAGGATAAGCGAGAATTTTGATTTCAGTTTTGGAACTTTTCAGTGAGGTTGTCTGTTTATATTGTTTGCCCATCAATTTTGAGTTTGAGTAATCTAAAACTACACAAAACACAAGCAGTGAAAAAACATTTTTATTCGAGAAAAATTAATACCTCGGCTAACTTAGTGTTATGCGGCTTTCGAACAACCCGGTCCTGGGGTTTTTAAACTATTTAAAAATAGTTTTATAGTAAATTTAGTTTAAGTACTTTTTTTAATTTCCAAATTACGTTTCTAGGGTAGCATTATTGTGTGCGAGACTACCTTTGGAATTTTCTCATAATTCAGGTCGACCATTGTATATTCAAACAATTTAAATTATTATACTTTTAGCCATAGTTATTAACAGGCTATGTTCATAACAATTCATATTAAGTTTGTGTTTCTTTGTCGATCTAATGACTTTATTTGTGTCTTCATATACAAATTGCAAACTGTTAGGAGGAGATTTCAGGTAAATTTGGACACCTTCAGTTGCTACTTTGGCCTATCTATAGATGATGTAAGTTTGCGTGGATGGATGCGTGGATACGCGCGCGGGTGTATCCGTGTGCGCCTACATTTACACATGTTGATGCATCCAGTCTTAACGTATTTAATTTATTGTTAATGGGTCTGTCTGTGGGCCTCATTTATATTCATAAACAAATGGCAAAGTTGAACTGAAGAGTTTCATAGGCAAATTTACACGACTTTACTTAGTCACGGTTCTGACTTCTGTAAATGATATATGTTCGCCTGGATACAAGGGCGCGTGGGTGTGTGTGTGCGCGTGTGCGTGCGTGCATTTTTGCAGATACATCGGGCCAGGAATTATTTCTCAACTTATTTTGTGTACTGGAATTGGTATGTTACTTTTTCAACTTATTTTACTTACTGGAAGGGGTATGTTACTTCAAATAAATGACACAAAACAGTCTGAAGGAGTGATTTATTTTCTGGAGTTTTGTTTGGGAACTTAGACTTTGATACTGCTGACAGCACTAGTTCCATATTGTTTCAGAGACAAACGTGGCAGAAATAGAGTACAGAATTTTGTTAAGTTGCAACATGCTTGGGCTTGGCCTTGGCATGGAAAGGTTTGAAAATATTTAAACTGTATTGAATAGATCTGAGAACGTTACATAACCCATTCAAGAGTGTATTTCAGCGGATGGACATTGTAGTGTCTGTAGTTCCCTATAAAACCACGGCGTGAAACACTGTAACATTTGAGAGATAGAAAACATGTACCGTGTTTCTATCGAGTTATAGAAACATCAGTGGAAGTTTGGGAGAACGGGAAACTCTGTGGGAAGACGAGCCGCAGGCGAGTGTTTCCACAGCTTTTTCGAGTTCTCCCAAACTTTCACGAGTGTTTCTATTAAAGAATTAGATTATGAGCTCGAGATTTCTATCGCGCGATAGAAATCGAGAGTGAATAATCTAATTGTTTTAGTATAAATCTTCTAGTCGTTCAAAACTTAATCTAAATCCTCTTCACAGACCCTTTGAAAACGCCAAGAAGCGGCTGTAATTTGTTAACAAGGTCACAGTGCTACGCTACTCACTATCTATCACAGAATAGATAGTGAGTAGCGTAGCCAATCAGCGAACGATATTCATAATAGAACGCTAGCAAATTTATACTAAAACCCGATAGAAACCCTGAGAACATGTTTTCTATTTCTTTTAGAAAACAAATGTACGAAAAAAATGAAAACAACTTGTTAACTTTGATTATCAAAATGTAAATTCTCTTTACTCGCGCCATCATTTCGTCAACAGCTCATGGTAGTTCTGTGTTATAGAAACACGATTTTTAACCAATAAGCGCGCGTATTTTCTTAGGACTGTTTTCTAAAGCAAACTGGTACGCAGATTACGAAGCCGCAAACTGCCTAGAGCGTGACTCTTGTTAAGCGCTCCCGTTGAGCAGGCTCGTCCCAGGTCTCTCCCGCAGCTTTAGCCTCTCGTCATGTTTTAGTTGCCTGCACGCTTACAGTATGAAATAAAATAATTTGGAACTCTTGATGAACAACAGCACATTACACTTAAGACATCAGGTTTACGCTATATCATTTTCTTTCTGCCGCCGTCGCTGATGGTCGGTTGCGTTCGTTACAATAACGCGAGGGAAAAATAACCAGTTGGCCACAGTTGCCAGGTTCAAATGGAATATACTTTGTTTCTTGCCTGGTTTTACTCCGCCTTCTGATTGCAAATGGCCAGGTGCGAGTGCTTTGAATTCGGCTTACCGCGACAGATATTTTTGCCGCTCTAATGGAGTTAAAGTAAGTAGTTGTCTTTGTTTCCTTCCAGATAATTATTAGCATTTTAAGTTGAAAATATTTAACAAGCGAAAGAAAATCGCATTTTGAACTCACGAACTACTCGACATCGACTGAACCGGCTTTTCTTGACTGAAAATTATTAAAATACTATTATATATATATGTTATTTGCCTGCCGGGAGCTCCACATGGGAAAAACTGTACCAGAGGTCTTGGGTACGCAATACTGACCAACTAAGGCCGGCAAATAACGTGTTAATTTTTTTCTCTACGATATTGCTTTGAAAGCAGCCTTTGAATTGACTTTTAATTAAATTCGTTCAGTTCAAATCTGCCGTACGTGTGTGTTTGGCATTTTGGGCGCAAAAAGTGATTAAAAAGGCTTTAATAGCTTTTTTTTTTTGCTTACAACATTTTCCGTTGTTTTATGGTGTAAAGTTGCCAAAATTGGAAATTTCGGAGCGGTCCGTACTCAGGATCCGCATGGGAAAATCCGGACAACTGAAGCGCTCGCGATTACATGCGATTAGCCAATCAGATTCAAGGATTTAGGATTGCGGACCGCTGAGAAGCTGGAGAAAAAAAAAAGATAAAAGCTAATATCTCACAACAGCCTTTATCTTCTCAGTCCGCGACATTGATTTTCGGAAACCCTATCGTTAAACGTAAAATAATCTAGATTTTGCCATTGCACAACTGTGCGCAGTTGACTTTCGTTCTTACTTTAATACACTTTTTATTTATAAGAATATTGTTTTTTCTGGCCGAGTCTGAATGTTATTATTTTTCCGTCGATTTTAGGCTGAAAATATTGTTGTGAATATTCTTGGATTATAGCGTATGACATTTCTATCTTCGAATGTATTTGGTGTCTGGATGATGTTAAAGTAACTTTGGAGCCAGCCTGCAGGAACAAGAGCATCATCTAACATACGGCTAGTGCGGTTTTTGTTGCTTTTTGGCTAGTTTTGCCGTTTAAAGAAAGGAAGAATTTTATACGGTTTACTTAAAAACATATCATTGTATCCACGGTATTTCAGCTAATTTTCAATACAAAATTATATTCTTTTCAAAGTCTCAGCTTCGGGTTTATTCTTAAAATATTCTTAAAATTTCACAAATTTGGGCCTCGTCATTCTTACAAAACATATTCTTGTAAGAAAGAAAGAGTGTACTGAACTGCAAATCAAGAAAAACTCGACACGAAGTCGAAGTTCGATTAACTTTTGAAAAAAGCCATTGAAACCATTTTTCGCTGATTATACTTATCAAATCAGTTTAAATTAATTATTCGTGAAGCCGGCTAAATTTAACCATGATCTGCATGTTCTTGCGTGTGAAATTAAGGGAGGCCTTGCCATTCTTCAGAACAATGCCGCCTTCTGTCCCATTCGAATGTGATTTTGCAACTTCCTCCATTAGCGCGACTAATACCGAATTGGCTACCACTGATAGAAGGCAGATTTAAAAACTTCCAGCGAAGTCAATGGCCTTGTTTTGCAACAAAATAAAAACAATAATTAATCACTTTGTCGAACTGCTTACCACTGCTGTACTAATTGGGGACACTCAAATAAGCCCCGGGGGGACCTTCCTGTAATGTCCTTTACGGGGAGGCTCCGCCCGAAGGGTTACCTTTTTCAGGCTTCAGGTATATAACAGGGTAGGGATTTCACAAGTTTTAAAAGGTGTATGAAAGGGTAGGGAAATCTGCGCTTTAAGTCAAACGTGAACACGAGCTGAATATGTACTTGTTTTTCTGGCTAACGTTTCCTCTGGCTATGCTTGATGTTCTCCGGTAAAATTGTTTATTAACCTCATTCCAAGGGTTTGGAAAAGGGATGCAATGTTCTTAAGAAGGTATGTGAAAAGGTTACCTTTTTTCAACAAAATGTATACGAAAGGAGTAACCTTTCTGTCAAAATGGTATACCAAAGTTTAAGGCATTGGACTTTAACTTGTGGCGGAGCCACCCCGTATATCCTTGTGGAGTGCACCCCCCCCCGGAAATTAAGCGGACAAATATTGTAAATTGAACAGAAACAGAACAATTTTCCTTTCCAGATTTCCTTGGCAACTTTATTATACCTTAGCCGCAGGTGTCACTGTTTTTATTTTATTCCGAGTATTCATCTTATTTCAATGTCAAACGGGCTGTTAGTGTGAATCAATGAGCGTTGGAAACCGAATGTTTAGTGGACTCGATCTTCCATCGATCGTCTGTTTTAGGGCAACGGTGGAGATCGAGAGTCGAGTGAATGTAGAAGACTATATAAGCGCTGTATCTACTGCTACATCGTCAACAATTCTGGAAGCACCAATTATTGCAAGTTTCACAAGACAGGTAACCGTTTATTTGTTCCAATTACGTAACAGCCATTTCGCATTTAACGAGAAGCAACTGAACAAGTCAGAACTAAGCATGCTACTCAGGGTGTTATTCCCACAGACGGCAAGTATTTCATTTACCATATATCGGAAGTTATGCCAAAAGTTTCGTTTAAGAAAAGCTGCAATTGTAAAGCTATCATCAAGCCACGGCCAAACGATCACAACATTTCAACCCAACACATCGCAACATTGTTAGGTGCAACATTTTGGGTGTTGTTGGCTAGAATTTGTTTTTTTTCTCCTCCATATCGTTTAAGGTTTTTGCAGTGATAATTATAATATTAGCAGTTCTACAACAAGCTAGTGTGGCTGTTGTCTTTCCTGGAATTCTAACTACCATAGTTTTTCGCACCCGAAACGATATTTTTATGATCTCTCCGAAAACAACAGGCGCTAATGTTGCCCAAATTTCCTATTGTTCACAAAAGTTTCAAGTGAAATTTTCCCATAAAAAGACCATTTTTCCTGTTATTTCATATCTATCTGACCCGAGAACGGATATTCTTCCAAAACGAACCCTTCAGTGATGTCACAGAGGGTGTGCCCTAGCTAAATTACCATCGTATAGATTGATGTAAGCCGTAGGAAGGGAAACCGCACGTTCTTAGTTGCTCATTTTCAATTTAGTTTAAAAACACAAACTGATGAGATTGAAAATTAATTCCACGCGAATGCCGTTTCCAAACATTTCGTAGTCTTCATTATTTTTTTGTCCGTGAACGCCTTAAAGCTATCAGTTATTCAATCCATTGTCAGTGAACAGCAAAACAAAATAGATTTGGCGATTATTAAAGTTCAGCTCAAAGCTGCTATCATGTGGTATCAAGTTTTTTTTTTCCGATGATTTTTACGTTTCCTCTTAATTAGTTCCCATTTCTATTGAGAAAATATATAAAACAACTAGAATTTCGTCCTCTGCAATTTAATTTTCAAGTCTCTTCTCCGAGATGAATGATGCCTGATGAAATATTGTCCCCACATAAAAGCTAATAGCCGAGTCATCGAAAAATTTTAAAGGCAAATTGAATCAAGTCTTAAGAAAAGTAATACAGTTTGTTTTTTGCAGATATGTGGAAAGGGCTTCTCAAACTCATTAATAATTCATCAAGTTAAAACAAAGAAAATCACAATCGTGAAGGGGCTTTGGGTACCCGGTCTTAATTAGCATAGATTTTGACGATTTTACTTCCCCGTTTACTCCTTAGTTTTGGTTTCGATTGAGAAGATATATCAAACACTCAATGCAGTCGTATTGTCAACTCTATTCTCGGTGTTTGGATATCCCGATGAAACTCTGTCTCTCGTGTTTGATATATTACATCATTTTTAGTGGAAGGTTTTTGAAACGGTTACCCCCTCTGTCAAAAATGTTATATAAAAGGCTGAAATGTTTGGACTTCGAGGTGGAGCATCCTCGTACAAAAACTTTGACGGCCACCATCCCCTCCCTCCAGACACTAATTTGTTAAATATATTCCATGAAATTGCTTGTCAACCCGGATTGGTTTTCTTTTCTTTTTTTCAGAAAGATGATCTCAGGAAACCAGTCGACCAACTTCAGTAACTTTCCTTATCAAACATGTTTGATGCCCAACCTTCCAGCAGATCTACAGCACCAGATAAGAGACATAAGTAACCACATGGTCGTACCATTGAACACGCTCCTGGCGGTAATGTCTTTCATCTCTAACGCGCTCGTCTTCATCACTGTAACACGGACTAAATCACTTCAACATCCTTCACTTCTGATGCTATGCAGCTTGTCAATCAGTGATTTGATCTGGGCGTTGTTTACTTTAGTAAGAAACAGTTTTACTCTCCTCCATCCATACATGTGCCTGAAGGAAAGTATCGAGAAAACATGCTTTAGTATTTTGTGTTACCTGGCAACGCTCAGTAACCTGGCCATGATAAGCAGAGACCGCTACCTAGCAATGAGCAGACCAATGTGGTACCGTAATCACGTGAGGTGATCAAGCACACGTGTCGTCAAGGCAACGCTCTTAACTTGGCTTTCAAGCTTGTTTACCACTCTGATAGTGTACATACTCAACAAAACAGCTACTAGTACATATAGTGTCAAAATAATTTTTATTATTATATTCCTTTTTTATGTGGTCTGCATTGTGATGATTTTGCTCAATTACATCAGACTTTTTATGGCAAATAGACGACACTCTAGAAACTTGCGGATACGAGCGGGAAACAAGCGCTCTGCCGCGGAAAAAGAGAGAAAATTGACTCAAATTGTTTCAGTGATCTTGATATGTTTCGTCTTCTCTTTTCTACCAGCATTGATCAGCCCTGTAATCATAGTCGCTTTGGGACTGCCGTTAAATCCCTTTCGGCCATTGAACTATTTACTGCTGACGTTTAATGGTCTTCTTAACCCATTGTTAAACTATGGTAGAAATAGAGAGATTCGAAAAGCAATGCTTAAGATGCTGGGAGGTCGGCATGGAGATCGACGTATCAGTAACCAGCTGCCGGCAGTTACAGACAACCGTAACACGCCGGCCATCGGAGAGTAACAGAGGATATTCCAACGAAATTAACGACATCATCAGCAAGTATCATCTAAATAAGAAGACTCAATTTTTGCTTACTCTCAGGAATATTCATATGAACTTCTTGCTGTTGTAAGCAGCCTTCAGTTAGGTATATAGTCGTGTTTTGTTTCTTTGCGATTTTTAAATAATTTTTTTTTTGGATAAGATGATCTGGTTATTTTTGGATGAGATGGAACGTTCTATAATTATGTCCTACCTACCATTTGTGGGAGGCGCGGTGGACTCATGGTTAGTGCGCTCGTCTCCGGATCGAGCGGTCCGGGTTCGAGCCCTGGCCGGGGACATTGTGTTGTGTTCTTGGGCAAGACACTTTACTCTCACAGTGCCTCTCTCCACCCAGGTGTATAAATGGGTACCGGCGAACTTAATGCTGGGGGTAACCCTGCGATGGACTAGCATCCCATCCAGGGGGGAGTAGAAATACTCCTAGTCGCCTCATGCTACAGAAACTGGGATAAGCTCCGGCCTGATGGGCCACTTGGCTCGCATGCAGACTTTACCTGTACCATTTGAACCTCGCACTACTCCCCCCACCCCCCCCCCCCCCCACACACACACACACCGACAGAAAGGCGCACGGGGGACGATGGGAAGAGTGAAATGGCGGGAGCTTTCCCCTTCCCGGAGTTTCCCGTGTGCTTCCGTTATTCCCTCTTCCCAGCTTTCAAACTGCCAGCCTACACGGCCAAGGCGGCAGGAAACAGATCTCTGCGGTGACAGGCTCCCAGCGAGGACGAAAAAAAAAAATTCGGTGAGCGAAGCGAGCGGACAAACGCGAAAATGAAGAATTCGGAGAGCGAAGCGATCGGGGCGGGACTCGGGGCGGGACTCGGGGCTCGCCTATTCGCAGGCTAGGCTAATAGCAGCAGCGCCTGTTCGAGTAATTCACTAATTTATGACCATGGCTTTATTTATGTGCCACGGATAATATGTTCGACATTCGAGGCCGAGGACCGAGGACGCTTAAACATATTTAAGAGCGTCAAAATGAACGCTTTCGTGACCCACCAAGTCATGCATCCTGCATGTCACGTTAACGTTCGATGCAGGGACATCGTATGCCAGTCTACATGACGTAAAAAGTTAGTCCGCTGAAAATGGAGGCTAATTTGAACGAGACCGAGGAACAGACCGAGGGGGACACCGAGAGGACACCGAGGAGTTGAGCGAGGATGCCTGAGCTACACGCTGTTCCAAATCAAGGACGAAGAAACGCCAAGAATGGCTAGCGTTAATCTACAGAGTATACCTAGAGCTGCTTTAGTGCTAGCAGAGAACCTGCATCTCGACGTGAATGTTGTTCGTACGGTGATAACTTTACTAGACAAGGACAACACTGTTCCGTTCATTGCTCGCTATCGTAAAGAACAGACAGGGGGACTAGATCCAACAGTGTTGCGGCATATCCAAGCTCAGTATGAACAGCTCAAGTGAGTTGAAATTTTAGTGTGGCATAGCTTTTTTTCTTTTCGAGAGTGGTGGCCGTAGAGGAAGTCAAATTTGTTGTCGTGTTTTTTTTTACTGAAAATAATTTGTAAACGTAAGCTTGTGCCCCTTGCAGCTGGGGTCACGTGACCAAATTTTTCCTTAAAAAAAGAAAAAAAAAGGTATATATTGTGGGCTATAATTCAAAGAATGCCAGAATCGACAATACTGAAATGGCCAAGTTTGAGGCCCCTGGCATTAAAGAGTAAGTTCATACGTCACTTTGAATTTTCGGAAAATTTAGAGGATTTGTACGCAAAATGTTGCTGGAGAGCAAGGCCTTCCTCTCCAGCACCTTTTTTCCATACAAATCTTCTTTTTTTTTTTTTCAAAAAAAAAAAAATCAGACCGTCATAAAATCTCGTTCTTCAATGACGGGGGCCTCAAACTTAACCATCTTGATATTTTTTACATGCTTTTTCCATTTCTGGCATTCGTAGCCCATAATTTTATAAAAAGTACGTCATGTGATGGCTTAGCTGCAAAGGGCCTATCCTAACTCTAATCCCAGATGTGTGCACAAGGATCAAAATTTTTGTTTCATTGAATTGTCTTCAAATAGACATGATATGCTGAGAGGTTGACTAACTATTTCTAAGTATCAAAATTCTTTGGGAGGTCAAAAAAAGTGTAATAAAGTATACCTCTAGAAGCTTACATGAAGCTAAACAAGGTGACAATTTCATTATATTATGCTTACTGTGTAGTTCCAGAAAATATCCATACCTCCTCCCCTCCTCCCCACGGAAGTAATTTTCCATATTATAACCCCCTCTCCCCTCTGGAATTTCCAAAGTCGGCCCACATGATGTATACCCCCCCCCCCACCCCTCTGGAAATTCCAATTTTTTTTTGCACACCCCTAGAAATATTTTTATTTCTAGTAAAAGTAAAGAAATAAGCTAATTATTTATAGTTGCAGAAGCTGAATTTTGATGCTTACATGTGTTTTCTGATAAATTAGTGTGTACTGAGGGTGGTAAAGGGGGGGTACAGATCACGTTTCACAGAAAATAAAGCAGCCCTTTCACAATTCACGAAAAATACAACATTGGCAAACATGCTTCATGAAGCACGCTTCACAGAAAATAAAAGAGAACATTTTGGAAAATCACGGTTCACAGCGAGTATGGAAATCACGATTCATGAGGAAAAAATTAGCCATTTCACATTTCACGGGAAAAAAAAGGGCCGATCACGAGTCACGAAAATGCCCTTTACCACCCTCTGTTCTGTGACCAACATATGAGCAGAAAGGTACGTCTAATGTTTCATGGTGAATTATTGCCTGTCACAGATGCATTATTCGTCACTTGTACAACCAATTCCACTTCATTATCCTGACAAAACAGCGGCACTTCAATAATGAATTCATATATACCAAAACACAAGTTCAATTCCAAGGGCACTGAGAAAGAAATGCATAGAAAGAAATGCTTTATACTATACCAGTAAAGCAAAACAATCAAAACAACTTTTTGTATCAAAGTTCCATGCACCAAACTTGCATGTTGTATTTATGTATTTGAGAAAGAATTTTGTTTCTCAGATTACATTTTGTGTGTTTGGCAGCAAAAAATCTCATTTTTGACATCTCTCTTGGCCTGCAAAGAATGACAACTGTGATTGCCTGAAAAGAATGCTTTTCGCTTTTTTGCATTCTTTTTCTTACAGTGTAATTCAATCTATATTGCGACATAACGTCCTATCATCTTGTCGTCTGGTGGGGAAAATTTGACATGTCACTTTCGAACTTGCATATTGATTTTTCTTTTATCTATGAAAATGTTGACTAAACACTACTCTGGAAACCTGGCAGAGCTAGAAAATCTTTACAGAACTAGATGTTTTTATGTGATGCAAAGTTTGCCAAGAATGACACTGCAAAGCAGCATGCCTGTGTTTGACAACATCAGTGCACACGCTGGGAGGGTTTGGAAACAAAGTTAATTGTTAATGGATTCATGCCATACACACTCCAATCCAGGACTTCCCTTGAATGACGTGGGATGCCTTTTGTGTAAATGTAATGCAAATTATGTAATTATTACATGATTTACCATGGGTGTCGAAGACTTTTTTCCCTTGTCTTTTTCGTGGAAGTATTAATTAGTTACATCACACACAGCTGGTAATTTTTTGTTAGAAATAATCTTTGTCTCCTGAACTATAACTGTTAGTTCTCAATGAATTATTCTTAACGGGATCGGAGAACTGTTAATTCTGTCGATTCCATATTACTATTATTCTGTAATGCAATTATTCAGGTCAAAAAGCTGACCCCCCCCCCCCCCCCCAAACCCAGGTGGAATTTCCAATCCCTTCCATGGGAGTATGGATATTTTCAGGAACCACACACTATCTACTTTCTGTAATTTTTATTCTTTAAGTTCTCACCCAGATAATGTTCCTTGATGGCTCACTCCTCTTTGCCCTGTTTCTAGTGCCAAATACATGTAACAGAATCTCCTACTTTCCATTGTTTTGTAAAGCGTTCACCTATTGTAGCTATCATATTTCCAGTGGTTGTATGTGTATTTCAAATCAGTGTAACAATGTAAATTCGTATTTGGCAATTTCATCTGAGGAGTTGCTGCACACAAGTTGTGTAGTACGAAACTAAATAGTAATAAAATGCCAAGTCAAATCTACAGTTGATCAGTTGGTCATCTGTTATAATCACGCCCTAGTTTACTATTGAGCACAGATCTGCAAATCAACTCGTTTGTATTTAGTAACAAATGTGTTATTGGCAAAAATCCTACTAGTTTTCTTGACTTTTGCCGCCTTTGGCAAACCAGTTTCCTGTCCTTTCCTCTCACACCCTCTATTCTCTTGGGTTTGAATCCCCTGTCCCTCACCACATGTTGCCAGATACTTTAATTTTAGTAAGCCAAATGGGAGTTTCAATAATTAGACCTGCATATGTGCATGCATTTTTATCCCTAATTTATTCTCTTCTTTGTTTTCTTTCTAAATAACAAAAGAGGAGAGTAAATAAGGGATAAAAATGCTTGCCCAATGTACTAATTCTTGAAACTCTGATTTGGACAAATAAAATAATCACCCTGGGCTACTACTGGACACACTTTTCTGATATGACATTTTTTAAAGCTACATGTAGCTTCATGAACAATCTGAGTAGTCCTTACTTTTCAAAGTAATGTTGGGGGTGTGTGTGTGTGTGTGTGGGAGGGGGGGGGGGGGGGTGTGGGGATAGTGAGCCCAAAAGAAGGCAAGGAAAAAGGAAGAAAATTCTTGGCTTCCATTTTGTTCGTCTCTTTGTCGCTGTTGGTCGTAATGTCCAGTGATATAAGAGTCTTCTGTGTGCTACATGTACCTAGTTAATGTGAGATCAAGATTTTGGACATGTGATGTGAACCAATGTATGGTTAATTAAAAACGTCTCAGGCCCTCCTACAGTTCTCTTTGCATCTCTTCACCCCTCTTTCTGGAAGGCATGATATTTAGGCTTATCATGGAAGAGTCACTAGACAGACAAGGATGAAGTTGCAACAGCATTAAAGTACATGTAATCCTGGTATCATGTGAACAACTATTAATAATGAACATGAATCATCTCTGGAAATCACAAAAGGGACTGAACTGTTTCAAGGCACCACTTGACATGAAGAAGTTAATAACTTCAAATATCATCTTATTTGTAGATCTATCAAGGAACGTGCTGAATCAGTCAGTAAGAAGATAGGTGAGAAGCTCACACCAGAAATTAAAAAGTCTCTTGACAATGCTCTCACCATGGAAGAGGTGGAAGAAGTGGTAAGCTTACAAAACACTTAAAAGTTTTAATAACATGTTGTTTTATGTTTATATCAGTTTATTCAGCTCTTTTTCAACCAGTGATCCAAATACAGGCTTTTAGAGAAAACATGATATTAAATGATAATTTTGGAATTGTCATTCCAGAAAAGATCTATTCATGTACAGTGTAAAATCACTTGAAAAGAATTTTTTATATCAAATGTGTCTCATCTTACAATAATCAAACAAGAAAGGTCAAAAGTATATTGTCTTTGTTTCTGTTTTTCACATGTTTGTTAATGCTAATTACCACCTTCTAGTATTTAAATCTTGCACTTTGTATGTCTCTGAGTCTGAAGATGGTAAAACAGAATAATAACGAAATATAACATTGCTAATCTTCCTTGCATCTATTGTCTATTATATATTTAACTTAGTAGAATTCTACTAGTATACTAATGAAAATGCTGTAATCTGATTGGCTGAGCCATTGAACACTATCAGCCATTAGTGTGCAGTGGCTAGAGGTCACCTAGGAAACAGCAATGTTTATTTCGTTTTTCCAAAGTTTTGAAGGAAAATTTTGATGCAAATGAATCAATCATATTCCTGAGAAGACTAAAAGAAGGACATTTTTTATGGTTTCTTGATGTTTAAAAAAGTTGAAATTATTGAAAAAACTAATGCGTGTGCACACACAACTTCAATTTTAAAGGACAATTCAATCTGAGCGATCTTTTTCATGCACAAAGTTTAATGATATGTCAAGAAATAATTGGAAACCGTTATTTGAATTAAATTTTAGTAAGGATTCTACTAAAACAATTAGATTATTCACTCTCGATTTCTATGAGGTGATAGTTGATGAGGCTGAAGGCCTCATAGAAATTGAGAGCTCATAGTCTAATTGTTAATTAGTAAAATGCAATTACTTGAATTAACCTTTATCCTTTATGTACTGAAATTATCAGCAGGTAATGGGTTTTGGGTCAAACTTATCAAAATTGAGGGCAATATTACATGTGCAATGACATTGTCTGATATATAACTTTATGGGCTTGATGACTAGTATGCACCATTCAAGAAAGGCAGCAAAGGCTCCCATGCCGAGAGAGCACGGCAGCTTGGACTTGGTGAACCTGCTGAGCTATTGTTAAAGAATCCAAGGATGGTTCAGCTTGAAAAGCTGGTTAAACCAGGCACAGAAGGTAATGACAGTAAGCAATCTTATGAAAAAAACATGTGGGAGGCTTCAATTGTCAGGGGCATTACTGATGAGTGTCCTACAACTGAATGTCAAACCTTCTCAAATGAACTTTACTCAGGAGGTTGTCACAGCACTTTAAGAATAATGAACGCAAGTGCTGTTTTTTGTTGTTATTTTATCATCCTCCGTGTCACAGTTTTAATGCCATGTCTAATAGCGGAATTTTACCCTTTCCTGGCCTCATGTGTACCTTGTCGCTCAGACCATGTTGTATCTTACCATATATTAAAACTCATCGAGGTAGATAAGAATTTTTTCATGAAATTTAGTAACTTGATCACGAGGAATTAACCAGTGAATTTCTTGTATTAAAGCTTTTATTTTGAGGAACTTCCTGAAAATCATATTTCAAGCAATGAGCTTGGTTTCCTCTTTAAGAATAAATTGTAATTATAATAATTAATATTGACTGTTACTTGATATGGCTTCATCGATTTGTTGTTCAATTTTTGAAAAGAACTACATGTATATGTATGCTTGCAGGAATTAAAGATGTGAAACAAGTCTCACTTGGTATACAGCACATTCTGGCTGACATTATCGCCAAAGATAGTTCCACTCTAAGCTCAATTAAAGCAATGTGAGTAGAAAATGTGGGTCATGTGACTGTATTAAAAGCATCCGATGTAGAGTGTCCATCAATACCCTTGATCTACACTCCATTGACATCTTGATCAGTACTTGATCGACATTCTATGGACACCTCAGTTGACACTCGATCGACACTCGATCAACATCTTAGTAAACAGTTGACTAATAATCGATCGATACATATGAGTCAGTCGATAGTTGGAGTGTCAACCGACTGTTGATCAAGTGTCAATTGAGTGTTGAGTGAGTATCGATTGGGGTGTCGATGGAGTACTGATCAAGATGTTGATGGAGGGTATTGATCGAGGGTATTGATCGACACTTGAACGAGGATGCTTTTAGTACATATTATCCAAAAATGCTGTGTTTTTCATTGTTATATGACTCACACTGTATAGTAGGGTATGTAGATAAGCTGTCAGACTCCTGTTTTTTTGTGCCACCATAGTACACTGTAGTATCAAACTGTATTAAACATCATGGCAAAGTGTCATAGTAAAGGTGAACCCCACTATCTCTTTAGGGGAACAAAAAAAAAAATAGTTTGAGATTTTGGCAGTTCAAGTAAGTTGATAGTAAGTAACTGAAAAAGTAACTAAGGGAAAATTTAATGCTTTCAGTTCAACGTAGCCGGGAACTCAAAAGAAATTCTCCAAATTCTCTCTAATCATTTCTCACAAGGCACAAAAATGCATGAGCTCAACAACTTTACGTGTATTAAGCTTAATCATTATGGTTTGTTAATTGTCAATAGGTTGGAGGGAAATACAATTCGTATTGAATCATCTTTGTCTCGTTCAGCCACAAAGGAAAAGAAAAATGGAGCAGGAGACAAGAAATATGAACAGTATCATGGCTTCAACTTGTCAGTTGCTGCACTTAAAGCTCATCAAGTAATGATTTTGTGAGAAAAATGGTAGCTTAGAACACTAAAGCCACTTTGGTTTCCAATTTGCATAATTTTGTCAATTTGGCAGCCCACAAGTTTGAAGTGACAGTTAGAGGCCATTGGAAGCTTGGGACAGAAAATGGAATAAATTGTTTTTGCTATTGTCTGTTTTTTTTTGCCAGGGGTTGATAAAACAGTAGTCCAGCCACCCTCAGAATTTTGTCAGGTTTCCTTGACAATTTGCCACTGATCCTGGCCAGGGATCCAACTCGGACGAGAAATCCCAAGTCCAGCACACTAGGCCTAGCCACACCTTCTCATGCAATTTCTTGATGAAACCTATAATTTTATATTTTTCCTACTCTTTCAGGTGCTTGCTTTAAACAGAGGTGAACAAAACAAGATTCTCACTGTTAAACTTATCATTCCCAAACATGTGGAAAACCAGTTCCTTTCTCATCTTCGTAAAACATGGGTGCCCCATGATGCTCCAGGTAGGTAAAGTCTGTGTACAAGCCTAGTTGTTCATCAGGTCAGCACTTGTTTCCAGTTTCCGCTGTAAGAGGCAACTTAGGAATATTTCCACTCCCCCCGGGATGGGATGCCAGTCCATTGCAGGGTTAGCCTCAGCTTTAAATTAAATTTGCCAATGCACCTATTTCATTCATACCTTACCTGGGTAGAGAGAGGCACCGTGGTGGGAGTAGCATCTCTTGCCAAAGAACACAACACCATGACCCCTACCAAGGCTCAAACCCAGGGATTTCATTAAAGACCAGGCACTGGACCCCCTAGCTTGGCAAGGGACTTTAGACCTTATATTTGTCCTGCCTGGTTGTCATACTCTGATTTCCACCTGCTAAACACTGATTGAAACCCCTGCACGCCCTAACTGCTCAATCTAGAGTGCAGTGCACAAACATTACATGTAGGCTGCTATGTGGCCTCCCAGTTTTTCCAGGTAGTGTATTACGCTGTGTACTGTAATTTCCTTTGACTAATCTATTGGTTAGGAGCAGTCTAAATGGAAAGGTCCTTTAGCTGGACTTGGCTTCATAAGAAATCTTTTCAGTTTTACAGCAGATCATTTATATTTTTAAAGGAAAGATGCAAACGTTATTCAAGACTTCAGTGGATGATGCATACAACAGACTTATTAAACCAAAGATTACCAGGCAGTCCAGGTAATTAAGTTAGTATATTATAAAACGATTCGAAATTACGAGCACAATAATATTTATTACTCCCTGAATTGTACGACGGAAGGTCCAGTTACTAATCAATCGTATCAATGACAAATTTCGAAAGTAAAAAGTCTTTTGGAACTTTTTTTTGAGCGAAAAAGTTAGTAGGGCTTTCCATAAGTTCCTAACACTATAGGAAACATTATGAAGGAAGCCATTTAAACACGCGTAATTGACGTGCGAATGGCGTAGGTATCTAATTATAAGAAGTTGTAATTGGATACCTGTAATTGGACACCCACGTGATCGCGCGCCGATTACGTGACAAATAGGTGCGCAGAGAACCAACCATGATCGAGAATTTTGTTATAGATATAATACATAATGGTAATAGGACTGAGTGGAGTTCAATTCGGTCTGTAATCATACAAGTGATTAACATAATCACGAGTAAAGATCACAATTAAAAATATGGAGAATAGCTTGCAAAATGGCTGTTAAGGTTCTTTCAAAACAGTCAACGGAGACTGAACCTCCACAATTTTACAAAGGCAGCTTTTGAATTGGTTACTATGAATAGTGATTATCAATGTTGTGATTGGTGGATTTAGTGGAGAGGACTTAACATGATTGGCTCATGTTACTGTCCGATTACAGGTGTCCGATTACAACTTTGCAGATTAATTATTGAGCAAAATACAGCAGTTTATGCACCAATCACATTTGAGGAAATCCAATTGTTATGATTTTCATAAGTATTACTGTATTGTACATGCGCAGCCCACGTGGAGAATTTGTTGATTGATCGTACCGAACAGTAGACTGCGAATAGTCCCTCTTTCGCTTAGTCCGTCGAGCGAGACGCGCAAGACTGCGAGAAAAATGGCCGCTATTCGTAGTCTAACCGCACAGCAACTTCATTTTGTTGACGTTTTTTTCTCTGAACGTCTGCGAGAAAAAATGGCCGCCACTCCAAGTCTAACCGCACAGCAACTTCATTTTGTTGACGTTTTTTCTCTCAAGGAGTTCATTAACCAAACAGGCTGAAAAAGAGAGTGTTGACCTATTCATGATGAACCTATACCGCCTCCTTCTTACCCCTCCCATAAGGGGAAAGAGTGTCGTTGGTCTAGACCCAGGCTTCTCTCATGGCTGCAAGTTAGCGGTCCTAGGTTCCACAGGTGCGTAAACACTAAAGAAAAACATGTTGCAATTTCGCTTCTCAAATTCATGAATAATTCATCAAAGTTTCAACAAGGGATCATGACCGTGACGGTGTTTGGATAATTAATATATATTTCTACGATTTTATTGCTCCGTTTATTCCTTCATTTTAGTTTCGATTGAGAAGATATAACAAACGCTCGAGACAGTGTTTCACCACAATTCCAAACACCTCAAAGTTCGTCAAAAATTACTCCGCTACTTGTCGTATTTTCAACTCTCTTCTCGGTGTCTGGAAATGTGGTCAAACACGGTCTTTCGTGTTTGATATATTACATGAAATCTAAATGACACTCTGGTTCGTGGCGTTTACTAAGATAAATGAGATGGTTTACAAGTGAAGTATTCCTTTGCTCTTCACTACAGGCGAGGTTCTAGAGACAAGGGTGATATATCCATTTGGAAAAAAAGCAAATTCTGTACAAGCCAAAAACGCAGTAGTAGAACTTGTTTTAAAGCACAGGTAATCTGTATTTCTTCCTCAAACCATATCTTTAATTTAATTCAATAGCAGGGCAACTTTCAAATATGTACAGGTGCATATATCATTTTTGGCCCAGAGCCGCCTGTCCGACTTATCTGTTGGGGCCTGGCACCATGGCTCAGGACACACGTGGTTTGATTGTCTAGATTCTTGGACTTACTAAAGATTTTCACTAAAACTATGCTGGTTACTCTCTAGAAAACATTCAGTAGTCGATATTTGCCCAAATCCATTCGATTACAGCACCTACAGACCTTCAGAAAGTTTTAAACTACAGCCAAGAACTACTTGTGTTGAAGAGATGTGCAAAGATGTGAAATCACAACCGTAATACACTACCCCCATTGCCCCTTTCAATACTGGAAAATGGTCAAATGCTGCCTTTTGTTAGATGAAAATGTTTTGTCAACATTGCGCAAGGGTGGGGAGGGGCAAAATAGGGTATAGAATGACGTTTTCAAACCTTGTAGCAAGGTTGTGGCTTACGGGGGAGAATTTTCAGTGAAGTCTTAATGAAGATCTTAGTCCAGGAGTCTAGCCAATCAAGTCATGCATCAGGGTTCGTACGGGTCCTGGAAAACCTGGAAAGTCCTGGAATTTTATTGTGGCATTTTCCAGGACTGGAAAGTCCTGGAAATCTGTTAAAGTCAAGTGAAAAAACATTAAATGTATGGCAGACAGTAAGGAGAATTAACATTGAGATAATGGGAGTGAAAGGGTTAATGTGAATTTTAGAGTCCTGGAAAAATCAATCTGAGTCCTGGAAAAGTCCTGGGAAAGTCCTGGAAATTTGTTTCTGAAAAAGGGTACGAACCCTGAATTGCATATTCAGAGCCATCTTTCCCTCGCGCCAAGGTCCCCGCGGACTAAGAGATGGCTGATGGCTCTGGAGATGAGAATGATACATATATTTACGCTGCTTTTATCCACACCTTGATCGTAAACTCGTTTAGGATAAGAGAAAATGAAATTCAGCCAGAGTAAAACGCAGCACTTTGATTTCATATCGGCTCATAATTCTGTACATTATAAATTGAAGTGGAATTTTTTGAAGTTTATAACACTTTAAAGGAAAATTACAGAATATATAACGAGGTAATTCAAGCAATTGTGCCTTCAAGCCATATCTAGTTGTAGACTCAGTACTGGTATCTCTTACAAGTATGTTGTTTCGTTAAACTAACATTTTTCCCTTACCCAATTTGATCGTGCATAGAGCAGTTTTCACTTGAGTGTCGAAAAGTAACTGGTTTTGCTTCAACTACGCTACACGATTGGCTTAAAAGAACCGCGCTACTTTTTCATCCGATTAGAAGTGAAACCAAAATCAATCATGACTCACCCGCACTCGTTTTCCCGCGCTTTGCGTCGGCGCCATGAACCTACTTCGAGTTTTGATTGGTTCTCTATATTGTAAGTGTCCTTTGTGATTGTCTAGAGTGATAACTTTGGTTTTGGTTTCTACGACTCTCATTCGAAAACCGCTCTATTTTCCAGTTTAATTCAATATGTTTTCGTTGAATATTCCTGTACACGCCTTCGGAAACAATTTGGTCCTTAAAAATTTGTCAAAATGTGATAGGTTAGCTCACAGTTTTGCTGTTGTTATCCTTTACAGATGTGACTATGTCGCTATTGGGAATGGCGTTGGATGCCGAGATGCTGAAACATTCATTAGCCAGCTGATCAAAGAACGCGTATTTGCGCCTCTGGAAATCGCTTACTGGTAAAAACAAACAGAAGTTTAACTGATTTATGAGTAGTGTTGTCAGAGGATTCCCTCAGAAATGATTCATTAACACGCTTAAAGCATGATAACTTGTACTCCGCAAAAAAGAGACGATGACAACAGATCAGCTACAGGTTCTGTCGGGATTTTTCAAAAAGTCTTAAACAGACCATTTAGTCGGTGCTTTGCCTTAGAAATATTCTTTCTCATGACAACACCTCCTCTGTGCTTTTTGTCGAAATAATGGCATGCCTTCTTGAGCTTTTGTAACAACATAATAATAAAAATAGACTTTTAATAGGAGATAATATTTTTTCAATTCAGTATCGTCAGCGAAGATGGAGCCTCTATTTACAGTGCGTCTCCAGAAGCAGCAGCTGAGCTGCCAAGCCTTGACACAAGTCTTAAGGGAGCTGGTAACTAACAGCAAAATGTTCATTAACCGCCAACCTCGTACCCAGGGCTTTATCTAGCCACCGTGTTGGATTTGATTGCCAGAGTGACCATGGAGACGAGGTTGCGGTTTTGCTGTAGCCGTTTTATTCATAACGCATTGCCTGTCGTTTTAATTGTGGCTATGTTACTTTTTAGTATCGATAGGGCGGAGGTTGCAGGATCCTCTGACAGAATTGGTGAAAATTGAGCCCAAACATTTGGGTATTGGAATGTACCAGGTAAGTGGGACGCCGACAATTACCCAGCTCAGGGGGCTTAGTTTTGGAGTTCAACGGCTGTTTTCTGACCTCGTTTTGAAATTGTTAAAGATGACTCGAAAAATGACCGATTATGTCTGTTAGGCTACATCAACCTCGTTCCCAGGGTCTTTTTCCAAGCCTGGGAAAAGGCCTTGGGAACGAGGTTGAAGCTACATGCCACTGACGGAATTGATTAGCATGCTAACATTATCTGACACTTTCATCAAAAAACGATCAATTCTATTTTTCCTATTTATCTTTTTATTTTTCATCCGGGCGATGCATGTAAGTGTGTCACATCACTAAGAATTCAATTTTTTCATTCGTATCTGTTTTATTCTGTCTGGTATTTATTAGGGAGTGATCAGGCCCCAGGCTTGAAAATAGCTCTTCTTGTGTAGTTATGAGGATTGCCGGCTTGTCTGGTTTTAATATGTTTCTCGCTCTGTCACAGCATGATATTCCCGAGTCCCTGCTCCGAGGAGCTTTGGATGGTGTGGTGGAGGACTGTGTCAGTTTTGTAGGAGTTGATTTAAATGTCGCCGGAGTCAGTATGTTAAGGTAATCTGTACATTACGGTGTCTGAATTGTCAATTACTCCTTTCTAAGCTTTCCAGTGGTTTGCTTGATATCAGAACAAGTAATCCCATGCCTCTAAGTTACATTTGGTGGAATGATAACCTGGTTATTTGAATTCTTCACCGCGGCTTGTGACAGTAGATAAGAGAAAATGCCAGTACCTAAGTAAAAGGGTTCCCCCGGTTCAAGCCAAGGTACTTGATAAAATATCATTAAATCAAATCAAGAAAACGCCAAATTTCCACTCGAATCAGTGAAAGAAAGGGAATTTTGTTGTAGCTCGCCGTGCTATCTTGTATTCCTTTCAGGCGCATAGCTGGTTTAAATGATAAGAAAGCGAAAGCGATTCTAGCGTGGCGAGAAGAAAATGGCACCTTCACCAACCGTGAGCAGCTGAAAGCAATCAAGGGGATTGGGCTCAAAACCTACGAACAGTGTGTCGGGTTCGTCCGAATAATGAACAATTCACGTCACCATAGCAACGGTGATGAGCCATCCGTCAGCGGGCAGCAAAGGACAGCGGTTAACAGCATCAGTGAAACGATTGTTGTGTTAGATTCCGACGAGGAAGGACAGACAACGGTGCGTGGGAAGAAAAGAAAGGGCGGCAGCACCGAGGACGAAGTAAAGAAGAAAAAGAAGAAATCAGCGAGCGAGCAAGAGTTTTGTCCAGAGCCACTGGACATGACTTGGATTCACCCGGAGTCCTATTCAGTCGCTAAAAGGTAAATTATCCACACTCAATTTCGCCTGTCAAAACTCTGACGATTGTTTGCGCTATTATTTTAATTAATCAAATGGCGTCTGAGTAATTGTTCTGTGCGATAGACAAACACAAAGGAAAGGACCCCATGGACTCCATTATGTCACCACAATGTCCATGTTCATTTGGTACTCCCAGAATTTCTCTTCTTTAGGAAATGCGTTCTTTTCTTATGTCAAGACTACCTTTATTGGAGACACCAATTTGAACGCCAGGGAAACGCTCTATATCGCAGAGCAGGAAAAGAATTTTGACATCCAGTTGCCCAGTGGGCCAGTACATTTCAGTTTTCAGTTGCCCCCATTGAACTATCACTTGCCCAATAAGTGTGTAATGTTCATTCCTTATCAACAAACAAGACTGCTGAGGCTAATTTCGCTTGCCCACCGTACCACCAACCTTCCATTTTCACTTTCCCAAGAGTAAAAGTTACTTGCCCTGGGCAATCGGACCTGGGTTTTTGTCCCAACCTGTGTCAAGCCGAAAGATACGAAATTCTTTCTAGGTTATTCTTGTTGCGCGCGCGCGCTCTTGAAAAAAATTAGCAATATTCACTGACTTGGTTACGCAGCGCAGGGATAACCTAATACGAGATTTCAGTATCTAAATAATTTTTCCATTTTTTAGGGTCATTGAGATGCTGGGTATGCTACCAGAGCAGATTGGTCAGCCAGTGATGAAAACTGCCATCGACAAGTTTTTACAGGCTCGCAGTGAGTAGGTCTTCCTCTTGTCTGCCTTCCTTCCTTCTTGTGTTAAAATCCCAACAATGCTTTGTTACCGAGACGAGTGTTTTTTTCCATAACACTCATTTCAAATGCGTGAATCTTTGTGATGGCCGATGAGACGCTCTAGCCAGAAGCACTGCGTACCTCTCAGACGGTTTAAGGCTGAGAAAAACTTTAGAAGTTGAAGAAACAACAGACACAATTAACCCAGTAGAGGTGCGTGGAGCAGGGAGCGAATGAAATGACAAGTTCTGAAGAAGTGCTTGGCTCTCCTTCACTAAACTTAAGACAGTCTCTTGGTAGTTAGACGATCTTTCTTTCTTTTCTTCACTTTGTGACGTGATTGTGTGCTTTGCATTGCTGACTTTGACCTGCACTGTTCCATAGAGATTGAAGAATTAGCGGGAAAGTTTGGTGTAGGCACACCCACATTACAACATATTATTGATGGTCTCAAACAACCAACGGATCATGACATACGAGTCAGTAAGTATACAGCATAACAAAATCTGTGTTCACATATGTCGTTTAGCAAACATTAAATCGTAAAGACTGAAATACGTTGCATGCGATTCATGTGGTATGGCATGCACAAAGCCTACGGGCTGACTTTGACAAGACGGAGATGACCGATCGACCTATTGTTTCCTCAATGCATGCAGGCTCTTCACCAACCGTGTACCGAAGTACTGACGAATCTTTTGCGGCACAAACACGTTTAATGTTTGACTTTATGTACCTGATTTGCGTTTAAGGGCATCCACCTCATATTTTTGTGTGCGATTGTTTTACTTTGTTACTTTTTTCATATTGCACGCCTCTGCAACCCAAAAAAGTGTCTAACATTTCTTTTCTTTTGAATATATCTAGATTTTCAGAAGCCCATGTTCAAACAGGATGTGACCTCACTAGAAGACCTTCATTCGGGAACCCGGCTAAGCGGCCGCGTCACGAATATGACGTCATTCGGGGCCTTTGTGGACTGCGGTGTCGGCCGTGATGGCCTGGTACATAATAGTAGCATGGGAAGATTCAAAGGCAAGGTCGGCCTGGGAGATCTTGTCGAAGTCACTGTTAAAAGTGTGAATATCCAGAAACAACACATCGGTCTGATTTTAACGGACATATCATCAAGGTTTGATCCACAGTTGTTAGTCTCCATCGGAAATTTATCTCAATCGTGCGCGCGATAAAAAGAAATGTATTTTGTTGACGAACCTAGTAAGCAAGGAAAGACTTGATCGCGTTAAGGTAATTTGTCAATAATGTAAAAAACGTGTCAATAGTTGATATAAATTATATTTATTAGAGCAAATCGAAATTCGAAACTAAGTATTCGTTAATATTGCTATTGCATCTGTTGTTGGAAATAACAATTCGAATTTTTGATATCCTGAAGAAAACTCGTCAGTAGGTTTCTGCGTAAATGTTGTGTTACTGCTATAAGCAAGAGAAATACAGGGTGTCATTAAATACGACATACGGTCCCCTCACTTGTTGCTCTTTTAACCATTATCGTCAAATCCTGTAAGTTATGTTGGTTTGGAACATCAGTCTAAATTCCAGGTCCTCTCTACCTTTTTCAACTACAAATAAGCGGATTATGGTAATCACGAGCCTGGGCCTTCAAAATCTCCTGACTTTGATCTAAAACTAAAATGTCGTAAAGAAAATGCGGAAGTGTAGGAAAGGCAATAAGGAGAAACCAGAAGTTGATCAGTTTTGGAGACTAAAGGAAATATGTCACTCCGATGGCGCTCCTTGAAAATTTTCAGTTGACCTTCCCGTTCTCTTTCGTTTGTAGAGCGGTTCTTAGTTGAGTGTCGCAAAACCAAAACCAAAGTTATCATTGCAGCCAATCAAAAAGGACACAAACAATACAGAACCAATCAAAATTCGAAGAAAACGCATGTAGCTGACGCGAAGCGCGGGAAAACGTGTGCGAGCGAGTCACGATTGGTTTTGGATTTACTTCTGATTGGATGACAAAGTGGCGCGAATTTTATTGGTCAATCGCTTAGCCTGGTAATGCAAAACCAAAGTAAATGCGGATTACTTGCGACACCTCAAGTGAACACTTCTCTTATCATATGACTGAGAAAATTACTTCATTGTGATTGGCCGAGAGCTGGCCAATTTTTTCGTTACTTTTAATTTGTACTACAGTTAGTCATGTATAATAAATGACGAATTGTATGAAAGTTCGGGAAATTAAGGATTTACACTACTCGTGATATGTGGAAATTCTTTCAAATTGCAGAGGCCGAAAGGCCAAATATCATCGGTAGTTAATTCCTTAATCCTCCGTAGGAAAAAAGACGGCGACTGGTACATTTACCCACAGTTCTTAGCGCACGACAACTTTAAAAACGTTTATTAAAACATACAGAAACGTTATAAAATCTTCAAACCCAGGCTACTCAATGTCCTTTGTACAGGGACAAATATCATAAACATTTGGCTTTCTTAGTGCCTTATAGGCTGTGTTAGGTTCGCAAGGCATTATGGTAAAATGTACAGCCGCCATCTTTTTTCCTACGGTGGATTGCACTTGCGTTCATGCGATTACATACTATACTAATTGACTCTTTGATGATGCTCTACCTTGGCATATTATGATCTTGACGTTCTTTTTGATCCAAAAGACAATTTTATTCTACGAAAAACGTGACTCGTACATCACAAGTTAGCTGCATAAAAAGGTTAACAGGGTTTCTTGTTGTAAAGCAGAATAGGCACCGCCAGACTCCAGATGTAAAGAAGAATACACATGGAGCTCGAAGTCATTTTTATACTCATGGCTGCCCAGGCGATTGAAAGCTTAATGTTCGAGCCATCTTTTGGAGAATACCAGTTTGTTAAAACCATTGTCACATGAACTGCAGCGATAAAATACACAAAATGAAAAAAGGAATAGCTGTAAGGAACCTTCCCGTCTGAGAATTCAAATTCATCGGAAGGTGTTTCAGTCTCGGTGACTGCGTCGTCGTTTCCTCGGTCTTCATTCGGGCACTCTTCATCGCCGTCTTTGACTTTCCGACGACGAAGCCCGATGATGAGCCGAAGTGAAGTCGCGATCAGTTTTCGTAAAGTGTCGGTAATCGGGGATATACGAACGCTGAAGTATATAATCGTGACTACCAGCAAAAACAGGTCCAACGAGGCTTGAATGTTAAGACTGGGTCTCATGTCTGCTTCGGACACGTATGTCGCAACAGGGTTACAACGCTCGTTAGGATTGTAAGACAACGCTGACCATGTCAGGTAAACTGAATATGTTGTCACCACGGAAGATTGCAGCAATCCGCCATCTTGAACCTTTGGGTGAATTGAAATAATTCCTGCCACTGCACACAGGACAAGGTTTATACTCACGAACATCTTGTTTGTTTTGCATCTACGCGAAGCACCGAAAAATACGTAAAAACAAACAATGGCCGTGGCAGAAATTGCGTAAAGAATTACAGTGCAAGCGAATACGGAGTAAAACCAGCATTTCCTTCCACTTTCCTCCATTTTGCGCGCCCACGTTTTATTCCAAAGGCGCGTGAAATCCACCAGCAAAAATAACTGAATGATAATGAAAACAAAAGTTCCCACAAGACCCAGGTACATCCAAACCTTACTGAATTCCATAGGAATGAAAAATGTGAAGAGAACTAGGCCGAAAAATAGGCCAAACTTGACAAGCCATAATCCATTGTGAATCAAAGCTCTGGGATCACTGTATAATTGAACCGAGTAAAGAATCAGCGCGAACAAAAGAAAGAAAGCGGCCATTGAAAAGCAAATCCTGTACACTGCTAAGTAAGCGGGATCCATGCTCAGACAGTTTCCCATTCTCGTAAGCTTATTACAAAAGTACGCGTTGCTCTCGAGCGCGCGGCGCGTGGCGGGAAGATACATCGCGCACGAAACAGCCGTGCCAACCAATAGGAAGAACGTGTAGATAAACCTCGTCGATTTTGATTGGTTCCACAATGGACACGGTTGAATGAACAGTGTGTAGAGCGTTCTCCCCATGAACGTGCCAAGTGACGTCATAATGCCTTGTATGGAGTGTACTTCTTGGTCAGGAAAGATGCTTGGAGCGATGAGGCTCCAAATGTACAAGAATATTGTGACAAGGATGGCAAAGGTTTTCGCCGTGAGGGCAATCCAGTTTACAGCTATCTCCCCGTAATCTGTTTCCCTTGGGTTGGACCAATTAGTAATTACCATCATTGTGTGAAGCGAGAACATCGAAAATATAAAATATAGAAATGAAGAGCTGTAACTTTCTTTAGCTTGCGAGGCATTCTTCAACACCTCTGTTGTCTTTCCGCTCGAAATCATGCGCTTTCCAAATTTTCTATAATACGTTTGTGGTTCCCGCAAACAAGCGAAAGCCAAAAGGCAGAAAATAATTAGCACATTAGCAACCGAATATAAATTCAAGTCAGGTTCGTTCCCAATTTTAATCGCGTAATCTCGCTCCGCGTTGCATTCACTCTGTCCGTATCTGAGCGAAGCATACGTCAGATACGTGGTGTACATCGTCACGAAACTGGTTTGCAGTAATCGCTCTGACCATGAATCCAAAAAAACGGAAATAACAATGGCTACTAAGCACAAAACAAAAGTTCCCGTGAGCAGTAATAAATTTGTTCTGCAACTGTTTTGTTTACTGTAAAATGTGAACAGTAGCACAGCCACAATTGATGACGAGAGAAACATGGCACCCGCAGATAATAACCGCAAAAAGTTCCAGAACTTTGCGGACGCATTTTTTTCCATCTTGTCCGTGAGAAATTCGTTCCAGCCTTTTGCGAAGTCCACCAAAAATACAAACTGTATTAACGTGTATAGGAATGATCCAGCAATTCCAAAATACATCCACACTAATCCAAACCCACTTCTTGGAATATTGAGCGCGCAAAATGCGAGCAGCGAAAGGAGCGCAAGTTTTGGAATCCAGAATCCTGAGTGAACTTTAATGCAAAGATTACTGTTTTCAGAAAAATAACAAAACAGGAAGTAAAGAACCATAAAGAAGATCGAGGTGGCGAAATAGATTCTGTAAATTAGCGAGTAAGGCAACATCGTTTGACAATTTTTCGACGAAGTCCGATTGTTAGTAGTACAGAAGACTTTCTCGGCCAGCGTAGTGTTCACACTGGGATAGAACAAGCCATAAGACGATACAATAACAAGAAGAAAGACTAGAAGATAAAACACATGAATTGCTGTAAAATCCCCGCTGGTCGTTGAACCTGGCCCGATCAAAGAAACAAAATAGAACTTTTTAGGCGGTGATTTCGTATTATTTCCAGATTTAGAGCTCGGTTCTTCTCCTTCGTTGTTTTCGTTGCGTGTTTTCGATCCCACTTGGTTTTCCTTGTTTTCCTGGTTCTCTTTGGGAGTTAATTCTCCTTCTTGCAAATTTTCCATCTAATGTTTTGGTGTACTTCAGCCAAGGTCAGCCCTTTTGATCTGTTTTCGGTGGCTTTTAGAACGAGCTTGTCTTCCCGGCGGTTTGCAATAAAAGAGCTTGATTGTAGGCCAGCTAAACACATCAACAGCTCTGTCTACTCTACCGCACAGTTGAATACACCAGTAATTCCGGCACGAAATCAGATACTGTATCCAGTGTTAATTCTCCGAGTCGAACAATTTAGGCATGCATGAGGGAAGGGACAAACGAAACACCAGCAATATTTTTACTGCCAAAAGTCAGATTTCGCTGGCGTCATTTACAAAATAAATCGATAAGTTTCCTCACCTCTTAATCTGTTTTCTTGGATAAGGTGCCGAGATCATTGGAAATAAAACTGATGTATTTTGTGTCAACTGGTGGTCATTTCACGCCACCTGTTGCAGCGAGGCCAAATAAACCATGGAAATTCAGCACTTGTGTGCATATTTGACTTGAAGTTTCCTTTTCCATCTCCAAGAAGTATATTCATTATTTTGCTGCATGTGTAAGAATTTCTCTCGCTAGCTTCCTATAGCTTAGTACGTGCCTATAGCTAACTGTTGTGCGGTATTAAGAACAGGAAACTAATTCATCGCTAGGCTGTCGCTGGGACAACTAGAACTCAGGCCCCGTCCACAGTACGCCGGAGAAATTTGGAAACGCAGCTTTATTTCTACGGTAGCCTGCGAACAGGCTCCCGGTTAGGCCTGCCGTCCACACTAATCCGTCACGAAAACGGAGCTTTTCAAAAACTCTTCAAACAACAGAATTTGAAAAATCCGGTTTTGTGTTTTCAGTTAGAATGGAAAACATTTTGAAAACGGAACTTTTCGAAAACGCTGACGTCACGATAAACATGCAATTTCCTTGCCCGAGTTTTTCACGAATACAAGCTCAAAATGACCGCTGATTGTTGCGTTTTCGAATTTCTCCGGCGTAGTGTGTACGGGGCGTCATAGTTGCTGTTAATAGACCTTTCCCGCATTCCACTTCAGTGCGTTCGAACAATAGCACCAGAGCGAGGTTGGGGTGGACATTTTCATACATTTACTGTATTTTTGTCCACTCTGACCTCCACTTGGCGCTATTGTTTGTTGGAATGCGGGAAAGGTCTATTAACTAAGATGTAGGCGCTAAAACTGACTCAGAGAAATTGCGAATTCGATTCTAAAACGGCAATTTTAACATTCTAATTTAAAATTTGTATCCATCCCATCTGAGAGTAAAGAACGTAAAGGATCTAACGTAACAACTTCTTAACCCAATAGCAGATGAAACGAAAAAAATAATACTATACTAATACTACTTTAGCCATGCCCCATGCTCATACAGCTAAATCGGGTTTTTACTGTAGGCATTAGGTGTTCTACCTTCATGCGTGGCTTTGTCTCAAGAGGACCTCTCTCTAAACATGATCATCTGTTATAAAATTTCGACCAATATCCTTCGACACTGAGAAAAGCGGCTTAAGTTCATAGTTAATGTTATAACCTATCTCCCCCTCTCTTGATGTGCTGCTTAAAACTTCCCATTCCCTTCATAAATTTTAATTTTCTGGGGCTGACTCAAATACTTAAAATTTAACTACAATCCATTTGAGACGTTATTATGGCGCGATCGAGGTTGAGGAAAGATGAAAATCAAACAGTTAAGTGTATATAGTTACCCCACTGAAAAAAACCCCAAGTGGCGGAGAGAGAGGGATGGAGTCGCTGGTCTTTTTTGTGTATCCTTCTTTTAGCTTTGTCCTGCTTCTTTTTCATTTGCTTCTCCTCCTCTTCCTTTGATCTGGCTAACACCCGCTGTTGTTGCCACAAGTTACGTTCTAATTCGCTTCGCTCAAACGAACGTAAATTATTTTATTCCCGAACTACAAATAAATCAGACGAGGAATATGGTGGGAGACACTAACCGGTTGGTTCGTTTTCTCCACTGACAGAGCGCATACAGAATTTGTTAGTTTCCTGCACGGGGGCACTTCCCACATAAAAGTGTTGTGGGGAACTGCCCCCCGGGGACTGCCCCCTGAAATCTTGATAGGAAGTCCTAAAAAGCACCGGAATCGATCGCGTTTTGCGAGTTACGGCTCGAATTCATTGACAGGTATCAATTCTGTCTGGCCTACCGTAAAGTGCTGAATACTTTAAGCGCTTTAAATGGTTCCAAAACACAGGTATGAACACCTAAATGGATTTTGGAGCGGGGGAGCGATATCTGCGAGGTTTTTTTTTTTTACCGATTCTCACCTCCTCTTCGATGACGTGTTCGTACTTCGCACATCTCTGTTGTGCGATTTCCTACCCAGCCTATATCTTACCCCCCCCCTCCCTATCTTTATTTTATCTTATTTTGATCAGTGATTTTCTCGTTTGTAGCCACTGTACATGTAGAAAACTCCCATTTTATTTCATCGCGTATTAAAAGAGTCCTGAGTGCGACAAGTTCCGTATTCTACATTAAGTTAGATTTATAAGTCGTTTAACAAATCCAGCGACTTTATAGCTGAAGGACCTGCGGCGGAAAATTACATAGAAATTATACAACCGTGATGCATGGCATAACAATTTAATACTATTCCATAGCGAGAATTTTGTGCATGTAAAAACATACTTCTCTGGGTTTGAATTTTTTATTATTATGGTATCTAGGGAGCATGAATGAGAAGTAAATATGTCTAAGTTACAGATGCTTACAGATTTACACTGGAATTACACTGAATTGCCCCTGACCCTGTGAGGGCTGGAGGTATCGCGCGCATGGGATGAAGGAGATGAACTGCAGCAGATCGAGTTAAGATTGCTTCGCTTGTGAGGTGTAAGATAAATTCATTCAGTGCACAAGTTTATAAGATGTGGGTGGTATGGTCTGTTTATGCAGCATATTTGCACATCTTAGCACCTGGTTCATCAGATTACCTTCTTGTGAGCCAATCCGCATCGGCCACATTTTGTATCGCGGCGAACTCCAGTGGCGCATGCGCCATCTGAACCGGGAACCTTCGAAAACTTCCTAACTCGACAAAATGTAAATTATGTTTGTGCCGCGGAATTCTCCTACGATGAATAGGTATTTTCTATTGAGGTTTTGGCTGTTGGTGTACTTTGCAGCACCTGGATCGTTTGAATCGTCGACCGACCCATGTTTTTGTGCGGTAAGTTCTGTTTGCCTTCCTGACGTTCAGGTTACTTTTGTTGTGATCGCTGAATCGTTCCACCCGTAAGCAGCTGGTCTGGTTGAAGTAATGACTTTAGCTTATTCGCAGACTGTTTTTTTAGAATTTACTTCTTGGACGGAAGGTCGATGTGTTAACAATGTCGATTGAAATGACTTGATTTCTGTAGCTTTTCAAATTATCTAGCGAGTGATGGCGAAAAATTCATAAGTTACATTAAAGCTAATATTTGTGTTATTTTTTTTCTGTGTGGTGGTTTCCCTGGGAGTGAATTGGGAAGGCTTTTGACACGATCGCTGAGCTTACTGTTGAATTTGACAACCACCACTGAATAAACAAGGGCTACAAATGTCAGATATATTTTAAAGCCTGTTTTTTTGACTTAAATCAGAGACATCGATATCGTTACGTGTTACTGTAAAATTAATAATCATAAAATGTTTGCAAGCTTTAGCGTAATGCATGTACGCCAATATTATTATTTTGTGCATGCAACAAGCTTGAATAAAACTTCGTATTTTATTGTCACAGAACTAGACCCCTTTTGGTTTTGTTTCTTATTAGGCTTAAGAGAGACAAAGAGTACTTTTCTCCTGTACAAATTTATTTCTCGTGGCTCTTAACAGTTGGTGCATTTTTGCATGCAAATTGTTGACTGACTTTACCAAGCTACAAAGACCACTCATTCAGGCGCGGTCCAGACGTTTAGTAGCATAAAAATTATAAGCTTGAGTTTTACATTGGCAAATCTTATTTTTACTCTCTTGTTGTATGTTCCTCAATACATGATTCATTTCCTGTTAGATACATAAGTATCTGGGTTTCAATACAGATGCCAAACTAAGTTCAGAAGGAGTAGGTAAAACAATTATTTCAAATTAATCTAATTGTTATCATGAAATTTTAGAAGAAAAATTGAATCACACTGAATTAAGTTTGTATCACATTTTCTCATCAGAACGTCCTTTGCAGATATAAGTTTTTTTTCAGTTCCTAAAGCCAGTATAAAAAGAAGTTGTCAATCACATAGTTATGGAAGGTCAGACCCAAGTTGTTGTATCAGGCATATATTGTTCACTGGATTATAGCATTTGTGGCAAATGAGGTTGAAAATAGGTGGTGTGATATGCACGTGATATAAATTTCTTTAAAGCAATTCTGTAATTGTGCCGACCTTTCATATAACACTGAAATAAATTTTAATCCTTGTATACATCAGAAGGTTCTACAGCCCTCACTTCAGCAGAGAGAACTTTGTATGTGAGACAGTGACAGAAAACAGAATTCATATATTACTCTCTTCATCGATTTGCATACACTTCCATAATATTGATAATCAGCTCTTGCTCTTCAAGACTGTGGTGTAAGAAAAATTTCAAGTAGCCCAAAGGTTCCTAACAATGAAATCCTGGGTGCAAAGTGCCTAAGCTTATATGAGAAGAGTGAGTTTTTTCAGTCACTCAAAATCAAAAGTTGAAGTACAGCCCTGCTCTTTGGTGTACAGAGATCAACCGTACATATTTACAGTATTAATACTAAAAATGGAGTGGTTTTTTTTTTTTTGAGGGGTTGGAGTATTTATTTGGTAGCAAATGCTATTTGGAAGCAGGAAGCTAAGTCATTAGTCATTCCTATTTGAGGATGCGATTCTGGCTAATTTTGCTGGCTGAAAGGGAGTTTGTAATGAGCTGGCATTAACAAAGACTGTGAAGGTACAAAGGCAAGAAAGGCCATCTTGTGCTTGTTAATGAGCCAGCTTACATGTGGTGTTGTCTTCTTTTATCCGTGATTGTACATAAACTACATCACTTGCAAAAAAATTCGGATGTTAAAGTCTTGGACATTTAATTTTGGGATACTTTTTGTCTTATTTAGGACAAATTTCAGACCAAAATTTCGGACACTTTGCTGAAACATAGCTGAATTATGAAAATAAAATTTCGCCTACAAAACACGAGTAAGACTGAAACAACATCTGTGAAAATGAAAGTTTTAAATGCACCCTTGAGGTTTTACAGATAGAGCGACAGGAAAATAACAGAAATTCTATCATCAGATGCCATAACGTATCTTAAGCGGTGTCTCAACTAGAGTTCACTCTGTAAAGGAAACTAAGAACTTTGGAGCTACTTAAAAGCTGCACACTGTGCTGTAAATATTTCAGACATGTAAAATTTTGGACCCCTAAAAATTTTGGATAGTTTTAGTTTCGGACACTTTTTTGTCCAAAATTAAAATTGTCTAAAATTTTTTGCAAGTAATTAATGTACATGTTGTAATGTTTTGTTTTATACTGGCAATGTGATGTTTGTTTGTTATGTTGATTAGTTATCAGGAAAACCTGAAGAATGTTGTTGTGATGTGGAGACAGTTGATCAGATAAACAAGGAGATTCATCCTGTGATAAGTGAACTGGTTAAAAAGAACTTCTTCAAATTCTTCAGGGTATGTGAATATGTGATTGTACATCTGCAGCCATGACAATACAACTGTAGTGTTGCTCAATGCCGTAAAATGATTGTTTACAATACTGCCTCGTGTTGGAGCTGATTTACATGTTGCAACCTTGTCACATGCTATGTCCAAGGCCATAACAAGGGCTGCTTCCTATTCAATCAAATTTTCTTGTTTACATTTCTGTAAATAATTGTGGCAAGTGGTACAATTTTTGCACAATTTCCCAAAAAGAGGACAACCTTGGGAGCTACAGCCAAATTTTTCGAAAATTTCTTACCAAATTATAATTTCTGTTCTGGACATTTTGATTCATCCTATAATTTCCAGAATTTTTGGCTGAATGGTTGGCATTTCGGAAACTTAATAAGTTTTGGACTTTGACAATCCTTGGGCAATTAATTCATATATTCTTCACTATCAGGTAAATTTGAACAGACCATGCCCATTTTGGCCAGATGATGGTGCTTGTGCACTCAGAGACTGTTCTGTGGCTCCTTGTAAAGAGGTTTGTGATCATGATACATAAGTCATTATCATGTAATTTGCAGCCATTTGGCTGAGTAACCAAGTTAACAAGCCCGCGGTGTAATACATGTGTATACTTAATAATAAGACGGTCCATAGCCCCGCAAGGGCTAGGGGCTGCGAGCTATGGGTCAATAGTCCATGAGGCGAAGCCAAATGGGCTATTGACCCGTGGCCCTTGAGGGCAAAGGGTCTAATTGTTTTAGTATCACCCAACTAGTCGGACAGAAAAGGCAATAATAAAGTTAGCAAATGCAAGTTGAAGAAATATTTGTTTGGGAATAAAATGAAAGAAAGGGTCCCACTCAATTGCGCCAATTTCACTGCTCGAGGACCATTACTGATAGTCCTCTAGTAGCGTAGCCAATTAAAATGCAGGACTTGCATTAGTCCGCTAGTTGGGTCACTGATACTAATAATTAATATACATGCTGAAAGAAGCATCTAAGAAGGAAATAAAATGACTGCAAAATTAATGGAAAAAAACTTTTGGAATGTTATTACTAAAATTAAAACACGTTTTCTGGCAAGGGTTTCAGAAAAACTAATAAGTACTTTTTTACCTGGGAAGGGGCAGATGTACACCGGCTATATCAGATATTTCATTCAATGTCTTAATTAAAAGTCACTGTATATACATTGTGCATGTATGTATTTATGTAACGCAGAAATTGTAGTACTTGTAAAGTAGACCAAACACCAGGGCTGTATAAATAACAAGAGCTGTACAATTTGTTTGACAGTCCTTGCCACCTATTTTGCAAGTGATAGAATCTTGTAACTGTTTGGCTCGATAGATGTTCATGTACATGTATAATTCTCAATGTTTTTGTTTATCCCATTTTTCAGGATGAACTTCCAGAAGGCATAAAAGCTGAGGTATGCTCCCTTAGGATTTGTTTTTTTTTACCAGTAATTTTTATTGAGACTATTTCAGAGCTGAGCAGTGGCCAAGATGGTGAACCAAATCAATAAATACAATAATTATATGAAAAAGTATCAGTTGTGACAGCTACTGTACAGTAGTCAATAGCACACCATTTTGTTTCAATTATTTCATTGATTCATCACTGTGTAGAAATGTGTTCAACATGTACATCTGATCATCTATCTGATCACGTGATAGATGATAATTTTAGAGCAATTTTCAACTGAGGGTCGTAACACCTTTAAACCAAACCAATTACTTACCAATTAGCAAGACTGCTCACCGAATCTCAAATTGTGGTTAAACCAAAATCAAAATCAATGTACATGTAATTGCATGATTACCTTTGACACTCAATTGAAAACCACTCTACAATGATTAAAAGAGGTTTTGACGTGATAAGTGTCGAAAATAATTCCTTAAAACTCAACATACCACTTTGTCATCCTATGACAGCACAAGTAAAACCACTTGACTGTATTCCTTTTCCTACATTTTGCATTTGGCTATATGTCATTGCTTTGAGCTTTAATTTGGTTGATTTGTTCATTGTGTGGTCGGTGTCCTTTGTGATTGGTCAGAGTGATAACTTTGGGTTTGGTTGTATAACTCAAATGAAAACTGCTCTAAAAGCGGATTCTGAGGTAATTTAGATCATGTGTAAATTATTTTGCATTTTATCTTATCCTGCTATATGCTCATTAGTTACTTATTCAAGCTGGTGTTGGCTTTAAATAAACTGTAATCTAACTTGTAACAGGGGCGACGGCAACCGAATAGGAGTGGTAACCATAAGGGTGGCATGCATAAAATGCAATCAGATAGTGAGGTAATTTAAAATATAAGTCCTGATTATAAAAGACCTATTTTTCCTAAAACATTGTAATATTTTTAGTACACTAAAGTACTAGATCAGACTGTAAAAAAGAGTTTTTTTCTATAAACACATGCATTAGGCTACTTAACCAGTTTAAATACTGGCAGATTTAGATGTGCAAAGGAACCTTCTTGTACACTTGGTCTTGAGTTTTCTGTTAAACCTAGTGAATGTTTTTTTAATATTCATTTGGAATTCTTTTGGAGTTGAACCATGTTCAAACATTCCTGGCCGAAAAGTCATGTAGATTGAAAAAGGCACTTTGCCAATGTGATTGATAAAATACTACATGTACTTGTAGTATGAAATAATTAATAGTAATTTGAACTATGTATTTGAATAAAAAAGTTCACGTTTTTATTTAAAGCTGCTATTATTAGACATGAAGATATAATGGGTGAAAAGGGAACAATTACAGATGTTACCCAAAAGGTGATAATTATTTATAATTTGCTCAATCTGTCCATGGATACTAATTTTGCAATTACTTTATGATAATAATTGCAAAAACAATACATCACATGTTTCCATGGTTTGTCAGCACTGTCAATCATGTGCAGCACAGGATGTTAGATGAACACAAGAAGAAACCACCCTTATGTGGTTTACCTGCTGTTGAACTAGTAGAAATAAGTGGTTTATTGCTTTTTACGAATTTTTATATTCAATACATTAACCTATTATACTTGCTGTGCTTCTAATCTCTTCAGGAAAGAAAGGGTGAAACTTGTCAGTCACCAGCCAGTGAAGATGTTCTGAGTGAAATTGATAACACCATAAGGTAACAAACCTTCCACAACTTAAGTTCAATTCAGTCCCATGTTTAAAATGGAGAAAGGGGGAGGAGGCTTGATGCAGTGGTGAGAGTTTTCACCTCTCACCAATGTCGCCCAGGTTCAATTCCAGCCCGGTGCCACATGTGGGTTGAGTTTGTTGTTGGTTCTCGCCTTGCTCCGGGATTTTTCTCTGAGTTCTCCAGTTTTCCTCCCTCCACAAAAACCAACATCTTCAAATTCCAATTCAACCAGGATAGAGGACCTGCATGAAAACCAGCTAAGGCTGGTGTGGCTTCTTCTCTAAATATTGTAATTAATTTTTTTTATATTTCGTTTTTAAAATGTTAATTCTTCTTCCTGACAGCCTTACAGTTTCAGTTCTGAGAATTTGGTGGTACATCAAGACAATAATTATTACTTTGTTGATGATTTTCGTTATTCTTGTCGCCTGTTTGCTTGATATTGTATATTTGGTATTGTATATACATGTACTGTGATGAGAAATTTGGACAATTGTAGGATTTTAGTGTTACTGTTGCATTATTAGACCTTGGCCTGCCTAGAACATTAATTAAGGTTTAATGATCCAATAACTAACCATTTTTAGTATCACCCAACTAGTGGACTAATGCAAATCCTGCATTTTGATTGGCTACGCTACTAGGGGACTATTAGTAATAGTCATCGAGTAGTGAAATTGGCGCCATCGAGCGTGACACTTTCTTTCCTTTTATTCCCAAATAAATATTTCTTCAACTTGCATTTGCTAACTTTATTATTACCTTTTCTGTTCGACTAGTTGGGTGATACTAAAACAATATTATTAGACCCTTCGCCCTCAAGGGCTACGGGTCTAATTGTTAAGTAACATTTTTATACCTATGACACAAACCACACATTCACATTGAGCCTGAGGTGTGGTGGGGGGTTGGGTTTCAGCTTACATGTAGCAGAGGGAGAGCACTAATTAGAGAAATATGGTAATTTTATTGCGATACATGTAGGTCTCATTCCCAGTGTGTGCACATGATCTTTGTGTCAGAACTGATTCATTTGGTAAATGTGTTTCTTTTTCTGCAGTGACGAAGATAAACAAGCATTTGAAGCGTGGCATGCTCACGATGATGTTGAAGATAACTTCTGCGAATTAGATGGTGAGTGGCACTGTCCTATCCAGTAGTGTTGCCCATGTAGAGAATGACAGACGTGGAGGGAGAGCGCATCTTAACTACCCAATCAAAGGGCTATTTCTGGATGCAGATGGAGCATGTGGTCAGTGACAGGGGGGATTGGTGGAGTTTTGTCTGTGGCCTCCAAAATGAAGTAGATAGGCTTCAGATTAGATCAGATCAGTTTTAAGATGTGACATGCCTTCCTAGAGAAAATTATCGTATTTGCTTGGAGGTCATTATCTCACTATTCACATAACTACAAATTCTGTTATCAAACCTGTACGTCATTGCATTACTTTTTTTATACCATTGTTAATCTGTTTCAATTTGCAGATGAGTCATCCTCTGGAATGGAGTATGTGGACCTGTTGCGGAACCCTGAAAAATTCACTGGATATGCAGGCTTCTCTGCTCACAGAATATGGAATAATATTTACAAGGAAAATTGCTTCAAGTAGGTCATCTCAGATCTTTTTTTCGCTAGAGAGAAATTTAATAGTTATTGATTATTTTTTGTCGTTGCATATACAGCTGTCATTTTGTTGGCACTATTTCTAATAATGGTTTTCTGTTCTTTTAGACCTACATCCCCCTATGGCAAGACCTATGCAGTGGTAACATCAAAAAATGTTAACAGTAAGTCCAGTTTAATCTATGTAGCTTTTCAGTAGTACAGGTGTAAGATGGGCTTTCACTGAATATCATGCATAACTATTCAATATTCTTTTGATGTTTGAATTTTTGGTTTTAGCTGTTAATGAATGTAATAATTTACATGTAATACTGTAATTTCAGTGTTTTTTTTTTAAGACTTGAAGTAATATATCAAACACTAAAGATCGTGTTTGACCACATTTCCAAACTGTCACCGAGAAGAGAGTTGAAAATATGACACGCAGCGGAGTATTTTTGACAAAGTTCGAGGTGTTTGGAAATGTGGTCAAACACTGTCTTGAGTGTTTGATATATGTTGTCAATCGAAACTAAGACAATGGAGAAAACGGACAAATAGAATCGTAAAAAATCTATGTTAATTAAAATCAGATATCCAAACACTGTCACGGTCATGATTTCCTTTGTTTAAGCTTGATGAATTATTAATGAGTTTGAGAAGTAGGTTTCTGCCTAGATACGAGTCCATCAGAGAGCAATAAGAGAGATACGTACGTTGTTTAAGAGTTTCCTCTAGTCAGGGAAAATTTGTGAAAACTGCAAATATTATCGCTGGCGATTTACAAAGGAATACATGTGCCTGCCAGACTGCTCTGTCAGCTGCCCGGTTATATTTACAGCACTGTAATTTGAATAGAAGTGGATGATTCCTTTTCTAGAAATGTGTCTTGAGAAGCGAGTGTTCTATCGCATGATGTCCGGACTCCATGCTAGCATCAACATTCATCTGTCGGCACTGTACCTCTTTAAAGGTAAGAACTAAGGCCTGACGAGTGCTAAATCTCTCAAGATAAGGTCTTTGTGACATTCTTTAAATTTCCTGAAAGAAGATCAACAAATTATGAACTGCTTTCTTGCTCAAGTATTTTTGGATTAGAATGTAATATATTTAATTTCTGTCCTTTTGAACTATCATAAGTGAGATCTTCGCCATAAATAAAAATCGTCCTTGCAACACGTATCATACTGTTGTCCCACCACTGCTTTGTACCAAGGGTAAGCTAGGTCAAAATCATTCTGTTTAGTTGTATTGAACGAAGAGAACTGTTTTGTTAGGTAATGGTTTGACGAAACCAAGATGGGGTTTGAACTTTGAAGAGTTCAGAAGAAGGTTTGATCCTGAAACCACAAATGATGAAGGTATTTTTAAATAAAATGATGTTTTCATATGCATGTCAGGGATTTTTCATTAAGGGCCGGGTACCGGGCAAATTGACCAGCTATGAGGAGAATTTTGCCCGGCTGGTTTGCCATCTAGCGGAAAGTTTTTCTCACAAAGAAGTTCAGTTCTAATAATTATAGTTTTGCCCACGTGTGAAAACCAGTTGCCATCCTGCTGAAAACATTAATTTGTCAGTATCTACTGTGAGTGACGCTGCTGCAGTCTTTAGCACAATCATATGGATAACCAAATTGCACGTAGTTTTGTGCCAGAGGAAGGCTGGACTGTAACTGAAAAAGTCACGTTCAAGAGATTTTTAATATGTAGTCACAATTGATAAAATGGGATCCAATGGATCACAAGCATCTACATGTAGTCTGAGACCTTCTGCTGGATATGTTGGTTACATTATTTTCTTGTTTTGTTTTTGTTTTTTGTTTTCTTTTACCTTTCTGATTATTGCGTGGATCGTAGGATTTAGAAATTTTATTGGCTTAGTTTGTCAAATTCTACGTAACCCGTGCTTAGCTCGTATTAGTGACCCCGTACTGTAAATGTAAGGTCCTATCAGTTCGAGCTATTGTAGAGTTCATCTTACACATTTCTTTTGGTCCTTAAAATAATGGCAGGTCCAACGTGGTTGAAGAATCTTTACTTTGCCTACACTGTGGTGCTGAGAGCCATTACAAAGGCGGCACCGTTCTGGGAGCAGGAGCAGTTCTACACTGGAGATTTTGAAGATGACCTACAAATTCAGGAACTTGTTCAGGCTCTGCTAGCCAAGTCAAAGTGAGAGTTTTTTCTTTCATAAAAGGATGCAAAGTATGTTGTAGTTCTAGGGTTAAGAGAAGTTGGGGCTTAACTGTGTCAGCACTTCAGTACCCGTTACGCTTTTATGCCATGGGGTGATTACCAACTGCTTGTTCCCGTGCCCACCACATGACATTATATATCACTATACCTACCACGAAGTAAGAATTTATCAACATGTACTTTCTCCTTGGATTGTCACTAGACAGGTTATGAGAATAGAGAAAACATCAGCTGGGACCAATTTATTGTGTCATGATACACATCCATATTCTCACAATTAGCACTCAAGGTATTGTAGGAGCTATCTTGCTACATGTCAATGATTGTATACTTTCTTGTCTTTTACAGAACCTGCCCAAGCACTTTTGACGAAAAGCTAATGTTTACAGACCCAGCAAATGCCAAGATTCTGAAGGTACTACGATAATCAGTTGAGTATTGCGCGACGGAGCTTTGCTGACAAAGTTTTGGACTTAATATGACGGTGTTGCCACGGGTTACTTTCCTCGTTTGCAATGGTAACAATGTCGTTTCCAGTAATCTCGCGCGCTTTGCAGCCAACGACGTCAAAGGCCGACAAGTCGCCACTGGAAAAGGAGCCAGTTGCCCGTGACAACAACACAGCAAAACCTGGTCACCAAACTTTCGTCGCGCTTTACTCAACTGATTATCCCAGGCAGCTTACACGCAGCTGTTACGTGAGTAAATACTTTATTTACATATCTATTCATAAAAATAGCTTTGAAATAAAACAATCCCAAGGCTCATAATATGAATTTTAATTTACATTTTACTGAAAGCACCAGGAAAAAAAAGATTATATTAACTTTGAATGAACTAATTACACGTAGATATCAGAGCACGAAAGGGTTTTGAGTAGCATAAGCAGACGAAACATATTTCTAAAATATTTAGCTTCATCGAAATTTTTTGTTTGTGTTATCAGGAACAAAGCTGTTAAAAAAAAGTCTATTAGAGAAGTATAAAATTCAATGCGTGACTGCCAAACTCTTTAGTTGGACAGAAACGGCAGATGTTGTGTCTGTTGTGTCCAAATGCATTTGAGCTGGGCAGTTCTTCTTTAGCAAGTGAATCAAATAGCCACATCAGAACTGGCCGATTGTCAGTTATTCTTGAAATAACGTCTAGTCTTTTAGAAGCTTCAAAATTTCATTTCGTTTCAGAATATCGATTCTGCCTTGAATATTTACAGAAGTTGGAATAGAAATCATTTGTACTTTTGAACGACTTTAAACTACAGAGAAATCACAACTTAAGAGTTGATTAAACTTAAGGCAAACTGTAGCGAACGGAGTTCAGACTCCAAAGCTTAAGAAAGGACTAACATCGAACGTCAAGGGAGTTCAGCGATTTTACAGTTTCAGCATTTTTCTGAGTGTTTTCCTGAACTCCCTTTTACGAACGGAGTAAATAATAGGATTGCAAACCGTGCTCAGAGAGTACAGCCAGTGGGTAGATAAGATCGCCTCTACAGCAACAGTGCCTCCTGCGGCACGATACATCGCCATGATCCACAATGGCAGGTAACAAAGAACGAATGCACTGATTATGATCACGACATCTCTAGCAGCCTTGCCTTCTATGAGCAACTTGGAGAGTCGCATTTGCGTTCTTCCTGGAGGTCTCCTCCGTTTGTGTGCATGACTTGCATTGAGCTGTAAAGTGGCAGCTGGAGCAAGGCTCTCGGCGATTTGATATTTAAGATTTTCTGAGAGGTTATTCTGAAATGTTCCATGAGAGCTGGAAGATATGAGGTGCTTCTCTTTGCCGGAATTCATCCGACATGTTCGTGCTTCAGTAAGGGCTTGTTCGTAGGCTGTGAGTGGAATGATTTTCAGTTTTCTTCCTGGATGTTGCTTCTGATCATTCACTCGAGATGAACTCTCTCCCTTGGTACCACTGGCATTTTCCAATTTATTATAATGGCTATTCTCTGCGGTGATATCGTCTGAAGATGGTTGCTTGATGGAGCCCTTTTGCCCCTTTGTTTCTTTCTGCCTTGGGGCCTCACAAACTCTCTTTGGTGAACCACTACCATCTTCAAGAGTTGCATGCCGTCTCTGATGATTGGCTTCCGTTAGATGGATCTGGCTATCCATTTTACCTTTCATCTCTTCTTGATCTTGTTCCACTTCTTGCGGTAGAGTGCATCGTTTTTCCAGGTGAACAAGAAACCTCTTCCCTTTGTAACCACGTTTTCCTTTATTATTGTTAATCTGGTTTGGGCCGTCCTCTCTTGTGTCGACAGGACGCACTGTTAGACATTTGGCTGCACGTACATTTCTTCTCTCACAAACGACCTCATTCTTATAACTTGCGTAGTCATCAGGTTCTGGCTGGTATGCAGGCTTTTCTTCACCTTCGTTTCTGTGGCTTGACAGCATGTTACGCACAATCACACTTAGCAACTGAGGAGACGTCGTCACCACTTTTTGCGATCCATTTTGATGTTTTTCTTGCCCATCGTGTTGCTTTGGATTCACGTGATCTCTGGAGCATTGCTGTTGGTTCCGAGAATCTTGCGTTTTTGAATTCGGCCCGTCGCTCTCGGGCTCGGAAACGCCTTTATTGATGATTTCAGCACTGCGTTGAAGCCGATGGACAACTTTGAGCACTTGGTAGTTTAGAATGAAGATCACTCCAATTGGCACAAGAAATGTGACGATTGACACCGGAATTGCTGTTTGGCCGTCCCACTTCTGCTCGCATGTGAAAATGTCCGGATTGTAGACGAAATCTCCCCATCCGAGGAATGGGGCGAGAGAGATAAGGACTGGTAAAATCCACAGCAGTATGACCACGATAGAGGCTCTCTTCTTTGTAATGCGGCTACTGTAGTTGAGCGGCCTTCTAACGATGGCGTCGTACCGCTCATACGACACAGCGCACAGATGGAAACAGGTACTGTGGTGAAGTACTCGGATGATGAAGGCAGCTCCATGGCACCAAGTGGTACCGAAGATCCATTTCTCGGCAGCGACGGCCATAGTGCGGCTGCCTGCTACCAGTGTTGCGACAATCCAATCCGAAAGCGCCAAACTGGCTAACAGAAAGTAGCGCATGTGTCGAAAGTCGCGATACAAAATAACCACGAGTAAAACGAGAAGATTTCCAACGAAGCCCAGTAATGTGCTGAGACCTAAGAGCACCGTAAACACTATCATCAGGCAAGGAACGACTAAACGTTACCCAAATATCGAGTGTTTACCACCAAACGACGACTGCTTTGTAGTTAATTGGGCTAAAAATTCATGTTTTGACATCGAAATGGAAATAAATACTGTGCGTCAAAGGAAGCTCGTTTCCTTGAAATTCACTGACCAGATGGGATGTGACGAAAGATGAACTAACACCCTTTTGATCCGTTATCAGCTCAAAAAGAAGTTTATTTGAATCAAAATTGTTCACTCATGGTTGGCAAATATATTTTGAAAGAGCTTCATCTGTTCACAATGCAGCAAGACCAAAACACGATTGAGTAGTTCAATACATGCACCGGATAATCGCTGGACGAATCTATAAAAGAATAGACTTTTTTTTCATTTCCACCTTTTATTCTTGCAGGCGTTTTTTCAAAGGTTTAATTAGACCTAAATTTGAATAAATCGGTGGAGGTTAGCTCTTCATGGTCTTTGAACCCTCGGAGCAAAGGTATTTGTGTTTTTTAAACCGAGTAAGTTACGTTTATGGAGTTAAAAAAGTACCTTGAAAAGTACCTTGATATTCCGCTCTCAGTATTCTTGTGAAAATTCTTACAACCGCGTCTTGAATTGAGCGTGCTGAAAAGACACAAAAAAACTATCATGTCGCTTTTAACCGGACATTATGGAGTCACTTCTGTTAATTTGAAGAGTTTTTTAATTTCTCTGTAGTGAATAGAGACTCCTAATTACGTTTTGCTTCTAACATTGTCGGCGTTAATAATCACGCGGTGAAAAGTGTTCAGTTGCAATTGTAGAGCAAAGTTTTGTCTTGCGACTTCAGCTACCTTAGAAAACTGTACTGGTGCAAACTCGTAAACTATCGAATCCAAACAAGAATTACCGATTTCCGCCTTTTTCTTTAAAAAAGGACTTGTGTGGACTACTCCGATGCCTTGCTTAGTATAAATAGATCGTTATATTTCTGAATAACAAACTACAAAATACGGATCACCTGCAAACTTGATTCATCAACACGTCTGAGCAATCAGCGCTTTTGAAACAAAGGGAACTGTATATTCACTTCTGTCACTCATGACGTTTAGGGGTGGCTAATGGTCCCTCCAAAACTCTTGCATGGTCTCGCAAAATTTTAGTCGAATTTCACGGGTCTCGCAGTCTCGTTTTTTTAGCGGTCTCGTGCGTCTCGCAGTCTCGATTTTTATACGAAGCTGTCTCGGAGTCTCGATTTTCCGCAAAGCTAAGGGTCTCGAAGTTCCGATTCGTTTATCTGTTTTTATAAAGGACGTCTTCTCGTCACTTGATATTGAATTTCAATGACGCAAAGTTAATCCTTACTTCTCCTAAATCGTCTGAATTCCACAAAAAGCTATAAAAGCTACTGCAACGTCCGTTTTGGCGCCAGAAAAATCGAATTTCTATTTCCAGCCATTTCGAAGAAGCTGGATAAAAGGCTGTACAAGCTCATTCTAGTTCTCAACTAAATCTGGGACTCGAATTTTAAGAGTCTGAACGTTTCGCGCTCGCATTCAAAACACTTTGATGTCTCGGTCTCGCAATCTAAAAAGTCAAAATATCTCTGGCTCGCAGAGAAAATGCTTGTCTCGCCGTCTCGCAGTCTCGCAGTTACCATTCGCCACCCGTCCGTTTGCTTCTTGTGCTGTGAAAAAGTGAATTACTTCCTAGTTTTTTGATGAATGTATCTGAATTTAAAAATTGTTAGAGTTAACAGAATCGACAGCAACACGATGTTCACCTTTTAGTTCCGTTGGCCGTAACGTCATTTCTAGTGAATGTGCGTGGGCAGCTTACATGCAGCTCAACATTCAAGGTTAAATGTGGCCCTCGCAAGCATCTGGTTGCTGCAACAGGAAAATGGGGTCTCGATTCCTGCAACGATCCCTTACACCTCCAAGGTGGCATTGACGACCATTTCATGTTGATAAAACTTGATCATGGCAGTCACATTGGTTCCTCTATGTAAACCTTTTTTTTTTTTTTTTACCAGAATTTCCAGCCTTGAGAAAAGCCTTAATAGCGAATATCTTCTGAAATCTTCGGAAATTTCGTTGAGCCAAACAATTATTCTTTGCCTTTGTTTGAAATTATGGTTCGTTTCTTTGCCATCTGCTTTTTTCAGGGAACGAGGGCGTCGGTGGAGTTTTCATGTCTTTAGAACAAAACCGTGTTTGGGTTACGTCCTACAACTTGTTTGCTTCTCACTGAATAACAGTGGTATCTATTTTTGAGCAGCTCGTTCAGTAAAAGAACTCTTAAATGGAGATGCGTTAACCTTTGGGGGTAATCTGCAATCGCCCGTCTGAAAGAAATAAAAACAAAAAAAAAAAAATAGCTGCCAAAATTTGCGCGAAAATAACCCGACCTTTACCGCCAAAGTTACTGCGCCTGGCGGTCTGGAAAACCGCTGACTAGCACAAGAAGTGATCGCTTTGTAAGTTGCGACAACATTGTTATTTAGTGTTAGTATCACCCAACTAGTGGACTAATGTAAATCCTGCATTTTAATTGGCTACGCTACTAGAGGACTATTAGTAAATAGTCCTCGAGTAGCGAAATTGGCGCAATCGAGCGTGACGCTTTCTTTCGTGTTATTCCCAAATAAATATTTCTTCAACTTGCATTTGCTAACTTTATTATTGCTTTTTCTGTCCGACTGGTTGAGTGATACTAAAACAATTAGACCCTTCGCCCTCAAGGGCCACGGGTCTAATTGTTAATTAGACCTATTTGCTTTATTAACTCCGTAACATTTCGATAATCAGCTCGGAATAAAAAGAATCCCATCCGAAAATGTCAGACACAAAAATTCTTCCGAAAATAACTCCTTACTTAGTTTCAGTTGTTGAAGAATAACATTTCTTTAGATGTGGCAATGCGGAGGCAGCGTGGCCGAGTGGTCAGGGCGCCGGACTTGAAATCCGGAGGTCATTTAATACAGTATTTTAGAGACTTTTGATTGTAGATGCGATGATTGCCGAACTTGTTGCCGACTCTGTTGCGTTCGCGGCCGTCACAAGAGAAATATCCATGATAAGAAAATTTCTGACACACTTTTGTTCTTCGATGCTTGAGGAATGTTCTGGCCAAATTTCATGGACATCTGCGAAACCTACATACCCTGTTAATTCATTTAAAGAGATGGTATTCTCGCGAAAAACTATTGCGGGTTATCGCCGTTTGAAGAGTTGTAAACATGTCACGCCTTTAGTCGGATGCATGTCAACAGAATATACCGCCAGCCGATGAAATCATGGCACCCCTATAAAGTTCACAGCGAGCGAGATGATTTTCGCGGGAATTCCAAGGCAATAATAGTGTAACAGTCACGTTGTCCTTGTTGAACTTCAGCGTGCGTTTATAAAGCAGTCTTCGCCGCTCATGAGTAATGGGGAAAACCAAGAGAAATAAGCGGGGTAAAAGTACGGGTACGAGTATCCACGATTCCTTGCCGCTGTCGGTCAAAGTTTTCTTCCTGCCTTCAAGAAATTCCGCTCTTGTCTTCTTCTTTAGGTCCTGGCTTCGATTTTTTCCCTGTCCAAGACCTTTCCCTTCCTTTTTTAGCACGTTTCATGACCTCAATAAGGAGTGATAGGTAGCATGGAAGAGCGAATTAATTCGAGAACACAACTGCGAAATTGTGCATTGGTGCGTCTTTTGCGTCAGCCATTACTACAATTTGATTAAGAAGTAGTATTGAAAAGTGTACATTATCAAACCTCACAATGTTTTTTTTCTCTTTTTTTGTATTTTTGTATAGGAAGAGTTCAAGCTTCACTTTAGGAATATTTCTCGTATCATGGACTGTGTTGGCTGTGACAAGTGTCGATTGTGGGGCAAGGTTCAGGTAGGCTCTCTTCTCTCAGTTACTTTCCTATTACAGCGTCAAATACTTGAATTTTCCACTCCCCGTGGAGCATAGGTTTATGCCTATGGAAGCCTACCACCATCAGGTTCTGTTTTGTGCTAACCCCCCCCCCCCCCCCCATCAACCACTTTACTCTCATTCAGTCCCTTCTCGGCCCTTCCAGCCGCGGTAAGACTCGGGGTAATGAGGGGGGCGGGGAATGGGGGGTGATTGTATCAATTTTGCATCGGGTATCTGGTAGTTCGTGGGTTCCATTCCCGGGGAAGTCAGATGTTTTCTTGATTCCACGCTCGTGACAACTGAATTGACGTCTCTCTCATTTGTCTTTATTTCTTGTTCTTTTAAACAGGTTCAGGGCCTTGGTACCGCCTTAAAAATTCTATTCTCAGGTCACGAACTGGACGACGGCAAATTCAACAAAAGCAGTCAGTTTCACCTGAAAAGAACAGAAATCGTTAGTCTGTTCAACGCCTTTGGAAGGTAACTGAAAACTATTTGTTAATTTACTTGAATTTTATTTATTTAAATCGTACCTCTTTTGAACTCGCTCTCATTTATTCATTCCTTGATAATGGCAAGGAACATTATATCGTTAGCTTTTACTTGCAGGTGAATTTTATTTATAATTTTATTTTTCAGGTTGTCCAGTAGTATAAATTATCTACAGACGTTCAAATCAATGAAGCACGGGTAAGAGTTTCCATGGCATTTTTTCATTTCGTATTTCGCATTTGTCAGTGCACATATGTCATTTTCTATTTCATGTTTCACATTTTCACATCTCTCATTTCACATTATTTATTTTACATATCGTATCTTACGTTTCCCGAGTTACTTCGCAATTTTGTGTTACTGTTGCTTTTTTTTTTAATTTTTAGAAACCGTAAGAGTGTATATAATGGTTCCATTTCGCTGGCAAAAAGTAGAACACGAAATTGCACTTTGTAAAGAAATATAGCGCGGCGCTCCACGAAAGCGGACGACCGAGAGGACATTGCAGAGTTATTTTCCAGCTTATTTCCTGATATAGACATGTTATCAGTTATTTCATCACTCAATTTTCTTTCCATTTTCTTTGCAGGCACAGATAACAGCGAGTTCACGGTGGCCTGGTACCATCGAATGATTTCGGCGCAGTTTCCTCTTAGAAAGAAAGAAACCACCAAAAGAGAAACCTGGATAAAGCAAAAAACATTTTTTGATGCAATTTATGTTGACTGCACGGAAGTTCGATTGTAAAGTTGGTTGCATTTGTGACCATTACTATGACAGCGTATAGTCTTAGTCAAGAAGCCTTGAAGTCTAAGATTTTGCCAAAATTTAAATTATTACACAAATTAAGCGATTTCTAATAATGCCTGTGAAAATTGAATTTTTAAAAGTAATATAACGGAAGTTAATCGCCAGGCAGTTGATTTTATAGTAAAAGATAAAAAGGCAAACTGTAAGTGCTGTTTGTTAAGCCAGTTATCTTTGATAATAATAATCACCCTTTTGTGGACTTTTGTGCGATGAACGTTTTTGGATTTGTAGTACTAAGTTATTAGTATTTCAGTGTTGTAAATAGTCTCAGTAACGACTTGGAAGATAATTTCTGAGGGAAAACTAAAACCACGTACAGTAATTTGCGCTGAGTAGTAATAATAGTATTTTTGTGACATCAGGTGTTGAATAAAGAAACCACATCACTTGCAATAACAGTCCTTCATTGACTCTCGTAAGACCCAAAACAAAGGATTCGTAGGTAGCCAAACGCAGCAAACAATGTCAGCCCCCGCCCGCCCGCCCAAGTGGCCAAACGCGGCAAACAATGTCACCCCCACCCCCCTCCCACCACCCAATCTCGTTCCCAGGGCTTTTCCCTCAGCAATCTCTAAGTAAAAGTCCTGGGAACGAGGTTGCACCACCACCAAACAAATAATATTAGATTTGATAATGAGTTAATTGTGTCAGAAATGCAAAAAAAAATTGGGGGTCTTCGTTTCAGAGATAAAAGTCTACAGGGGTTTATGGTTAAAAATACCGAAGGTGAGTCGACGGTGGCAAACTATCTTAGTCACATTTTGTAGAAATGGGTCTGTAACGTAAATAATTCCAAACGTTGCCAACGTTTTCACAAAACTTAACCCTTCAAGAAGCATTTGAAACCACCGCGCAGATGAACAAAGAGCTTAAAATAACGAATTCGATGGTGCATTTTGCAAAAAATTCAAACTTCTAAGCGATAGATTTTCTTCATTTTTTCGCTAAACGTAGAAAATCGGTAGAGAAAATGATCCATCACAAAAAAAATAGGGGCCACCGAACGTTCAAGATCGCTAAATCCAGGCAAAGCCACAGCAATGGCCCTCCGTCCCTATCATTGTTCATTTTATTACTTAGCGCGCGCATCGATGCATGACGTGGGCGTGTGAATTTACTCGCGCAGTACGGATGCGCAGAAACAATTAGCGCGAACGCCCTTACAGTGATGAGCCCAACGCGTCTTAGAGAGTCCTTTCCCAATATAAGCCCGACCGTTTTTTGAACTGCACAAGTCCTTCTGAAAACACGTGCCGTTTTCTCAGCGTAAGCGTGAACACGCAGTTGCAAAGCGAGCCATTGTTGTCTTTTTCTTTTTTGTTCTTCCTATTTATTTTTTCTTGATATTTTTTTGTTTGGTTTTCCTCTTATGTCAAGGATTAATATATATTTTTATATGACAAATCTACTGCCATGATGTCTTTAATTACTCTGAAAAACTGCACACCACGCAAAAACTTGCTTAGTAGCAGTTTTCACTAACTTGTCTGCTAAGGTTAGAGTTTTATTTGTTACCATACCAAAATATGGCTTGGAAATTTCTGTACATTGTGCGGCTTCTTTTTCTTTTACCCTCTGGTGTCTGTTGCTCTCAGATGGACACCAGAGGGTACAAGAAGAGACCGTCCAAAATCCACCTGGAGAAGAACTGCAGAAGCAGAACTTAAGGCTCTAAATCTTACCTGGGGGCAAGCTTCACGGCTTGCAAAGGACCGACAGGAATGGAGGCGACTTGTTGATGCCCTATGCGCCACTGGGCGTTTAAAGGACTGATGGTGCATAGTTTGAGCCGCTTTAAAAACACTTTATAAATCACCTTTGAGTCGTTGCAGGTGTTTTGGTCCTAAAAAGACTACAAGAAAAGATATTGTACCAAACAAACTTTCGTGACCGTCCAATTAAGGCAAACAATGACGTAAGAGGCAAGCATGTGACGTAAAATCCGTAAACGTGCTCAATTTTTTAATAACAGTGTCCGGATTAAATAATGTTTTTCAAAGATGATGTGATCGGGCTTTACCAAAGTTGTGGAAATCCTGCCGTTGTTTTTTCATTTATTGTACAGTTTTGTTTATCAAAAATTGGCCTTTTGGCTTGTTTTACCAAGCGAAACGAGAATAGCTGCTGCGGTGATAACGATGGGATATTTCCTGTTTTGACAGTTGCTAAGGAATCGATAGCTTATATTAACCGCGGTCACGCAATTGAACCATTGTTTGCAAATTCTTTTCGCCAATTTTGTTATTACAAGTGACAATATTAAGATTCCGTATGGGGTTACCCAGCGAAAAGCAATCTTCTCGAAAGTCGGTTCTGCAAGTTTTCGTCGGTGGAACCAGTTTATAAAAGGAATGTACTTGTGAGAAGGTGAGGACACTTCTGTCGTGAAATAATAACTGTCACAATATGCGTATTTTGAGGAATTAATATTTTACTGATTCTTGCGTGTAATTATCATCACTTCCCGTCTCTCTGTCGCTCGGAAGATGCTGACTGTTTAGCGCTGAGAAGCACTTTTACTCGCGTTTTGTGAATTAAATATAATTATTTCAACTTTCCTGCAGTGAAAATCGGGTAAAACAGGTCTACAACAGCCATGAAAAGGGGACAGGTCAGCCCAATGCACCCCAGCGTCGAGGAGCCGTCCAAAGCGGTGAAGTACATCATTTTCTTCATCAACGTACTGTTCTGGTTCCTGAGCGTTCTTATCCTTGGTGTTGGAATTTTTGTGATGGTGGAAAAACGCGAAGTCTACAGCAAACTGACAGATCTGTATTACGATCCAGCAGTCATCTTTGTGGTGCTCGGCGGCCTAATGTTTATTATAACTTTTACCGGCTGTATCGGCGCTCTGCGGGAAAATACCTGCCTGTTAGCGTTTTACGCAGGGACTATAACCGTACTGCTTATCTTGGAAATCGTCTGCGGAATTGTTGGCTTCGTTAACAGCGACAAACTGGAGGAAAAAGTCGACGAGAAGCTTCGGAACGCCATCGTGTTTTACCGAGATCCGACGAAGCCCGATCTTCACTTCCTAATCGACTCGGCGCAAGCCGAGCTGGGTTGCTGTGGCTCCCGAGCTCACACCGATTGGGAGGCGAATCTCTACTTCAACTGCTCGGCTCTCCAGTCAGTGTCAGCTTGCGGTGTTCCCTTCTCTTGTTGCAAGACGGAAGATCTCCGCGCGAACAGACAGTGTGGATTTGGAGTGGACAAATTGAGCCCGATCGCCCTCCAGGAGCGGATCAATGTCGAGGGTTGCCTTACCGTCTCAGTACAGTTTCTTAAAGACAACTTAGCCCTGATCGGTGGCCTGTCATTTGGTGTGCTTGTTCTGCAGATATTAACCGTGTGCCTTGCTTCCATGTTCAGAAGACAGATCCTTGACCTGAAAGCATCATATGAGGGCTTTGAATAGCTAGTTGATGAAAAAAACTCGGTTTGTCATTGTGCAGAAAAACAATTCTAGTCAGGTCGCGAGAGACAAATGGTGTGAACTCTTATATATTTTATAATTATTATTATTATTATTATTATTATTATTATTATTCTTATTATTATTATTATTTTAGTACGAGTTAAACAGAATTATGATAAGAAAATTGAAATTTTCTATGTTTTATTTATTTTATTTTATCGTCAATCCTCACCAATGTAAGGAATCCGTTTTAAGGGCAAGAAAATGTCTTCCATATTTACGCCGTTCACTCCAATATTTTCAAGAACAAGGTACTTGAGGACAATTTATAGAAATAAACTTATGATTCAGCTTTATAAGTAGCTTGTTATTCTTATCAGGTTCCTAACCTTGACCATAATTCCCGTGAAGTTTTGCAAGGTAATCTATTTAAAACCTTTAAGGCAGAAACCAGCAAGAGTTGGCACCGATATCTGTCTTTTCTCAAGTGCTAATGCTAATTAAAATTTTATTTTGTAAAGGACCTTGCAATAAAAGGAGTTTTGCTGAATTTTATTTCATTCACGCCAATACACGTGGTGTGATCTTGTATGAAACGCGTTTCGCAACACATAAATCGTGTAACTGCGTAAACTCTTTTTTTTTTAATAAGAATATCGTTTTTCCGGCTAAGGCTGAATATTCTTATTTTTCTGCAGAATTTAGGTCGAAAATATTCTTGTGAATATTCTTAGATTATAATGTATGACATTTCTGTTTTCGAATGCATCTGGTGTTTGGATGGTCTTAAAGTAATTTTGGAGCCAGCCTGCAAGCATTAAAGCCTGGTATCATGCACACAACTTCTTTCGGAAATGTTATTAGCATTGAACATACGGCTAGTGCTGTTTTTGTTGCTTTTTGGCTTGCTTTGCCGCTTAGAGAAAGGACGAATTTTATACGATTTAGTGAAAAACATAATTGTGCTGCATTTACAAATTTTCAACACAAAATTTTTTTTTTTTCACAATCTCGGGTTTATTCTTAAAATATTCTTAAAATTTCGCGAATTTCAGCCTAGATATTCCTATTAAAAAGAAAGAGTGCATTTGGCCAACTTGGCTTCGAGATCCAGCGTCACTGTAGCTTGTGAACAGTATGCCTCTACAAGACGTCCAGTCAGTTGGGGGATGTGAGAAAAACGGGAAGAAAAATTAAAGCATTAGCGAGGAGTACGGAGTGTAAAAGCGGTCCTCCAACCACGCCCCTCTCCTTTGTTCGCTCACCGTTTTTCAGGCACTTTTTTTTTCCGCGCCGCGTAAAAAAGACGCCTGATGGCAGGTTAGCGATTCGGGTCATACACCTTGTGTATAAAGAACCAAAGAGCCAGTCATGACCCATCTTACCGCTCTAACTTGGACCGATCGTACATGCAAAGAGAGTTAAAGTCGAAAAACAAAACCACAAAAACAAACTAAACAAGAAATTGGTTTCTCTTTAATGTACCTGTACCACTCGCTCAGACCGGTAGTAAATGCACAAGGTATTGGCTTAATTTACATGAATCCAATGTGTAGCAGATCTTGTACAAATCTCACACTAACAATTCATGATTTCATTACAAGCCGGTTTGCATAGAGATCACAGTGCCTCGAAATCGCGCTGTATTGACACTAGGAACAGTCACTGAGCAGTCTTGTAGACCGACATATCAGTAAATAAGACCCATGTAGTGCCGGTGGAAGCCATATCGGCCCTTTTAACATCAGTATAATTCCTGATAATGCGGTCGTTTATTACACGCCAACTCGTCCTAGTGACTGATCTGTCTTTGGATTGGCTGTAATGGCCTGCACGGCGACTATGGCTTCGTTGATCCTGGTCTGAAGCGCTCTTAATTCTGTTACGTGCAATAAACGGATAATCTTGGCCGCTTCATTCACTGCTGAGTCTGCAATGAAAAAAAAAAAGGAAAAAGGAAAAAACGACACAAATTGATGGCTGAAGAAAGCTTCGTATGTGAAGTTTATACGAAATAATTCATATATGAACTGCGGTTGTAGATGAAAGTGAAGAATGATCATCGCAGTAAATTTTCCAATTTAAGCAACTGGAAAGAAGAAGCCTGAAAAACTCAGGGCTTCAACGGGATTTCATCGGGATTTTCATCTACAACCGCAGTTCATATATGAATTATTTCGTATAAACTTCACATCATTTCACTCCTCACGGGAAGATATGAACTCAATAAATTGACCTCGCTCCCAATGTGTGACTTCATAGCTCAGTTGGCAGAGCATCGCACCAGTATCGCGGAGGTCACGGGTTCGAATCCCGTTGAAGCCCTGATTATTTCAGGCTTCTTCTTTCCAATTGCTTAAATTGGAAAATTTACTGCGATGATCATTCTTCACTTTCGAAAGCTTCGTATGTTAGTAATACATGTAGATGTCCCACAAACTGTCGTTCAGAAACTTTGTGGTCATATTACAGTTTTCACATACAAACGCTACTGTTCAATTTGCGAAAAAAAAAAAGACTTGCTTGATGGCCTTAGATTTCAGTTGGAATAGTTGCTTGTTGCACTGTAAGTCCGTCATCCATCCATCTCAAACACGAATTCTGAACAGGTGTGGAGAAAAGTTATTTGCTACCTGACTTATGAGTTGAACGAAGTCCTTATCTTGCTGAAGCACAAACTAACCCTACCCCATCCTTTACCCTACTCTTGACAACACCCTGACACCCTCCACCAGGGGGCTTTTAAAGCTCTTCCAATAAAGGCTAACTAAATGTACAAAAACTGTTGTTGAGATTCACACACCTCCTGTGTCAAATCCTAAGTTAACTTTCTGAAGTGGAATAACATCAGTTTTCTTTTCCTACAAAAGAATGAGGTCAAAATAGTATTAACTATTTTTTATCCATCTTCTAGGAAAAAGAATTACTTCCATTTTCAAAATAATCCTTGTCCACAAGAGAAAACAACCATTAACAGTTCCTAGTACTTACAGATTTTCTATCTGCTTTGGTAGCTACTGATGATAACTTCCCTTCAATTAGAGAACGAATCGCCTGCGATGTTGAAAATACAGACAGACAAAATGAAAGTTATTGGCAGTTTTGAACTCTTCTATCCACACTGCAAGTACTGAGCTATTAGTCAATCAACACATTCAATTTCGAAAATTTCCTGGATTCCTTTGATTAACAATACTTGTGTTCATACCTGGAGTCTTCACACTTTGTGCATGATGGGCAAAAGCATGAATAAAGATGTTCATAAGATACTGTCTAAGCCAACATTTGACAGAGTACCCAAGCCCAACATGCAAATTAGATTTCGGAAGAAGACACACTCAAGCAATGCCAAGGTAGACCATGCGGCATGAAGAGGTCTACGTTAACACATGTTTGCAAACATCCAATCAAGAAATTTTTGACAAAATTAAATAATTAAATTACTTCTAAATTAAATTATAAAATATGGTTTTGATGAACCACATGATGTTTCTAAAGTTCATAATTTAATGAATGCATGTTTTGCATGAGACATCATCCATCGTCAGTTGTACAGTGAAAAAATATAAAAAGAATATGCAATAAATAGTGTAACAAAGTGAGATATTAACAACAATAATTAAGTATGAAGGCGCGAACCCCCCCCCCCCCCAAAAAAAGGTAAAACTATTTGAGCTAAGAAAGGGGACTAATTAGTATGAAAGAGAGAAATTTTAAATTATAAAATGTTTTAAAAGGAAACCTAATAGTCTGAGTGTGGCAGGGTAGCAAAATGGGGTGGAAATACAAAACCAAAGATCATCAGACAAGGGTTAATAATGTTTTTGTGAAGTATGGATTTGAGCCTACTGGCCCATCGGGCCAGGGCCTATCTCCAGTTTCCTCAATGGATGAGATACTGATCATCTATCACTCATACTAGAGAATAAAACTGGAAAAACTTAATGTACAGTGTACTAGTCTGAAACCTACCTGTAATAGAACAAAGTGATCAGGATGTTCTGGTAAAGTAAGCAGTCTTGATAGGGATGCCACACCAGCCTTTAGGTCAGGATTGTCAACTGCAGTAATAATCATCACTAAACTTGATCACTGATCGATGATGGTGTGATCAAGTTTCAAAGAGCAGTGCTCAACAAATTACAGAAACATTAAAAGCATAACTAGCTTAATTCACAAAATAACAAGAACAGTACCTGTAAGATTAATTAGACTATCATCAAGTGAGCTCTCCCTCAGTCCTTCAGCCTTCTCACTTTGTGGCATGTTGTTGTACTTTTCAGCTATACATGTATATACAAAATAATACAATACCTCAAATAAACAGCCTAATACAAGCACTGTGTTTTCATTTTGGAACAAAAATTAGCACATAACTTAGATCGTTTCAAATGTTGACAAATCTGACTTAGCTATCATCATCATCATCATCTTTTTGTAAAAGAGTCCCAGGTACACATTCACTTCATTTGGTGTTAAATTACAGTTGAACTCTTATTAAGCGGTTACCTATTAAATGGCCACCCCTTATTAAGCAGTCAGTTATCAAGGTCCTGAAATCAATGTCAGTAAAATACTGCAAATAAAACCCCTATAAACCGCCCACCTATATTAAGTGGCCGTGGCCACCATTTGGTTGTCCTGATGAGAGTTTTTTTAATTGTCTTTAACCCTATTAAATGGCCACCCTAAATTCAATACTCACAGTTTAGCTTTGTTTTGGAAAAGGTGATGACAGATAGAAGTCCGAAAGAGAAAGTGATGACTGATAAAAACATTCTTGGAAACAGATCTTTATCATGATTGTCTTGACGTGATTCATGTTCACTAAGAAATTAACCAGGTGGTAAAAAATATTCAAAGTGCACCGACCCCTATTAAAGCAGCCACCTCCAGTTTCCCGAGGGTGGCCGCTTAATAAATTGCACATTTTGCCACAAACTAAAATGAGAGAGCAAGAAATATTAAGGAGAAAGAAATTCAGAAACATTCTAGGAGAAAAGATTAAACCAACCATTTTCTGCATATTCAACTCTCACAGCATGAGCTAGTAACCAGTCTACCACACTGAGTTTCTGTGATAAATCCACAGGACATTTCAGGTCATCCAAATACTGGAACACAAATACATCAAGGAGGGATTAGACGCATTACCTTTTCAGTGCCAAGAGCAAAGAATATGGTGATATACAGGGGGAGTAGAAATACTGTATAATTCTGAAAGTAACCTCCCCCTCCTCCACCACCCACCCACCCCCCCCCCCCCCCATCCTCCTGAAAATAACTTCTCCTTGAAAGTAACATTAAATTTTTACCTTCCCATTGAACCCCAAAAGTAACGGTCCAACCCCGCTCCAAGAAAGTGATGGCCAACCTGAAAGTAGCGGCCCTTCAGTTGAAGAAGTCACTAAAAGAGAAACTCTGATTTCAAGCACAATGCAGATGGAATAGCCTGACTGCCGGGCAGAACGTTGTTAAAAATTACTTGTGATTTTAACTGAGTTTTTCTTGAAACTATGCTTGTCTGGCAGCAGTGTCAAATGATATAGTGTAATCAGTTATATTGCAATGTAACGCAACCATTATACTTTCGCCCTACAGTACCACCATTTTAGGCCTTTTCTTAAATTTTTAAAACTTAAGCTGGTTCTGAACCCCATGCCAGTGGAGAATTATTTTAAACTTTGCCAAAGTTGCATCTTATCCTCTTTATCAAAATTCAATAATAAAAAAGAGTTTCATTCAATAATAAAAAGGAGTTTCATTTTTGAAATATCGGTACTTCAAGCTAAAATTAAGGGTGTTTTTAGCAGGCCATACTATTGCTATGGTAATCTATTGCATCATGAAAATGATACCGTGTTCACCAATAATTGGGCAGTTTTTTGATACCTAGCTGACTTTAGCATCAACTGATAAAGAGTGGTTGTAATGACTCATCAAAATGTACGTCTTGGAAAGAGCTGGAAAATGTTTTGAGCCACCTGAAGCTTATCTTTATCGATGGCACTGAGAAAGCGGCCCATAATATTGCTGAAAGTATCATTTTTAAGGTAATAACAAACTACCTTTGCGAATGCTTTGAGCCATTCGCTACTTTTTATGTCTCTTAGCTCTCCTCGGTCCTCTATTTTATACCATCGTATCTTTTGATCTTCAAGCCATGCAACAAGGTTTCTAAATTCGTCTTCATCTGTAATCGAGAGCAAGAGGGCCTTGTGCTGTAACTACACTTCTTAAAGCCACGTGTACATAAAAGAAAAAAAAATAGCGTACTTTAAATACTTACTGTGCACATCAAAACTTTCAGGATGATGATGTCCTAAAGCCTTAAGTTTTCGTCGATACATTATTACATAAATATAGCTTCAAATTTTCTTAAATTTCGTAGAAGTTGCGACACTCTGCGACACGACTTGTGCCAGGAGCTGAATGAGCCTTGGAGAGGGACTTGGACGAGAAATGAAATCGCGGGCTCACTATAGAAGAACATGGCGGACGGTCGAGGAGAAACTGTCCACGTAAAGATAATTGCTAATTTACCACTGTTCTGAGGTTTTTTACGAGAGTCTGTCAATTATAAGGTCCAGCTAGAGAAGAAATTTGAGTCCTCATTTAAAAGAATGGTGTATTTGTGGAGATATTTACTTCGTCGAAGCGTCAATGACTGTCGGGACAGAAAGAGCGGGATAAATATCACAGATCGTCTGTTGAGGCATAAAATTGGTTGTGATCGGTTCTGTAGAGGCGTTCACACGGACACAAGGACTTCGTCGGAACTTTGGTTCGACCTTGCTAAACTGGAAACAATGAATCGTCGAGAACTGCAGCAGTTGTGCAAGAAATGTGGCGTAAGAGCAAACAGCAAGTCTACGACGCTTCTAAATAACTTAAGACAATTCCACAATCACCATCTTACGAATTCATCGTCAATTCTTCACCACCCTTTCATAGTTCAAGCTAATTCTTCATCACTTATCCCAAATAAAGATAACAAAAAGCCGTTTCTTCCAAATGGACTGAAGCTCGATAAAACTCTTAGCCTGTTCAGTTCTGTTGAGTCGCCCGGTAAGTGGATAAGTGGCGAGGTGGACAAGCTAAACAAGGCGGTTAAATCAAAGGGAATTATCAGCAAAACTGTAGGAGAGTACAAAGGTATTCAAGATGAAGCCCAACAAGGTGACTTGCTACTTAGTAAAGAAATGTATTTAGCAAAAAAGGCTAGTGTTTCTGCAATCTTGAATAGCACCTCAAACAGGCTTTTCATGATCAGCCATTGGCAGAAGAAACAGATAGAACAGATGGGAAAAGAGAAATTTACTGAGTACAAAACAATGTTAGCAACAAGTGGCCGCAAATTTCACTCATGTGTGACTGACATTCTGCAAGGTGATGCAGATGAAAGCGGACATTTTCCAGACTTAGTTGCAGGCTTTATCAAAAGTGTCTCCAAAACAGGAATTTTAAAACTTCTCACCAAAGACAAAGTATTAGCCACTGAGGAGCATGTAACACACTCTTCTATTGGCTACTCTGGCACATTTGATGGGCTAGCAATTTACAATGGAGTGCCATGTGTAATTGAGTGGAAAACATCACAAAACTCAAGGCCAACACTAGAGAGCTGTTACAATGCCCCACTGCAGGTTGTAGCTTATGCCGGGGCTATCAATTCTTACCCTGTAATGAGGATTCCAGTAACAAATTGTATGATTGTTGTCGCACATCATGACGGCTCAGCGGCAGATGTTCATTGGATGGACTTGGATACTTGTGAGAAATTCTGGAAAAGCTGGTTAATCAAGCTTTTAAACTACAAGGAGAAAACCGAAGGTGGTTCAAATTAATAAAATGGAAATAACAAAAATGTGACTTTTTCATCTAGTGTTGTAAAATGGGTGGACACCTACATGATTGTTATTTGTTTTTCACCGAAGAAAATAAATTTTATTATTTTTTGGTACATGACTGGTACACATCACTCAATGTCAAAAGTTTAAGCTTAGCCACTATCATTGAGCTTGCCAGGCTCTTCTAAGGGGAGATGTAACCCTTCCTTTGGGAAGGTTTCCACGAAATTAGAAATTATACTATATTTAGGGGATTTTAAAAAAAATTATAAGCTTTATGGCTGAACCCTGTGTTTTCCTTGTTGTTTTCTTCAGACAATACTCGGTTCTATGCCAGAAACAATCCAGTTCAGTGATTTCCCCCCTGAAAAAGGTGGTCCAATAATTTCATATCACCAAGAGCATTAAAGCCACAATTTTCCAAAATAGCAGATGCTGGTAACATCGAGGCACCTGAATTTTCGTCCTTTACTCCTTTTACTCCTGCAAAAATTACTTTTGCCAAAGTGATTCAAAATCAGTTCATTTTTGAACTGAGATGTTTAGAAACTTTTTGGTGATATTTAGATCTTTTTTTTTGAGAATATCTGGAAAGATATTAAGGCTATTTTACTTGATATTTAAGTGGAAAGGCCCAGGGAGGTGGGGGGGGGGGGGGGGAAGGAAAAAGAAACAGGAATGTTAGCTCCTCACCCCTGCCTTTTCTGTCCACTCCCCCTCAGGAAGGCCGATGCTTAGCTTACATGGTGTTGCGCTCTTGGGGTAGTTGTGTTAGTTACACCCATTCTCCCAACCCATTTGTGTTTTTATCCCTTTAAAGTAAAAATATGTTTTCTCCTTGTTTGATGGCAGGTGTTCTGACATACCTCATTGAAGGTCAATGTGAAGAGGACCAGATCAACATTCAATACATATTTTTACCTTCTCTTTTGACAACACATAACAATGAGTGATCAATGGGATTTACACCTGACTTAAAGGAATTTTGATACAAGTGATAAACTCCCTAGGGCCTAAAATCCTCACTGCACATGCCAAACTTACAATATGTTGCAATAACGCACCACGTCATGTATCAGGCGTATGAAGTGCAAAGTTGCTACGTTGGAACTAGTCCATCCATACTAGATGTTTATTTATTTTATTATTTATTTATTTATTTATTTATTTATTTAACTTTTACGACGAGTTACTTTTCTTCGAACACGCAAGATTGAGGAGGGAGCGTGAGAGTGGCTTTGTCTTTCTCCAGGGCCACCCAGTTACGTTGGGGCTTTTTCAAATCCCCAGCGGTCAGTTCTTTCACTAGTGATCTCGACGAACTCAAGACAAAATAGAGGATCTATGGACAGACTAGGTTGGAAGCGTTACTGGGACTTCGCCTGCAGTTTTCTTCTTTTTTTTTTTATGAGGCAGGGGACCCCATTTTTCTGTTTTCATAGGTCACTTCTTGAATTGTTCCTCTCTAAAACCCGAAGATCTGAAGTCATCAGGTCTTCGAAACGTCCTTTCTTGTCGTTGTCGTCCTTTCTTGATTGCTTGTTTTTTTTATGTAGCAGGTGACCCCTTTTTTCTGTTTTCGTAGATCACGTCTTGAATTGCTCCTCTCCAAAACCCGAAGATCTGGCGTCATCAGGCCACCGAAACATCCTTTCTTGTTGTTGATTTTTGCTCTCGTATGTACTTCTAAATCACTTTTAATTAACTGGAAAAGATTCTGAATGTGAAAACTTGTAATTATTTAGCTTTCTCTTGTGACATGCATTTAAGTTTTCTACTAATGTTAGCGTGCGCAACTTACAAATATCCTCCTGTTGGACCAAATCAACGCGATAGAATAATTTCAGTTGTAAAATGATGCTCTGTAGGCCTATTGGTGATTAAATCGATGCACCTATTTTAGCTAGAGATTTCCAAACATTTTTTTTGAAAAAGCAATGAAGCGGATCTGACGTTACATGAAAAAAAGCTTTTGAAACAGAACGCTCTTCTCCTCCCCCGTCCCTCTTCGACCACCAAATAGGAATTTCTGAAATGAGATAGTCGTTCTCAACAAATGCTGAACGTAAATCCAAATAAAGCTGCTTTTTCTTCAAGTACATTGGTTGGTTTTTTCTGTTTTTTTTTCTTTTTCATAATTAAAGCAACGTCTCCTAATGAAAGTTAACGCAGCCAAACTTTGCTTCAGCTGTTGGTCACTGAAGCGTGCGTTTTCACACGTCTTTCCTTTTTGTTTTTTTGCTTTTTACAGCTTTTAGGAACACACGTACGTATACCCAAGCTATAATTAATATAATCGACGCATCAGAATTAAATTTTGTCTATCCCCTTAATAAAGCTATCCTGCAGCTTAAAATAGAACCACACCACAGTTGAGATTGACGCCGGACATTGCACGTGCCCACCTTCCTCGCAGCAGCAATAAACAGTGAAGCTACTGTACTAAAAACCGGAGGCCAGTTTTTAACTGTCGCAAGTTTTGACAACATCGCGGCGTCTTTCTCAAGGGCAAGTGGTAATCCAAAAAAGAAAATTATTCGTGAATTTTGAGAAGCTACGGGTTCAAAAGACCTCTTAAAACAGTGTAGTCGAATAGCGCCACCTTATACAACGCAAATTATTGTTCGAGTCCTTTTAGCCGCCTGCCAAGATCTCTCAACCTTATTGTTTGAAAGAGAAGAGCAGATAACTGGAGCTTACAAGTGTGCTGAAATATGAAGATCATCGCAGTTATTTACACAGCTTGAAGGACCATTGTCACGATAAAGCGCATGTGTGGGCTTGATTGACACCAATTTTTATTTTTTTTATCCAATAGAAATCGTAATACTATCAAGCGCGCCACAAATTCACCGCGGGTCAGTTTGGAGTTTCATGAGCTTTTCGAAAATCTCTTTATCCGCCGGCTTTTGACCGTTTGTTTGTAAAGAATATTTATCATGTTTACGTTGTGTGAAGGCCGTGTCTGTTGAAAGGAAGCACATGCACTTTATTATTTTCCAACTTGCATGCACCTCTGCAGCTATATAAATTCCCGACCAAACGATCGCAACATTTCAACGCAACATATCGCAACATTGTTGGGACCAACTTACTACATTTTGCGCGCATTTAGCCACCCTGTTGCGATTTGTTTTTACAACTGGGTGTTGTTGGCTCAAATTTGACCATTTTGGTCAAACTTGACCCAACAACACACAGCATGTCGCAACACGTCGCAACAAGGCCTAGGGTGGCCAAACGCGCGCAACATATAGTAAGTTGCTCGTTTCGTCGAGCCAGCATGCGCCGTAAGGAACGAAGACTGCACTTAAAGCAGCTGTGAAATTAAAGCCTGAAATAAAATTCAGGCTTGAGCGGAATTCGAACTCATGACCTCTGCGATATCAGTGCATTGCTCTACCAACAGAGCTATCAAGCCAGCTGGAGCTGGTCACGTTGTGAGTTCGTTATATACCCGCAGATGGTGATGCTGAGAGTAGCATTGATATGAAGTTGACTGAAAAATGTTTAATTAGAAATCATAATGGTGGTGAATTTCTCATGTCTCCATCTAAATTGTTCCATTTTGCAAAGGTATGAATCATTTCGCAAAACACCGGTCGCCTTAGTGCGCTATCATTAACTGAAAAATACACGATTGTTTTCGTTATCTTTTTACAACATACAAAGGTTGTCTTCGCAAGAAGAACTCAAAAGGTCTCAAAAGGTTACGTTGTCTTCACGACTTTTATATAAATGCTGTTTTCTCAAATATATAAACGAAGTTACTAAGGCAACGCATCCTGTTCAGTCTGTAGACTTCAGGAAAAGATGGGACAAAACTGATTTTCAAGGTAGTAAATTCGTTAGGATGTCATTTAGTTAGGGGCAGCCAACTGACGGCTTATTTCACGAGCCCTGCAAACGGCTAATTAGCTAATAACATCAATAACTCCTCTAGCTAAGAGTTCACAGAAAATCAGAAAATAACCAATTGCGAATATCTGCCTCAATGTTAAGCCAAATTCTTAAACTAACAGTTCAAAGAAAAGTACATCGAAATTCAGGAAAGAGAACTAATAAATCAATCAAAGAACGTCTTTCTTGCCGAAGTTGAGTGTTTCGAAAAACATTTTGCTATTTCCTCACTGCATCCCAACCTTTGAGATTTTTTTTTTGTTTGTTTGTTTTCCGGCAATGTTTATTGTACTTCTCAACCTTGGAAGTCTTTCTTCATGCTTTGCATCTTTTTATATCACAGTCTGTTCCGGAACAAAGAGATATTTTGAGAAGTGAACACTGTTTCCTTGCATAAATCATCTGTCCCGACACGCCAGGAAACAAATGTCTTTCATTGACATGACAACTGGCTGACAACTGCACTTCAAAGTTGCCCTCACGGCAGGCTATTCAATTAAGCCTACGATTTGGTGTCCACCTGTTTTTTTTTTTTTGTTATCGAATAATCACTATCTAGCTGGCAACTGTTTTGTGTGTGGTTGTTCATAATACATCCACCTGTAAAATTGTTTAGTTCTTGGTATACCTCGGAAAGCTAACCCGAGTGAAGCAAATGTACGTACACCATATGATGCTTTCTCCTTGCAGATTGAATAAAATCGCTACCCGAATTAATTTGATAGTTAAGTACCTCCTTCTGATAACTAGGTAAAACTGCTTAAGTTGCTGAATCAATACCGAGTTCGAGGGAGTCGTCTGGAAAAACGTTGGTGCAATAATAGGCTTCAGTGTTTTCCTACACCTGCGCGCTCAAATGGATAAAAATAACGAAGCTTTGTTTGCCAGATTTACACGATATTGAGTTTCCATTGCCAGTTCTTGGAAACATATGTCAATAACAACTGGTACTTGAACTGCACTCTATCCTGTACAGAAGAATAAGGGTTCCAGTTCGAAGACACAGCTGTCACGAACGGATATTGGGCTTAAGGGCCTCTTCATGTCGAATAGTCCATATAAAGACAGCTCTTTTTATTAATTTTGAAAGACGGAGTTTAAACTGCGTTAACATGAATTTTCTACTTCTTTATTTCTCAATTGGATCTCTTTTGGGCATTTTCCATGCGAGTGACGGACAAGAACATATTTTTTTCAGCCCAGTTAAACTTGTGCTTAAGGCTCTGGAGAAAGCGGTGTCGTTTTACGAACAATATGGAGATGATTTAAACCTGGATGCGTGTTTGGGTCTTAGAATCGCCGAAGGTTGGTAATGATCACGCGTGCTGCCTTTATTTAAATGACCCATATAAAACGGGTTTGTGCATCTTGAAAATTTTACCCTAATTTTTCAAGTTCGTCGTTTGCAATCCGTGTCAATCTTTTCCATCCTTTACCATTCTAGTTCCTCTATGGTCTATTATTATCTCTTTGGGTATTTTTCGATCTTGGCAATCTTCAACTTTCACGTTTCCGAATTCATAAGTAACTTTGTACGTGGAGTAAAAGAATTGCTCTAAACACAATTGATTAATTTTGCAGTTATCCAGAAAGAAAATTCCATTGTATACTGGGTCTCGCTGTTCTCTAATCATTAAAAACAATCTGTTGCCATTATAGAATTAATTCACTGAAAAACATCCCGTGGAGAGCAATTCAATCATGTATCTTGTAATCATTTCAATATTGTAGTCCCAAAGTCAAAATATTTTTTTTGCCTTATTTGTTCAGGTATACGTTAAATTGATTTCTTTGTTATTTTCTTGTTATTCTAAAGGTAATCTATTTGATTTAATCCGTCAAAAGAAAACTACAAAAGCTTTGCTCGAGTCTGGCATGTACGAGCAGGTAACGGCACTTCAGGATAGGGTCTCTCGAATTGGGTCAAAATCTTTAACGGTGCTCCAGCGCTCGAACCCAGAGTACTACAACCTGGTTGGGTTTACTGTGTCCAAGCCCTGGCTAGTAGTCAAACCATACAAAAGAATCGACCAGAATCTTATCTCGGCAGTCGACAAAAGGAAACTATCGGATGACATATTACATGTCTACGAACCATGCCTGGCCAAGCTCCTCGGCAGTTCGGGGTATGGGGACAAACCTTGTGACGTTTCTCAGGAATGCTGGGAAGCGATGGTGCGCCCGGGTGAGATCGGTTATGTGCTCACGCATCAAGCTCTCTATTTCATGTTTGGCGAACAGAGAGGTAAGAGAAATTATAACAAGCTGTAACAATAACGACAATCACAGTTAAAATTGTCACATATTGAGAGATTTTATATTAGTGTCGAAAACGGGCCCCCCGAAAATAACGGCTCCCCGAAAGTAACGTTGACTTTTACCTTCCTACTGATTCCCGAAAGTAACGGTCCCCCTGAAAATAGCGGCCCACTCGAAAGTAGCGGCCCTTTAAAGAAGTCACTAAAAGAGAAAGTCTCTGTTCTCAAGCGCGGGTCATGCGGATGGAACAGCCTGACTGCAAGACTGAACATTGACTTGAAGAGTTATCTGTGAATTTATTTCGAACTAGACTGAATTTTTCTTGAAACAATGAGCTATGAGCTGTATTTGTCTAGCAGCATAGTCAAATGATACATGCACTGTAGCATGTAGGGTAATAAGTTGAATTGTGATATATCGCGATCATTATACTTTCGCTCTACAGTACCAACCGGTTTAGGTTTTGGTTTATACAGTCTGCTTTGTTTATGTGGGTAGTTGGAAACAAACATAAATGAAAAGTTTAATTCCTTGTTTTACTCGTCCGCTTTGTCTGAAACGACTGTTACTGAACTAACGTTTTTAGCCATCTGAAATTAACGGCTACCCGTAAGTAACGGCTGGCCGAAAGTAGCAACGGAGACCGTTACTTTCGGAATTCTGCGGTGCCCCGCTCGTGATTGGCTGAAAACCGCACGCCACTTTCTCATCCAATCAGAAGTAAAACCAAAACCAATTGTGACTCGCTCGCATACGTTTTTCTGCACTTTGATTCGGCTACATGTGTTTGCTTTACATTTCGATTGGTAAATGACTTTGCTGTAGTGTCTGTGTAAAGTTTGTGATTGTGATAAGCCAACATTTATGAGTTTGGGCTTTAAGATGGAGGCACGGTGTCCTCGTGGTTCGTGCGCGCGGATCGAGCGGTCCGGGTTCGAGCCCTGGCCGGGGACATTGTGTCGTGCTCTTGGGCAAGACACTTTAATCCTCTCTCCATCCAGGTGTATAAATGGGTACCGGCGACTTTAATGCAGGGGGTAACCTTGCGATGGACTGGCATCCCATCCAGGGGGAGCAGTGATATTCCTAGTCGCTTCATGCAGGCAGTTCCTGCCTGATGGACCACTTGGCTAGTATGCAGACTTTACCCTTTGGCTTTACGACACTCAGTTGCTCTAAGAATGAATCTCCTCATCATTCAATTTTTTTGTTGGCGATATCTTTAGTTCCAATAGTTAAGTGGTCCTAAGTGGCCCGGTGTATTTAACAGTTATTCCACGAGCGCACGTTGCATTCGAGGTGATAGATAACCAACGAGGCGCCGGCTATAATGAAGTCATATCCAGCAAACTCGAGTGAAATTACTATCTTATTAGATACGCCTCCAAAATATAGAAAACTAACATAAAAATTAAAAACGCCCCAAACGTTACGCGTACGCTTAGCATATTAGTAGGTTTGGTAAAATAGCTAGCTCTATAGCTGATACTTTGCAAGCATGGTATAATGACTGACTGATTGATTGGTTGACTGATTGACTTAGTGATTGATTGATAGACTGAATTATTGACTGACTGACTGACTAACTGACAGACTAATAATAATAATGACTGACTGATTGATTGAATATTAATGACTGACTGATTGATTGATTGTTTTCATCTACAGGATGCCATGATACATTCTCCAAAAGGATGAAGGAGCACAAAAGTTCCTTAGACTCAGTATACGCCAAAATGTGCTCCAATATTTACTCTCAGTTACGATTGATCGAGCAAGTTCATCCAGTCAAAAGAATCGACGCTGACCTTATGATGGAGCAAAGCGTGGTGTGTAGCCTGCTGGGATACTACGAGTTTTTAACACCTCGGCGCCTGTCGAACATTTTACAGTGGCAGCGGTCGAGTGGATGTTACGGAAACATCGAAAACGAGAACGACTTTGGCCAGCATCAGACCAGGCGAACCATGAGGAAACTTCTGACGGGAAAAGAATTATCAGGTGAGAGATTTTAAAGCACACTTGTTTTTTAAGAGCCCGGTCAAAGTAATTCGCAACCTTTGTGATATTCTGCGTTAGTTCTTTACCTTTTCACAACAACAAATTATTATAATGATGCTCCTCTTGCATTGTTGATGATCGCCCGAGCCCTTCGGAAGAAGACCGAGAATTACCCAAGGGACGTACGCCGACTATAACCCTTGGATACGACCAGGGTCTCGAAGATTGAGTAGAATTGCCTGAAGATATATTTTGCTTTTATCAAGTGTGATTACATTGAATTGATTCAAAAAGTTAGAATATCAAAGATGAGTGTTATTTTTGTCTGCGTTATCTAAAACTAGTATGATTGGTCCAGGATTGTGGTAGATATACAGTCGACTCCCGATAACCTGAACCCTTGCTAATTATATTCGAAACAAAACTGATTTTACCTTGGATTTCCGTCATACATTTACTGTACTTTTGCAACTATCTCTCTTGAAAGGTAATTGCATGAGCTCTGTAGCAGTACCCCGAGGTTGTTCTCTTGAAACTGTAGCAGTACCCCTGTTTTCCATTACGTTTAGACGTTCTGATTTATATGGTAATTTTGAAATGAATTGTTCCATTTTCAATCAGTTAATAGCAGTATGACAGTAGGAATTCTATTCTCACGTAACGGGGCCGATTTTTTGTCCTTTGGTTATTTCACAGATGGATGCGAATCACATATAACCGGAGTTGGTACTGCACTGCTATCGATTTATTTTCGCTTCCTGTTTCTGAACAACATGCCAGACGGAAATTCAACTATGACGAAGACAAGTACATGAGTGCAGAATTACAGATTACCTACCGTAAGAAGCCTATGAAAAATTAATGAAGTGCTCGTTTCAGCTAGTAACAAGTACGTGTCAACTAGTGCAAGCCCTCCCTAGCCTGCATTAGGGAGTGACGGTCATAAAGGCGAAGAACAAACATGGCCATGCGAAAACTGTCTTACCATGTTTTTTTCTCGGATATTCTCGCTGTCTTAGAAGTTGAAAATCAATTAAGTTGCTAAGCTGTTTTTGACTTAAGTTTCCTAATTTTTTAAGCTTTTATGTTCCACAATAAGGTAATGTCTCGAGAAACAGGGAATAAAACAAGAGAGTACACTGACTAAACACGACTACTTTCAGCCAGGTTGATCGATACATGAAACTACAAGCCCCCTGACGCCAGATTATAAGAGGTTGAGACTTTGAAACGCGTTGTCATCATCGCGTTCTGTTCTTGGGCATGACAATTAGATCTCCTAAATAGAACTATAAACGCTTTTTGGCTTGTTCCTTCCAAGAAATAAAAATACGCATATGCTGGGGAAACGTGTTATTGAATAGCATCGATCCCTCTCAGCGAAGTTTTAAACTGGATTTTTCTTGCGTTTTCTTTTTCTTTTTCAAAAAAAACCTAGTATTTTGTAATGCCCTACTTTATTGACTTCGTTATTAAAAGGCAAGGTGGGCATTAATGTATTACCCGCGGAATGACATTCATTTACGGCATCGTCAATTACCAGTTAAGCCTGTAATGTCAACATATATGTGGTCCTTCTGGGCTTGTAGAAGAGTTATGCATCGGCATACTGGAAAAACATTAAATATTAATTTAACGCTAGTGTTCAACCATTGAAAGTATTGCAGTACTGTTTATTCTAAGCTTTACTGCAGGGTGACTTGAATTTTACGTCTGTGGATGAAACCCTGGTGTGCTATGACAGTGCTGTCCAATGCTTTCATGGGAATTCCACAACCACCATCTTGCGAATTCATCGTCAATTCTTCACTACCCTTCCATAGTTCAAGCTAGTTTTCGTCATTTATCCCAAGTAAAGATAATAAATAGTCGTTTCTTATTCTTTTAAATGGACTAAAGCTCGATGAAAGTCTAAGCCTGTTCAGTTACGCGGAGTTGACCCGGTCAGTGGATAAGTGGCGAGGTGGACAAACTCTGGGAACAAGGAGGTGAAACCCTGGTGTGCTATCATTTCAGTGTGAGTTATTCCACAGCACTGTGTAATGCTTTCATGACTGTTCAACATATGTAGTTTTTTCATGTGCAGATTTGCACTAGAACTTTCCAAAAGAATCACAATCGCGATATCGTTGTTATATTTCTGGACGCAGTCTATAAAACAATTGTTAATCACCGTCCTCAACTTTCACAGAGTTGTTATAGCGTGCAATGCCAACTGAAAACTGGTCCGCACAATCATCCCAGGAAGTTTCATTCGAACAAGTATCATTCAAAAGGTGTAGGATCTCTTTCCAGACATCCCTGTCAACCTGCCTGCCATAACCAAGATGCTGATCGTCAGCGTAATCTTCATTGGTGGTAGTGGTGCATTCCCCGTCTAGGGCGACGTTGTCGACACAGGCGGCATTGTGAACAATATCGTCATCGGAATCCTCGTCACCATCGTAATCTTTATCATCGTCGTTATCAGCTGATAACGAAGACCTTGTTGTCAGTATGTGGCAAATCCTGTCATTAAATTGCCACAGAGGGTCATTGCTAGATGGCGATGTAACATCAGATGCGTGATATTCATCCCTTGATTCCCAAGTCATTCCTTCGCTCTCGACTGATTCTGACTCCTCGCTGATGTCGGAATGAAAGCACTCTTTGATTTCGGTGTCGTTCGTCATCTCCTTGGTTTTAAAAGTTTCCCAAAGAGAAAAAAGTCCAGCATCGTTTTCCTCTCCAATCACCACAGCTGCGTTCTCATGAAATGTATCTGAGGTGACTCCGAATGAAACCTTTCGGCTTCGATACATAACTGGTGTGGCCTTTGCTGCGAAAGACCAGTTCGATCTCCAAGCATTATTTTCGAAACTATCGTCGTCGACATCGACAGTGCTTTCCGACGGTTTATCTCTATTATCTTGATCGTTTGCTCTCTCAAAAGAGCTAGGATAGTCGTTATCGTCTGGCTTGTAACCGAAAACAGTTTGCAGAATCCTACGCACCATGAATTCTGCGATTTCTAACTCTTCTTTTTCTTGGTCAAGGCATGAGTTAGAGTATGAATCATTAAGAACGGCCACAAACATATTTGTTATGAAAATCACTGTAGTGAAAACGAAACCAACGAGAAACAGTCTGCCCATTATGATCCCGCCTTCTTCGATTTCCCGTATCAATTCGTTGTTTCCAATGATCGTGAGAAACTGCGAGATGAAAGCTTTGCGAAAAGACGAGAACAACTCATTTTCTGACCCGAATGCAATCATCCCCGATAGTGCGTAACCAGTTGATAGCACGCAAAAAATCACGAAAAACGAGATTAGTGACGGTAAATGACTTCTCATGAAGGACGACAGCTTTATCACTTGATGGTTGAAGTGGAAACACTTTAGAAGGCGCAGTGTGGCTATTGCAGATGTTGTACATAATGCCACGGTCTCAGCCTCGGACCAAAAAAGCGCTTGATGGAAGCTCACTGGAACAAAAGGATTCTCTTTTAATCTGCCTAACGTTATTTTACCCTGTTGAGATTTTATTGCTTGGAAGATCAATGCAAGAGATGCGGTTAAAATCTGAAAAACTTCCATCCAGTTCCACAAGGATTTGAAGTATGAGCATTTTTGTTGGAAAAACTTGATGCATTCTATAATAAAGTAACAAAGAAGAAAGACCCCAAACAGCAGCACAAACAACAGATACGTGTTGTGGGCCTGTGAATCGGTAGAAGCAAAAGGTAACATTCCGTAGCTTTTAAATGTACCGGAAAATCCAGATGGAAGTGTCTCATAGAAATACGACATGACACTGAGGATATTGGTCGATGGGTTAAACAGTGAGAACTCGACTATCACAGCTCTGGTTCGAGAATCGATCCAATTATTTTCAACTAAATCATTGATAACCCTTCTGGCTGCAAGCTTGTTATATCCCAAGTTAGCTAAGTATCCACCTCCACGGTAAACAGCGAAACGACCCCAAGAATCAAAGCTGCCGAGAGCTTCATCCTTGCTATACTTCCAGTTCTCTGGACATGACCATGAAGATCTGTCGAACGATCCTGTTTGGGAATCCCAGAAATCTGTATCTTCATCTTTAGGAGAGTACGAATCGTGACAAAAATTGATCATTTTTCTGAAAATAGCAGGGACTTCACACGAGTCTACGGTGGAAAAAAAAAGAATAAAACGTTTTAAATAAAGTATCGTAGCTTCTTTAACTTTCTGTCGCCCATTTTAGAATATACTCAGGGCTGGGGAGGGAGATAGACAGCTAAAGAAACTTGTAATCGTGCCCTATCTTAAAACGTAACTGTGAAAGCTTTATTGTATAATATATTCGAGGGAAGAGAGTTTGAATGAAAAGAATGTTCTTTCGGTGCTATCGCACAGATTGTAGACCGGGTCGACGCCCAAACCATTTTACTAAAAACCATAAATATTTGAATTCGATTTTGTAAGAGACTCTAAGAGGCGCTTTTAGTACAAAACACTGCTTGTGACGAATTATATTTTAAGTACACCTTAGTCACACAGAGATACGCCTGAATCACACTGACTTTTGGTAAAAAATAAAAAATAAGCTAAGTGACTCAATCTTACTTTTCATTATTCTGAGTTGTCTCAGGCGAGGCATGCCGACCAAGACTGAACGCTTGTTTCCAATATATTCTGAAACTTTCTCCTCTTGGCCATTGTACCAACTGCTTGAAAAGATCGCTCCAACAAATACCTCATTCATCCATTTCCAGAACTGGGTATTGTTTCTTATCTGAAATATAAAGCAAATAGGGTGGAAAACTTTTAAAGACGGCGTTAAATAAGATTTCATTTACATGCTTCATGTCTGCAGAGAAACTAAAAAAGATTTGCCTTGCTTATTCCGTGCTTCAAACTGCTTAGACTTAGATTTGCATGCATATTCATTTACTGGTTTTGGAATCTCTCGTTGAAAATGCTCGACCGGTAGGGTAGTAATTAGCAGTTCCATGCAGAGTTGGCGTCGAAATCTTGGTCTATGGCAGTAAAAATTACTACTTTCTAGCACAGTTTAAATTTGGTGTCTCAGCTTTTTCGTTCAAGTAAATCCAGTGTTGAATGTATATATGGCAACTTTAAGGAAAGGTTTTATCAAGGCTTGGAGCACAAGTTGAATAAAATTTCTGTCTACACATACAGTTTTTGATATCTATCACTCACCTTGTCAAAACGCTGGAATCCATTCTCCGTAGAATCAGTCAGTTCATGTCTATACACATTTTTGTCGCTATAGCATACAACCATCAACAGCAAGAAGAACAATAGAAGAAAGAATAACTCTTTGATAAATTTGAACATCTTCCTCTCGTTGGTTTTAAACTTCTTAGCTTGTTTTAATTCATCGGAGGACAAATGAAACATGGGCTGAACATTTCTCTCCTGCGCTGATCCTCGAAGCCGCAACCCACGACCACATTTGGAAGCCACAATAAGTGACGCAATAACAATCTTGATTGGCTGAGAAATGAATACGTCACCAGTGACTGATAACACGACAGACGACAACCATCGAGCTGACTTCTCTCCTCCCCACATGAGGGAGTAAAAGATTGTGAACAGCGCTGAAGCGATAGATGCGCTGACACAGAGAAACCAAGCTATATATGTGCAAAAATGAGGTAGTAAACACTCCCTTTTTTGACTACTCGACTGATTGTATTTCCTTCCTTGGAGATGACTTTTAGGCTCACTTTTGCGAAACAAGAACGTAATTAAAACGCTTGGTGGCAGCGTGATGAAAACTGTTTCCAGTGCAATGATTAGTTGACTCGGAGTAACTTTGAAAGGTCCTATAGCGATGGTCTGTTGATTGGCATTCTCCGTTTCGTAAAACATTGCTGATGTTACCATGTACAAGAAAAGAAAACAGCAACAGCAAGAGGCTCTTTGAACACGCGTAAACGAATTCCTGGGCTGTTTGCTGACCACTGACCACCACAAGTGCTCGTCAGCAAATCCATTCTTCTGAAGCATGCTGAATTTTCTTTTAAATTCCATTTCACTGCCCTCTACACTCTCAGAATAAAGTGCTCTTGTGGTATTTCCATCGTCCCGCTCCAAGGCCAGCCAACGATAGCAGGTAAATAGCCAATGAAGGCCTGTTTGGCAGTCAGTAACTGAGATCTCGCTAAGGAACCAGGATGCCGTTTTGCCAGAGTTGTCATGGCCGATCTGCACCTTGATTAGGGACCCCAACGGTTGCCGTAGACTTATAAGGAAGTTGTCCGTGTTTCCCTGGGCAAACAGCTCTCTGTCCGTCAGGCCTCCATCTGTCAGGCTGATTACGTCACTGGCAGACTCCATTCCGTAAAGGATCATGGACACATTAGCCGAGGTTCCAGAGTTCCTCCACCCTCCGGTTGTAATGGAGACTTCATATTCGTATCCAACGCCACCAGTATATTTTAACAATATCAGAGGACCATTCTAAATCAAACGAAATAAACGGAATGTTGAACAAGTTCAGTATTTTTTATCATCACTCGTCAAAAACAACAGAAATCCTAAAGTTCCCAGTGATTGATTTTTTATATATTTGCCCTGTTTCCATAGTTTCCGGTACAAAACGGAAACAATCTGCGTTTAGGAACCAATGTATGATCAGAAATGATCAGAGCAAGCAACATTGTCATTTCCATTGAAAGTCCATTTACAAAATTTCTAGTCCACATTGGGTGATGCCACAGACTATATTCAAAACACTGTGCATGCTTACATTGAGCTCCACTGATGGAAACTAAGTTAAACAATAAATGAAAGAAGAAAAAAACCAATATGCCCAAGTATTTTGTCTAAACGGACTACTTATGCAAATGTAAACGTTGAGAAGTTGCTGCATGCTGTATGGAGCTTTCGCCAATAACTGCGTGCTTGACCTCCACTTTCCAAAACTTGCTAATCACCGGACCGGAGCAGACTTGAACTAAATAACTTTGTTTTCAGTCTTTTATTACTCTGTTTAAGTGCCATGGGGCGCGGTTGTCTTATGGTTAGTGCGCTCAGCTCCAGATCGAGCGGTCCGAGCTGGGGACATTGTGTTGTGTTGGTGGGCAAGACATTTTACTCTCACAGTGCCTCTCTCCACCAAGGTGTATAAATGGATACCGGTGAATTTAATGCTGGGGGTAACCCTGCGATGGACTAGCATCCCATCCTGAGCGGAGTGGAAATATTCTTAATAGCCTCATGCTACATAAACAGAGATACGTTTCGGCCTCATGGGCCACTTCGCTCGTATGCAGACTTTACCTGAAGTGCCATTAAGAAGCTGCAACCATTAAAAAATTTTCCGTTTAAGGCAAATACCTTGACGATATCCTTTTTGTCCGCTCTACGAGCAAACAGCAAGACAAGAAAGTAGACCAGGGATACAGAACAAACTGTGAACAGAACAAGCAGGTCACTAGGATCCGGGTTCTCCATGGTTTGTTTGACTGCAGCAAAATCAATGGTATTCGGTGCAACAAGGACTTCCCCTCCGAAAGATGTCAAGTGATTACAGAGGCATTCCAGGTTAGAACCGTTAGATTTGTGGCCTGCCTGTTAGTAGAGAAAACAGTAATGACTACAAAAAAAAATCATTTCAGCTAATACCTTTGAAAGAGATAAGACCTCCCCGATTGATCATTATACGATGTATAACGAGATACAGAAACTCATCGGTTAAGCTAGGTCTCATCTTAGATTCTTATCATATCAGCTTTAACACGTGTGAGTCTGTATAACACAAAAACAGTGCAAAAATTGAAATATAATGCACGTACTTTTGAATACGTCAGCCATAGCATGTTTGGTGTACTATATGCCAAAGCACAAAAACCTTGCCTTACATCCCTCGCTTGACCACCTTTCCTCGGCATCATCCCAATACGCGCACCAAAAGGTAGTCACTTGAACACTGTAGTTCGCTGACTTTGCAGGGTCGTACCCAGGATTCACGACAACAAATTCATCAGGTGGAGGTGAGGTGGGTGGAGGAGGTTTAAACTTAATGCATTGATCCGGTGAAGATCTCTCAGGCGAAACTGATCTTCTTTTCCTTGATGATTCGACCGTTTCCGTCCCCTCATTTCCCAGACGGAGGCCAATGTAATACGTTCCGGGTCTTTTAGCAGCGATCAAGATATCTCGCACGTTGTCGTCCCCATTTCGGCAATGTGAACGTGAACTGTTTCCTTTACTTGGTAAAACGACAACGTCATCGAAAACAAGTTCACTGGGTTTTTCACCGTATCTGATGTAAGCCGTAACGGAGGCTTGCAAGCAAAACCATGTGGAGAACTTTATGGTTGTTTGGGGTTTCTGCACGTGAATACTGTGATACTGCATCAATTCAGGATTTAAGAAATGTTCTGTCAGAGGCGTGGTATTTCCATAATTCTGCGATACCGGAATTTCAATAACAGTGTCGTCCGGAAGATCTTTAATTTGCAATGCGTGACCGTTGTTATCCTTTAGGTCGATGTTTACTACGCTAGAGTTGACCTGGTTGGTGCTGTTTGGTGAAGCTTGAGGGTTAAATGTGTACGTTATCATCTGCAAAAATGAAAAGCAATTGTATGGTCAGAAAAAAGTGTGATGTTACTCAGTCGATGTTGCTCTGTGTTTACGAAACTGGCTGGGAGCTGAATTAATTACATACATAGGCTGGTTTTCACCGGTGCATAAGTATAAGCATAAGCATAAGCAACATCCGCGGTCACAGCAGGCTCAGGTCGCAGCGAGTCCTCGTAATGTCTCACATGTATGGCTTGATACCACTGAGAGGACGATACAACAAACGACAGAACAATACCCCAATCCCCAAAACAATACCAGACGCTAACAAGCAAAATGCTTACAAGCTTACGAGAGCTGCTACGCTTCTGACACAGTAATGATTAGAGCCTTTCATAAGGACATTACACCTAACATGAGGCGCTACTCCACAGCACCTTTACTGCACCTTATGCACTTTTGAAAAGCAGCTTTATCTGTCTAAAGGCGCGACAAATTCAGATTTTGATACCGAAAATGTGTCGTTGAATTTGACGATTCCTCGTTACATCTAAGTTGTTTATTACGTGGTAACGTCAAGAATCAGCATCTTTTCAATAGTCATAGCTGCAGGGTTTGTTCAGTCACAATCATTCAATGTCGAGGGTTACACTCTATCGTTCGAAAAGTCCCAACTTACACAAGTTTGGTTTGATAAAGCTGAATGGAATAAGTATGCGTTTAGAAATTATTTACCTGTATTCCAACTTCGGACGTTTTTCTAAATATGTTTGCCAGTGTTTCGTTGTCTAGGTGAGGAAGTTCAAAGCCTGCGTCTTCATTGTGGACTTGTAAGTGATCTAAGTCCTGGACTTCCTGTTTGCCCAGAATAGTGGATTCAAGTTTGTTTTTGATCACCGTATATTCTTCTCCAGGTTGCATCAGCGCGAGCATGGTGTTGGTAATCATTTCTGTGAGGTTACCTGAAAGTCTTTCACTTCTTGACCATTCCTAGAAAGGAGAGTTTGTTCTACGTATTTTAAGATGTTATATTGAAATTGAAATGGGAACATCAGAAATGTTTAAATTCATACTGATAGCGACCACTGGTTACAACTTAAAGTAAAAACGTGCCTCGAGGGTTTCTTGTAGTGAGAAAAGATAGAATTAAGAAAAGATAGAATTAAGAATTTAGAATTATAAGCATTAAATTTGATAAATGAAGAGATTCATCTTCACTGCGGCTTCATAAGTTCTTAGTGCATCTTGCACGCAGTCTTCATTTAGCGTTGCCTGACGGCTCTATAGTGAGTGAAACAGACGAAAATAAAGTGATTATCGTGTAGAGGGAAACGCTTCGTGAAAATTACTCCAAAGAAGACGTGTTCAGTGGAGCTGGTCCCGCAAAACATCACTTATTTTCACTATCACCCTTCATCCAAAGCAGACAGTGAGAACCCTGAGATTTCCACTTGTTGCAAATACTTCGACTCAACAACATTTATAGCCTTTTGACCGTAATTTATTTCACAAGTCTAGCAAGTTTTTTACAAAGCCAAAATTGTACACGACCAAAACCATGTGCGAACACCCGGGTTACAGAGTTTCTTACTTAGTACTTCATATAAAGTCCACGTAATGTCAAATCCCATTAAAACTAGAAAACTACAGTTCTGCGGCAGTGACACCAATGGCCTAGGAAGGTAGGCAAATTTTTGCTTTCAAATTGCGCCTTAACAATCCTAAATTGCACAATTAAATGGAACAGCGTTGCCTCCGACGTTGCAAACTGCAGCATTATCGTCGTTTTACTAATTTCCAATTCATCCAACCTAATTCCACAACATGAAACGCAGGCGATAACACGTGTAACAACGCTTTTAAGTTACAGCTATGTTTTCAGTACTTTGTCATCGTTCAGAAATATTTACCTCCTCCGAGCGTGACCCGTTTCTAGTGCTATTTATATCAAACTGGACCTCATGCAGCTTTGCTAAAGATGCAGACATTTTAATGTTGCTGATGCAATACATGTAGGACCTGGCCACGTCTCTCAGAAGTCTGGTATCAGATCTGTATTTGGCCTTCAGTAGAAGCACTGGTGCCATGTGAAGCAGCTTCTCAACGACAAGCACCTGGAATTGAATAGATTACCATAAGAAGGGTCAAATAGAATAGCGAAAACAAGGTTGCACGATGACTGGTGAAGATCAAAGAAGAGCAACTGAAATCTTCCAAAGATTGCCGGAGATGAATCGAGGTCTTGTGAAAAATATCTAGCAGAAGTTTTCGATTGTCGCCCAAAAGGAAGCTGATTTTGCTCGTTGTGTCGTCAATAAAAAATGGCATGAATAAGTTATACATAGGTTTTCGGGCGCAAATTTCTTAAATCACGAGTTGTATTGACCATTGATTGACTTGTTCCCATACAATTAACCTTAGTTGAAATAAAAAGAAGCTAGTGTACATGTTACCGTCATATTGCCTGGCAATTTAGTGACGCTTTCCGTTGCTCTTCCCAAGATAACTGCCATCTGGAGTAATCGTTCGAGGGTTCCCACTCTAACATCAGACATCTTAGAAATGATGTGTTCCAATATCTGTAATCACAAAATAATGTACTTTAAATGCTTCATGAACTAGCTATTAGCTGACTAATCTTTTTGGCTTTGTATTCAAAAGAGGAGTACGCATGATTTCGCGTTAAAAAATGTTATTCGTTGTTCTTCCTACAAATTACACAGTACTGTGCAATTTACGATTTCTATCAAGGTTCTAAAACTTGGAATTCTCTGCCACTATCTGTCACTTGTTCCACAAGCTTTCCAAGCTTTAAGAAAGATATGATTAAATTTTAAATGAAATAATGATGAATTCGTCATGCAAAGGCTGATACAAAGCTGGTTTAACATCATGAGATCGTTTGTGTCGCAGGGATTGCTTTGTTTTAGCTGTTCAACTTACTTTATACGTACATTCATTGACTCCTACCTGTTTATGTAAAGTTTCATTGACTCTATCCTCTGACAACTTTAAAAGAAGAAGTAGAACTTCAGATTCTTGAATTGCCAAATTGATTTGTCCCAGCGTTAAAAGACGATCAATCTTAGTTACTTGTTTTAACAATTCGGCATGGGTAAGCTCTACACTTTCGGGTAGGGATGGCGGGTCAGCCTGAAAATTAAAAAATGAATTAGATAAGGAACTATTTTATTTTTTATCTTCATCACACAAATTTTAAGTTCCAATGTATCTTCGATGTTTCTATGGAATAACTTCGCAGCAAATGTTGCTAGCAGTCAAACAGACCGTGCTCTCCGATCCCTTAAAGAGACTAATTTTTGACATCTTTCCCGCGCCTAACTTTACACTAGTCGAACTCCATACACCATAAAACCTATAGGAGTCGTTCAGGAGCTAAATTGTAGATCATATAACTACGTGGAGGTTTAGGTCTTGCTAGATCAGGCATACACTTCGCAAACTGTTAAGATAAGCTTGATCGATGAGCAAGGGCACAAAGACAAAAATGATGGGAAAATATAAAGAAAAGATATCGATTAATCAATGGCACACATGGACTCAAGCCACTCAGGAATGAGATTGTATGCTGATACTAGCTATACAAGGATTCTTCCCTTTCCCGAAAACAAAGGCAAAATAAATTGTGTTCTTACCTGAATTTGCAGCAGTTCTTCAGTTGCAGTACCTAAAACATTTATAATAGCGACCTTGATTTGCACAGAGGCTTCATCAGCTGTTGGTAGAATATGGACGGTACTGTGGGGTAAGCTTTCGTATGACAACAGATCGAATCTTCCGTCTTCCATCTTGTGGTAAAACTGGTACATTAGATGCTCGCTCTTATCAGACCACCCTTCACAAGAGATGTTCAACGATGTTCTCAACGTGTCTTCCCTCTTCAGCTTTGTTACATAGCATGTCCCCTCTGAAGGAGCTGCCGATGTCTCAAAATGGAAAGCTGCCCATCCGCGCGCTCCTTCTGGTGATACAACGTCGACAGTCAACCGATAAGAGAAGCCTGGTGCGACACTTTTAAGCACCAAATTTTTGGAGTCCAATTTTGTTGCCAAGAGGTCCGCTAAGCCCGTTTGATGCTTCCATTGGGGGTGGGAGCGGTTCCCTTCCTGCCTGAACATGTTCCATCTATATGTAAGCACGGCTCGATGGCAATAATTGAGCACTGGTTTGCAAGAAGTTCTTAAAGCAGTTCTTAAGGAGATGCGAGAAGATGAACTGACCATTGAGTCACAGTTCAATACACACCTATCAAATGATAATGCAAGAAATTAGATGATGTATTGAAATAGGACATATTTCCTTTTCACAAATTGTGATCACCTTCGTAATCTATGAGGTCACGTTGACAACGGTATAACTTGTAAAAACACCTTGAATTTATGCTTTGTATTATCATAACTCCAATAACGTACTTGAGGAAACCCATTTTTTGTTATCAAATTGTGATCAACTTTTTGAAAAGTGTGACTAGAATTCTACAATATGAATTAAAGACCGCCTAAACCTTTTTAAAACTTTAGCATGGTGACTTAGATGTTCTGATTAGATATTTTCATGGTGCTTGATGCTGACTTACTGAAAAATGCTGAAATATGCACAGACCTACCTTATTTCGATATCAAGCAGGTCTTCATCACGGATATGTAAAGTTTGCATGTAGTGAGCAATGCGCTTGTTCTTGTGTACAGTTAGCAACACATAATAAGTGTTATTATTGATCAGTTGTGTCGTATTCAAAATCACCCGACCATGTTCTGGGTAGTCCTTAAACACGGAATTTGGTAACTGTATGAGATTTTTCCCGGTTAAGTTTGTAGCCTTGGAGAGAATCTCTGGTTCTTCATTGCTTGAGAGTGTCTTGTTGAGTAAATGGTTGAGTAGGCTTTTAACCCTGTGTGATATGTTTCCATCTGAAATACTGAAATCAGAAGCGTTCTCTTGCGCTTGAAAACAGAACCACGTGAAGTTTAATGCACGTGAGGCTTTTTCATCTTCCGGGTCATGAGAAGGAGTACCATCAAGAACGATTGGCTTACGGATTGAGCGTTGAACTTCCGTTCCTCCAGCAATCGTGGCCACAAGAGCCGATTCTTCAACCTGCAGAAAAGCAAAGTCTCTGAAAGCCATTGATTTTCCTGCAATCCGTAACTCGAATACAACAAGTTTCAATCCCACTTGAAGAAATCTTCTTCCGATATTTAATTCCCGCGTGTTGTGAGCAAACAGTTCTCCATTTTCGGAATTATTTGGTGGTTGAAAAGAAAGGTTGCTGACAGTCCAGCTGAAAGAAATCTTTCCAGTTTCGTCCTTTGCCAAGGAAAACGACGCCTCGAAAGTTCTTGACTCGTCGCGTCTAAATCTCTTTGGTCTGTCGGGTTGTAGTCCAGCATTTAGAATGTTCACCTCTGGTACGGCATATTTGTCGAGGAGGTCCTCTGCAATATTTTGTTGCTTTGAGGCTGATTTAATGGAAGCAAATACAATTAGACAGTATCATCCCGTTTGAGTTTTTGTTTTTGTTTTGAGATTCAACGTAATCTTTAAACTTGGATAACTCTGTGGAGGACCTTCAACTTAAATAAACTCTAGGTATATGGGGTGTCTACCTAGAAAGCTAACCCTTATCCCTTATCCATAAGATAAACACTGCGCTTGAAAGTAGAAACATAGCTATTGGATCAAGTATCAATTGCTGCCACTGACATTTTTTTTTTGGGGGGGGGGGGCTTGGTCCTTTTTCACTGTCACTCGCAAAAGGTTATATAGCTGGAGTTAAGTTTAATCTAATGCGCCCCCTTATTGGCTGATTTATGATCACGTCGCAACGGCTAAATCTAAATGTCGCAGGCGGGTGACAATTAAGAAATTGTTGTCCGCTCTCAACTAACCAGAGGTTACTTTGGCTCGACATTTTTTTTTTCCATTTCTTTTGAACCAAACCCAAAAATAAACATCTAGACTCTCGGGAAAAGTAAAAAAAAAATGTTCTCCTCGGGACCAGTAATTAAGTTGCATAACTTAAATGATCAATACTTCGTTTTCTTGAAGATCTGAATTTAGAGGGAAGCCAAGTAGTCTCGGTTGGTAAATTAATACCATCAGATGACATGATAAATGACAGATACATGCATGTATCGCATTACTTTTAGGGGTAAAACGTCGTGTGATAATCGCTGAAAGGAGCCCCTTTCGTTACCTTGACAACCATACAACTCCATCCTCATTGATATCCAGAGATGCCAATCCACTGGCGACACACGGATGTAGCGTGCCCTGATTGGTGGGTTTAAAACATGGTAAACAACAGTGTTCATGTCTTTGTTTCCGACCAATTCCTTGATTGGTAAAATAAAAAACTGTTAGTGACCTATTCTTTTAAAATTTTCTCTCCTACCGTATTAACTGGCTCCATCTATTTAACTTGAGAAAATTACGACATAAATTAACGGTCCTCGGTCAAAATTTAAAATCAATGTCACCTGATTCCTGGTTTTCTGAACGATTCTTTTTGATTTGTCTCTTTGTCTATGTTTGTCTTATGTCTTTGCTTTAAAATCAAGTAATTAAGGGGCGCGAAGAGGAGGAACGACACGAGTGTCTGCTACCTAACCGGTCCCTGATTTGCAATCCCTTAAAGGTACGACAATCACCCCCGTCAGTGTCATGTAGAGGTTAACGTCCTCTCCCCTTCAGTCCACCTTTCGCCCAGTCCAACTAATTAACAATTAGATTATGAGCTCGAGATTTCTATGAAGTGATAGTTGATGAGGCCGAAGACCAAATTAACTATCACCTCATAGAAATTGAGAGAAATCGGATTGAATCGTCATTTAAATCGGATTGAATCGGATTGAATCGTCATTTAAAATTGAAGTTGTGTGCGCGCGCATCAGGTTTTTCTATAATTTCAACTTTTTTAAAAGTCAAGAAACCCTAAATGTCCTTCGTTTAGACTTCTCGGGAATTTAATTATCCATTTGCTTCAAAATTTCCTCTAAAACTTTGTGAAAAACGAACAAAACGTCGCCATTTCCTAGACGACCTCCAGCCACTGCACACTAATGGCTGATAGTCTTCAATGGCTCAGCCAATCAGATTACAGCATTTGCATTAGTACACTAGTAGAATTCTACTAATGTGGCTTATTATTAGACACTATGTCTTTCATTTTCTAGCTAAACGAGGCATGGTTCACTTAACTATTTGTCCCTGTTCCCTATAGTATTGAAAGATCACTCCACGGTCACTATACTGCAGATTGAATTTGGTCACCCACTGGTTATACCCATTTCGTCCTTGTATTGCTAAACGTGTCACCCAGTGTGGACTACCCAGATTAACCTGGAGCCACTGACTGGCATCAACCTGGCGGGCTGACCACCCTCCTGCTCTCTGCAAAGTTTCTTGAAGGTGGAGCCTTCCCTGGTAAGCGTGGTGACCGAGATTGTGAGAGGGATACTCTGACGAGGCGCTTATCTGTCCGTCAAGGATTGAACCACTTTCCATACCGAGAGCGTCTTGACATTCTGGAGATTTTATGTAATCGATGCAAAACTAATGTTAACTTTGGTTGAAAGAAAATAATTCTACTGGGTACAACACTAAAGTCCGTTAAAAAAAGGGCGACTGCTACGTTTGTTCCAGTTTAAGAGCAGTTAAGTGAATATGATTAGAGACAATAACTGGTTTAATTTTCACATCCGTCCGATTGAAGAAGTAATATATCAAACAAGAAAGACCATGTTTGACCACATTTCCAAACACCGAGAAGAGAGTTGAAAATACGACGCGCAGCGGGGTATTTTTGACGAGCTTCGAGGTGTTTGGAAATATGGTCAAACACTGTCTTGAGAGTTTAATATATCTCCTCAATCGAAACTAACTCTTAGGAGAAAATGGAGAATTAAAATCGTGAAAAATCTATGTTAATTAAGAACAGATATCCAAACACCGTCACAGTCATGATTTTCTTTGCTTAAACGTGATGAATTATCAATAGTTTGAGAAAGACGGGAAATAAGCTGATAGAGAATGCAAGGAACTATCCATAAAAAAAAACTGCATCGAGACACCTTAAATTGTGGTGTTGTTTTTATTATCATTTAGATTGGTTCAAATTGCTTTTCTTATTCTTAACAGCACTGTTAAAAGAATATCTGACCGTCGCAGGGAATCACTTCCCAGTTTCCAGGATAAAACAGTTTACACCAACAGTCACAGGAAGTAGGCGACGTCTGAATACATACTGAATGCCGCGGACAACCTAGGAATGCAAAAGAACAGTAGTATTAGCGCTTGTCTCAAATATCAGCAAAGGCGATATTCATTTTATCTAATGCATCAGTGCTAGTTATGGAACGCTTTCGAGTGGTATAACGTGGAATATCCCAGGAGTCACTTCAGTTTTCTCGGTTTACACACCATCCTTTAGGCAACCTCCGGGGGGGTACTTTGAGAATTTCTGGGTGGGGATGTGCCGCTGGGATCCTGGAAACCTTAGCCTATACCAGAGCTAGTTCAGCTGAATTTTGCTACCCTATACTAGAGTAAACTCCCCAAATCCCCCCATCTATCGACACTGTTGAGGCTGAGTTGCATAAATTTAAACTTGCCGATTTGATTTTTTTATATTTTTGAGTGGCAATTTCTGGTTTCCTTAGTCTGGATAAAATCTTCAACCAACGAGTCAGTTTTGTGAAAAATTATACCCTATTCTAGACCCACACGCTCTGATTTATATACCCTATCCTAGAGTAAACTGCTTGAAAACCATACCCTTCACAGCGGCACATATCTATATAGCCCATATATGGCAGTGCTCCCCCCCCCCCCGGGGAGGCAACCTTAGCCAACTTTATATAAATGGACTTTATGTACATGTGAACACATTTAGCACCGCTGTGGTAATTGAGCACAATGTGAAATGGACACTCAAGTATTGCAAATGAAAAAATGGTATGAAACAAGGGAAGGTTTTGATTTCTAACTAGTGGAAGGGCCACGTCTCAAACCGAAAGAGGGAAAGTACCAAAAATGACAACAACTTTACCTGCACACCACATTCCATTCCCTGTATATCCTCTCTGACAGTGGCATGTGAAGGATCCAACATTGTTGGTACAGACACCAAGATCGTGACAGTTGTGGACGCCACTGGCGCACTCATCAAGATCTCAAAATTAAACACAGACTCCAATAACGTACAAGGGGATTCCCTCATTAATAATAGAGACCTTAAGCACCAGAACGGGAGCCACGCCGACGGCATACCGGAAGTATATTTTCTGTCCCAGTCATGCGCAGAACCTGAAAAGCTGATTGCAATCTGCCGTCGTCCTGACGTTGGCGACGCCACATTCACTGTTTTTACGTAGTGCGGACAACGTGATAGTTCATCGCTGAGTCCTTTTCTTTGATTTAACGTATTTTTTCTTACGACACATAAAGAACTACCTTTCTGGTGTTTACTGTTAAAGTTTTTTGAAAAGAAATTCTACGATTAACATCCCTGAAGAAGAAACAGGCGCTAGTACAAGCCGCCAGTCGGCAAATTCACAGAATAACACAAGCTCGAAGAAATCCATTCGGTAAAATCTATTGCATTTATATCTTCTGTGCCCTAGTTATCACTGATCCAATTAAATATGCTCGCCATTTGTTTATGCTGATGTCTCTCTCTCCCCCCCTCTCTCTTATTTTATAAGCTTATATTTACATTCCTATTTCTAAGATGGCGAGAAGGTAAAATGACCTTTGGGTAAAATAATTTTCAGTGTCGCTATAAACAGTATAAACAGCGAAACTGGGACAACTTACCTTTTATTCCAAGGCAAAATAAATGCATCTTATTGTTTACATTTAACGTCGTTTAAACTTTTTTTAGCCACTAAAAATCGTTTCTAAAACTGAAACTAAAAAATTCCGGCCAAAACTTCCACTCCTCTTCATCCTCTCTTGATTGAAATGATTTGAACGAGAAAGTTATCACAAGCAGCTTGAAACGTCCGTTTTATTGTGATAATTCAACAGCTCTGTAATGTACTGGACAGATGATCATGACAAATGATGTGCCGTGAGATTCTTGCTGTAGATCCATTCGAGGTTGCCGTCGCGGTGTTGCTTAACATGCTCAGCCTTTACGCGGATGTACCGTCGCCGTCGCCATCTCCCGCCTTGGTGCTTAAGGTCTCTAATAGGTACCTCTTAAAAATACCATAGTACTCTTCATTGTGCAGGTTTAGCCTTGCATAGATGCAATAATTGTTTTAATCTCTTTGTTTCAGTTGCACATTGAAATTTAAAGTATATCAAATTAAACCAGCTTCTGGAATTAACTAACTATATTGCCTCACACCGATCTTAAGCAATTCTTCATCCGACATCACTTCTTACCCGTTAATCCTAGTCTGAAACAAAGACTTTTGGTTCGAAAAACAAAACCTGATCTCAGAATGTCCGTAGAAATTGTGTCCACGCTCTTCAGCAAACTTTCATCGTTAAGGGCACATATACCTCACCCTGAGAAGACTGGAAACTAAGTAAGAAATACCTGAACAGTATCTCCCATTTCCAGTGTAACCTGGCCTGCATCGACAATTATAGGACCCTGGTGTGTTTGAACAGGTGCCATTGTCTTGATCACAGTCGTGAGTTCCATTTTCACATTCATTTATATCTGAAAAGTATGATAGACGTAATGTATCAAGCACGAAAGACCGTGTTTGACCACATTCCCAAACACCGAGAAGAGAGAAAAAAAATACGAAAATAAGACGAAAACCTAAGTATTTTTGACGAACTTCGAGGTGTTTGGAAATGTGGTTAAATACTGTCTTGAGTGTTTTATATATATTCTCAATCGAAACTAAAACTAAGGTGAAAACGAACCAGTAAGATCCTAAATATCTATGCTACGCTAATTAAGATCATATATCCAAACACCGTCACAGTCATTAATTTTTGTTTAAACTTGATGAATTACTCATTAGTTTGAGAAAAGGAAACGGAAATTTAAATTGTTAAAGGTCTCTCCAAAACACGTATATTTTGCCATCAACGCAGATAAAAACTTTGCACTAAGTTTAGCCACTCACCGAAGTTTCAGCCTCTAAACTGCAGGTTTTCCTTACGAAATTCGTCTCCAAAGGAGCCCGACATTTGTACATCGTTGCCGCCATTTTGAACAGTACTCAGCAGCCAGGCCGTGTTTCTGTGACGTCATTCCGTCCGAGAGATTTTGTCCAAATGGCTTCCGGCAAGTCTTTTAACTACCACTCTAAGTTCTGACTGCTCTTGAGCCATATTATTTTGAGCCAAACATGCTCCAAACTCTGAAATGATAGCATCGAAGATAGTGAAGTGGATAATCGCTTGGAAAAAATAGATTTTGCTGACCTTGTGAAGGATGTCAAACCACTCACGGGTTTTTCTCCTTCCCGCCAATTTCGAGTGGGACGGAATGACGTCACATAAACACGGCCTGGCTGCCAAGGCACTTTCAAAATGGCGGCCTCCGAAGTAGCCTCGATTTCCGCCGCTTTTTCGAGTCCGGTCTACGTTCCTCCCCGAGGAGAGACTGCTGGACGCGTGAGCGGTAAAGCATGTCTGTGACGTAACTTCGTAATGTAATTCTTGCGGTGCTTCAGGTGGCCGGAAATATCATCTGATGACAATCATAGGCAGGCCCACATGACGCCTACGGCTCGTAAAATTTGTGGCGTTTTCCCCACTTCTTTTAACTTTGGCTCTCCAACCTATTTTGTTTCACACTATTGCTGCGGAAGGGCATTACATGCTGTGTTCTATAGAAGTTTTTTTTTTTTAAAGTAGAGCAGAGCTGTTTGACTATGCTGTAACAACTGTCATGTCAAAGGTCGCACATATGTTGGTGTGCATGGTGTTGACACCATGTTTGTGTTTTGCTAGTTCGAGACTGGTGTCGCTTCTCTTCAAGAAGACTAAGGTACACATCAATTTAACTGAGTGTTTTGTTTCTTAAAATCGATGTTTATGTTTATCCTCCCTTTGTTTACTTTGTTCGTTATCTCATATTCTGGCACCACATGATTCAAATATAGACTCTAACGTATAAGTCTGTTGACTATTTTGCGTGTTGTATATGTCACCATGGTTTAGATCAGACATGATTTCATCAGGTTGACGGTATTTGGTCAAATATCCTACTAATGCGATCCACTTCATATCGCACAACTTCTTTGCTACTGCGAGAAAGCTAATTTATGCAGCCTGCTCGATTCAGGCAGGCAGATTTCTTATTGGTTGAAATTAACAATGCCAAGTCCACCAGTCAGCCGTGAGTTCGGGGGAGGAGCGCTGGCTCTTTTCCCGAACAGCGGCTGGTAATCGAGCCTACCTCCGAAGTCGCCTCCTTCGAGACGAATTTTTTCAGGATAGCGGGCACTTCTGGGGCTGAAACCTCGGTGAGTGGAAAAGCTGAATGTTTACTTGCTATAGGCGAACACGAAAAAAGTAAGCTTTTTGGAGTGACCTTCTCCTTTAAGAATTCTAACTGGTGGGAGCTGATTATTCACAAGTTGCGACCGAGGAGTTGTACTGGAGATGACGAACAACAGCTGAAGCTAGTAGTGAAATGGAAAATTGAGGCGGTATCAAGAACTTCAAAATCTCAAATCTAGCGCCCTAAACCGCTCGGCTACACTGCCACTCAGGGCCGGGTTGTCCAACGCCCGATTAAGCTAACCTAGGATTACCGTGAATTTTAATTTCAGTTTTGAAACTTTTCGGTGAGGTTTTCTGTTTATATTGGCTGTCCTTCGGTTTTGAATAATCTCAAACAACTACGTAAAACATATATAAACAGTGAAAAAATTTTTTTATACTTTTAATCTTGGGTTAGCGTTAACCAGCTTTCCAACAACCTGGCCCAGTTCTCCCAACTCGATGTTCTCAGGTCATTTTTCAAGCTCAAAATTTATATTCTCATTGTTGTTAACCTCAATCTTGTTTCAATGTTAGTGTTCAGAATTTTGTTATCGCGCAGCTTGATAGGTAGGTAAAGTCTGCATGCGAGCCAAGTGGCCCATCAGGCCGGAACTTATCCTGGTTTCTGTAGCATGAAGCGGCTGGGAGTATTTCTACTACCCCCTGGATGGGATGCTACTCCATCGCAGGGTTACCCCCAGCATTAAGCTTGCCGGTACCCATTTATACACTTGGGTGGAGAGAGGCACGGTGAGAGCAAAGTGTCTTGTCCAAGAAAACAACACAATTTCCCCGGCCTTTTCCTGCCTTTTCCTAGTAGTCCGAAGTATATAAGGGTTTCGAATGATGGAGTTATTCCTAAAACCATGATTTGCTGTACAGTAAATTTTCATGCACCTCAAGGAGAAATTATATTATAGCTGCCGTACCTACACAATTTCCAGGAACGCCGGTGAAACCTTTTCTACACGGACATGAGTAGGAGGAATTCTCTTCAGCAAATTTACAGTAAGAAGACTGCCGATTACATCGGTGACTCCCAGAGAGACAGGGGTTAAGTTCTAAAAATGAAATTTCTGAGAATTTGTCACTGCAATTCCTGTAATTAGTTGAAAAACGTTCCACATGTCGAAAGTAAAAAGAAAAAGAATAACAAAATTATGAGAAGACAAAGAAGGCGTCAGTCGTAAAATGCATTTAACATTGAAGCGCGTCTAGGTAAATATCAGGCGCGTAAAAGTAGTGTGTCAAAGACAATACAGGGTGAGAGAAACTATTTAACAAATTGACATCAGTTTTCTAGCATGCGTCTGTCCTGGTATTGATCATGAATTTCGTCATATCATTATCAAAGTAGCGTGGATCGACAAGGCAATAGCCGAGTGGATCCAGACTACTGGCGTCAATTTGTTTTTTACAATAACAAAAAGGCAAAAGGGTTAAAATTATAAATTCATGTGTCTTTCCGCTTGTCGACGACGAGAATAAGCCAATGAGCGCGCGAGAATTTCTGTAGTCACCGTAAAATGTTTGCTTTGTTATAGTTTGTTCAGTGGATTCACAGCCCAGATAAGTGCGTCTGATTTATGGTTTATACGTAGACGAAATATGCGTTTGAGTGATACAATGCGTGTTTTTTAGCCTTCTTCAAGACTTATACAATGGACCATATTAGTATTCTCGGTGTTAGAGTAGAACTCGCTTGCAAATGACGCTGCCTGACGTTTAATGTGTCTTTTTTCGGTATCTACCTAGACGCATATAACATGTAGAACTTATACCCTAGCTACTGTACCTGTACAATTCCCGGGAACGCCAGTGAAACCGCTTTTACATGGACACGAGTAGGATTGTTCTCCAGTTTCTTGACAGATAGAAGAACGCAGATCACAGTGATGACGGTTGGAAATACAAGGATTAATGTCGTCTGTGGCTAAAAGATACGGCAATTGTCAGTTGAAACACGTTCTATATGTCGTAGGTGGAAGAAAAACATTGGCGGTGGCAGTAGTTAACTAGGAATACAAATTGTATGCAGTTCAAAAGAAACTAGATCATCCGGATAACCTAGTCAAACAATCGAGTTATTCCTTAAACCATTATTTGACGCATGTCACATGCATATTCATTCCAGCTACCGTACCTGTACAACTTCCTGGAACTCCAGTGTAACCTTTTTTACACGCACAAGAGTACGAATATTCCCCAGTTATTTGGCAGTTAGAAGACTGCCAATCACATTGATGACGCCCAGAAATACAGGGGTTAACGTCTGAAAATAAATTTTAAAAAGTCCGAGAATTGTCACCATTTGAGCTACGTGTATTTATAATTCTAATAATTGGCTAAAACCATTGTTATATGTCGTGAGTAAAAAAAAATATAACAATGTGTGAGTAAGTCTATGTAATGGAAGGAGGAATGTTCAGTGAGAATGGCTGGCTGAAATACTCATTAGGACTATTGAAATTCTTCTTTTGAAGAACTGGTTTTACAGTTGTGGTTTCAAAGTAGCATAGCATACTAAATGTACCGTATACAAATGTGAAAGGACTATAAAAAGTGAAATAAATCAATGTGGTCTTGCAGTAGAGGAAATTTAGTTCATTTGAATTGAGCTGTATAAAATGTTGTACCAGATTCCTGTTTCTTTTCTGTTTAAGATTGAGCTTGGGTTGTATGGCACGTGATCAAAACTTTCTCTTAGACCTTTCCTAAGTAATATATCAACCACGAGAGATAGTATTTTATTAAATTTGCAACACCGAGAAGAGATCTGAAAATATGAATCGCTGCAGAGAATTTAACAAGAACTCCGACATGTTTGGAAATATGATAATCACTGTCTCAACAGTTTGATATATCTTTTCAATCCAAACTAAAATTAGGGAAGGAATGGAGAAAGAAAATGTAAAAATATCATCAGCAATGGGAACATATCAAGCTTGAAGCTCCTAAAATTAAAGACGCAATCTGTGCTTCCTTAACTAAACCTTGACATAACTTACCAACACAGAGACGTAACTGACAAGCGTATATTCGCGATAACTGGTATACATAAAAATTTGTGCAATTTCGAACTGATATAGGATACCGCCAATAACAACAATGCGAATTCCAGTGAAAGCAAGCACGCATCTGAACAGCCCCATCTTCCACCGCGGGATGACTGCCATACAACCAACCAGGCGCATGCGTATTACAGGCATGGGTTGGTGGACAGTATTCAGGCATCCGTGTCTTGTTAGGTATAGAAAAGCGAATCCATTCGCTGTTAGTTATCCAGATTTCATGTCTGTCACAAAGTAATGTGCCTGTCGTCCCTGAATCCACATCTACTGATCTTGTGGGATCAGTTATGTTAACGTAATCGCTGCATTCTGAAGTGTAACAATGAAAAGTCTATTATTATAGATTTTATTTTCAGCGAAATCAGAAAATATCTGACTACGGTTCTAGTTAAAAGAGCTACGTCACGGTTTCCACTTCTTGAAAGTTTTAGCCTAAATTTTTCCAACCTCGTTCCCAGGCTCTCTCTCCTCTGCCTCCCTTGGTCGTGGAGGCAGAGGAGAGAGAGCCTAGGAACGAGGTTAAAAGTTTTCAAGTTCGTCATATGTAACCCATGTTAAATCTTCTCCATTCCTAACCATCCTTGTTCTTTTATGGTTTAAAATTATCTCTTTGGTGCTTTTCTATCTTAGTAAACTTCCTTCAGTTGAAAGGTAAGTTTGAGAGTGGCCAAAGTAACTCAAAACACCGTGACTGATTTCCTTTGAGGAAAATCAAAAAAGAATAACTTGAACGCGTTGTTTTGTCTATCCATGACATAATATAAACAATGTTGGTAGACACCTCAACGAGAAGTGGGATATAACACTGTTTACTTTTGCGTGCATGTTACTTATAAGACAGAGAAGCTACAGTCAAACCTCTGTTAAGAGGTCACCCTCAGGAAATAGCCTGGTAACGCTTAATAGAGGTTGACCGTTTAAAAGAGGTGTTCAAAATTTAGCACCGTATGGGGCAAAAAATTGAACAAGAAAACAAAAGTAAGCACGCAATCCACTTTCATTGATTGTAACAAATGTACTGCGCCCGGGTACCGCGAGATATAAGTGGTTGTATGTTCTAAGTAGTCAACAGATTTTATGGTGATGTTGTTGGTAAGGCAAGCGTCAAGCACCGTTACCTTAACGCGGATCATTGACCTTTGGCATCTCATTTAACCTTTAGTGAAAAAAATCAGCTATGTTCGACTGTGATTTGGAGTTGTGTAACTTAATTTGGTGAAGCAAGTCACTGACTTTGTTCAGCGTCAGCAAGAGTTCATCGTGGCCATAAAACGGTGCTCCGGTCGAACACCTAAGTAACAAGGTACACGTTTGACAGAGGTGAATTACAATAAAATCAAGCAATTGGAAAGTCCAAACGGTGACTGCGTCTGCTTAATAGAGGTGACCGCTTAATGGAGCTCAAATATCAGTGTATATATGAAGCGAATTTCGGGAATTTGAATTGTGACCTTTTAACAGAGGGTGACCCCTTAACAGAGGGCCGCTTAATAGAGGTTTGACTGCATGTAATTCACTTTCATAAGACACGACGAAAATTTGAGAACAACAGAAAAATCTACAAATTACGGAACGCAGGTAAGTGTCGGTTTCCTACATTTTTCACATGTCAAAATGGGTCAGACTTGTTATATCCTTTACGACAGAGCCCAGATTCGCTACTGGCCCTCGAAACAGTAAAATACGTTTTTCTATGTTTCATGCTCTGATAAAACAGAGCGTTTCAGCCAATCAGAGCGTGCGTAAAATACAAACTGTATTATAAATTGGATCAGTTGTAAAGGGTTTGTGCACAAATTACAACATACAGGTAAAAAAATGAAAGCATCTTTCTAAATATTCATGATTATTCCGATACCTTGTTGAGCTGAGGTCATAGATGAGAGCAGCAAAACAAGCAGTACAACCTACGGAAGTTAAAGAAAGAAATCAATCTACAAAAAATATTCTCAGACTATTATAACCTGTTCACTGGAATTAATATATGAAAAAAAAAAGAAACGAAAATAAAATAGTCAAACTCTTAAATTGTAAGACTTGGCACAGCAGGATTCCCCTCTCATGCAAACAATCGTTCATGGTCTAGGTCAGAAAAAATTACCTACGAAGGTTCTCCCCTCTCAAAAGATTCAACTTCAATGGGTTTGAAAGAACGTCCAACGAACAATGGGTAACCAAGATTTCGTTTGCACGTTCTGTTTTGTACTTACAACCACTTAGCTTTCTCAGGGTTGATTTGCGAAGTTTAAATTTCAGACGACCTCCATTTTGGCTTTTGACAGTTGACGCTTTGGGCGTCAGCACGCCGTAAGAATTCTCCTTACTTCTTGCCGATATTATTAGTGATGTTCTCGCTGTTCTTGTTGCTATTTTTTGCACTTTACTCCCTCAAAGATTAATTGAAATTGAGAGTACCGCCGAGTAAGCGGGAAAAACCCTCAGGGCAATGACGAGAAGCAACAACAAATTCGAGGAGTTTGGGAAACAGGTTTACAGCCGCTCCCTCTTCTAAAAAATCGCGACGTTCGACGGTTGAAACGAATATACACAGGCTAGCTTCTAATTCAGCTTAATATTGAGTATCCTTCTCCAATTTTTCCCATTTCCGTAAAATTGTAATCAATTTTAGACATTAAACCTTAAGTTTTTAAAATGCGTTGTTAAAGATGAAAACTGAGGTAAGAAACATTGACTTTCAAGATACTTTTTTAAGAAAACCGTAGGCATGTTCAGTTTTAAAACAATGTGATAAACCCCATCTCACAAGTTGTACCTCGAAAGCTCTTGCTGCAGCAATGGTGAGCTGCTGAAAAAGAGCGTTGGGATACAAAACTACTGAACTTCATTCAAATACTTCGTTAATTTTGGTCATTGTCGATGCAAATGTTGCCAGAGATGACACCTTCCAAGGAAGTTATGAAGTCCATCGGTAAAAAATTATGACAACTTCTTATAATATAACGGATAATCCCTGTTGGACCAGTTCCTCATAAGATTCTTGACCACAGCGTTTAACTTTAATTCCTTATTTCTTTCTAAAAGTAAAATATTCGACTGAGTTTATATGGTGCATGCCATACTGCTATAACTGCTTATTTTTTGTTCTAGTTCAGGATAATGTTAACCTGTAAGCCTAGAAAGGCATTGTGTAAAAAGGAAGACACTGTATTCACAATACTAACAAGTGAAGAAAATGTTCTCGAGGTTTCAAGTGACATCTCTGTTCAATCTAAATTGCTTTCTTCAGTGAGTTTGCAGCGTGTTTTTCATCTGACTGTGTGGCGTGAATTGAAGGCGAGATATTTTAAATTACGAATACGAGACTCCTTGAAGTATTGTTGAAAGACAGTTGCCACGAGAGCTCTTAATTCATTCCTTTTACTGAAAGCCGTTGGTTAAAAAAAATACCTCCTCCGAAATATTTGAACTTTCCGAAAACACCGTCCCTGATGAAAGTAATCAGCGTTATTGAATCGATGAGTGAACTTTGCTGTATTAGTTTAGAAACCGTACACCAGTGGTTAAGTAAAACAAAGAGACCAAATTTTACTTTTGAAAAAGAAAAACAATAAATATATTTGACACGGTACGTCGTACACTTTTGGCAAGCACTTTCTCACGGTGTGCTTATAAACGGATTTTGAGAATTTTTAATTAACAAAGGATGCTACTTTTTGTTCTCGGCAAACGATAGTTACCTGTAGAAAACATTTAATTTTGCTTACAGTCCCCACTGTGACACTTTATTTTTCATTAACTTTAGATTATTAGAACCTAAGGAAGAGAGAGACCTTGCTCACCTATTGACGTGAATCTCGGCATGATAAAATATGGCCAAGGATAATTTTTCAATTGCTCCCTGAAATAGCCAGGCTGGACATATACGTCAAAGGCACAGTATTAAAATTTAATTGAATTCCTCACGAAGCAATTCAACTTATCATTCCAGAAATGCGAGGAAGGTTCTAACAACGCCTTTGGTGTTTGTTCGGAAGGATGACAGTAATAAAACATACTTGACATTATTGCTTATTGATTCATCGAAAATAAAACAAAATAAAAGAATGAAACAATGTTAGTTGCAGGGTTTTTTTTACCCAATTTGTTAAACTGTTTTTACTATTAATAAGCGTGAGAATGATTCTGTTCTAAAAATCTGTTCTTCCATTTGTTTACCAGTTACTATTTTTAACACTGCTCAGCTGCCTTGCATTAACTTTCTAGATTCGCTATTGAAGCCACACTTCATGTGAAACTCGTATAATTAGAATGATTGAGAATTAGAATGGTTTTTGTCCCATTTTTTAAAGACCTCGCTCTGGATGACCTTCCTTTTTCCATGTGCTATAGTACTGTACCAAAACGTACCGCGAAGCTCTGAAAAAAATTCTGGTAATTTTTGTTAACGCCATTCAGGACATTTAGACCAATGGTTTTTCTCTCTGCTAATAAGTACTCAATTCATTTCCTTCCAAACGAGAAAAACGCTATTTAAAAATTCATGGTTACCAATGACCTTCCTTCAGAAGATTACTAATAGAGATTGAGAGGTTCTTAACATAGAAAAAGTTTCCATAACACTGAATTACAAAAAAGAACATCATTTGCGTTCAATACTGCCAATTAAAGTTCCCTTGACGTAGTCAAGGCAATACTTCTTGAAAGGTTTTCTTAAAACTACACGCAGCATATTTTATAAGATATTCGTACATTTTCGTGAAGACTGAATGAGTAAAACTGTTACAATGCATCACCACAGAGGATATGTGAACGAAAAATAATTTGTAGCAGCCATGTACCACGAACAAGTGCACAGAGTTGTGGCTCTTCAAACTATCGTAAGTATTTTATGGCATTTACAAAAAAACATATCTCTTCATAGACACTTCATGGAGTACATTGCTTCTTCTATCATTAAAAAAGCAGTGTATTGGAGTAAAGTTTGAATTTGGGCTTCGAGCAGCTGATTATTTTCAAGCTTTTTAGTTTTTTGTAATGCTGAAGTAGTGAAGAACTTTCTTTAAGTTTTAATGTGAGAATTGCCGCGCCCTTTGCCGGAAGATGACATTATTAGGGTCACACGTATTTTGTAATAGGTTAGTTGTTCTCAAAGTTCCGCGTAACAAGTTTATCTTGTCACTTAACTTCTGAATGAAAAAAAAAAACAGTTATTGCGCCATGTCTACATGTATCTATCTCATGCAATTTAATGAACTGAAGCTAGGTGAAGGTAGTTGATGTCAATGCTCTGTCCGCAGGTTTTCCTGTCTTTGCTGACAACTTGTTTGTTTCATATTGCATTCGTTCTAAGCATGGACGGTAAGAAGGTGTTCATAACTGTTTTAAGTTTAGGTGGTTTGTTAGTGGGTTTGACTATAGAGGGCCTCCGAGGCAGGTAGCATTTACCCTTGATCCCTTCAAAATTTCACTTTTTCTCCCTTGTTCCCTTTGTATAACATTCCATTGTTCTTTAAAATTAATTTGCCAAAGTTCCCTTTAATAGTAAAGATATTCACCTTGTTTCCTCGAGTCAATTCCGAAGATGTTTCTTGGTCCCTTGAAATATATGATCATTTTCCCCTTTCCGCAAAACCACTGGTAGAACCTGGTGGGCACATTTGTATCGTGAAAAACTGTCGAGAGCTCGTATTGAATACTCAGCTTGGCCGATAGCTTTCTATAGCGTTTATTTAGTGGAACAACTCGTCCTCAGCCTTATCAACTACGAGCTTGTAAGAGGCTCGCGCAGTTTTCACTAAGCTTGTGTGATTACATCTTCTCATCGATGATGTCTTGTCGTCGAGTGTCAAAGAAAAGGGGAAAGCATTTTTATGAAGACTCAAAGGATTTTAGGGTCATTATTTTCTTGTGAAGAAAAAATGCTAGAATATTCAGTGGCCACAAAAAATAATAAAATACAAAAAACTGAAGGAGACGCTTTAAAAGCATAACAATTTGACATTGAGGTGGATTCTTAGAACTTCAAGGCTTTGCGAAGGAAACACAGATTGTATTTATATCTAATCGTACCCTTTTGGTACGCTTTGGCGGTATATCGGGCGAGTTTGGTCGAGCCATGGCTCGTAATTCCGCGAGACGTTGTCGAGGCAAAATAACTAAGGCGAGACCTAGCGAGCCTTTAATACCACCGAAGCGTACCAAAAGCAGGTACGATTAGGTATTTACCATACCCAGATTCGGTCAAGCGACCATGATATCGAAGCCATATCATGTCTTGTGACGTGATATCGCAGGATATCAGGACAGTAGACACGGCTTTTGATTGGCTAATTGCGAATTTGGATACGGTAAACCTAAAAAACAGAACATTTACGACAATATACTAAAAAAAAAACGATTCAACTAAGAACTTAGCCAGCCTTACTTTTTAATTACAGAATGCACCAACTACAAAGTCATAAACGATCCCAGTCGTTCTGTTTTCAGTGCTACCAGCGGCGGCTGTGACGACTCTATGAGCGCCATTTTCGGTGTATATTGGATTCGCTTTAAAGGAAGTGGCGGGACCGTTATTCCCGAATGAGCACCGCCCATACACCACTGCGGAGCCAATGCATCGGGATGGATCCGTGGTGGCCATCCTGCTGTGAATGATGGGATTGTTGAGCGTCAACTTTGCTACCATTTTAACGGAGATGAATGTATATTTCAGTATGAAATATTGATTCGCAATTGCGGCACGTTTTATGTTTAAAAACCACCTTCTATAACTCGATGTTCTTTGCGAGTGTGCACTGGTAAGTATAATGTACTAACGTTGGTTCATTCTTGAAGGTATTATATATTTTCCGGATATTTCGGGGGGAAATTATAGAAATATTCATGGTGTCTTTTTTTTTTTTTTGGCTTAGCCCTGTGTTTTCCTTGCTATTCGTAAATGTTTGAATATGGGTTGGAATCTTCGAGTTAGAGCTGGGGAAACAAAAATCCGCAAGATTTGCAGTCTCTTGCTGATCCGAAAGTGCGTTTCCCAATTATAATGACACAAAACAATGATTATAATCACAAGTGAACACAAGATAGGGCAAATCGTGTCATTCTTATTAACAATTAACTCACTCTCAACTAGACATCGACAAATGTTTCTACAATGCTGTGGGTGTCGCCAATCAGAGTGTAATCCCTGACAATCTTTTTACTACAAGTATGGCGCCAATGATGCGCCCCATTATGGTCGTCTCCATGGTAACAGAGGTGATGGTTGGTGTGCAAGTACAGCAAACGGTAATGACTGGCTGCAAGTTGATCTGGGGAAAATATTTCAATTGTGTGGTGTTGCTACTCAGGGAGACGGAGATTTCGGTTTCGGTGATGAATGGGTAACAGACTTCAAGCTGTCTTATTCATCCAATGAAAACAACTGGACAATTTATGAAGATGGAAATGGCACTGAAGTGGTAAGGTTGATGGTCTTAACTGTCATCTTACAAAAGCTCTCTCCAGCAGAACATTTATTAGGGTAACAACTATGTCATTTTTGAGTTACATAGCACTGGCATTTGTTAAAGATACGATGTCATGAAGCCCTTGCATTATTTCAGACCTAAATCAAGACTTTGTAACGAGCCACAGTTGTGTGATATAGGTACCAAATTTGGGCCCTCCTACATTTGGAACACCTTGCGCGTTGTCAAATGGACAAAGAAGCGTATTCGAAGGGAGCGAGTGGAGTAAAAAGCAGAAAGAATTGTCCTTATATAGCTGTTCAGTCTTTATCCAAATCTTAAACCCACCGCGGTGTTACATCATAGTGAAGTTCCCAAAACTGATAAACTATCGGCAGGCCCGATGTTTGGGCAGATTATACGACATGCCTTTGATTGGATAGTGTACGCGTCACGGGTGTAATTAGACAGAGTGTAAGTTAACCGAGACTTGTTTCCATTCCGTTGGCATTTGTCAAGAGGCTCGAAATTCCTCAATGTTAAACTCTATAGCATACACAATTTCAGGCCAAAGCAAACCCTTTTTCAGGCCAAAATAGTCAAAATCCGTGCATTAGTTCAGACCAAAACAGCACCGGTACAAGTCTATATAGCTCGTTTAACGGAGTACCCTCGGTAATCTTTCTAACAGGAATTTCACAGGGAAGGTGACAGTGATACAGTTGACAAACACAAGTTACCAGTGGCAGTGTATACAAGATACATACGGTTTTATCCAACTCAACAATATCGCTGGAACTGTCTTAGAGTGGAGGTGTATCGCTCGGTAGAAGGTGAGTTTGGACCATCATTATTTCCTCATTTACTTAATTCCCGATACCATCTGTACTCTTCAACTCTATTGCGAGTAAAAGATGGCTGTCTAGTAGCATAACTGGTGGTGCTGAATGGTTATAGTGTCAGTATACGTAGAGACAAGCTGAAGACCAAGAATACGTTCAATCTGGTTTGATACATCTTTACATCTTTGTTTACAGTTCAGTTGATCTCAACAATTACGTAAATAGACCAGCCGAAGGTAATAGGTTAATTAGAAATTAAGAAACTAAACGTGAAATAGTCTTTCTGGACGTTTCGGCCTGAACCCTCAGTAAGTGAATCTTGGTTAAATTGTTAAGCCCCACTTAATTTTAAAATCTGACTGTGAGCTAAAGGAATTTCATCTACAACGACCAATGAAATATTTGCATCATTCAAAAATGTATTATTCTTAAAAAATGTTTGCAGATATCGATGAATGCACGACGAACACTCATGACTGTGATTCATCAGCGACTTGCACCAATACAGAGTGCTCTTTTACTTGTACATGCAACGATGGATACACTGGCGACGGCAGATCGTGTATCGGTGAGTTACAAGCACATAAATCATGTCTAATTTTGTCGATGAGCCATTTGTCTTTCGAAGATGTTTACCCCAAGAAAATAGTATCCTACCATGTCGGGTAAGGTAAGAATTCAGGATGCAATATTCTACCTTTCCTCCACTCATTGCATGTTTAGCAAACATGATCCGATTGGTACGTCATAGCAAGAAGGTTTTGTTAACGAGCTACCATAAAAAGTGGATAGGAAACAGCTAGTGGGTTTCGTTACTGCATATTTTCACTTGTTTCATTTGGGTCTGTCCCCTGAGAGCAGTATTTCAAAAGTTAAAACTATCAAAGGTCCTTGCTGATGCATAAATTAAGCCTTTTGTTTCGTTAAAAAAAGAAATTGGTGTTAACGTCCCCTGCTTTTGGCCAGGCAATCATCTGAAACTTATGTTTTCTAAAATAGAGGTGATTTACATCAAGTACTAACTGATCCCCATCTCAAGTTTTAGCTCTCCGAAAGGCCGTTTAAACCAAAGTTCTTACAGTTAATCATTTATGGTTTTTCTCTGTGCAACGGTGGAAGCGGAGGCCTAACGATGTGCGCTTGATTAACTATTGTAGATCTCGATGAATGCGCAAGTGGACAACACAACTGTCATCAACATGCTGTCTGTTCTAACAACATCGGGTCATTCACGTGTCATTGCCAGAGCGGCTATACTGGAGATGGATTGTCCTGTGAAGGTATACACAGCTGCTTATTTTATTAAGTATTTAGATATGTCTATTCCTGTGGAATTTGCGAATGGATCAACATGGACCATTTTTTGTTTTATCTGAGTAAAGGAACATGGCGATCCTACCGAGGTCAAAAGAGGTTTTTTCCAGACGGGTTTGCCCATTTCGTCTCGGGGCTAATACTGAGAAAGAAATACTTGGGCTGATTTTCAGCCCTCCGTATGACTCTTGATGTGATTTTTTACTTTCCAGCTTGTGGTAGATTGCGACAACTATCCCCCATTGACCATTATCTCCATTCTCATTACCGGTCTTCAAGCCAATGCATTATTTATTGTAAAGAGAAGTTAGGTGATGATCACTTCTGAAGTACAAAAAAATAAAGCGTTAACTAAATAAACATTGTGTTCTTTTACATCATTAGCTTGTCCTAAATATTCACGATGTATCCAAACGTCGCCCAATTCCTGTGAATGCTGGTGCAAATACTTTTATCCTGAACGTCCGAAGGTTGATGCATGCAAGAATCCTGGTAGGTAAACCTTGGATCTGCATTGACACCAGTTCAAATGGAAGGGCATAACTCAAATTAAAATGGTGAAGCAACAGCTAAACTGATGTTGGGAATTGATTGCACTTTGTTAGTCAAGTGTTATAGATGGTTTATATTTTCGCGCAGACCAGCCTGTACCACTACAGAACGGCTGAAACTTCCTAACCCAAAGTGTGACAGACCTAAGTTACAAGGAAAAATGGATATCAATTTCAATTCCAATACAACCCTACTGATGCACCTTAATAATGGAAAAATTAATGCTGTTGTTTATGTTTGTTGCGGGCGGTTGTGGCGGCGGTAGTAGTGGTGGTGGTGGTGGTAGTAATAGTGGAGGTGGTAGTGGTTCGATGGAAGTGGTGGAAGTAGTGGTGGTGGTTTTGTTCAACCTTTTTTTCACTTTATTGTGACTTGCTTTGTTTTTCAGGTAATCTTCTTGGTCATTTAACTGAAGTGTCAATCCTTGAGACAGAAACGCAACCTGACAGTCCTATCAAGTTAAGACGCGATCAGACAAGGAGGTTCGAGGCATCTTTTAACTCGGAAAGCATCGTGGATTCAGGACAAGCTTCGTTTTACTGGAGACTACAACAGCTTAGACTGTCACCCTTTAACATTTCGGAAACTCCAGAGCTCCTTGTACACACCACTCGTGAGCTCAATATAGTGCCAAAGTTACTGTCAACGGGACTAAAACTTGTAGTATTTGAATTGCAAGTGACCGGAATTGAACTGGCTGCTCGTGATTTCGCTTTCATACTGGTAGAAACATCAGCTCTCGTGGCTTCCATTGCGGGAGGATCTGAGGTTTTCCGATCGATCAACAAGCCAATCTTGTTGGATGCTAGCTTTTCTTACGACCCAGACAATTCCAACGAGGACGGAACTTCCTTTGGAATGACCTTTAATTGGTCTTGTTTCAGCGCTGCGAACAAGAGCGTCTCTGGTTTTAACAAAGTAGCCACTATGGTGCTTTTCAACAACTCGGGAAACGTATTAAAAACTCTACTTGACTCAGTCGCTGAAGGAACTCTGTTGCAATCGTCAAACGATATATACGATATATTTCTACCTTTATTAGAAACTGGAAAAGCGCTTTTGGATACCGGGAAACTGATCAGCAACGAGACATACCATGTATTGCTGACAGTTCGCAAAGACAATCGAAAAGAGAGTGCGATTCAAACCGTTCACATTTATGATGGAGAACTCGCAGACATTCGCATAATGTAAGTGTAAGATGGGTACCTATGTGGTAAGCCTCTTATGCAGATAAATTGAAAAAGCCACAAAATTGACTTGTTTGTTTTGTGCATCCTTCCTTTGCATGTCCACATCAGCTTTTTAGCTGCCATTTTATGACCTGCATGACAAAAAAAAAAAAAGCGCTTGGAAGAATTAAACAAAATGAGGAAGTGGCTACGTGGGTCTACCAAGACGAACTTCCATCAAACTGAAGAAACAATTCAAAACAAGCTGAGGGTAGAATGACACCAAAGACACAGCCTCTAACAAAACAAATTGTGACCCTGTAACAGTGTGGTGTGAGAGATTTCACACACCACTAACGGTGTGGTACACAATGTAACAAGGGAATTTTGCCTTCAATTATCTTTGATTTATTTCTTTCAGGTGCTTCGTAAATTGTCTCTCACCAGCCAGAACATCATCTGGTATCTCCGTCCGAACTGACTGTAGCACTGCTAGTTGTCTCAAGTCTCTTAAATATCGATGGAAAATGTTCAGAAAAAATGGTAGTCTTCCATATTCCAAATGGATACCCCAAACAAACTTTTCAAATTTCTTGGCTACTCCAGAGGATTTCAAGAACTTGGTAGTTAAGGAGCAAATGCTTGCACCTGGTTGGTTATGTCGAATCACAGTTGATGCTCTGACACTAAATGGCTCATACGGATGGGCAACTTACCAGTTTGACACGTTAGATCCCCCATTTGGTGGAACATGTCGTGTCACACAACTTAATGCGGAAGCCATTGTTGGCGTTTGGCTCAACATCACCTGTCATGGATGGAGTGATGATAGATTTCCTCTTACATATGAATTCTACCATGCATCAGACGATGAGCAATACGATATGTTGTCGTATGGTGTACATTCCTCCACCATCGTTCATATTCCACATTCAGATGGAGAAGATGTTGTTCGTCTCAAAATTGACATCGTCAATGTCGTGGGTGGCGCAACTGAAATAGGCCTGTCGATCAAGGTATGCATAGTTTGGATTTCAAAACAAAAGCTGGTATGATTTGTTAACTAAAACACATGCAGTATTTTTTATATAAAGACATAAACATACAGTCACTGATGCGGCAGCTACAATCTTGTCAGCCAAGTTACCTATAAACACGGCCTTAAATAGTTTTGCCTAAAACTCTGTTTTTCGTAGAATCATCACAAGAAACCGAGAATAAGCCGACTTTTGCCGGCTTCCAGAATCTCTAGCATAGCAAGTGGATACCTGGTCTTATGGTTAGCGCTCTAGAATATGGACCCACACGTCCGACCTAATGGGTTTTTAGACAGGACACCACTCCCAGTGACGGTTTTTCCCTTAAAGCAGGAGCATAACAGGTTGCCTGCGAACTTTAAGGGCAGCCTGGCAGACATTTCGCGCTGGCACAATTTACCCACAAAAAATATGAGTGATTTTTTTATACACTAGAAGCGGCCAAAAATATGAAGGGAGCCAAACAAAACTTTTAAAAGTAATACACTCGCGCCTTTGCATCAGGTTCTCTTTAGCTTAATCGACTGTTCGTTCTTTCCGTCACAGGTTAATCAATCAGATTTCACACTAAGCGAAGAACTACTTTACAACCAAATTAATAAAATTCTTGATGTGATGGAACATTATTATTCTCTGGCTGAGATAAATTTGGCGATCCAAGAAACAGATTCTCTCCTTGCACTTCTCAAGGCGGCTGACTATCGAATCAACGAAACGTTCCTGCTTCACGTAAGTTTGGAGTAAATAGTTATGAACTAAGTTTTCAATAGAGCGGTCCTTCAAGCAATTGGTAAATGAAGAGCAAAAACAGACCTAATGTGATCCATTCACGTCTTGCAAATGTTTTACAAGGATTAGTTCCCAGCTCTCCCAAAACCTTGAATGAGCTACTGCTTATGAAAAGGAATACCTCTATTTAATACACCTATAAAAGTACGCTGAGGTACCGAGACCAACACCTCATATCTACCGTGCGAGTTGAATTAAGTTTTACTTACACAACAAAAGTAGTTCACGTTTGTAAATCATTGTAATCACTTTTACATAAAAGCCTCTTTCAAGCCTCTAACCTCATTGCTCATTCCTAGTAACTTTTATTTCTGTTTAAGAAACTAATAGGGCTCAACAGACTGGTTGTTTTATTACAGATTAAGGACTACGTAATAACCAGGATTTGCGAAGTAAGAGTCGATAGACTCGAACGGTTAGTGCAGATTGCGGTTATTTTAGGCAAAACCACACAGGATGCAGGCAATATCTTCCACATTACAACGGTATGTAAAATATGCTGCGTAGATCATAAAGTTTTTATTGCGACGAATTAGGGCAAATAGGAACATAACCAAAAACATGTGTCTAAATGTTCAGCAAGTAAAGTTCCTCAATAGAGAGAGTGAAATTTCGCCCTGAAAAATGAATGACAGAAATTTCTTCGAACAATTATAACAACCCCAGAATAATGCGTCCTGTGTCATTCTTGGTCAACCTTTCCGCATCATGAGTGAATATACTTTAAGTTTTTATCGCGACGAATTAGTAATCATTGAGTTTATTACAAACAAAAAAAAGATTCTAGAGTTTTGAACTTTTTAACGATACGGCGGCCATTTTGAATCCCATTGTTTCAAATAGCTATTATGGGATGCTTAGGAGGCAAATGCATACTTATTTTCTACCTTAAAATCCATGATGTCTCTCATATCAATAGAAAGTTACTCGACTGAGAAGGCAAAATTTCTCAATGAAAATGATGACAGAAATTAAAAGAACAAGCAGAAAAACTTAAATAATGCGTCGGGTGCCATTCTTGGCCAAGCTTTTAGTATCACGAGTGAACATACTTTACCAGTTTTACTTTGTTCTGGTTTCAGTTTGCTTTGTTAGACAAGCTACTGGAAATGTCCTCTCTGCTTTCCATGCTGACTGACCGCCGCTCAGGGGAGACCCGCTTTGTTAATAATGGAGACAGATCGCTGATGCATTGTAATACAAATATCTTGAAATACACCTCTCGTAGAATCCTTAAGGCTGTCAATTCTACCAGCTACGACCAGGAAAATGAGGTATGTGATCATGAATTTCAACTTAATATGATCAAACCTCTGCATGAGAAGCCCTACAAGCACCTCGATCTACGCATGCCTCATAATGAAATGTGACCCCTGTGGTAATATACTAACAAATCAAGGACTGCAATTATCTTCAGGTAGCCATAGGAAAAAGAATTCTTGGTCTTTGCCAGAATCTGACAGAAAAGATTACCAATACACTACTCTCGCTTAAGCTGCCTGGTGAAGAATATATCGTGATCAAAAATGAGCTGCAATCGATTATTTGGGGCAAACAAGAATCGCACGACCTCCACCAGCTAACAATCCAGGAAGGAAAAGCAAGCTTTAAACTTCCTTCTCTGGACGACAAAGATCTCAAAAAGATATCCGGGAATACATCTGACGTTGCAGTAGAGGTATGTAGGTCAACCTTTGAACCATGCAAAAGATAGTAATTAAAGATTTAGTTTCCTAAGGTTAAAATTCAATCATGGCTAGTTAGAGATAATTTTTTTGTCGTTTGAACATCTATATATGCATTGTCACAATTAAAGCTCTTTAAGGTTTTGAAGCTTGAACTTAGGACTATCTGGACCATCAAAATTCAAATTCGTATTTAATCTTTGAAACGGTCCCAACGGTTGTTAACATGTTAACCTTTCGGTCATATTACTTGTTGCCACAAGAAACCATTTAGTCACTTATCGTTTGACCAACAAAGTAATTGTTGGTCCAGAGAACGTTTGCTCTCCTTATCATTAGGTCCCCTTAAGTTAACATTTAGTCTAATTAGTCGAATAAATAACGTTCATTTATTCAACATATCTTTGCTTTCTGTTTCCTTTCAGATGATCAACTATAATTTCAACCCCTACACAACACACCATAGTAGCAGTAGGGTCAAATCAAACGTTGTCAGCCTTGTTCTTAAAGATGAGAATGGCGAAGCTTTGGATGTGACAGATCTGCCGTCAGACATACAGATCAATATTCCAACATCAGAACGCGACCCGGGCAGCACTACAAGCCAACCTCAAACAGATGACTTCCTGAATCCTGGAACTATACAATATCACGTCATTAACACTCATACGACCAATACCACCTTAAAATTGTCCCTGACGATGAAAACACCGAGCGCTATTACTGCCTATGTAAAATTTGGTAAACATCCAACACAGACTTCATATGACAAAGTTATTGACTTGTCCGAAAAAAAATTGGTGTCGGATTGTAAATCGTCAGAGAAATGTTCGTATGATATCTTGATAAGTTGCAACGCATCAGGGAAATATTACATAGGTCTCTTAGGGCGACAAGGGAACCGAACAGTCCATTCAAGAGTCAAGCGGTCTTTACTGTCAGCGAGACCATCAAAAGAGAAATGTGTTAAGTTTAAAGATCCTCCTCCTACACTTGCCCCTCCAGTGGAGTCTACCATCCTTGTACCCCAATACGATCCCGACAGTTCGATTAATTACAGTTTACAAGTAAATGCTATTTGGTGCGTGTACTGGTCAGAAACTGGAGAGAGATGGACAAACGAGGGTTGCAAGGTAACAGATTTAATTATCTCTTATAGAGAAGAGAAATAATACAATATAATTATCTTGCTTTTTGAATTTATAACGTTGAGCGAATGCTGTCAGTATCGAAAGAGACTGAAATGCCCATAGTTCATTTCATAGATCAGTGAAGTGTCATTTGACGAGCGTTAAAGGGTTGTAGGAGGGTGTCCTCAAAACTCGATTATTCAGCTGAAAAAAATTGGTTCTTGCATTCGGTTTCTCAAAACACAAGAACATCCACTAACGAGTATTGGCTTCCCAGACAAATTTTAGATAGATTCACAATATCCTTAGTTCACCACCTTGGAGAATAACACTTTGATTCTTTCAAGTTAATGTATGGAAGATCATATATTTGAATTGCGAAGAAAGATATGAAGACATGATTGATTATCGCCGTTATACACACAACTTAAACAGTTGTGAAATTGGGGCCTGAAAAAAATTCAGTCCTGAACGGGATTCGAACCGATGACCTCTGCAATACCGGAGCAGTGCTTTACTAAATGTGCCATCAAGCCAACAGGGAGCTAATCAAACTTTAATTCTTTTTTTTTTTTTTCTGATCCGCCGTTTTGCTGTTTTGGAGTTGATATTCCAGTCTTTTACGATGGAAAAAATGAGCAAGAATATGCTATACACTTGCTGCTTTTGATTGTAATGGCCCTTTCTTAAGGCAAATACGCTGATTTCTATCCCATTGTGAAGATGAATGAATTTTTTTATAATTCCAGGTGGGCCAAGAATCAAACACTTCTTCACTGACCTGTCTTTGCAATCACCTGACCGCATTTGGAGGAGACGTTCTTGTTGCACCAAACACCATTGACTTTGTACTGGTCCAGCAAGCGTTTGACAATCTGGATCCAGGAGATCTGCTGGTCCTCATCACAGTGTGTTCTGCCTGTCTTGTTTACTTTGTCGTGTTGGTAATTGCACGAAGAGCAGACAATCAAGACATTTTAAAGGTTTGTATCAACAATCTCTATAATGACATAGCATCTTCATCCTTAGATAACTTTGGAATCCTTTACCTATCTGGATGACGTGCAGGTTAGCAGTGCACCACGCAACGGTCATGGAGGGGGGGGGGAGTTCATTAAGAGATGTACATTACATGACGAAAACACGAGCCTTTTTAGGCACTGAAATACCAACAGTGTAACAACCCAAGTATCATTAAGATGCTAGTGAACTAGGTTCGTATTGACAAAGTATTGGTCAATCGATTTTTGTTTTCTGCCAGGTTCAAGATGATGTCCACAAAATTGGACTAAACAAAACATGGTATAATTATTGCACGTACATCACATGTTACTTCATAAGAAAACTATACTCTGCTCTCTTGCTGATTACATTGTTTTTCGAGCCCTGGTTGCTGAGGCCTTAGTATTATGTTCTAATGAAGAGAATTTGTTCTTACTGCGTCTCTCTCTCAACGGCCAGATAACAAAGTGCTGGGTTTGTCTGCGTTAGACTGACATGCCATTCAGAGTAGTAGCAAAATTAATCATAGATGCTGAACGCACCGGTCTGGTAAGCTTTCGTAGGCTTTTTTACGTAACTACATCCTTTAATTGTAGGACAGGCCACTGATTCCTCTAGCAGAGTACTAAAGTGGTGAATACAAGTACGAAGTATCCATAACAACGGGAGGATGGAAGAACTCTGGTACCACTGCTAATGTATCCATGATCCTTTATGGCTCTGAGAATACAAGCAGAGTTATCAAATTGACATGTGACCAACCACATGACGGGAAGTTGTTCGCCCGAGGAAACACTGATAATTTTCTCGTCCAACTGGAGAAGCCGCTTGGCACGATGATCAGCGTCCAAATCGGCCATGACATTTCAGGTGACGACCCATCTTGGTTTCTCAACGAGATTTTAATCATGGATCATCAAAAAAAGAAGCAATGGGTGTTTCGATGCTATTGTTGGCTTGCATTGGAAAGAGATGATGGCAACACGACCAGAGTATTTTACATAGATGATAATAAAAAAGATGATGAATTCAAAAGGACCTTCACTTCTTTGCGAAGGAATGGTTTCTCTGATGATCACTTGTGGCTGTCCGTAATTACCAAACAACCCAGAAATCATTTCACTCGTGTCCAAAGAGCCTCCTGTTGCTGGTGCCTTCTCATGTTATCAATGGTAACTTCTGCCATGTTTTACGAAACTGAGGACGCAAAACAACCAAACATTCAGATCGGACCTTTTTCGGTCACGTCGAGTCAACTTATTATTGCACTGGAAAGAGCTGCCCTCTTTTTGCCGGCAAGTCTTCTAATCGTATTCTTATTTCGAAAATGTGAGCCTAAGAGAAACTGGTATCATCTCACCAAAACTGAAACAAAAGGACCCTGTGTACTTCCTCATTTTTGTGTCTACTTCGCTTGGTTCCTCTGTATCTGCACAGCTGTCACTTCGGCCATATTTACAGTGTTTTATTCGCTGATGTGGGGAGGAGATAAGTCGGCCCGCTGGTTGACATCTGTGGTGCTCTCATTAAGTGGAGATGTAATCATCTCTCAGCCCATTAAGATAATTTTGGTCTCTGTCATTATAGCCTCACGGTGTGGCTGTAGGACGAACACCACCAGGACGTCTAAATTAGGAAGGGACCAGAATCTGGAACCATTCCACACTGCAATGTTAGTGGACGTCAAACGTGCTAGAAAGTATAAAATCAACGAAAGGAAAATGTACTCATACTTGAAGGAACTCACGTTTTCGCTGTTCTTTTTCGTGCTTCTTTTGGTTGTCTGTTATGGTGATAAAAACGAACACAGATACAATCTAAAAGATGCTACAGAGAGTGACTTCCAGTATTTTGATGATAAAGGGCAGTATAAAGTAAGTTCGCATATTCCTCAGCTGGTTTAGTCCTAACTGTCTCCACTTTTTCCAGTGGATGAGGGAATTCAATATGGTCTACGAAAAAAACGCCAAAACGTAATTGACATTAGCAGTTATTTTGAGGTATAAAGCAAGATTTTTTGCTTGTAACGTTCCAAATTTCGACTCGCACTGCTGTTCGTTTACGTAAGTACAAGAAAAATTTACCCAAAATGGAGACCTAGAAATCTGAATTGCTTCGTCATTCCGTGAACAAAATGGCGAAGGAATGATGGTTCCTCGGAAGATCATTCCAGACATAACACACTCTAACCATTTGAGGGTCTCTGGTACTTTGGAGGTCATCAAATTTCGCGTAAGACAATCCTGCGTTGTTTAACACCATACTTCAGTATTTTGTAGGAGTCGTCTTCGGCTATTTAAAATGACTACTGTAGTCTTTTCTTATTTTTTTTTATCATAATTGTGAATATCTTACTAGATTACCAACGTGACTCAATTTTGGGGATGGCTGAAGAACATTTTTGTGCCAGCGATCTTTACTGCTGAAACTTACGATGATCAAGAGAAGAAAGAGTCAGAATACATTGGAAACAAGCGTTCAATCCTGTTCGGCATGCCTCGTCTGAGACAACTTCGAGTCAAGAAAGGTATGCTCAGTTTAACGTCTCCTTGCGAAGACTTCCAAAGTAGGTTATAAAGACGTTGTTAGATCGGGCTAGCAGGATCACTACTGTTTTGATTTACCTTCTTTCGGCAGATTCCTGTGAGGTTCATGAATTGTTTAAAAGTATGATCACGTCTTGTTACGATTTCTACTCCATAAAAGAAGAGGAGAAAAGAACTTGGGCTGACCAAAATATTCTAAATACATCAACACTTTTGTGTCCAGAAGACTGGGAGTACAACGAGGATGCCCAACTCGGCAGCTTTGATTCTTGGGGTCGCTTCGCTGTTTACAGCGGCGGTGGGTATCTGGCTAATTTGGGATACAACAAGTTTGCAGCAAAACGAATTATCGGCGACTTAATAAGAAATAATTGGATTGATCGTCAAACCAGGGCTGTGTTGTTGGAGTTCTCATTGTATAACCCATCTAGTAACCTTCTTGCAGTAATGACTTATTACTATGAGGTCCTCCCGGTGGGATTTGCTGGCGTTTTCAAGTCCTATGGAGTTTTACCGCTCAGTGCAACGGATTCTCAAGCTCATAACACTTACTTGTTCTTTGCCTTGTTGTTTGGACTTCTGCTTGCTTGCTATTTTGTCTTAGAATGCATCAAACTTTGTCGTCAAAAGCGTTTGTATTTCACATCAGTGTGGAACTGGTTAGATATGCTGCAAATATTGACTGCATCGTCTGCATTGTTTCTGCAATGGATGCGATCAAAGGAGGCAGGAAAATCATTTGAAAAACTGAAAGGAAACCTTTTCATACCAGTCAGCTTTCACCAAGCCCTAATTCTGTTTGATGCTGAAAACCTCATGATTTGTGTAGCGTCAGTTATTGCCACCTTACGCCTTCTGAAGTGCTTTTATTTCAATCCGCAAGTAATCATTTTCTCGTTTACGATTCGCAGGTCATTTTCTTCACTTGCGTCATTTTTCGTGATATTTTCAGTAGTTGCTGTTGGCCACGCCCTTTTAGGAATGACAGCATTTGGGCAGAGTGTGCACATGTTTTCGTCGCTGCCAGAGGCTATTTTCTCTCAGTTTCTTATGCTTCTGGGGAGCGATATACCACTGGACGAACTCAAAGATGCAAACCCCATTGTGGGGCGTCTCTTCTTTTTCACGTTTGTCTCCAGCACCACGATAATTTTGGGAAATATGTTTATCGCAATCATTAACGATCATTATGTTAGTTCATGCACTGATAAAGGAGGTGAAGATGTCGAACTTGCAGAGTTCATTATGAGCAGGATTCTGGGAACTGTATTTGGTCAGAAACCTAGAAAAACTGGAAAGTGGAATGAAAGTACAAACCACGAGCTCTTTGAACCTGAACGAGAACACCCGGATGGCCCCTCGTCTCCCAATTGGACACCGGTCATGTATCGTAGCTGTACAGGTAAAACAAGCCGCACAGGAGGTCCCTTGGTAAATAGCAGCGACAGTTTTAGTGAGCATGTAGTTTGGGAAACTTACCGACCAGAACATTTACTCATTAAGAGTTCTAACGATAAAGCAGGCGTTTCAATGTTAATTTGAATCGGCTGTCCACGTGCATCGTACGCTTCAACCAGCAAATGACGACAAAATTGGATGATGACGATGATAGCGACGGCGACGATGATGAGGATGATGATGATGATGATGATGATGTCAATGACGACGATGATGGTGATGACGATGATGATGATGACGATGACGACGACGACGACGACGACAACGATGATGACGATGAGGAGGAAGAGGACGACGATGACGATGACGATGACGACAACGTTGGGAGCACATCAAGGAAAAACCTGAAGGGGAAGAACTTTATGCCGAGGAAAACGAGTTTGGGAAAGAGTTTTTTTACTCTTATTTTAAACTAAATATTACGCCATATTCACTGCACTCTTTCTATTAACAAAGTAGTTTTTAACAACAGAAATTACTCTAGAATGGAAGAGTATCCAATTAATAATGAAATCTATATCAGAATAGTCTTTACTCAAGGCGTCGCTTACAGTGGTTGGGCAATTTCTCAGTGTAAACTAAGAGAGAACTGAGCATTTCCTATTTTGAACATTTTGCTTCATCACTGAATGCTTTAACGAGCTGTGATGTACATATCATTTTTAGCCAGGAGCCATAATCGGGGATGTAGACCGTAAGTCTCGGGATTCGCGCGCACCTATGATATGGGACAATTTTTCTATTTTTAGAACAAATTGCGCCATCCTGACGTCATATATCCGCGCGGATTCACCCACATGTCAGGGGCTCTCGCGTGGATGTTGTCACGTTGCGTGATCAAATGATGAGAGTTGAGAGATTCTCTTGCGTATTTTTCACAGCGATGGCAGGGAACAAGGCAGGAAATACGAACCAGGGCGCTTATATGTAGTTTTATGTTCTGAGCTAACGGAAAAGGTGGGTTTTTCAGGGTCGAAAACGAGACTTCAATCTCGCGCGGGGAATGAATAATAAGATCTGGTCACGCTAGTTGTACATGTAAGCTTACGCGTATGCTTAAGAATATAGCAAGAAAACTCTCTACTCCGGTATCGAGTTAATTTGTGAGTTTCTCAGACAATGGTTAATCATAACCAAAACCTGTTTTGATGGTTTCTTATTGTTTCTGCTTGTTTGGTGAGTTTGCAAAAATTTTTGAAAGGAAAGTCTGACGCGTACAATTAGCTCATTTGCATAGTGCAGCTCGTGCACTTTCAAGTCCGAGTCGGTGTTTTCAATTGTCAACAAATCTTGACAAAGATTTCTTTCGTTATCTTTTGTGCTGAGATGCTGCAACAAATTTCACGAACGCAAAAAAGGCTACTAACATCATGTGTGTTTCTTCAACATAAGCATAGTGAGGTTTTACACAGCGAAAATGAAAATGGACAAGGAGTTTTGATAACTCATCAACAAAATCGAAATCGTTATTCGAAGTTGATGAAAGAAAGCGTCATCGTAACTTTGCTGATTATTTCTGCTTTATTCACATATTTTCAGCTTAGCTTTTAATATGTTCTCAAACATTTATCAATCTTAAACATATTTAAAAACAATAGAGTTATTGTTTGAGTTCGATGTACGCTTTCACACGAAAGTGCCGCGGAAGTACAATTTGTCATGTTTACTGACTGTACAAAACACGCATCGGCGGGCGCTTTCATTTATCGACAACAGAGAATTTACTGGATTTTTACACGAATAAAACTGAGCGGTATCTACGGACGTAAAGTTATTAAGTCTCAATGAAACATCAAGCGTTGCTGACAATTCAGGCGAAACTCAAGCTAGCAATTATTTTGTTTTACTTTTCGGTCGCGATAGACTGACAAATCCTCGCAAGCGTGTGGCAAGAGGAGCTAGGAAACTATGAAGTCCTGAAGCTCTGCTATATCTAAATATATCCAGCTAGTTTTTTGCTGTGTAATGGAACAGCTGTTAATCTTCAACATATGTGAAATTTAAAGTGGAGTAATGTACAGTGGAGTAATGTACAGTAAGAGAAGCATCCGTCGGAACACAACTTGGTCAGCGATATATATAAGCTTACAGCGGAACATACCTAGATTCGACACTGTCTTACTTCACTCAAACTGGAGCAGCTTACGAGGAAAATACTTAAGCAAAATTCCAACAGACGTAAACGCGTTGAGTTGTGGGGCAAAAATATGAAACATTTCGGGAATTTCGGACGCCACTTCCCCCGCGCGACATCCGCAAAAATCCTCGCAGCATGTACGCGCGTGTGCCGCAGGTGATGGCGCAATTTGTTCTAAAAATAGAATTATTGTCTCATATCATGGGGACAACCCCAATACTTGAAATGGCGCGCGCTTACGGTCTCCGTCCCCGATTATGGCTCCTGTTTTAGCCTATGTTTAGATACAAATAACGGTTGAAAATGATACTGCAAATATAATGTGAAAAATAACTATAAAATCCAAGAGGCCTTAAACTCCACAGATTTCGCACGTGGCAAAATCAAAATCTAGTGAACTTCAATTTTTTGAATTTTCTAATTTTTACCAAGTGTCATATTACCCTGTCCTGATTGGACATTTCCCCTCTGACTTAATGATGATAATAATAATGCTAATAATATACATGAAAAATTACTCGATTCTGATTGGCTGAGAGCAGTGTAGTTCAAGTGTAACACCAGTGCAAAAAGTGTAACACCAGTGCAAATTACACATAGTAATTCTAGATTATGATTATCTGAAAGAAAATAGGAAATAGTACAGAAACTTTGAAAAAAGTTTTCTCGATTGAGAAAAAATGGCTTCAAAAAAGATCTTCCGGCATATCCTCCACCCGAATTTTTTTCATGTTTATATTACTAATAAGTAATCATACGGTTTTTCTCGTTCAATTTAGAATTAATTAGCACTTGTGAGTTTTTAAAAAAGCTCACTCGTGCAAATTAATTCCAAATTGAACTCAAAACCGTATGATTACCTATACTAATAACATTTATAATCCGCAAATTTCATAAAATATTCAAATGCGCATGACAAGATTAAAAACGGAATAAAAAGGCTAAAAAGCTAAAATTACACTTAAAAGCAAACTTGCAATAATAAAAACAACTATGATAAAAATGCATGACGGAAAAGGTGAGTTTTTAGCTTGGCTTTAAAAATTCTAACAGTGCTGGCGCTTCTTATGTCAAATGGTAGCGCATTCCAAAGTTTCGGGGCAACACAGGTAAAAAATCTTCTGTAAATGGGAGATGTATGCAAGGTTAAAGCTCCCAAAAATATTTCGATTTGGAAGCTGGGTCACTCTTGCTTCCTTTTTTCTTAATTTGTGACATACTCCGTGTGTTTTTTTTAAATAAGGATTTTTCATACTGTTGTTGTTGTTTTTCGTTGTTGTTTTATTTGTCGTTTTGTCAGCGCTCGAACCGTTATAGGAGTAAAATTATACAATTCAAGGTGTATAATTTTCAAGAGGAATAAGGAATACATCTCATACCAAATTATTTGTTGAGTCAATAACATTAAAAAGGATATGACCTAAATAAATGGTCGCAAGTTATGTGTAGGTCGAGTAACTAATGCTATGCAGTGGAAGTTCTAATCAATGTCTGCGTTAAACGCGAAATCTAGAAAATGTTTTTTGAGAGATTTATTATCCCAGCCTTTATTAGGGACCTTTAGATTGGATTAAAAGCACGAGATTAAGTAACAGTGCGAGTTTTTGATCTTCGAACCAGTAACATTTCCAGAGCCCTAGCTCTTTATTTAGGTAGAGAAGGAAGCTCGAAGAATCATGGGTATGCGACATGATAATGTGTAGTCTGCAAACTAGCTAGAACTGAGATGTCATACTCGTACTCGATCTCCTAATAAAATCTTGAATCTCGTGTCATCCTTTTGTTGTTTGTGTACCGACGCACTGGCCTGCTGTTCTCGATATGTTTTTATTGAACAGGAAAAAGATTGGTTCTTCTTTGAGCGCCGCCTCGATATTTATAGTCGTTCATCTCCTACAAGAGGAAGGGTGGTAACTTCCTGTCAACCCGGTTACGCAGAAATGGATGTAAACACCCCAGAGAGAGGCGAGTGAACGAATAGTATGAGGACGTACTTTGGTATGGCTTTCCCGTTGCGGAAACAAAAATGTATTGGCTGTGAAAACATGTTGACAAACGTAATACGTAGGTCGAAAATAGTAAATTATATCGAAGGTAATAAAAAATCTATGTCGAGCCTTCCAAAATATCTGATGACTCCAGCAGTAGACAACACGAGTTGAAAAAATGTAAGTGGCGAAAAAATAAAAACATGAGACGAGAAATAGAGAACGCTAACCAATTGTCTTGCCAGTTTGTGGCTTTTACGGTTTCGATCCAAAATGGCGGTGTGTTGGCTACCTGTTAAAAATTGCAGGTTTTTTCTTTCTTGCTTGACTAACAGAACACGCGAAATTGCAGCTTTGTTCGGCGTCACATGACAGTTACGAAATTTTGTTTCGGTTCGCCGAAGAGTTCGAGAGGAAGCAACTTGCACACCAAAGTACCTTTGCAGACCTCACACACCTAATAATAATAATAATAATAATAATAATAATAATAATAATAAAGTATTTATATAGCGCCAATCCACTATTTGTCCATGGCGCTTTACATTAAATAAAAAAATATATATATTTAAAAAGCTAAGAAAGGGGAGGGGAAAAAAAAAATAATAATAATAAATAATCTAAAAATTAAAAGAGTTAAAAAGCTTGTTTAAAAAGATATGTTTTTAAATGCCGTTTAAAAATGTCAATCGAACTACTGGATCTTAGTTCAAGTGGGATCGAGTTCCATAGTCTCGGTGCCGCCACAGCAAATGCTGTCTCTCCGTATGCAATCGTGCTACCTTTTGAACGTTCTCTTGATTATGATAACAATAGTTGTGTGGATAATACACGTGGCAATATAAGAACACTTTCGGAGACCCGAGCGAAAACGAGAAATGTGATCGACAAAAAGCACTACGTTCGCCTAGCTATGAGAGGTCTGCAAGGTACTTTTACCCTGCGAGCACAAAATGCAGACTGCAGGCCCCCCGGCGGCACAAAATACAAACATGAGTCAAGAACGAACGCTTTGCCACCGCTCGCCTCTGCTCGTGATTTACTCAGGTGTTTTTATGATGTTCTAGCAAAAGAGAGACTGCTCGCAGTCAACAAAATAACTTGAGACGGTTCCTCAATTAAGATTGGCAAGTGCCGAACTTCACTAACGGTTACTTTTTGTAGCTCGTAAGACTTATTGTGCAGTTGTCAGAATGATAACTGCGAGCTGGAAAGGGTTTACTAAATATTTGTCGCGTCAAAAAAATGTGTGAGAGAGGAAGGGGAGTGTATTGGCCAAAGATAACGTTGCGATCATGCAGTGAAAAGCAATTTGAGAAAAAACTTTGAAAAAGACGCTAAAATTGACAAATTGTAGTGAAAGTATTTACTACTATAAATTAGGCCATGGTGTAAAACATCTTTCGACTTTATTTTGTGTTTATTTGGTTTCATAGAAGTTGAAAATTTAAAGATTCCTGTGATTTCGGGTTGCGCTCATAAATGTTCGCTTTAAAGTGCAAAGAGCTGCCTTATACATGAAGCGAGAGACCAGGGTATGAGTTTAGCGCTTTTGTATGTTTCAGGATATTTGGATAGAGATTTTCTCTGTAAGTTTGCGCGGCAGATAACAAAACGAGACAAAGGTAAACTATTCATTCTTTTTGGCTGTTGTTGTTCACTCTCATCTTACTCATTATCATGTAGATTGTATGCTCCCTGTGATTTCACACTCAATTTTTGACTGCTATTCAAATGAAAAAAAAGATTGACCCGCAGTACCTACATATGTACATTTCAAGTATAGTTATACTTGAAATAAGGTACCAAGATTTTCAGGTTTAAATAGATGCTAATAAATAACCTGTAATGGATTTCAAAAATAACCCTCAACTCTCAACGAACCACATGACGAGCAAAATAAAAGGTCGAGAGAATTAACTTCAAAAGAAAACAACAAATGTAGGAATCTCGCGAGCCGTAGGAGTCCGTGTAGGCACTTCACCCCATTCAACACATTTTGTTATTTTACGCGTATGACGTCATGTGGCTAATCAGCAAAAACCGCTGGACAGGCGAACACTTGGAAGAGCCTAAACAATGGTGTAACTACAGGCGGGTTGTTTTCGAAATTAAATTAAAAGAAGGAAACAACCTTAGTTAGTGGTATTTTAACAAGCGTGAGAATAATAAGCGTGAGAACTTTTCTGTTTTCAAAATATGTTCTGCAATTTGTTGGCCAACTACTATTATGACTCTTTCAGCGGTCGTGCGGTTAACTTTCTAGATTCCCTGTTGAAGCCAGAAAACGTGAAACACAAATAATTAGAATGACTGAAATTATACTTATTTTTGTTCCAAGCTTTTAATGACGTCTGAAGGAAATGGAATTTTCATGCTCCACAATAGTATACCAAAAAAAAAAAGACAGGCACGCTCTGAAAGCCAGAAATTCTGTTAATTGTTCTCAAAGCCATTCAGGGCTTACTCAATACTCAATTTATTTTCTATTATACCAAACTAACAAAACACTGCTGAAAAATTTATGATCAGCCATATCCTTTCTTTAAAAGATTGCTTTTATTCAAAAACAGGCTTTAAACATAACAACAAGTTTCCATAACAATGTATTGCAAACAGAACGTATCAATAAAAATATGTTTTATTTGTGTCTGTCTATTTAAGTTGCCTTGACTACGGCGAAGCACTGCTTGTTGAAAGCTTTTCGAGAACCTTCAAGCAGCAAATGTTATGAGGTGTTTATACCGCTTAGTGTGAAGGCTGTCTGATCTAATCGAAATTTTTACGATGCATCAAGAGAGAGAAGGAGTGAACGAAATGTAATTTGAAGAAGCCATGTACCATGAACAATTGCAGAGAGTTGTGCCTCTTCAATCAACCGTAAGTATTTTATGGCGTTTAAAAATACGGTATATTGCTTCATTTATTGTCCAAAAAAAAAGCTGTTTTTCCAAACGTTTATGACTATCCGGAGTAACTGAAAGTTAAGTTATGAAGTTGTGCTTTGAGCAACAGATTAATTTTCAAGCTTATTAGTTTTTCGGATGCTAAAGAACATCTTAACATAGATAACTGAGATCGAGTGAAGTTATTGAAAACGCACTAATTAATGTGAGAAAAGTGATAGATGGTAGCTAGAATCTTGACCACATCCTCTTCCCTCAACGGAGTGGAACTATGTTAATCATGAATTAATGTGGCGGTGATCCATTTCACTCAGCAAAATTCTCGACCTTAACAGAGTTGTCGACCATGAACTCAGACGTTAAAAAACGGTATATTTCGTTTAAGCGGAATATGTACCGAGCGCTAGGGATTTTTATCTGCGCTTCAAATTTGCAAGATTTCACTTTTGTTGCTTCTACTCCTGGACTTTTTTCAATTGTCATATATTATATAAAGAAAGCTTTTATTGCCCATCGCCGAAAAATGACAATCAGTTGTTATTTACGGTATCCAAATTCGCAAGATTTCACTCGCGTTGCTCAGTCTACTCCTGGACTTTTTTCAATTGTCATATGTTATATAAAGAAAGTTTTTAATGCCCATCGCCGAAATATGACAACCAGTTGTTATTTACGGTATCCAAATTCGCAGTTGGCCATTAGAGGCCTTCTTTTCTGTCCTGGTATCCTAAGATATGAAGTAAACTGACTTGATATGGCAATGATATCATGGTCACTTGGCCGAATTTAGGAACAGTAGATACCTAATCGTATCAGCCTCGTTTGGTCTCGCTATGGGTATTTTGGTTGGACCAAACTCGCCTGATAAGCCACCGAAGTGTACCAAAAGATATGATTTGGTATAAGAGTCATTTGCATTTTTTTATACGTGGTAACTTGTGTGCAAAGTGCCGCTTAAAGCCTCCTTGGTCAGTGTTATCAAATTTATCTTTGCCGCTTATCTTCTGGCTAAGAAAAATAGTTATTTCGCTGCTGCTTCATATCTACATGTATCTATCTCAAGTAATATAATAAAATGAGGTAGCTGATGTCAATGCTTTTTCCGCAGCTTCTCCTGTCTTTGCTGGCAACTTCTTTGTTTCACAATGGCTACGTTATAAGCACGGACGGTAGGAAAATGTTCATATCTCTTTTAGGTTTAGTTGGCTTTGACCATGCTATAACTCGGAGATTTTGGAGGGGAAATTCACTGCTTTTTTTTGTTGTAACGAGAGAACACATATTGTATATTGGGTCCTAGCCAATAGCTGTCTACAACATCAATGGAAACAACTCATTCACAAGCTCATCAAAAACGAACTTGCAGCCCAAAGAAACCAATTAGTTCAGTCAATTAGCCCGGTCAGTTTTTGCTAAGTTTGTCTGATGATATACGTACCTTCTTCTCGTCGAGTATTAAGTAAAAGTAAAAGCATTTTACAAATGATTAAAAGTGTTTCAGGGTCATAATTTTTCTGTGAATAAAATATACCAAAAGTACTCGAGGTGACGGTGGCGAGATGCCTTAAGAGCCAATGGCTATGAATATAGACCAAACACCGGCACAAGTCGAAAATCGATTTCGCTCATTTTTTGCCCATAGATTGGTCTTAGCTGGAAAACAAACGGACCACAGTTAGTTTCTGCCAATACAGGTTTTTTAGGAAGAAATCTGCGAAAAACGATTTCGCCCAAACTGGGCTCAAATTCTACATCCCGCTTTCCTGAATTTCTGAATATTTGATCGCATCGCACACCGCACCACAGCTACTTGAGAATTTTTTAATGATTTCTACATTCAGCTCAGGTCTTCATGGCACGACTGAATGAAAAATAAAATAGATCGAAGTTAGTTTTGTGCCCGAAACGAGATCGAAGAGACACGCAAAATTTGAGAATACGTTGTAAGCGAATTATGGCACTAAAATATCGCCATATCTTTCTATGGGCTACGACTTAACAAGCCATAAAACACTTTCTACGAGTTAGCTATACACCCACCTGTTTGAAAATCAAAAAATATCTCTGGAGAAATGGTTTTAAGTAGGCCATATCGGCCTGTGTTTCTCACAAATTTTGCCCTAAATGAAATGTGAACAATTGCGTGACGCAGACAGTCACCCTGATCTAACAAACAGCAGAAAGCTATCTGAGAACATTAGGGTGAAACAAGAAATATATAGTAGAACACTTTTGATTTTGATGTTTTTAAAGGCATCGCTTTAGAAATCTCGGAAATAATTTTGTAACGTTAATTAAAAACAATTAACTTGGAGTTTGGTGTTACTGCTCTGTCGTTTTAGACTGTCGTTCTGTATTTGATCATTTTCATTACAAGAACAGAACGAGTTCTAGAAAGGTAATCGTTCTAAGTTCATTTGTTAAGCGCAATAACAATTTGATATGGTTGGCTTCTCGCATTACGTTATCTGAAGGAACGCTGCTTAATTAAATTACAGTATTTGCGATTTCCACGGATTCCTTGCGCTTTTATTTTTTCAGCTTGTCGATCGACATTTGGTGTCTTAGTTTTCTATAAAGAAGGAAGAAGTAAATTCAAAATATAGCCACCTAAAACTAAACAAATCTTAAGTTTAAATTGAAGATAACAGACATCAACGGTGTAAGTCAGTCCCGGCAAGTATTCAATTTAAATTGAACAATTACCGTGCTGGACGGTTTGCTTTTCCAAGTTATGCAGATACTGAACTGTAGTTTAATACGTGTCCACGAATTTTCCTTATTATTTTCGCGATGCAATAGGTTACCATAGGAATAGTATGACTTTCTAATACGCCGTTAATTACAGCTTTAGGGGCTTATAATTCAAAAACGGCACGATAAAAATTTTTGTTTTATCAAATTTTAATAAGCAACGTTTGGCAAAGTTTTTAAATTAAATCTGTACATAGGGTTCAGAGCCACGTTAAAGTTTTGAAAATTTAAGTGCATGCACCAAATTAAAATATTGTACATTTTTACAACTTATCCTCTTGGTACAAAAAATAGCTTTTTCAGCAAAACTAAGGTCATTTAGCCTCATGGCAGCCAGCCTGCAGTCACGTTCTTTATCAGGGATGTTGTGGGACGTTTTTACAGATTTCTTCAAGTGGATTGACGGAAACGAATATTTATTCGAGGGTGACTGTACCTGCGTAACGTAATTGTTTATACTTGAACAGCGGATTTTAGGCAAAATTGATGAAAAACACAGGCCAAGCCGGGTTTCTTAAAACCGTTTCCCCAGAAATGTTTTTCATTTTCAAACAGGTGGGTGTATAGTTAACCCGTAGAAAGTGTTTTTAAGGCATTTAAAGTTATAGCAGATAGAGAAATTTGGGAATGTTTTAATGCAGTAATTCGCCTTCGACACATGGTAGAATTTTGCGTGTCTGTTTGATCGCGTTGGGACCCAAAACTAACCTTGATTTATTTTATTTTTCACTCACTCATGCCACGAAAACCTGTGCTGAATATAAAATCTATTGAAAGATTCTCAAGTAGCCAATGTGCGGAGCGTGATGCAATCAAATATTCAGAAAATTCAGCATAACCGGAAGTAGATTTTGAGCCCAATCGGGGCGAAATCGTTTTTGGCATATTTCTAGCGGAAACTAACTATGGTCCGTCTCTATTCTTACTAGGACATATCTATGGGCAAAATAGAGGCGAAATCAATTTTTCGACTTGTGCCATTGATGGGCGATTTTGGTCGGTTTTTATAGACATTCACTGTTAAGAGCATTATATTGTGACATACAAACTTGAGTATTTAAGTGCATTTCTAAAACGTTAAGGCTTCGCAAAGGAAACGTAGACAGTAAATATCTTCTTGCTCATGCTAGTCATACATCAGGTAATTGTTCACTTTACCTGATCGTACCTTTTTGGTTCGGTCCGAGGGGGCGGGGGCGGGAGGGTATCAGGCGAGTTTGGTCGAGCCATGGCTCGTAAACTAACGAAACGTAGTCGAGGAAAAATAACCATGGCGAGACTAACCGATCCTGATATACCGCAGAAGCGTACAAAAAAACGTGAGATTAGAATAAGAAAAAATAAAATTACCGTACAAGGGTGGCCAAGATGTCGTGGCCATATCAAATCAGTGATTTGATATTGTAGTATACCAGGACGGTAGGTACGGCTTTTGACCGGCTAATTGCGGATTTGGGAACGGTAAATCTCAAACACCAAACATATTTTTTCTTAACTACAGAATGCACCCGCCACGGAGTCGTAATCGGTTACACCCGATCTGTTTTAAATGATGCAGGCGGCGGCTGTGACTACCCTTTTCCGATGGACTTTTTCCAGTTACATTGGATTCGCTTTAAAGGAAGTGGCGGAACCGTTATTCCTGAATACGCACCACCCATACACCATTGCGGGGCCAATGCATCGGGATGGATCCGTGGTGGCCATCCTGCTGTGAATGATGGGATCGTTCAACGTCAACTCTGTTACCATCTTAACGGAGATGAATGTATCTATCAGTATGAAATATTGATTCGCAACTGCGGCGCGTTTTATGTTTACAAAATACCTAATATAACTCGGTGTTCTTTGCGTGTGTGCACTGGTAAGTATGTATTAACGTTGATTCATTCTTGAAGGTATTATGTCGCTCTGCTTTAATGCTTTCAAATAATAGAGGAGTGAAGTGAGTTGACTGGCTAGTTAATTAGTTAGTTCTCTCCGCGCCAGTAGGCGCTTTAGGTTGCATGTTTCGCTCTCCAACCAGCCCACTCTTGTGCCGAGCTCTCGCTTCTGCCTAGCTGGCCCACCCCTCCTGTCTCCGCTCCTTTTTCATCTAAACTGCCACTCCATCACCAACATACAGTCATTATTCCTTTCCATTCTCAGCACATTCCCAATCCACTTCCATCTTCACCTTCGAATCCCTTCACTGATCTTATTCAGGCCTATTATCTCAGAAATGTCCTCTAAACACTTCCTAGCGAAACAAAGGCTAGGAAGTGTTTAACAAGTACTTGTCAAAATTCGTAAATGTTTGAAACCAGGTTCGTATCCTCGAGTTGGAGCTAGGATGATAAAGAGTGACAAGATGTCCAGCGAAGTCATCTTTTGCTGATCAAACACAAACAGTTTAATCACAAGCGAACAAAAGATAAGACAAATTCTGTCTTTCTTAGCAATGAATTCTCCTCCATCTAGACATCGACAAATGTTGCTACAACGATGTTGGTGTTTCCAGTCAAAATGTAATCCCTGACAATCAGATGACAGCTTCGTCTTTTTATGAAAATGACGATAACTTCCAGCCTGCTTATGGTCGACTCTATGGTACTAGAGGTGATGGCTGGTGTGCAAGTGAGAAAAGCAGCAAAGACTGGCTTCAAGTAGACCTTGGAAAAGTATTCGAATTGTGTGCTGTTGCCACTCAGGGAGACGGAACTTACGATGAAGAGGATGAATGGGTTACAGACTTCAAGCTATCTTATTCATCTGATGGAAATACCTGGACGAATTACAAAGACGGAAATGGCATTGAAGTGGTAACGGTGATGTTGTTTACTGTAATTAAAAGGAAATTGGAAATTTGTTCTGTAGAAACTGTATGTGTTTAGGATAATTTTTACGTCAATTTTGTTGCACATAGCACTGCTATTTGATCAAGATGCGATGTTATGAACCTCTTGTCTTATTTCAGACCTAATCAAAACGTTTGTAACGAGCCACTTTTGAGTGATGTCTACCATACATGTATATGGGCCCTCCAATATATGGAAGACCATGCACGTTGTCAAAATGAGAGACGAAGGTATTCGAAGAGAGCGGGCGGTTTAAAAAGCGGAAAAAATTGTCATTATGTGAAGTTTATATGAAATAATTCATATATGAACTGCGGTTGTAGATGAAAGTGAAGAATGATCATCGCAGTAAATTTTCCAATTTGAGCAATTGGAAAGAAGAAGCCTGAAAAAGCCCTGATTTTTTCAGGCTTCTTCTTTCCAATTGCTTAAATTGGAAAATTTACTGCGATGATCATTCTTCACTTTCAAAAATTGTCATTAATATAATTTGTCTGTCGAACTCACTGAGGAGTTACGTGAATTCAATGACACTATCATCAATTCGTCCTTGTTTGACGAATCACAGCGTGATTTGGATTCGTTAGTTGATACCTATCATCGGGTCTTGAAGTCCACCCTTGATGTTTATGCCCCCGAAAGGACCCGTGAGGTAGTTCTTCGTCCTTGTGCGCCTTGGTATTCAACTGACATTAGTGTTCAAAAGAACATAAGGAGGAAGCTCGAACGTAACTGGCGACGTACAAGATTACCTGCAGATAGAGAACGGTATGTGTTTCAGAACAGTGTTGTTAATGACATGATTGCCTCCGCGAAGCACACATTTTATTCATCAGTGATCCAGGAAAACTCAGGGAACTCTGGACTTCTTTTTAAGACAATAGAGAAGCTTCTGCACTCCAATCCAGTCCAGCGTTATCCATCTGGGCCTAATAACTGTTCTCTGTCCGAATCATTCGTTGAATATTTTAGTGACAAAATTGTTAAAATCCGCAATGATCTTGACAAAGTTGATGGAACTCTGAATGACGGTCAAGTTACTTCATGCAATGCTGAGTCTGAAAGCTGTCTAGCTGGTCAGCTGCTAAGTGAATTTAAACTGGTCAATGAGGAGGTCGTATCTGGTTTTGTGAATCACCTGTGTTCAAAGTCCTGTACACTTGATCCAATTCCATCCTCAGTGTTCAAAGGGTGCCGTCATTATCTGCTTCCAATGATCACTCGTATAGTTAACTTGTCTCTTACAAGTGGCCAAGTACCTGATAGATTCAAGGTTGCCATGTTGAAGCCGTTGTTGAAAAAGAGTGGAGCTGATCATGAACTATTTTCGAACTTTCGTCCTGTCTCGAATTTATATTTTCTATCCAAAGTTACGGAGAAAGCAGTTGCAGCACAATTAATGGACCACCTTAATGATAATGAAGGCTTATTAGAAGAATTTCAGTCGGCATATAAATCTCATCACAGTACAGAGACTGCGCTTGTGAGAGTTCAAAATGATATTTTGAAGGCTATTGACAATAACAGATCGGTTATATTACTATTGCTCGATTTATCGGCTGCGTTTGATACTGTCGATCATTCGATTTTGTTATCTAGACTACAGAATCGCTTTGGTATTAGGAACACTGCTCTTAATTGGTTTCATTCGTATCTTCACTCACGCGAACAGTTTGTTTCTGTCAATGGAATTGAATCGTCAAAGAAGAATTTACCCTACGGGGTACCACAGGGTTCTGTACTGGGACCCTTGTTGTATTCCCTTTATACAAGTCCGCTGGGTGACATAGCCAGAAAGCATAGCATACCGTTTCATCTCTATGCAGATGACACACAGTTGTACTTGTCGTTTACGTCCAATTGCCCTAATCATCTATCAAGCTCAAAGATGGCAGTAGAATTATGTGTTAAGGACATTGGGGACTGGATGCTGCGCAACAAACTTAAGTTAAATCGGGATAAGACTGAACTTTTGGTTATTAGTTCTAAATATCGTCCACGACCACCCCTCGACTATATACGAGTTGGTGATGAAGTAATCAAGTCTAGTAAACAGGCCAGGAATTTAGGAGTTGCATTCGATCAATGTTTGGATTTCAAAGAACACGTTAAAATAACCTGCAAGAGCGCACTTTTCCGCATTCGTAGTATAGCTAAAATTAGGCGATACCTATCCCAGAGTACTACTGAGACCATTGTTCACGCTTACATAACATCGCGTTTGGACTATTGTAACGCCCTACTGTACGGTCTCCCAAAGTATCTGATTAATAGACTTCAGCTTGTACAGAACTCAGCAGCTCGCCTTGTTACCTTGACTAGAAGGCAGGAACACATCACACCAATACTAAGGAGCTTACATTGGTTGCCAGTTCATTTTAGGATTATTTTCAAAATATTGTTGTTAACTTACAAAGCTCTGAATGGACTGGCCCCTGATTACATTAGAGACCTACTGCGATTTAACATTTCTGGTCGGACACTACGATCTTCAAACAACAGGTTGCTTGATGAGCCTAGAGCAAATCTTAAAACGTATGGTGAAAGGGCTTTTTCCGTGGCGGCACCAAGGCTCTGGAATAAACTACCCCTCCAGATCAGACTTTCATCATCAGAGGCAGTTTTTAAGGCTAATCTTAAGACTTATCTTTTTAAGCGTGCATTTGATTTGTAGTTTTTACTTTTTATCTGTAGCCTAATTGTATTATATAGCGTATTTAATTCTTAGGATTTTAACTTTTAGGATTTAGGATTTTAGGTTTTTAAAGAATTAGGATTTTAATTTTAAAGTATTGTAAAGCGCCATGGACAATTAGTGGAAAATGGCGCTATATAAATGTATATTTATTTATTTATTTATTTATAAGCTATCAGCAGGCCAGATTTAACGACACTGTAAATGACATGCCTTTAATTGGTCAGTGTACGTGTCATAGATGTGATTGGACAGTTAAGTTAACCGAAACTAGTTTCCATTGTGTCAGCATATGACAAGAGCCTCGAAATTCCCTGATTTTGACTTAACAGCATAACCAATTCCAGGTTAAAACATACCCTATATATGCCTTATTTCAGAACATGACAACTTAAAACCACACTTTTTGGCACTGCGCATGCCTTTATAACCTATTTAAGGGATTACTCTCGGCGATCTTTCTGACAGGAATTTCACAGGAACGGTGACAGTGATAAAGTTGACAAACACAAGCTATCAGTGGCAGTTAATGCAAGGTACATTCGATTTTACCCTACTCAGCAACATGGCTGGAACTGTCTTAGAGTGGAGGTGTATCACACGGTAGTAGGTGAGTTTAAACCATCATTATCTTCTTATTTATTAAATATTTTTCGGGAATTGTGTTATCATTTCCAATCGTAAACTCTCTTGCGAGTAAAAGACACCTTTTTTAGAACATGAAAAGGTGCTTTCACACAACATTAGTCGCTTTAATACTGAAGTGGACGAGCTTGGGTATGTTTTGTATTACATCTAGTAATACGCCTCCATATAAGGACGAGCACAAGTGGTCTGTGCGTCAAGACGAACTATCTGAACTAAGAGACGAAGGCCTGGTTCATACGTCGCATTTCTGCCGTGTCGAATTCAATTCAATTAAGTGCGGTAGAAATGCGGCTGTCGATTCAGACGTCGCACTTGTGTCGCACTTAATTCAGAGTTAATACTGCCGGGTATGTTGGTCGACGGAAAATTGGTTTAAATGTAGTTTATTCGATATGGCGGACGAAGGTACTGAGCCGACGAAGGACTTAAATTTCGCGAAAAATTATCCGCTAATGGAAGGAGAGGGAGAAAGCTGCAAATGCAGCAGTATGTGTTGCAATATGTTCAGGTTGCATTGGGTCGAGAATGGCCAAGTTTCTTCTTTTTCTTTGGTGGGACTAAATTTACGCATGCTCAATACATTAACATAATGTATGTATTAGATTCGACACGGCGGAAATTCGACGTTTCAATCGGTTTCGCATTTCTGACGGATAATGCGACAAGACCAGTCGGAACGTGCGGCAGAAATGAGGCAGCCGATTCAGACGTCAAATTTCTGTCAAATTTAACTCGTTGATTGAATTTGACACAGCAGAAATGCGACGTATGATAATATTAGATTTATATAGCGCTAAAATTATAAAATATTCTAAAGCGCTTTACAATGTAAGATTAAGATTACAGTAAAAATATAACAAAATGTGTTTATTATTCTAGATAGTAGTAATACGTGTCAGTGTAATCATTAAAGACGAGCAGAGCACACTGAAAATAAGTCCAAGGCAAACCATTTGGTTTTGAATATCTCAAGGACGAAATGAGGGCTTAGTGCGTCTGATAGTTTGCCCCTTTTAGAGGTATGAAATGGCAAACAGATAATTCGTCTGGAAAAACATGAAAAACAATTACGATATTATCTTAAATTGACTAAGCTCAGTGCACAGTACAGTTAATCAAAACAAGCAGTTAGGCCAACTGAAGTCTGAAAGTAATAGCGTAAATAGAGATAATGAAAGTAAACCTGCAATAGCATGTCAGAACGTTTCGGGCAAAGCCTCCATAATTGCATTTTCCTTAAGAGTGTAGGCGTCGCTCAATAATTTCAATTAAATCTATCGGTGAGCTACCCGCTCAATATTGTATGTTTACAGATATCGATGAATGCACGGCCAATACTCATGACTGTCATTCGTCAGCGACTTGCACCGATACAGAGTGCTCTTTTTATTGTACATGCAACAAGGGATACTCCGGCAACGGCAGATTGTGTGTCGGTGAGTTACAAGTACATGAATCATGTTTAATTTTGCCTCTGAGTCAGTTAAATTTCAAGGATTGCTACTAATAGTGAGTAGCTTTTTAGGAGATCTCCTGCGCGCCCAGGGCGCGCGAGCGGTGCCTCCATACCTTAAAGAATTTGGTAACTGAGCTCAGAAAATTTGGTTCTGACGTCACCGTACGAACGAACGTCCGTCCAACCGTACAGACTCTGGGGGAGGGGGAGGGAAACCCTAACGGGGGAGCACAAGAATGTCATCTTTTCTTGGCGGGATTGAAGAAAAGAAAACTCGTTTTTATTTCGATTTATTTGTTATGTCAACAAACGATAGCGGAGGTTGATCTAAAGTTTTTGATCTAAAGATAGGGTTTAACTGATGCAGAACGCGAAAGAGAATGGCAGAGGCAAAGAAGTAGCAAAGAAGATCGCGAAAGAGAGCGGGCTAGGATTAGGGAAAGGTGGCGAAACAGTACTAAGCAATACCATGAGGCAGACAGAGTCAGGGCTAGAGAAAAGATATGAAATAATACCTAACGATGTCGTGAAGCAGAGGGAACGAGGGCTACAGAAGGGAATCGAAATACCCGAAAAATTGACTTCTCACGTTAATTCACGTGCAGCCGTGCAAGTCACATGATTCATCAGGTGATCAAAAAGAGAAATCAAACGTGTTTGGTGTGTTTAGGGAAAACACAGCCGAAAAAAGTGGTTAATTCGTTGATCTGTCGAAAAGATAAGGTCAGGTCACTCATCACAACTTTTACTGGAAGTGTCTGTTAAGAGGATTCACACTGAAGTAAACTGCCAAACTGCGGTGAGCGACTCTTTGTTGTTTCAACCAGATATCTTCAATTGCCGCTTTTCATGTGACGTCATCATTTTCCGAAATAAGAAATTATCAATCCTTCTGAAGTTTTAGTTTCAGGAGACGTAAGGCCCTCTAATAACTTGACGTTTTGCAGCGTGTAAGCTCGACAGAGTTCCTCATTTTGAAATAGGGCACGTTTGAATTTCCAGGTTTGTGCGTTGTGTGACATTGAAATGGCGGCCCGATAAGGCTCTCGAGTAGTCAAAAAGATGAGTTATTGCTCACGTTTTTGTTAACTAAACAGTTGTTGCCCTATAACAAGTGTTAATTTCAATGTTTTGGAGCTCTAGAGTAATAACCTTTCGTTTCAATGGCAAAACTCGATGACTGATGTTTCTGTTACTTTACGGCCGCCATGTTTGTGTCCCTCCGAGGGGCACAAACATTGCGACTTCATCACGCAAAGCTCTATAAATTTGAGTGAAACACTTCTCCGAATAACGGGAGAATGAAAACCTGCACAGACCTAAATCTTGGCGAGGTTGTTAATATATCAATCATCTTTTATATCTCAGCTTCTTGACTTAATTTATTGAATGGTTATGATTTTTATTTTTGATGGCGTGACACTGCAAACCAGCCATAGGAGTTGTAAAGTCTTCTTGATTCCAAACCACGCTGTAAGAGATTTTATGAATTGCACTGTTTTAATGTCGCGAATCTCTAAACAATAACACTTGAATTGCTTCGCCGAAGTTGTTGTAAATTGTCCAAAATAATAGTTTTGTGTTGGGTTTCCCAATAACTTCGCGTCTAAAAATTATAAAATCGTATTTGTAAATACAGCCAAGGCAAGTTTTGAGGTTTTCTTTCCGCTAGTAGGAACAGCCGCTTCGTAGACTGAGAAAATTTCTTTTTCTGTTATGGTTGGAAATCAAGAAAAGAATTTGCTTCTTAATCCCCACTAGTGGTGATTTGCACATTGCTTACAACGTATGGAGATTTCCGCGTTTTGTTTGTTCAAGTTATTCGGTTTGATGAAATGCTTATTAGTGATTTTTTTAAAAGGTTATTTGCAAAAGGCTCCCATCCAAATATAATCTAAGGAATTCTAGCGATGAACTTTTACTTAGTTAACCACTACACTAGGTGACCGTTCTTTTACCTGTGCTGCACCGAAACTTTGGAATGCGCTACCATTTGACATAAGAAGCGCCAGCACTGTTAGTATTTTTAAAGCTAAGCTAAAAACTCACCTTTTCCGTCATGCGTTTTTATCATAGTTGTTTTTATTATTGTAAGTCTACTTTTAATTGTAATTTTAGCTTTTTAGCCTTTTTATTCCGTTTTCGCGCATTATAAATGTTATTATTATTATTATTATTATTATTACTATTATTATTACTATTATTAAAAGCTAAGACTGGTGAAAATACTGCCGATAAAATAATTAGAAAGCCGTCGGAAAAATTAATATTCAAATACGCTTTAGCAAAATTTTTAATATTTAATATTTTTAATAATTTAAGTTTAAAAGCTTAAATTATTGAACTCGAACACTGCACCCTTCCCTCGTTTTGTTTGTTCAATTTAATCGGTTTGGTCAAATACTTACTGGCGAATTTTTTTTTAAGGTTGTTGGTATACAACTGGCAAAGCTATGGTCGATAAAGCTGTCAGCAAAAATTATATTAAATCAGCTTCTTTTCCGAGAGAATAATACTTGAACATCACATGTCGTTGAAACTTTGAACTTCGGCTTCTAAAAGCATTTCTTGAATTTGCCTAAAAGTGTAACTAACCCCAAATGTTTTTTTGGAAGTTAACTACTGAGCATATTGGGATCTGGGTCGGGAGCCTAGTGACGTCATCGAAAGATATCGCTGAAAACACTCAAGAGACGTTTGACTGGGATTCGAGCGTTGTGAAAACATATTTGGGGTATCTGTGCTTCATATTTCATCAAAACTGGACAAGACTTTTAAACGGAAGAACTGTATCATCTAGCAAAACAATTCGGAGTCTAGCTACCATTAGGACGGCTACGATGTATTTAAGTGCGGGTCGCCAGTCACGATCGACAGTTCGTCGACCCATTTGGCTTATAAAGGTTAAAACCAAGGGTGAAGATTAACTTAAAGCTGATGAAGAGTTATAAAAATGTCAATGAACACAAAGAAATTCGCGGAAAAATTCGTCTTTTCGCTTCGCTATTGCCGACCGACCGCATGTGTTCGAAGTCAATTACTGAATTAGTGTGTACGAACATAAACATTGCGAGTTACACAAATTTGCATTTTTCGTACCAGTACAGTGGAACCCCGCTTACCCGGTCACCAACTGGCCAAAAAGATCTGGCCGTATTAATGGGGTGGCCGTATTAAAGGGGTTCTTTAAACAAGAAAATTACTGACTGAACTTTTTTCAGGTCAGAATAAAGTGGCTGTAATAACGAGGTGGCCGCATTAACGGTCCATTAACGGGGTGGTCGTAAGCCGGGGTTCCATTGTAATTAAAAATCATTCCACGAGATCTTGACAAAAGGTTCGGTATGGTTTCAGTTATGAATACATTTCTTCTTCACTGTTCTTTTTTTTTTAAGTTTTTTTTTTTTTTTTTTTTTTTTTTTACGTACGCTAGTAACGTGAGTGTTCCGTTTTGTCGAAAACGAGTGCATTCTCCTTTCAGCGCTACATTCTCTGTCCGTAAAGTTGAATCTAAATGGGTTGTTTTACTTTCCTGATAAACTGATCAATGCTTGACTCGTTTTAAGTTTGTAACTGAAATAGATATATTTCTTTGCTCAAAGAACAAAACAACTGGGTATGCGGAAGGGCCTTTGAGAAACGCGGCGTTGTCGACCTCGTGCTTGTAGACCTTGTAGCTTGCGTGTGGTTGTATATAGAATCTAAAACTACATGGCTAGTTCAGCAGTTCAAAGCCTCACTAATCTTAATCGCCTCGTTGTAGGACGTACGTGTCGCTGACTATTCCTTTAGAAAACTCTCTATTTCGAGGACAAAAACGCGATGCGATTAATTTGCCGCATAATCATCTCCCCTACAATCCCGGACAAAAGTAGTTGGGACAGTTGAGCTGGATCACGTATCCCCCATCCCCCCTAATCAATGTTGGAAAACGTCGTTTTTTTTGTTTGTTTGTTTCATTTTTTTATTTTATTTTTTTCAACAAAAAGGGAAAAAATCACCTGATTATCAATATTGTAAGTGGGGGAAGGAGAGAACTTGCTTCGTGTCCCAACTTTTTTGTCTGGGATTGTAGTTCCGTTATTCTGGTCTGGGACTCTGGGGCTCGTTTCAATAGAATAGTCAGATGACTCCCAGCTTATCCCAAATTCGTGTGCCTTATCTCCCTTGACAACGTCGAGCTTTGCACTGGAAGCTAGAGGAGAATATATACAGGCCATGAAAATATCTAGGTTTCTACAGTAGCGTCGAACCCGAAATCGAAGAACTGCTCGATGGCTCCCTCTTTCGGTACGACTCGCGCAAGTCAGCACAATTCTTTCGTCTTTTTCTCGCCTCTGGACGAGTGCCGTCGAGATACAGGTAATGAGGAAAGACGATACCTCTCTCCTGAGCTTGCTGCACTGCTACTCCTCCAACAACACATCTAACTTGAATTCTGCAACGATTTTGAATCACGCTATCCCATGTTCGCAAATATTCTTCTCAGAAGCAAACCCTTGTTAGTCCTTCGATGACGTCACGGGTCAACTCGCCCCATTGTTGGCTATTGCTAGGTCGTGGGCGCGGAAGAGGCCAATTTTACAAACTTTAAAAATGGCTACAACGATAATTTTTTCGCCGTGGTGATCAGAAAAACAAGGATATTTAAGTTGTTATAGAGTGGGGGCTCTGCGTAAGGGCGTATGTGTAGAGGCGTAGGGGACGCTTAAGGGGGCTCGTGACGTCATAATACAGTCAAAGCCATGCAAGCGAACACCCTTGGAACTAGCTAAAGCTTAAGTGACTGCTTGGGAGAAGTTTACGCTTATGGGAGGTAACAAGTTATCAGTAATGTGTGCATGTGACTGGAACCATGACTAACTGTGGTATTCAAGTGATGTGTCCCATTAGTGCGTCCCGATTTGTATTTTTCAAAGGTTCCAATCCATTTCTATGATAAAAAAAGGAAGCTGTGGGTTATCAATATTTAAATTCGCTGAACTTAAGTGTATGCTTGAGAATCATTATGTTTCACAGACGTCGACGAATGTCAAACACAAGACCATGATTGTGATCAAGATTGGGAAGTCTGCTCAAACACCGCAGGATCGTATACTTGTGATTGCAAACCAGGCTTCACTGGAGATGGCAAAAACTGCACAGGTATGCTTGAGGATGTGTGTTTTCTAATTTCGGAAGCAAAGTTTGATATGCGTGACACAGATAAAAATTCGAAATTAGTGAACAGAATGGTTCGAACATTAATGAAACCTAAAACGATTTTGTCGACGAACAACTACAAAAAGATTCTGTGAGAAAGCGTATAGGTTAAGGTACTCAATATTGGACCCTGCTTCACATGCATTGGTTCGATCATCTGCGAGTGGCATTGGAAAATTTGAAAACTGTCAAATATCCATACTTTCGTAGACGTTGCAACTTCAAATTCTCTCCTTGTGTATCGCAAAAATTACGAAAAAGTAAACATTTTCTTTATAGCTGTTTTCGTCCTTTTTTAGATATTGATGAGTGCGCAAATGATCAGCATTCCTGCCATCGTCTTGCCAAATGTTCCAATATTGAAGGGTCCTACACGTGCTCCTGTGTTCTTGGATACCAGGGAGACGGCATCCGACAATGTGCAGGTGCCGACATTTATTGTGTTGTTTCGTTAGAGCGGTGTTCAGTGGAGTGTCGAAAACCCAAAAGCAAACCAGTCACATACCAATAAGACTACTCAGCCAATCTCAAACCGTAGTAAAACCAAATCCAAAACCAAAGTAATTGCCAGATTACTTTGGACACTCAATTGAAAACCGCTCTAAACAAAATTTAAAAAGTAGTGCTAACATACCATGAAATTCCTTAGGCAATCATCTAAGAAAAAAAGTTGAATTGAACTGAGTTACATCAGATAATAATTTATCTCCTCGAAGGAATTTAAACCAAAGAATCTGCAGATAATTTGTTAAACGCTTCTCTGTCGATCAGTGGTAGGGTAGGCATAACGAAAGGCATTTGGTCCACTTCTGTAGATCTCGACGAGTGCGCAAGTGGACAACACAATTGCCATCAACATGCTGACTGCTCTAACAACATCGGGTCATTCACATGTCACTGCCAGAGCGGCTATACTGGAGATGGATTCTTCTGTAAAGGTATTCTATAACAAGCTTTATAATATAAGCCTAGAAATTTCGGAGATTTGATTGGTTGATAGCATTACCATTTCCGCGTAATAGTGGTATAACAGCAAAAGGTTGCCATGACAACACTAAACACAATTACGTTCCGTTTTTCAAAAAAATTGCGGCAAGATTCTCGGAAATTTCCGCAAAGGAAAGACAAAAGCTCGCCGAAAAGTAGTAAACAAAAATACAGTCAAAACTACTAAGACGTGGATGAATGTTTAGACGTCATGGGCAGAAAGCAATGGTCATAACGATGACATTGTCAAATACGAAGCTAAAGAACTGGACTAATGTCTCTCGCGATTTTTTGCCGAAATTCGCAAAAGCGATGGCTCCAATTATAAGCCGGAGAGTCTTAGAGTTACGTTAGCTGCCCAAACAAAATGACCGCAAAATATCCATAGCGAAGGACCGAGAATTCGTCAAGTGCAGACAGGTCCTGGAGGGAAAAGCAAGAGCTCTTCGCGAAAAAGGCCACGGCAAAAGACCAAATACAATAAAAGCACTTACCGTCCAAGATGAAGAACAGCTATGGTTAAATCGTGTACTTGGCGAACAAACTCCCAAGTCACTCTTTATACTCTGCTCACCCTTCATCTTAGTCTTCGTGGTGAAGAAGAAGAAGAAGAAGAAGAAGAAGAAGAAGAAGGAGGAGGAGGAGGAGGAGGAGGAGGAGCAGGAGCAGGAGCAGGAGCAGGAGTAGGAGCAGGAGCAGGAACAGGAGCAGGAGCAGGAACAGGAGCAGGAGCAGGAGGAGGAGAAGGAGAAGGAGAGGGAGAAGGAGAAGGAGAAGAAGAAGGAGAAGAAGAAGAAAAAGAAGAAGAAACAGTGGCCCGTTTCATCTCGCCATTATTGAAAATCCGAAATCCGATGTGTGATACAAGAAACAGAGGATTGGTGTCCATTAGATCAACTCCTTCATGAAAAATATGGCCTTGGAAGCGGAATTGGATGTTGATAGAAGAAGTTAATCAACCATTCGGTAAGAAAAGCGCTTGTGAAGAAGCTGAAGGCCTCGAATCAGCCAACAAGTGCTATCATCGATGTAACAGGCCACACAAGCGAGCGTTCACTGGCAGACTACAAGGAAGGTGGATTTCATCCATCATCAACTCTCCTGTCTGCCAACAGGTTCAGAATTCCCGTCCAGTTCTTTCCAGTTTACCCAATCAGCACAATCATACAGCGACTCCCTGCCAAAGAGTAGTCCATCACTTTCAAAGCTGACGATAAATAGGTGACGATAAATTACGGAGCTAGTGCTGGTGTTTTTCAACAAAGCAGCAACTTCACAATGGAAGAATCTTACCCATACCTTATTTTAATTTGTTGTTTCGCTTCACTGCTGCAGTGACTGAAAAAACCGTGATATGAAAATTACTTTCATCGAACTATTTCTTGGTGTTTGCCTTGAATGATTTGGACTGTTTTCACAAAAAACTCTCAATCACTTTTTTTTTTTCATTGACGTAGAAAGATTGTTACGAATGCAGACGCCTGTGTGGTCTGTTTTTTCAACCGTAATGAAATAAAGGTCTCATGTGCGTTACCGAAAATTTCTCGGCATCTATTATTTAACAAATAAAGAAGATTAAGTCGTGTATTACTCTGTGATAAAACACGACGGGCGTTTGAGAACACGAGGGAAATGTAGAAAACACGAGCCGCAGGCGAGTGCTTTCTACATTTCTCGAGTGTTCTAAAATGTCCGGAGTGTTTTATCACAACGTAATACACGGCTTAGGCTTCTTCATTTGCTTTGTCATATAGAAGTAATGTGGCGAAAAACAATAAAACACGCTTTTTCCATGTTTTATACTCTGATAAAACATGGGTTTTCGACCAATGACAGCCGCGCAGTGTCCTATCTACATTATAAAAACAAATAATAGCAGGACCTGCACGTGGTATTTTGCAACAATACCGCCTCATAATATTTCATAATTTTCCAAATACCAATCGAGTATTAAATATGTAGCTCTTTATTTTAATTAGCAGTTAGCTATCCCTGTGAAATTCCCAATGAATTAGCATGGACCATCACTGAAGAATTCATGAATGAATTAGCATGGACCATACTTTGTCCAATCGAAGACCTCTCATATTTTAAGTAGAGTTAGTGTTAGCTCACTGATTTGTCTCGCACTGTTCACATAGACAATATGGTACAACTTGTAACGAGGTGCCCCTGTCTGATCTAGTACCTCAGTCGTCGTGGTCTCGAGTCCCAGCGACGTCAAACATTCTCTTTTTACCTCCTACGGTTCGCCGTTTCCTAATGCTGAGAAAGAACTAACTGGGTTGATTTTCAGCACCCCAGTTTACTCTGGAGATGATTTTTCACTTTCACGCGTGAATTACATTGCGACAACTATCGCCCATTGATGATTCCCTCTATTCTCATTACCGGTCTCCCGTGCAATGCATTACTTATTGTGAAGAAACGTTAGGCGATGATCACTTTTAAAACATGAATTAAAAATATGCTACTAACTGATTTAACATAATGCTTTTCTACATTATCAGCCTGTCCTAACTTTTCACGCTGCATCCAAACGTCGCCTCATTCCTGTGAATGTTGGTGCAAATACTTCTATCCTGAACGTCCGAAGGTTGATGCATGCAAGAATCCTGGTAGGTAAACCTTGGATTTGCCTTGACACCAGTTGAAATGGAAGGGCGTAAAATTAGCAACGAGCTAAACCAATGCCAGTAGGGATTTATTGCACTTAGTTTATCCAGTCTAGATGGTTTATATTTTCACGCAGACCAGCTTGTACCACAACACAACGGTTATAAGGTTATGACGGGCCTAATAAGTTATAAGGAAAAATGGATATCCATTTCAATCCCAGTACCACCTCATTGATGCAAAAAATATCGCGGATCCGTTACCAGGATTGATCAGAATAATATAGGATATAGCATTCTCTGGTAAAAAGTCCTGAATACTTTTTACCAGCGAACGTTACATCCTATATTATCATTGATGCACGTTCAAAAAAAAAATGTTGTTGCCGTTGTTGTTGTTTTTGTTCTTCCTGCTGCTGTTGCTGCTGGTGGTGCTGGTAGTAGTGGTGAGGACGGTGATGGTGATGTTGCTGGCTGTGGTGATGGTGGTAGTAGCGTTGGTTTTGCCCGAAATTTGAATTAATTTTTTTAACTTTGATGTGATTCACTTTGCTTTTCAGGTAATACTCTCGCTCCCTTAAATGAAGTGTCAATCTGTTGTACAGACACACAACCAGACAGTCCAATCACGTTAAGACGCGATCAAAGAAGGAAGCTCGTGGCGTCTTTTAACTTGGGAAACATTCATTCAGGACAAGCTTCGTTTTATTGGAGAGTTGAAAAGCTTACACTGTCACCTTTCAACATTTCGGATACTCCAGAGCTCGTAGTGCACGACACTCATGAGCTCAATATAGTGCCAGAGTTACTGTCAACAGGACTAAAACTTGTAGTATTTGAATTGCAAGTGACCGGAATTGAACTGGCTGCTCGAGATTTCACTTTCCTACTGGTAGAAACGTCAGCTCTCGTAGCTTCCATTGCGGGAGGATCTGAAGTTTATCGATCTATCAGCAAGCCAATCTTGTTGGATGCTAGCTTTTCTTACGACCCAGAGAATGAAGACGGAACTTCCTTTGGAATGACCTTTAATTGGTCTTGTTTCAGAGCTGCGAGCAAGAACGTCTCTGGTTTTAACAAAGCAGCCACCAGCTTGCTTTTGAAGAACAAGGGAAACGTTCTAGATACTCTTCTTGACTCAGTCGCTAAAGGAACTCTTTTCCAATCGCCAGGCGATATATTTCTACCAATATTAGAAAATGGAAAGGTGATTTTGGACCCAGAGAAACTGATCAGCAACGAGACATACCATGTATTGCTGACAGTTGGCAAAGACCACCGAAAAGAGAGTGCGATGCAGATTGTCCACATCCATGATGGAGAGCTCGTAGACGTTCGCATAATGTAAGTTTAAGATGGGAACCCTTGGAGTGAGCCTATTTTGCTAGTATTTTCACAAAGCCACAAAATGGACGTGTGTTTGTTTGTCCATCCCCTGTGCATCCAAACTGTTCGGAAAGGCAATCCAAATGACAAAGTGGTTACGTGGCTCCACTAAAAGGAACTTCCATCAAACTGAATAAAAACTTCAAAGGACATTCATGACATACATTGTAAGCTGATCTCCTAACGCAAAGGTATTAAGAATTTATGGGTGGAAGGTTGGCAACAACATGGCCTCTAACGAAACAAATTTTGACCCTGTCCCAGTGTGGTGTGGGAGATTTCATCGAGTAATACCGGTGTAGTGCACAATGCGAGGAAGGAATTTTGTCTTCAATTGTCTTTGATATATTTCTTTCAGGTGCGTCCTAAACTGTTTATTACCAGCCAGAACATCATCTGGTATCTCCGTCCGAACTGACTGCATCACTGCTAGTTGTCCCAAGTCCCTTAAATATCGATGGAAAATGTTACGAAGAAATGCTAGTCTTCTATATTCCAAATGGATTCCCCATACAAATTTTTTAAATTTCTTGGCTACGCAAGAGGATTCCCAATACCTGGTAGTCAAGCAGCAAATGTTTGTACCTGGTTGGTCATACCGAATCACAGTAGATGCTCTGTTACCAGATGGTTCATACGGATGGGCAGCCTACCAGTTTGACACATTAGGTGCCCCATCGGGTGGAACATGTCATGTCACGCAACTTACTATGGAGACCGCTGTTGGCGTTTGGCTCAACATATCCTGTCATGGATGGGATGATAGCAGAGTTCCTCTCACATATGAATTCTACCATGCATCAGACCATGGGGAATACGATATGTTGTCGTATGGGGTACAGTCCTTCACCGTAGTTCATATTTCTCCCTTGTTCGGAGAAAATGTTGTTCGTCTTAAAGTTGACATTGTCAATGTCGCGGAAGTCGCAAGAGAAATAGGGTTGTCGATCAAGGTATGCATGGTTTGGGTTTAAAAAAAATGTCGGGATGACTTTTACGCTACACTTGCAGTATTCTTACAAAAACACAGAAACCTATTGTCACTGATGCAGCTATAACCTGTAGGTCAAGTTACCAGTAAATACTGTAATTAATATTTCAGGCCAAAGCCCTGTATTTCCTAGGGAAAAAGAAGACTGTATCGCCGTAACAAACAGAGAGAACGCCCACTTTTTTCCGCCTTCCAGAATCTCTAGCATAGAAAGTGGAGACCTTCGGCCTAAGAGGTTATTGGCAGGACACTTTACTCCCAGCGGCGGTTTTTCCCTTGAAGCAGGAGCACGCATTTTAAAGGCAGTCTGACAGACATGTTGCATGGTGAATATTTACCCCCAGAAAATGCGTTCTACTTTGATATAATACGAGTGACAAAAATCTAAAGACAAGCGTGCAGGACGTCTAAAGGTAAAACACTGGCGCCTTTGCATCGGGTTCACTTTAGATTTATCGACTGTCCCTTCTTTACTTTACAGGTTAATCAATCAGATTTAACACAAAGCGAAGAACTACTTTACAATCAAATTAACAAAATTCTTGATGCGATGGAAAATTATTATTCTCTGGGTGAGATAAATTTGGCGATACAAGAAACAGATTCTCTCCTCGCACTTCTCAAGGCGGCTGACTATCGGATCAACGAAACTTTCCTGCTTCACGTAAGTTTAGAGCAATTAGTTATGAACTTAGTTTTCAATAGGGTGGTTTTTCAAGCAATTGGTAAATAAAAAGCAAAGAAAGGCTTGATCATACATTAAAGTCTTGAAAATGTTTCATAGTGCGTTTAGCTGAAATGGAGAGGCCGTTTAATCACAGTCTAGTCACACGAGCAAAGTTGAATTACTAGGATAATTGAAAGTCTTCAAGACCTTGAATGAGCTATTGCTTACGAAAATGAATACCAGGGTACCTCTAGTTAATTACACTGAGATACAGAGACAACAGCGTTATATCTGCATTGGATTGCATTTTGTATACACAACAATAAAAGCTGAGTTAACTTTTTAACACCATTCTAATCACTTCAAGATAAAAAGCCTCATTCAACTGACTCTAACTTCTTATCATTGCTCATTCCTAGAAACTTTTTCTTGTGTTTAAGAAACTATTGAGGCTCAACAGACTGGTTGTTTATTTACAGATTAAGGAATACGTAATATCCAGGATTTGCAAAGTAAGAGTCGATAGCCTCGAACGGTTAGTGCAGATTGCTGTTATTTTAGGCAAAGCCACGGAGGATGCACGCAATGTCTTCCACAATACAACGGTATGCAGAATATATTTTGTAGATCATAGTTAGGATCGTTATGATTATAGGGTAACTAGGAACATAAAAAAAAAATCGAGTTTATTGGAAACGGAAAAAAGACCCAGTTACTTAATTAATCGAGAGAGCCAGAATTTAATGAACAACACATGACGTAAACGCGTACAGAATAAGTATAGCAACCCCACACATGATGCTCTGGTTTTCATTCTTGGTCAAGCTTTTAGCATTGCCAGTGAATATACTTAACTAGTTTTAATTTGCTCTTTTCAGTTTGCTTTGTTAGAAAAACTTCTGCAAATGTCCTCTCTGCTTTCTCTACTGACTGACCGCCGTTCAGGGGAGATCCGCCTTACTAATAATGGAGGCAGATCGTTAATGCATTGCAATACAAATATCATGGAATATACCTCTCGTAGAATCCTTAAGGCTATCAATTCCACCAGCTACGACCAGGAAAATGAGGTACGTGATCATGAATTTCAAATTAAATTTGGACATGATCAAGCCTCTGCACGAGAAGCCCATCTTGCGCATGCCTCGTAATGAAAAGTGACCTCCTTCAGTAATTTACTAACACATTAAATCAACAACCTGATACACGTGAAGATGTGTGCGTTAGCTATAGCAGGTGTTTTGATTGTGTCAAAAAGTTAATTAAAGTATTGCACATTTATTAATCTTAAAACATTTTTAAGCTCCTCAAACTACAATTATTTCCAGGTAACCATAGGAAAGAGAATTCTTGGTCTTTGCCAGAATCTGACAGAGAAGATTACCAACATACTACTCTCGCTAAAGCTACCCGGAGAAGAATATATCGTGATGAAAAATCAGCATCAATCCACTATTCTGGGCAAACAAAAATCGCACGATCTCAACCAGCTAACAATCCAGGAAGGAAAAGCAAGCTTTAAACTTCCTTCTCTGGACGACAAAGATCTAAAAAAGATATCCGGGAATGCATCTGACGTAGGAGTAGAGGTATGTAGGTCAAACTCTGGACTATGAAATGGTGGTAATTAAAGAAGAATTTCCAATGATGCTTAATTCAGTTTGTGTAGTTTAGTTCTCAATCATGGCTAGTTAGAGATCATGTTTATTCTCCTTCGAACATCTATCTTTGCATTACCACAATTAAAGCTGTTTAATATTTTAAAGGTTCAGCTCATGACTATTTGGACCATCAAAATCCAAAATGGTAATTAATCTTTAAAACCGGTCAGACCAGTTGTTAACATGTTAACGTTTCGGGCAGACTTCTTGTTGCTACAAGAAACCATTTGGTCCACTTATCGTTTGACCAACGAGAAAATTGGTCCAGAGGACGTTTAGTCTCATTAACATTAGGTCCCTTTATCGTTGCATTGCATTGGTCCAGTTAGCATTAGTCTAATTAGTCGGTTGAATGACGTTCATTTATTCAATATATCTTTATTTTTGTTTCGTTTTAGATGATCAACTATAATTTCAACCCCTACACAACACACCATAGTAGCAGTAGGGTCAAATCAAACGTTATCAGCCTTGTTCTTAAAGATGAGAGTGGCGAAGCTTTGGATGTAACAGATCTACCGTCAGAAATACAAATCAATATTCCAACATCAGAACACGACCAGGACAGCACTGCAAGCCAAAGTCAAACAGATGACTTCCTCAATCCTGGAACTATACAATATCACGTCATTACCGTTCATGAGGCCAATACCACCTTAAAATTGTCCATGACTATGAAAAAACCAGCCACTATCACTGCCTTTATAAAATTTGGTAAACACCCAACTCAAACTTCATATGACGAGGTTATTCATATAACCGAAGAAAATGGATTTCAGACCTTGGCTTCAGATTGTAAATCGTCAGAGAAATGTTCGTACGATATCTTGATAAGTTGCAACGCATCAGGAAAATATTACATTGGTCTCTTAGGACGAGAAGAGAACCGAACAGTCCATTTAAGAGGCAAGCGGTCTTTACTGTCAGCGAGAACATCAAAAGAGAAATGTGTTAAGTTTAAAGATCCTCCTCCTACACTCGCCCCTCCTGTAGAGTTTACCATCCTTGTACCCCAGTACGATCCCGACAACTCGGTTAACTACAGTTTACAGGTAAATGCGATTTGGTGCGTGTACTGGTCTGAAACTGAAGAGAGATGGACAAACGAAGGTTGCAAGGTATCAGATTTAATTATCTGTTATAGCGATAAACAATGTAAAGTTTGAAATATGAGAGTGTAGCGAAGGAAAAACGGCTTAGTATTGCTAGATACGCATCTGATATAAATTAGGATTTATTGAGTTGGTTCTTTCTTATAATTCTATCGTTTAGTGAATTTATGTAGAAACCCAACGGTCATTTTCCTGCTGAATAACGAGTCATTTTTTTAGCGCTAAATCACGACTGCTGGCTTCCCAGACAAATCGTTGATAGATTTGCAGTATCTTTAGATAAAAGCAGTGGAGAATAACGGTTTGATTCATGTTGCCAATTTGGAGTTGTAATTCCAGTCTTTTGTCTTTTACGATGGACAAAGTGAGCCCGCAACCGCTACAACTGCAGCTATTGATTATAAACCCTTTCTTAAAGCAAAAACGCTGTTTTGAATTCTAGTGTCAAGATGAATAAATTGTTCTATAACTGCAGGTGGGACAAGATTCAAACACCTCTTCACTGACCTGTCTTTGCAATCACTTGACCGCATTTGGAGGAGAAGTTCTTATTGCACCAAACACCATTGACTTTGCGCTTGTCCAGCAAACGTTTGACAATCTGGATCCAGGAGATCTGCTGGTCCTCATCACAGTGTGTTCTGCCTTCCTTGTTTATTTTGCTGTGTTGGTAATTGCACGGAGAGCGGACAATCTAGATGTTTTAAAGGTTTGTATGACATGTCATGTTGGCAGAGCACCCCACAACGGTCATAGCAGGTTATTGAGAAACTTACATTACATGACGAAAGTAAAATCCTTTTAGACACCGAAATACAACAAAGTAACACTCGAAGCTGCATAAAGTTGTCATTGAACTAGGTTCGTATTGAGAAAGTATCGGTCAATCCATTTTTATTTTTCGCCATGTTCAAGACCAAGTCCATAAAATTGGACCAAACGAAACATCCATGCACGCACATCATATTCTCTTGTTTCATCAGAAATGATACGCCGCTGGTTTGCTTACTACATCGGTTTTCGAACCATGGCTGAGGCCTTTGTGTCATGTCCTTAAGCACACAATTTGTTCTTACTGCCTTCTTTCTCTAAACGGTCAGTTAAGAAAATGCTGGGTTTGTGTGCGTTAAAATAGCATCCCATTCAGGAGAATTAGAAATACTAAATATACATGCTGAACGCACCGGTCTGGTAAGCTTATGTGGACTTAAGATTCTTTTACGTACCTACATCTTTTAATTGTAGGAGAGTCCACTGATTCCCCTGGCAGAGCATCAAAGTGGTGAATACAAGTACGAAGTATCCATAACAACAGGAGGATGGAAGAACTCGGGCACTACTGCTAATGTATCCATGATCCTTCATGGTGCTGAGAATACCAGCAGTGTTATCAAATTGACATGCGACCAGCCACATGACGGGAAGTTGTTCGCTCGAGGAAACACTGACAATTTTCTTGTCCAGTTGGAGAAGCCGCTAGGTACGATGATCAGTGTGCAAATCGGCCATGACATTTCAGGCGACGCCCCATCTTGGTTTCTCAACGAGATTTTAATTGTGGATCATCAAACAGAAGAGCAATGGGCGTTTAGTTGCTACTGTTGGCTCGCCCTGGAAAGAGATGATGGTAACACGACTAGAGTATTCTTTGCAGATGATAAGAAAGAAGACGATAAATTCCAAAGGACCTTCAGCTCTTTGCGAAGGAATGGTTTCTCTGATGATCACTTGTGGCTGTCCGTAATTAAGAAACAACCCAGAAATCATTTCACTCGTGTCCAAAGAGCCTCCTGTTGTTGGTGCCTTCTCATGTTATCAATGGTAACTTCTGCCATGTTTTACGAAACCGAGAACACACAACAACCAAACATTAGGATCGGACCTTTCTCCTTCACTTCGAGTCAACTTATTATCGCACTGGAAAGTGCAATTATCATTTTGCCCGCAAGTCTTCTAATCGTATTCTTATTTCGAAAATGTGAGCCTAAAATAGACAGCCAAGGAAGGCGGTACCATCTGACCAAAACCAGGACAAAAGAACCATGTGTACTACCTCATTTTTGTATCTACTTCGCTTGGTTCCTCTGCATCTGTACAGCTGTCACGTCAGCCGTGTTTACTGTGATGTATTCTCTGATGTGGGGAGGACAGAAGTCGGCTCGTTGGTTAACATCTGTAATGCTTTCATTAAGTGGAGACGTAATCATATCTCAGCCCATTAAGATAATTTTGGTCTCTGTCATTATAGCTACACGTTGTGGCTGTAAGAAGAAGACAACTAGGGAGTCTAAGTCAGTCGAGGAGCAGATTCCGGGACCATTCCACGATACAATATCAGTGGACGTCGAACGTGCTAGAAAGTATAAAATCAACGAAAGGAAAATGTACGCATACGGGAGAGAACTTACGTTTTCACTGTTGTTTTTCGTGCTTCTTTTGATTGTCTGTTATGGTGATAAAAACAAACAGAGATACAATCTAAAGGAAGCAACAGAAAGCGACTTCCAGTACTTTGATGATAAGGGACAGTATAAGGTAAGCTCGCACTTCCTCAGCTCTTTCAGCGCTAACTGTATGTGTTATTTTTTCAGCAGATGAGGGAACTAAATAGGGTCTTCAGTGATATGCATTAAACCAAGAAAAGAAAGGTTTAAAAGTTTGATACCCAACAGTAATTGACATTAGTGGCATAAAGCAACGGAAGGTTTCGTTCGTAATAGAATTTGGACTCGTCACCGATGAGTGTTGTTTTGTAATTCTTATTTCACTTGAGAACCTGGATTGTCGCGGACAAGACCTTGCTGTTTAACACCCTAGTTGTTTACCGAAAACAGACATTCAAACCGACGTCGAACTTCATTAATTAGACCGTGGAAAAAATGACGAAGGAATAACGGCTCTTCAGTTAACCATTGCGCATGCAGACATAACAGATCCTAACCCACTGACTCTTGAACCGATCGACAAAAACCGGTCTTGGGAAGTCACCATATTCCATACTCGCAGACAATCCCTTGCTGTTTAACACCCTAGTTGTTTCTGTGGGTGTTTTTTTGGTCGGAGCCTTTTCTTATTTTCTAATTCATAATTTCGGATATTTTGCTAGATTACCAACGTGACTCAGTTTTGGGGATGGCTGAAGAACATTTTTGTGCCAGCGATCTTTACTGCTGATTCTTACGAGGATCAAAAGGAGAGAGCGTCAGAATACATTGGAAACAAGCGTTCAATCCTGATCGGCATGCCTCGTCTGAGACAACTTCGAGTTATGAAAAGTAAGCTTTATGTCGTTTGTGATTCCTTTCCAAAGAAAGTCATAGAAAGGCATTGGTAGACTATAGAATGAAATAGTTTTGTAGCTTTTTGTCATGGTTAGACCAGGAAAACAAGACCATCTGGTCAAACCGATTACATGCGCCACCGGAACTATTGTAGACCTGGAACAGAAAAAAACAACTACTGAAGAGGGACAACAAACACACCATCAAACACAAAGATATTATATATTCAAAATTTCAAAATTTTAGAAAACCAAGTTAAATTTAGTCGAGGTCGTTTCCAGTAGTTTGAAAGCTGGTTGTATTGCATGCAACTTAAAAGGTCAATTTTATCACCGTGCCTTCGGCTACCTATAGCTACTTCTTCTTTGTTTCTTCTTCGCAAAACTATATAATAAAGGGTAAATCTCGTTCGGTTCGGTAAATCAGAAAGTGTGTTAGAAGACAGTTAGAAGGGAGACAGAGTATCGTAACATGTAAGTCTACAAAGCTTACGTCTTCGAATTTCAAAAGATTTAATTGATTGAAAGTAGTTTTTTTTCAAGAAAGTTTCAGTTGTAAGAGATTATTTGCGTGAGGAAACTCCGTCTATAAATGCTGAGAACTGCTTTTTTAGAAAAAAAGGTGGCATAAGGCCAAGCTCCATGCGATGTTAATTTATTATCGCCATACACAAGAAGTAAAACCACGAAAACGACAACATGGTACCATTGTTTTCATTTGTCTTGCTTCGCCAGATTCCTGTGAGGTTCACGAATTGTTTAAAAGTATGATCACGTCTTGTTACGATTTCTACTCCATAAGAGAAGAGGAGAAAAGAACTTGGGCTGACCAAAATATTCTAAGTACATCAGCACTTTTGTGTCCAGAAGACTGGGAGTACAACGAGGATGCCCAACTCGGCAGCTTTGATTCTTGGGGTCGCTTCGCTGTTTACAGCGGCGGTGGGTACTTGGCTAATTTGGGATACAACAAGCTTACAGCAAAACGAGTTATCGACGACTTGATAAAAAATGATTGGATTGATCGTCAAACCAGGGCTGTGTTGTTGGAGTTCTCATTGTATAACCCATCTAGTAACCTTCTTGCAGTAATGACTTATTACTATGAGGTCCTCCCAGCGGGATTTGCTGGCGTTTTCAAGTCGTATGGAATCTTACCTCTCAGTGCAACGGATTCTCAAGCTCATAACACTTACTTGCTCTTTGCCTTGTTGTTTGGACTTCTGCTTGCTTGCTATTTTGTCTTAGAATGCATCACACTTTGTCGTCAAAAGTGTTTGTATTTTACATCAGTGTGGAACTGGTTAGATATGCTGCAAATATTGACTGCATCGTCGGCATTGTCTCTGCAATGGATGCGATCAAAGGAGGCAGGAAAATCATTTGAAAAACTGAAAGAAAACCCTTTCGTACCTGTCAGCTTTCACCAAGCTTTATTTCTGTTTGATGTTGAAAACCTCATGATTTGTAAAGCGTCTGTTATTGCCACCTTACGCCTTCTGAAGTGCTTTTATTTCAATCCCCAAGTTATCATTTTCTCGTTTACGATTCGCAGGTCATTTTCTTCACTTGGGTCATTTTTCGTGATATTTTCAGTAGTTGCTGTTGGCCATGCCCTTTTAGGAATGTTGGCATTTGGGCAGAGTGTGCACATGTTTTCGTCAGTACCAGAGGCTATTTTCTCCCAGTTTCTTATGTTTCTGGGGAACAATATACCGCTGGACGAACTCAAAGATGCAAACCCCATTGTGGGGCGTCTCTTCTTTTTCACGTTTGTCTCCAGCACAACGATAATTTTGGGAAATATGTTTATCGCAATCATTAACGACCATTATGTTAGTTCATGCACTGATAAAGGAGGAGAAGATGTCGAACTTGCAGAGTTCATTATGAAAAGGATTCTGGAGATTGTAGTTGGTCAGAAAACCAGAAAAAATGGAACGTGGAATGAAAGTACAAACCACGAGCTCTTCGAACCCGAACAAGAACATCCAGATGGCGCCTCGTCACCTGATTGGACACCAGTCATGTATCGTAGCTGTACATATAAAACAAGCCGCAAAGGGGGTCCCTTGGTAAATAGCAGCGACAGTTTTAGTGAGTATGCAGTTTGGGAAACTTACCGACCAGAACATTTACTAATTAAGAGTTCTAACGATAAAGCAGGAGTTTCCAGTGTTAATTTGAATCGGCTGTCCACGTGCATCGTACGCTTCAACCAGCAAATGACAACAAAATTGGATGATGACGATGATAGCGACGAAGACGACGATGATGAGGATGATGATGATGATGACGATGACGATGACAACGACGACGACGATGATGATGATGATGATGACGATGACGATGATGACGATGATGATGATGACGATGACGATGAGGAGGAGGAGGATCACGACGACGATGGGGAGCACATCGAGGAAAAACTTGAAGGAGAAGAACTTTATGCCGAGGAAAATGAGTTTGGGAAAGAGTTTTTTACTCTTATTTTACACTAAATATTACGCCGTATTCACTGCACTCTTTCTATTAACAAAGTAGTTTTTAACAACAGTGACTACACTAGAATGGAAGAGTATCCAATTAGTAATGAAATCTGTAACAGAATAATCTTTACCCAAGGCCGTTGCTTACGGTGGTTGAGCAATTTCTCAGTGTAGATTAAAAGAGAACTGAGCATTTCCTATTTTGTACATTTTGCTTTATCACTGAATGCTTTAATGAGTCGTGATGTACATATTATTTTTAGCCTATGTTTAGATACAAATAACGGTTGAAAATCATACTGCCAATGTAAAGTGAAAAATAACTACAAAATCCAACAGACCTTAAACTCCACAGATTTCGTACGTGGCAAAATCAAAATCTAGCCCATTTACGATGTGAACTTCAATTTTTTGAGTTTTCTAATCATTACCAAGTGTCATATTATCCTGTCCTGATTGGACATTTACCCCTCTGGCTTAATGACCAACCTTCTGTAAATGGGAGATGTATGCAAGGTTAAAGCTCCTAAAAATATTTCGATTTAGAAGCTGGGTCACTCTTGCTTCCTTTTTTCTTAATTTGTGACATAGTCCGTGTTTTTTTTTTTTATGTAACGATTTTTGATACTGTTGTTGTTGTTGTTGTTGTTGTTGTTGTTGTTTTTCGTTGTTGTTTATTTGTCATTTTTTCAGCGCTTGAACCGTTATAGGAGTAACTTTATAAAATTCAAGGTGTATAATTTCCCACGGGAATATGGAATACATCTCATATCAAAATATTTGTTGAGTCAATAACATTAAAAAGGATATGACATGACATAACCTAAATAAATGGTCGCAAATTATGTGTAGGTCGAGTAACTAATGCAATGCAATGGAAGTTCTAATCAGTGTCTGCGTTAAACGCTAAATCTAGAAAATGTTTTCTGAGAGATTTATTATCCCAGCCTTTATTAGGGACCTTTAGATTGGATTAAAAGCACGAGATTGAGTAACAGAGCGAGTTTTTGATCTTCACACCAGTGATATTTCCAGAGCCCTAACTCTTCATTTAGGTTAGAAGACAGCTCTTAGAATCATGGGTATGCGACGTGATAATGTGAAGTCTGCAAACTACAAGTAGCAACAACTGAGATGTCATACTCGTACTCGATCTCGTTATAAAATCTTGAGTCCCATGTCATCCTTTTGTTGTTTTTGTACCAACGCACTGGCCTGGTGTTCTCGATGTGTTTTTTTATTGAACAGGAAAAAGATTGGTTCTTCTTTCAGCGCCGCCTCGCTATTTATAGTCGTTTATCTCCTACAAGAGGAAGGGTGGTAACTTCCTGTCAACCCGGTTACGCAGAAATGGATGTAAACACCCCAGAGAAAAGGAGAGTGAAGGAGTAGTAGGAAGGGGTACTTTGGTATGGCGTTTCCGTTGCGGAAAAAAACCGTATCGGCTGTGAAAACATGTTGATAAACACAATACGTAGGTCGAAAATTGTAAATTATATCGAAGGTAATAAAAAAAAATCTATGTCGAGTCTTCCATAATATCTGTTGACTCGACCAGTAGACAGCACGAGTTGAAAAAATGTAAGTGACGAAATAAAAACACGAGACGAGAAACAGAGAACGCTAACCAGTTGTCTTGCCAGTTTATGGCTTTTATAGTTTCGATCCAAAATGGCGGTGTGTTGTCTACCTGTTAAAAATTGCAGGTTTTTCCCTCTTGCTTGATTTACAGAACACTCGAAATTGCATGTTAGATCAACATCACATGGAAGTTACAAAATTTTGTTTTGGTTCCCTGACGAGTTCGAGAGGGAGCAACTTGCACATCAAAACACCTTTGCAGACCTCACACACCTATGCAATCGTGCTACTTTTTGAACGTTCTCTTGATTAGTACACATGGTAATATAAGAACACTTCCGGTGAACCAAGCGAAAACGAGAATTGTGATTGACAAAAAGCACTATGATCGCCTCGCTATAAGAGGTCTGCTAGGTATTTTTACCCTGCGAGCTCAAAATGCAGACTGCAGGCCCCGCACAAAATTCAAACATGAGTCGAGAATGAGAGAACGCTTCGCCAAGGCTCGATTCTGCTCGTAATTCCCTCAGGCTTTTTTTTACGATTTTCTAGCGAAAGAGAGACTGCTGGCAGTCTACAAAATAACTTGAGATGGTTCCTACACAAGTTATTTTGGCATTCAATTAAGATTTCCACGTGCCGAAATTCACGAATGGGGCTCGTAGCAATCCTCCGTAAGAAAAAAGATGGCGACTGGTGCATTTACCTATAGTTCTTAGCGCACGAAAACCTTAACAACGTTCATAAAAACGTACAGAAACGTTATAACATCTTCAAATCTAGGCTACTTAATGTCCTTGGAACAGGGACGAATAATGTAAAAAAAAAATTGGTTTTCTTTGTGCCTTATAGGCTTTGGTAGGCTCGCAAGGCATTGTGGTAAAATGTACAGCCGCCATCTTTTTACCTACGGCGGATTGCTGTGCTTCCGACGTCGCCCTGTCTTCGCACGAAAATATATATATATTTTTTTTGCCAGAATAATAACTGCGGGCTGGGAAGGGTTTACCAAATATTTGTGGCGTCAAAAAAACGTGTGAGAGAGGGAGGGGAGCGTACGTATTGGCCAAGGTTAACGGTCCGATCACACAGCGAAAAGGAATTTGAGATAAAACTTTGAAAAAAACTGTCTCAAATTATCTAATTGCAGTGAAAGTATTTACGACTATAAATTAGGCTATGTTGTAAAACATCTTTTGACGTCGTTTTGTGTTGATTTGGTTTCATAGGAGCTGAGAAATTTAGAGATTCCTGTAAGTTTTCGGATTGCGCTCAAAACGTTTGCTGTAAAATGCAAAGAGGTGCCTCCATTGTCAATCTTTATACGTGAAGCGAGAGGCCTGGGTATCCGTTCAGCGGTTTTGTAGGTTTCAGGACAAGTGGATAGGTATTTTCTTTGTAAGTTCGCGTAACAGATAACAAAACGAGACAAAGGTAAAGTACTCATTCTTTTTAATTCTTTTTGCTCACTCCCATCTTACTCAACTAGATTGTATGCTCCCAATGATTACACACTTACATTCTGACTGCTATTCAAACGGAAAAAAAAATTAGCCCGCATTGCATACATGTGTGGCTTGGAAGTTTTACTCCAAATAAGGCCCCAAGATTTTCAGGTTTAAATAAGTGCTAACAAATAACCTGTAATGGATATCAAAAATAACCCTTAACTCTCAACCAACCTGAACAGGTCCTTCTGATAACAAAACAGAACAAAAACTGCCCTTTAGAAACACGTGAGGAGCAAAATAGGTCCAGAAAATTAACTTCAAAAGAGGACAACAAATGTAGAAATGTCGTGAGCCGTAGGAGTCCGTGTAGGTACTTCACCTCAATTTAACACATTTTCTTATTTCACGCCCTTGACGTCATGTGACTTAAAGCAACCAATCAACAAAAACCGCAGGACAGGCGAACAGTTGGAAGAGCATAAACAATGGTGTGACTACGGATTGTTTTCGAAAGAAGGAAACAGTCTTAGTGGGTGTTCTTATCTAACTTTTTCAACCTTTTCTATCATTATTAAGCGTGAGAACTATTCTGTGTTCAAAATGCGTTTTTCTATTTGTTTACCAATTACTATTTTTAACTCTTCTCAGCTGCCTGCAGTTAACTTCCCAGATTGGCTGCTAAAACCAAACCTCGTCAAACAAAAATAATTAGAATGATTGAAATTATGTTACTTTTTGTCCCAGTCTTTTCAAAATCTCTGAAGGACTTGGAATTTCTACGATATTATACCAAAAAAGAAGAGACAAGCTCTGAAAGCCAGAAATTCTGCTAATTTCACTTAAAGCTATTCAGGGCTTACTAAATACTCAATTCATTTCCTACTGTACCGAACCAGCAAAACGCTGCTGAAAAATGTATGAGTAGCCGTGACCTTTCTTGAAAAGATTGCTTATATTGAATGAGTTTAATGATAACAAGTCTCCATAACAGTGGATTACAAAAAAGAACATAATTTGTGTTCAATACAAATTAATAAAGGGAAGTTATCAATAGTTTTGGTTTCGGTCTATTTAAGTTGCCTCGACTACGAGGTGTTTATACATTTTCGTGTGAAGGCTGTCTGACTAGGATTTTTACGTTGTATCAAGAACGAAGATGTGTGGACGAAAAGTAATTTGAAGCAGCCATGTACCATGAACAATTGCAGAGAGTTGAGGCTGTTCAATCAATCGTAAGTATTTTATGGCGTTTAGAAGAAAAAGCACTTCTCTTCCTTGTTATTTAGAGATATGTATTGCTTAATTTTTCATCGTTTTTTTCTTCTTCTAAACGTTAATGACTATCGAGAGTGACTGAAGTTGTACTTTTAGCAACAGATCAATTTTCAAGCTTACTAATGCTGAAGAACATTTTAACATGGCAAACTAAGATGGAGCGGTATTAGTCACGACGTGCTTTACTGGTTGCTATAATTTTGACCACATCCTTTTTCTTCAACGGAGCGGAACTCAGAAATATTAATCATGAATTATTGTGTGGGTGATTCATTTCACTCAACAAACTCCTTGAACTTAACAAAGTTATCAACCATGAACTCAGCTAATAAAAAAACGATCTCTTACTATGTCTTAGACAGAATGTTTTTTTATTTAAGCGAAATATGTATTCGTTGTTTCCGGGCGTTACGATTCAAATTAGCAAGATTTTCACTTGTGCTGCTTCTATTCCGAAACTTATTTCAATCATTATATATTTATATGAAAATAAAGTTTTTATTGCCCATTGCCGGAACATAACAATCAGTTGTTATTTACCGTAGCCAAAATTGCAATTAGCCAATCAGAAGCCGTGTCTTCTGTCCTGATATCCTACGATATGACGTAACTGACCTGATAAAGCAACGATAAAATGGTCACTTGGCCGAATTTAGGTACGGTAGATTTTTGATACGTTACGACGGCATATTAGCATTTTGTCTCGTTGTGGGTATTCGGGTTCGACAGAACTCGCCTGACACGCCACCGAAGCGTACGAAAAAGGTATGTCACTCGCATTTTATACGCGGTAACTTGTGTCCAAAGTGCAACCTAGAGTCATCCTGGTATCAAATATATCTTTGCCGCTTATCCTCTGGCTCACAAAAATAATTATTGCTCCATTGCTTCATAACTACATCTGTCTATCTAACTCAAGTGAAATGAGGATAATTGAAGGTAGCTGATGTCAATGGTTTGCCCGCTGGTTTTCCTGTCTTTGCTGACGTCTTTGACGTCTTTGTTCCATATTGGACACGCTTCAAGTACGGACGGTAAGAAATAGTTCATAACTGTTGGCTTGCAAGTGAGTTTGACTATGGAATAACCCGGAGATTTTAGAGACGAATTTCACTACTTTTTTGTTTTAACCTGAGGGGAAAATGAAGTGCTCAAATTGTACTTTGTGTCCTAGCCAATGGCTTTCTACTGCGTCAGTGGAACAACTTGTTATCAACCTCACCAGTAACGAACTTGCAACCCGAAGAACCCAATTACTTCAGCCAGTTAGCTCGCTCAGCTTTTGCTAAGCTTCTCTGATGATACATGTAACGTCTTCTAGTCGAGTTTTAAATAGGAGTAAAAGCATTTTAAAAATGATTTGAAGAATTTTAGGGTCATAATTTCTCTGTAAAAAAATATGCCAAAGGTAAAAAATATTTAAAAAATTAACGGAGCGACACATAAACTTGCACATTTAGGGGTTTCCACGCTAGTCATATGCCGGTTAACTGCATTTATACCAAATCGTAACTTTCTGGTACGTACCTTGGGCGAGTTTTCTCGAGCTATGGTTCGTATATCGGCGAAACGTAGTCGATACAAAATACCTATCGCGAGATAAACACTAATAGCCAAAAAGTTACGATTAGGTTTTTAACGTACCTTGATGACTACGATATCGTAGCCATATGAGGTCAGTGACTTGATATGGTATGATATCAGGACGGTGGGTACGGCTTCTGATCGGTTAATTGTGAATTTTGGAACGATAAATCTCAAGACAGAACCTTTTTTTCTTAATTACAGAATGCACCAGCTACAAAGTCGTAAACGATCCCACCCGATCTGTTTCAAATGGTGCAGGCAGCGGCTGTGATGACTCTATGAGCGACCTTTTCGGTGAATATTGGATTCGCTTTAAAGGAAGTGGCGGAACCGTTATTCCTGAATACCCACCACCCATACACCATTGCGGAGCCAATGCACCGGGATGGATCCGTGGTGGCCATCCTGCTGTGAATGATGGGATTGTTGAGCGTCAACTCTGTTACCATCTTAACGGAGATGAATGTATATTTCAGTATGGAATATTCCTTCGCAACTGCGGCGCGTTTTATGTTTACAGACCACCTAACATAACTCGGTGTTCTTTGCGTGTATGCACTGGTAAGTATGTACTAACATTGGCTCATTCCTGAAGGTATTATTTCGTTTTACTTTTATACTTTTAAATAAAGGACGAGTGAAGTTAGTTGATTAGCAACCTTCTTAGCATATGATGAATGTAGAGCTACTCAGTAGAAAAGTCATCATTAAACTGTTATTATTATCATTATCATTATCATTATCATTATTATTATCATTATTATTATCATTATTATTATTATTATTATTATTATTATTATTTAGTTTTCTCCACGCCAATAGGCGCTTTAGGATGCAAGTTTCGTTCTTCAACCAACCCTGGCTTGTGCCTCGCTCTAGCTTCTGCCTAGCTGGCCCAACCTTCTGTCTGCGCTCCTTTTCCACTATCCTTCTCCATGTGGTCTTTGGCCCCCCCTCTTTATTTTATTTTATTTTATTTCATTTTTTTTTTTTCAACCTGCAACTCCATCGCCACCATGCATGCAGTCATTGTTCCTCTCCATTCTAAGTACACGTCCAGTCCGCTTCCATCTTCGCCTTCGAATCTCTTCACTGATCCTATTCACGCCTGGTAATGAAGAAATGGTCTCGTTTCTAATATGTTGTGCCCGCCATGTTCGTACTCAGGCGCGAGATTTGGGGTGAAGAGCGAAACAAAGACTGGGAAGCGTTAAAATTCGTAAATGTTCGAAAACAGGTTGGAACCTTCGAGTTAGAGCTAGGATGGTAAAGAGGGACAACACTTTTAGTGAAGCCATCTTTTGCTGATCCGACGCAGACATTTTAATCATAAGCGAACAAAAGATAAGGCACTTCCTGTCCTTCTTAGCAATAAATTCTCCTCCATCTAGACCTCGACAAATGTTTCCACAACGCTGTTGGCGTTTCCAGTCAAAATGTAATCCCTGACGATCAAATGACAGCTTCGTCTTTTTACCGTGATGACGATAATTACCAACCGGCTTACGGTCGACTCCATGGTAACAGAGGTGATGGTTGGTGTGCAAAAGAGAAAAACGGTACTGACTGGCTTCAAGTTGACCTTGGAAAAGTATTTCAATTGTGTGCAGTTGCTACTCAGGGAGATAGAAATCACGACAATTATGATGAATGGGTTACAGACTTCAAGCTGTTTTATTCATCTGATGAGAAAAAATGGACAAATTATAAAGATGGAAATGGCATTGAAGTGGTAAGTTTGATGTTCTTTACTGTAGTTAAAAAGGAAATCTGACATTTGGTATGTAAAAAACTGTATGTTTTTAGGGTAAAATATTTGCGTCAATTTTGTTGTACATAGCACTGCTATTCGATCAAGTTGTGATGTTATGAATCCATTGCCCTATTTCAGACCTAATTAAAACGTTGGTAACGAGCCAGTGTTGTGTGATATCTACCATACATGTATATGGCCCTTCCATATTTGGAAGAGCATGTGCGCTGTCAAAATCAGAGAGGAAATTATTCGAAGAGAGCGAGTAGATCAAAAAGCAGAAAGAATCGTCCTTAATACATTCTGTCTGTCGAACCCATTGGGCAGTTACGTGGATAAGCTATTAGCAGGCCAGATTTAACGACATTGTAAACGTAATGCCTATGTGGTCAGTGTACGCGTCCTAGTTGTAATTTGCAGTTAAGTTAAGCGAAAGTAATTTTCATTACGTCAGCATTTGACAAGAGCCCTCATATTCCCCAGTTTTAACTATACATCAATTCCAATTCCAGGCTCATGCCCTATTTGAAACAAAAATGGCCGAAATCTATGCAACATTTCAGAAAATGACAGCCTAAAATCACATTTGTTTGGCACCGTGCACGCTTTTATAGCGTATATAAAGTATTTTAAAATATTAATGGAATTTTAGATCTGTATATATGCCATAAGAAGTGATAGGTAACTTTTAACTTAACTTAACTTAATTTGATAGTAATCTTATTGGAAGTGTCCTTGATTAGTCGGCCTCCGAGCTGACTGCAAGTTTTTAGACACTTAAATAAAGTATGGAACAGCAGGTGAGTTCCTTCTATACTAAATATTTCTGGAAATTGCTTTTATCATTTCTAATCGTAAACTCACTAGCGAATACTAAAAGATATTTATTTTGCATTATGAAAGGGTGCTTTCACAAAACATTCGCTGCTTTAATGCTAAAGTGGACCAACTTGGGCACGTTTGTTATTACATCTAGAAGTGCGTCTCGACATAAAAACGGGCACAAGATGGATCATACGTCAAGACAAACTATCTGAACTAAGAGACGAACTTGGCTGAAAAAGATAATCCGTCTGTGTTTAAGACGATCATTGCATCAATCATGCCTCTAAATGGTAATACGTGTCAGTATAAAGACGAGCAGAGCACGCTATTTTGCATATCTCAGGGGCGGAATGAGATATTATTGTGTCTGATAGTTTGCCCCGTTTAGAGGTATCAAACAATAAACGGATAATTCGTCTGAATAAACATGAAAAATAATTATATTATCTTAAATTGACTGAGCTCAGTGTACAGTACAGTTAATCAAAACAAGTAAGTAGACTATAAACTGAAGGTAATGGCGTAAATAGAAATCATGAAAGTAAACGTCAAATAGCATGTCAGACTGTTCCGGGCTAGACCTCCATAATTGGATTTTCCTCAAACGTATGAGCGTCGCCTAATTTTAATTAAATCTTCCTGTGAGCTACCCTATGTTTACAGATATCGATGAATGCAAGGCGAACACTCATGACTGTCATCCATCAGGGACTTGCACCAATACAGAGGACTCTTTCACTTGTGCATGCAACGAAGGATACACTGGCGATGGCAGATCGTGTATCGGTGAGTTACAATTACACGAATCATGTTTAATTTTGCCTCCAAGTCATTAATATTTCAAGGTTGCCTACTTCAAGAAACCATATCACACCACGTCCGTTAAGTTAAGAATAGAAGTTAGCAATATAGTTGTCGTAAAAATCGTACAGAAACTCAGCTGGGGAATCTTTACGAGCGCTTTCCAGTTCTTTACACCAAAGTTGCTGACTCGTGAAATTTCAATTTAGATAGTGCAATGTAAAAACAATACATTGATGCTAGAATCAAAATCAGACCAAGGACGTCTCAGTGAATTCGTTAGTATTCAGTGAATTCCCACGATAACCTGCTTGTTCTAGTCTGAAAACAAATGCTAGAAAGAAAATTTGATATAATATTGTGTCCGGTGCATCCATGGCACGTTGTCAAGGCGACTAAATCTCCAAGTTTCTAAACTTCTTTTTATTGTTGTTACTGCTGTAGATGTTGATGAGCGTGCCGATAACCAGGATCATTGCCATCCTTCACTCGCCGACTGCTTCAACACCGAAGGGTCGTATACGTGCCATTGTCTTCTTGGATATGTAGGAGATGGCACGGATTGTACAGGTATGTTCATCACATTACTTCCCATAACGTTAGATCACTCTCATTCACTAGACATAAAGACATAGTTACGCCCTTGTTGAGACAATCAAGCCTTGGCAACTGTGAAGAATTCTGAATAGCCAAGCAATCTCAAGATCAACCTGTTTAAACTTTCGTCAATCGTAACGTTTACATAAATGTTGGCAATGTACATAGGTTCCTACCCTTTGACTGATATTGAAGTAGATAAGTCAATACTCATTAAATCAAAATTGGATGTGGTATAATTAAAGGAACATATTTCACTTTAATACGGTCAAAGCCACGCAAGCGAACACCGTTGGAAACTAGCTAAAGTGACTGCTTAGGAGAGTGTACGCTTATGGGAGGTAAAAAGTTATCAGTTATTTTTGCTTGTGACTGGAACCATGATTAGTGTTCTTTTAAAGGCGGTGTGCAAATGAAGTGTCCGATTGGTGTCTCCCGTTTCAATTTTTCAAAGGTTCCAATCCATGTCTATGATAAAAACAGAAACTGTAGGTTATCAATATTAATAGACCCCAAATTAGTGTGTATGCTTGAGAATCATCATCATCTTCTGGTTAATTTTGACCTTATCGGTTGATTGCAGATGTCGACGAATGTCAAACACAAGACCATGATTGTGATCAAGATTTGGAAGTCTGCTTAAACACCGTAGGATCGTATACTTGTGACTGCATACCAGGCTTCACTGGAGATGGTAAAAACTGCGTAGGTATGTTTGAGGATGTGTGGTTTCTATTTCGAAAGAGAAACTTAGGTATAAGTACCACAGATGGTTTTAGGATTGGTGAAATATAACACGATTTTGTCGACGAACAACTTTAAAACGATTCTATGAGAAAGTGTGAAGGTTAGGGCACTAAATATTTGACCCCGTTTCGCATGCTTTGGTTCTATCCCGGCCCTGAGAGCGGCATTTGAAAATTTAAAAACTGTCAAAGATCCATGCTTTCGTAGTCATGGGGAGTTCAGCTTCGCTCTTTGTGTCGTAAAAATTACGAAAAAGTAAATCTTTTCTTTAACAGTTGCTATCGTCGTTTTTAGATATTGATGAAAAAGAACTCGCAGATAATTATTCAAACGTTTCTCTGTCGATCAGTGGCATAACGCAAGGCGTTTGGTCCACTTCTGTAGATCTCGACGAGTGCGCAAGTGGACAAAACAATTGCCATCAACATGCCGTCTGTTCTAACAACATCGGTTCATTCACATGCCATTGCGAGAGCGGCTATACTGGAGATGGATTGCTCTGTGAAGGTATTCTATAACAAGCTAAATCCCACATTTACCCAGAGTGTTCCACATGCCGCTTTTTATTTCAATTAGCAGAAGTCCATCACTGTGTAATTCGCAAATGAATTAGCATGGACCAAACTTTGTCTAAGACCTCTCATATTGTAAGCAGATTTAGTGCCATCCTAATTTGTCTCGCAGTGTTCACGTAGACAATATGGTTCACACTTGTAACGAGCTTCTCCTGTCTGGCCTCATAGCTCAGTCGTGGTGGTCTCGAATCCCACCGAAGTAAAGCAATTTTTACTTTATAAAAAGATTCTGTCAGAAAGTGTGTAAGTGACGGTACTGTATATTTGACCCTGCGTCACATGCATTGGTTCTATCCCCTGAGAGCGGCATTTAAAAGCGAGAATTTAAAAGTTGTCAAAGATCCATGCTATGGCACGTAGTCGTAGCAACTTCAAATTCGTTGGTTGTGTATCACAAATTAAAAGTTACGAAATAGTAACATTTTCTTTTATAGCTATTTCGTCTTTTTTTAGATATTAATGAGTGCGCAAATGATCAGCATTCCTGCCATTTTCTTGCCAAATGTTCCAATACTGAAGGGTCCCACACGTGCTCCTGTGTTCTTGGATACCAGGGAGATGGCATCCGACAATGTGCAGGTACATACATTTATTGCGTTGTTTTATTAGAGCGGTGTTCACTGGAATGGAAGCCCAAAACCAAACCAGTTACATACTAATAAGAGTACAAAGCCAATCTCAAACCGTAGTAGAACCAGAACCAAAAACAAAGTAATTGCCAGATTACTTTCGACACTCAATTGGAAACCGCTCTAAACAAAATAAAAAAAAGTAGTGCTAACGTCACCTGCAATTCCCTAGGCAATCATGTGCGAAAAAAATGTTTAATAGAACTGGGTAAAATACATCAAATAATAACTGATTCACAGCTTAAGTTTAGCTCTCCGAAAGAAGTTAGAGCAGAGAGCTCGCAGATAATTATTCAAACGTTTCTCTGTCGATCAGTGGTAGGGTAGGCATAACGAAAGACATTTGGTCCACTTCTGTAGATCTCGACAAGTGGACAACACAATTGCCATCAACATGCTGACTGCTCTAACAACATCGGGTCATTCACATGTCACTGCCAGAGCGGCTATACTGGAGATGGATTGTTCTGTGAAGGTATTTTATAAGACGCTAAATCCTACATGAGCCTAGAGTATTCCACATTCAGCTTCTTGTTTTAATTAGCAGTAGTCCATCACTGTGAAATTCACAAATGAATTAGCATCGACCGCATTTTGTCTAAAACGTCCATATTATTGGCAGAATTAGTGTCATCTCAATTTGTTTCGCAGCATTCACATAGACAATATGATACATCTTGCAACGAGCAGCTCCCGTCCAGCCTCGTAGTTCAGTCGTCATGATTTCGAATCCCACCGCGGTTCAAATAAATTTTTTTACCTCGCAAGGTCCGCAGTTTTCTGACGCTGGGATCGGGAAAGAAATAATTGGGTTGATTTCCAGGACTCCAGATTACTCTGGAGTTTACGTTTTTCTTTCCAGCTTGAAGTACATTGCGACAACTATCTCCCATTGAAGATTCTCCCTATTCTCATTACTGATCTTCCGGGCAATGTTAAGTGCCAACTAATTTAGCATAATACTCTTCTACATCATCAGCTTGTCCTAAATATTCACGCTGCATCCAAACGTCACCCAATTCCTGTGAATGCTGGTGCAAATACTTCTATCCTGAACGTCCGAAGGTTGATGCGTGCCAAAATCCCGGTGGGTAAACCTTGAATTTGCCATGATACCAGTTGAAATGGAAGGACGTAAATCAATTGTTATGAATTTACTGCACTTGGTTAATCCAGTCTAGATGGTTTATATTTCCACGCAGACCAGCTTCTACCACAACAGGTTAGAACTTTGTGACCAAGATTATGACAGACCTATTAAGTTATAACGAAAAATGGATATCCATTTCAATTCGAGTACCACCGCATTGATGCACGTTCGAGAAAGAGAAACAAATGTTGTTGTCGTTGTACGTTGTTGTTTTTGTTCTTCCTGCTGCTGCTGCTGCTGCTGCTGCTGCTGCTGGTAGTAGCGGTGATGAAGGTGATGGTGATGTTGGTGGTGGTGGTGGTGGTGGTGGTGGTGGTGGTGGTGGTGGTGGTGGTGGTGGTGATGGTGATGATGGTAGTAGCGTTGGTTTTGTCCGAAATTCGACTTAATGTTTTAACTTTGATGTGTTTCACGTTGCTTTTCAGGTAATACTCTCGCTCATTTAAATGAAGTGTCAATCCGTTATACAGACACACAACCAGACAGTCCAATCAAGTTGAGACGCGATCACAGAAGGAAGCTCGTGGCGTCTTTTAACTTGGGAAACATTCATTCAGGACAAGCTTCGTTTTATTGGAGAGTTGAAAAGCTTACACTGTCACCTTTCAACATTTCGGATACTCCAGAGCTCTTAGTGCACCACTCTCGTGAGCTCAATATAGTGCCAGAGTTACTGTCAACAGGACTAAAACTTGTAGTATTTGAATTGCAAGTGCCCGAAATTGAACTGGCTGCTCGAGATTTCGCTTTCCTACTGGTAGAAACATCAGCTCTCGTAGCTTCCATTGCGGGAGGATCTGAAGTTTTTCGATCTATCAGCAAGCCAATCTTGCTGGATGCTAGCTTTTCTTACGACCCTGAGAATGAAGACGGAACTTCCTTTGGAATGACCTTTAACTGGTCTTGTTTCAGAGCTGCGAGCAAGAACGTCTCTGGTTTTAACAAAGCAGCTACCAACATGCTTTTCAAAAGCTCGGGAAACGTAATAAATACTCTTCTTGAATCAGTCGCTGATGGAACTCTTTTCCAAACACCAGGCGATATATTTCTACCATTATTAGAAAATGGAAAAGCGATTTTGGACCCAGAGAAACTGATCAGCAACGAGACATACCATGTATTGCTGACAGTTGGCAAAGCCCACCAAAAAGAGAGTGCGATGCAGATTGTCCACATCCATGATGGAGAGCTCGTAGACATTCGCATAATGTAAGTTTAACATGGCCGGGGACCCTTGGAGTGAGCCTCTTGTGCTAGTAAATTCCCAAAACCACAAAATGGACGTGTCTTTGTTTTGTGCATTCCTTGTGCATGCAAACGGTTCAGAAAGGTAATCCAAATGACAAAGTGGCTACGTGGGTCCACTAAAAAGAACCTCCATCAAACTGAATAAAAACTTCAAAGCACATTCATGACATACATTGTAAGCTGATCTCCTAACGCAAAGGTATTAAGAATTAGGCTGGCAACAACATGGCCTCTAATGAAACAAATTTTGACCCTGTCCCAGTGTGGTGTGGGAGATTTCACCGAGTAATAGACCATTTTACAGTTCTTTGCTCGGTCACCTGGTCTTTAAATGGCAGCGAGGCTGCAGGTGACCTTGCTTTGATACAGACCTCACTGCTTTTGTCATGTAAATGCACCTAGTTTGCATTAGAACAACTTGTTTTACACAACAAAAGCAGTGATGTCTGTATCAAAACAAGGTCACCTCCAGCCTCTCTGCCATTCAAAGGCCAGGTCACTGAACAGGAAACTGTAAAATGGTCTATACCGGTGTAGTGCACAATGCGAGGAAGGAATTTTGTCTTCAATTGTCTTTGATATATTTCTTTCAGGTGCGTCCTAAACTGTTTATCACCAGCCAGAACATCATCTGGTATCTCCGTCAGAACTGACTGCATCACTGCTAGTTGTCCCAAATCCCTTAAATATCGATGGAAAATGTTAAGAAAAAATACTAGTCCTCTATATTCCAAATGGATTCCCCATGCAAATTTTTCAAATTTCTTGGCTACGCAAGAGGATTCCCAAAACCTGGTTGTCAAGCAGCAAATGCTCTTACCTGGTTGGTCATACCGAATCACAGTAGATGCCCTGTTACTAAATGGTTCATACGGATGGGCAGCCTACCAGTTTGAGACATTAGGTGCCCCATCGGGTGGAACATGTCATGTCACACAACTTAATATGAATACTGCTGTTGGCATTTGGCTCAACGTATCCTGTCATAGATGGGATGATAGCAGAGTTCCTCTTACATATGAATTCTACCATGCATCAGACCATGGGGAATACGATATGTTGTCGTATGGAGTACAGTCCTTCACCGTAGTTCATATTTCTCCCTTGTTCGGAGAAAATGTTGTTCGTCTTAAAGTTGACATTGTCAATGTCGCGGGAGTAGCAAGAGAAATAAAGATGTCGATCAAGGTATGCATGGTTTGGATTAAAAAAAAATGTTGGGATGACTTGTAAACTACACTTGCAAAAACACAGAAACCTATTGTCACTGATGCAGCTATAACCTGTAGGCCAAGTTATCAGTAAATACTGCAATTAATATTTCAGGCCAAAGCCCTGTATTTCCTAGGGAAAAAGAAGACTGTATCGCCGTAACAAACAGAGAAAAACGCCGACTTTTTTCCGGCTTCCAGAATTTTCTAGCATAGAAAGTGGAGACCTTCGGCCTAAGAGGTTATTGGCAGAACACTTTACTCCCAGTGACGATTTTTCCCATGAAGCAGGAGCATACGTGGTTACCTGTGAATTTTAAAGCCAGTCTGACAGAAATGTTGTATGGTGAATCTTTACCCCCAGAAAATGCGTTCTACTTTGATATAATACGAGTGGCAAAAATCTAAAGACAGGCGTACAGAACGTCTAAAAGTAAAAATACTGACGCCTTTGCATCGTGTTCACTTTAGATTTATCGACTGCCCGTTCTTTACTTTACAGGTTAATCAATCAGATTTAACACAAAGCGAAGAACTACTTTACAACCAAATTACCAAAATTCTTGATGCGATGGAAAATTATTATTCTCTGGGTGAGATAAATTTGGCGATACAAGAAACAGATTCTCTCCTTGCACTTCTCAAGGCGGCTGACTATCGGATCAACGAAACGTTCCTGCTTCACGTAAGTTTATAGAGCAATTAAATATGAACTTAGTTTTCAATAGGGTGGTTTTTCAAGAAATTGGTAAATAAAAAGCAAAGAAAGGCCTGATCATACATTAAAGTCTTTAAAATGTTTGATAGTGCGTTTAGCTGGAATGGAGAGGCCGTTTAATCACAGTCTAGTCACACGAGGAAAGTTGAATTAGTAGGATAATTGAAAGTCTTCAAAGGAATAATTAGCCAGGTCTTCCAAGACCTTGAATGAGCTATTGCTTGCGAAAATGAATACCAGGGTACCTCTACATTAAATACACTGAGATACAGAGACAACAACGTTATATCTGTCAGGATGCATTGGATTGCATTTTATACACAACAATAAAAGCTGAGTTAACTTTTTAACACCATTCTAATCACTTCAAGATAAAAAGCCTCATTCAACTGACTCTAATTTCTTATCATTGCTCATTCCGAGGAACGTTTTCTTGTGTTTAAGAAACTATTGAGGCTCAACAGACTGGTTGTTTGTTTACAGATTAAGGAATACGTAATATCCAGGATTTGCGAAGTAAGAGTCGATAGCCTCGAACGGTTAGTGCAGATTGCTGTTATTCTAGGCAAAGCCACGGAGGATGCAGGCAATGTCTTCCACAATACAACGGTATGCAGAATATATTTTGTAGATCACAGTTAGGATAGTTATGATTATACGGTAACTAGGAACACAAGAAAAATCCAGTTTATTGGAAACGGAAAAGACCCAGTTACTTAATTAATCGAGAGAGCCAGAATTTAATGAACAACACATGACGTAAACGTACAGAACAAGTATGACAACCCCACACATGATGCTCTGGTTTTCAATCTTGGTCAAACTTTTAGCATTGCCAGTGAATATACTTAACCAGTTTTAATTTGTTCTCTTTTCAGTTTGCTTTGTTAGAAAAACTTCTGCAAATGTCCTCTTTGCTTTCTCTACTGACTGACCGCCGTTCAGGGGAGATCCGCCTTACTAACAATGGAGGCAGATCGTTAATGCATTGTAATACAAATATCATGGAATATACCTCTCGTAGAATCCTTAAGGCTATCAATTCTACCAGCTACGACAAGGAAAATGAGGTACGTGATCATGAATTTCAAATTGAATTTGGACATGATCAAGCTTCTGCACGAGAAGCCCATCTTGCGCATGCCTCGTAATGAAACGTGACCTCCTTCAGTAATTTACTAACAAATTAAATCAACAACCTGATACACGTGAAGATATGTGCGTTAGCTATAGCAGGTGTTTTGATTGTGTCAAAATGTAAATTAGAGTATTGCACATTTATTAATCTGTATAACATTTTTAAGCTCCCCAAACTGCAATTATTTCCAGGTAACCATAGGAAAGAGAATTCTTGGTCTTTGCCAGAATCTGACAGAGAAGATTACCAACATACTGCTCTCGCTAAAGCTACCCGGAGAAGAGTATACCGTGATGAAAAATCAGCATCAATCCACTATTCTGGGCAAACAAAAATCGCACGATCTCAACCAGCTAACAATCCAGGAAGGAAAAGCAAGCTTTAAACTTCCTTCTCTGCACGACAAAGACCTAAAAAAGATATCCGGGAATGCATCTGACGTAGGAGTAGAGGTATGTAGGTCAAACTCTGGACTGTGAAAAGGTAGTAATTAAAGAAGAATTTCCAATAATGCTTAATTCAGTTTGTGTAGTTTAGTTTTCAATCATGGCTAGTTAGAGATCATGTTTATTCTCCTTCGAACATCGATCTTTGAATTACCACCATTAAAGCTGTTTAATATTTTAAAGGTTCAGCTCATGACTATTTGGACCATCAAAATGCAAAATGGTAGTTAATCTTTAAAAACGGTCGGACCAGTTGTTAACATGTTAACGTTTCGGGCAGACTTTTTGTTGCTACAAGAAACCATTTGCTCCAGTTATCGTTTGGCCAACAAAACAATTGGTCCAGAGGACGTTTGGTCTCATTAACATTAGGTCGCTTTATCGTTGCATTGCATTGGACCAGTTAGCATTTAGTCTAATTAGTCGGTTGAATGACGTTCATTTATTCAATATATCCTTATTTTTGTTTCGTTTTAGATGATCAACTATAATTTTAACCCTTACTCAACACACCATAGTAGCAGTAGGGTCAAATCAAACGTTGTCAGCCTTGTTCTTAAAGATGAAAGTGGCGAAGCTTTGGATGTGACAGATCTACCGTCAGAAATACAAATCAATATTCCAACATCAGAACACGACCAGGGCAGCACTGCAAGCCAAAGTCAAACAGATGACTTCCTCAATCCTGGAACTATACAATATCACGTCATTACCGTTCATGAGGCCAATAACACCTTAAAATTGTCCATGACTATGAAAAAACCAGCCACTATCACTGCCTTTATAAAATTTGGTAAACACCCAACTCAAACTTCATATGACGAGGTTATTCATATAACCGAAGAAAATGGATTTCAGACCTTGGCTTCAGATTGTAAATCGTCAGAGAAATGTTCGTACGATATCTTGATAAGTTGCAACGCATCAGGAAAATATTACTTTGGCCTCTTAGGACGAGAAGAGAACCGAACAGTCCATTTTAGAGGCAAGCGGTCTTTACCGTCAGCGAGAGCATCGAAAGAGAAATGTGTTAAGTTTAAAGATCCTCCTCCTACACTCGCCCCTCCAGTAGAGTCTACTATCCTTGTACCCCAATACGATCCCGACAACTCGGTTAACTACAGTTTACAGGTAAATGGTATTTGGTGCGTGTACCGGTCTGAAACTGAAGAGAGATGGACAAACGAAGGTTGCAAGGTATCAGATTTAATTATCTTTATAGCGATAAACAATATAGAATTTGAAAAATGAGAGTATAGCGAAGGAAAAACGGCCCACAACGGCTTGATATTGCTAGATACGCATCTGATATAAATTAGGATTTATTGAGTTGGTTCTTTCTTATAATTCTATCGTTTAGTGAATTTATGTAGTAACCCAACAGTCATTTCCCTGCTGAATAAAGAGTCATTTTTGGAGCGCTGAATCACGACTGTTGGCTTCCCAGACAAATCGTTGATAGATTTGCAGTATCTTTAGATAAAAACAGTGGAGAATAACGATTTGATTCATGTTGCCAATTTGGAGTTGTAATTCCAGTCTTTTGTCTTTTACGATGGACAAAGTGATCATGAGCCCGCAACCGCTACAACTGCAGCTATTGATTAAAAACCCTTTCTTAAAGCAAATACGCTGTTTTGTACTCTAGTGTCAAGATGAATAAATTATTCTATAACTGCAGGTGGGACAAGAATCAAACACCTCTTCACTGACCTGTCTTTGCAATCACTTGACCGCATTTGGAGGAGAAGTTCTTATTGCACCAAACACCATTCACTTTGCGCTGGTCCAGCAAACGTTTGACAATCTGGATCCAGGAGATCTGCTGGTCCTTATCACAGTGTGTTCTGCCCTCCTTGTTTATTTTGCTGTGTTGGTAATTGCACGGAGAGCGGACAATCTAGATGTTTTAAAGGTTTGTATGACATGTCATGTCGGCAGAGCACCTCACAACGTTAACGGTCATAGGAGGTTATTGAGAAACTTACATTACATGACGAAAGTGAAATCCTTTTAGGCACCGAAATACAATAAAGTAACACTCGAAGCTACAAAAAGATGTCATTGAACGAGGTTCGTATTGAGAAAGTATTGGTCAATTCAATTTTATTTCTTTCCATGTTGAAGACGAAGTCCATAAAATAGAACCAAACGAAACCGCCAGTAAAATTATTGCGTGCACATCATATTCTGTTATTTCCTGATTTACATCAGAAATGATACTCTTGCTTACTACGTCGGTTTTCAATCCATGACTGAGGCCTTTGTTTTATGTCCTAAAGCACACAATTTGATCTTACTGCCGTCTCTCTCTAAACGGTGAGTTAACAAAATGCTGGGTTTGGGTGCGTTAGACTAGCATCCCATTCGGGGGGAGTAGAATTACTAATCATGCACGTTGAACGCACCGGTCTGTTAAGCTTATGTGAACTTAAGACTCTTTTACGTACCTACATCTTTTAATTCTAGGACAGTCCTCTGATTCCTCTGGCAGAGAATCAAAGTGGTGAATACAAGTACGAAGTATCCATAACAACAGGAGGATGGAAGAACTCGGGCACTACAGCTAATGTATCCATGATCCTTAATGGTACTGAGAATACCAGCAGTGTTATCAAATTGACATGCGACCAACCACATGACGGGAAGTTGTTCGCTCGAGGAAACACTGACAATTTTCTTGTCCAGCTGGAAAAGCCGCTAGGTACGATGATTAGTGTGCAAATCGGCCATGACATTTGAGGCGACGCCCCAGCTTGGTTTCTCAACGAGATTTTAATTGTGGATCATCAAACAGAAGAGCAATGGGCGTTTAGTTGCTACTGTTGGCTCGCCCTGGAAAGAGATGATGGTAACACGACTAGAGTATTCTTTGCAGATGATAAGAAAGAAGACGATAAATTCCAAAGGACCTTCAGCTCTTTGCGAAGGAATGGTTTCTCTGATGATCACTTGTGGCTGTCCGTAATTAAGAAACAACCCAGAAATCATTTCACTCGTGTCCAAAGAGCCTCCTGTTGTTGGTGCCCTCTCATGTTATCTATGGTAACTTCCGCCATGTTTTACGAAACCGAGAACACACAACAACCAAACATTAAGATCGGACCTTTCTCCTTCACTTCGAGTCAACTTATCATCGCACTGGAAAGTGCAATTATCGTTTTGCCCGCAAGTCTTCTAATCGTATTCTTATTTCGAAAATGTGAGCCTAAAATAGACAGCCAAGGAAGGCGGTACCATCTGACCAAAACCAGGACAAAAGAACCATGTGTACTACCTCATTTTTGTGTCTACTTCGCTTGGTTCCTCTGTATCTCTACAGCTGTCACGTCAGCCGTGTTTACTGTGATGTATTCTCTGATGTGGGGAGGACAGAAGTCGGCTCGTTGGTTAACATCTGTAATGCTTTCATTAAGTGGAGACGTAATCATATCTCAGCCCATTAAGATAATTTTGGTCTCTGTCATTATAGCTACACGTTGTGGCTGTAAGAAGAAGACAACTAGAGAGTCTAAGTCAGTCGAGGAGCCGATTCGGGGACCATTCCACGATACAATATCAGTGGACGTCGAACGTGCTAGAAAGTATAAAATCAACGAAAGGAAAATGTACGCATACGGGAGAGAACTTACGTTTTCACTGTTGTTTTTCGTGCTTCTTTTGATTGTCTGTTATGGTGATAAAAACAAACAGAGATACAATCTAAAGGAAGCAACAGAAAGCGACTTCCAGTATTTTGATGATAAGGGACAATATAAGGTAAGCTCGCACTTCCTCAGCTCTTTCAGCGCTAACTGTATGTGTTATTTTTTCAGCAGATGAGGGAACTAAATAGGGTCTTCAGTGATATGCATTAAGCCAAGAAAAGAAAGGTCTAAAAGTTTGATACCAAACAGTAATTGACATTAGTGGCATAAAGCAACGGAAGGTTTCGTTCGTAATAGAATTTGGACTCGCCACCGATGAGTGTTGTTTTATAATTATTATTTCACTTGAGAACCTGGATTGTCGCGGACAAGCCTTTGCTGTTTAACACCCTAGCTGTTTACCGAAAAAAGATATTCAAACCGACGTCGAACTTCATTAATTAGACCGTGGAAAAAATGAAGAAGGAATAACGGCTCTTCAGTTAACCATTGCGCATGCAGACATAACAGATCCTAACCCACTGACTCTTGAACCGATCGACAAAAACCGGTCTTGCGAAGTCACCATATTCCATACTCGCAGACAATCCCATGCTGTTTAACACCCTAGTTGTTTGTGTGTGTGCTTTTTTTGTCGGAGCCTTTTCTTATTTTCTAATTCATAATTTCGGATATTTTGCTAGATTACCAACGTGACTCAGTTTTGGGGATGGCTGAAGAACATGTTTGTGCCAGCGATCTTTACTGCTGATTCTTACGAGGATCAAAAGGAGAGAGCGTCAGAATACATTGGAAACAAGCGTTCAATCCTGATCGGCATGCCTCGTCTGAGACAACTTCGAGTTATGAAAAGTAAGCTTTATGTCGTTTGTGATTCCTTTCCAAAGAAAGTCATAGAAAGGCATTGGTAGACTATAGAATGAAATAGTTTTGTAGCTTTTTGTCATGGTTAGACCAGGAAAACAAGACCATCTGGTCAAACCGATTACATGCGCCACCGGATCTATTGTAGACCTGGAACAGAAAAAAACAACTACTGAAGAGGGACAACAAACACACCATCAAACACAAAGATATTATATATTCAAAATTTCAAAAGTTTAGAAAACCAAGTTAAATTTAGTCGAGGTCGTTTCCAGTAATTTGAAAGCTGGTTGTATTGCATGCAACTTAAAAGGTCAATTTTATCACCGTGCCTTCGGCTACCTATAGCTACTTCTTCTTTGTTTCTTCTTCGCAAAACTATATAATAAAGGGTAAATCTCGTTCGGTTCGGTAAATCAGAAAGTATGTTAGAAGACAGTTAGAAGGGAGACAGAGTATCGTAACATGTAAGTCTACAAAGCTTACGTCTTCGAATTTCAAAAGATTTAATTGATTGAAAGTAGTTTTTTTTCAAGAAAGTTTCAGTTGTAAGAGATTATTTGCGTGAGGAAACTCCGTCTATAAATGCTGAGAACTGCTTTTTTAGAAAAAAAGGTGGCATAAGGCCAAGCTCCATGCGATGATTAATTTATTATCGCGATACACAAGAAGTAAAACCACGAAAAGGACAACATGATACCATTGTTTTCATTTGTCTTGCTTCGCCAGATTCCTGTGAGGTTCATGAATTGTTTAAAAGTATGATCACGTCTTGTTACGATTTCTACTCCATAAGAGAAGAGGAGAAAAGAACTTGGGCTGACCAAAATATTCTAAGTACATCAGCACTTTTGTGTCCAGAAGACTGGGAGTACAACGAGGATGGCCAACTCGGCAGCTTTGATTCTTGGGGTCGCTTCGCTGTTTAAAGCGGCGGTGGGTACCTGGCTAATTTGGGATACAACAAGCTTACAGCAAAACGAGTTATCGACGACTTGATAAAAAATGATTGGATTGATCGTCAAACCAGGGCTGTGTTGTTGGAGTTCTCATTATATAACCCATCTAGTAACCTTCTTGCAGTAATGACTTATTACTATGAGGTCCTCCCAGCGGGATTTGCTGGCGTTTTCAAGTCGTATGGAATCTTACCTCTCAGTGCAACGGATTCTCAAGCTCATAACACTTACTTGCTCTTTGCCTTGTTGTTTGGACTTCTGCTTGCTTGCTATTTTGTCTTAGAATGCATCAAACTTTGTCGTCAAAAGCGTTTGTATTTTACATCAGTGTGGAACTGGTTAGATATGCTGCAAATATTGACTGCATCGTCGGCATTGTCTCTGCAATGGATGCGATCAAAGGAGGCAGGAAAATCATTTGAAAAACTCAAAGAAAACCCTTTCGTACCTGTCAGCTATCACCAAGCTTTATTTCTGTTTGATGTTGAAAACCTCATGATTTGTATAGCGTCTGTTATTGCCACCTTACGCCCTCTGAAGTGCTTTTATTTCAATCCGCAAGTTATCATTTTCTCGTTTACGATTCGCAGGTCATTTTCTTCACTTGGTTCATTTTTCGTGATATTTTCAATAGTTGCTGTTGGCCACGCCCTTTTAGGAATGTTGGCATTTGGGCAGAGTGTGCACATGTTTTCGTCAGTGCCAGAGGCTATTTTCTCCCAGTTTCTTATGTTTCTGGGGAACAATATACCGCTGGACGAACTCAAAGATGCAAACCCCATTGTGGGGCGTCTCTTCTTTTTCACGTTTGTCTCCAGCACAACGATAATTTTGGGAAATATGTTTATCGCAATCATTAACGACCACTATGTTAGTTCATGCACTGATAAAGGAGGAGAAGATGTCGAACTTGCAGAGTTCATTATGAAAAGGATTCTGGAGATTGTAGTTGGTCAGAAAACCAGAAAAAATGGAACGTGGAATGAAAGTACAAACCACGAGCTCTTCGAACCCGAACAAGAACATCCAGATGGCGCCTCGTCACCTGATTGGACAACAGTCATGTATCGTAGCTGTACATATAAAACAAGCCGCAAAGGGGGTCCCTTGGTAAATAGCAGCGACAGTTTTAGTGAGTATGCAGTTTGGGAAACTTACCGACCAGAACATTTACTAATTAAGAGTTCTAACGATAAAGCAGGAGTTTCCAGTGTTAATTTGAATCGGCTGTCCACGTGCATCGTACGCTTCAACCAGCAAATGACAACAAAATTGGATGATGACGATGATAGCGACGAAGACGACGATGATGAGGATGATGATGATGATGACGATGACGATGACAACGACGACGACGATGATGATGATGATGATGATGACGATGACGATGATGACGATGATGATGATGATGATGACGATGACGATGAGGAGGAGGAGGATCACGACGACGATGGGGAGCACATCGAGGAAAAACTTGAAGGAGAAGAACTTTATGCCGAGGAAAATGAGTTTGGGAAAGAGTTTTTTACTCTTATTTTACACTAAATATTACGCCGTATTCACTGCACTCTTTCTATTAACAAAGTAGTTTTTAACAACAGTGACTACACTAGAATGGAAGAGTATCCAATTAGTAATGAAATCTGTAACAGAATAATCTTTACCCAAGGCCGTTGCTTACGGTGGTTGAGCAATTTCTCAGTGTAGATTAAAAGAGAACTGAGCATTTCCTATTTTGTACATTTTGCTTTATCACTGAATGCTTTAATGAGTCGTGATGTACATATTATTTTTAGCCTATGTTTAGATACAAATAACGGTTGAAAATCATACTGCCAATGTAAAGTGAAAAATAACTACAAAATCCAACAGACCTTAAACTCCACAGATTTCGTACGTGGCAAAATCAAAATCTAGCCCATTTACGATGTGAACTTCAATTTTTTGAGTTTTCTAATCATTACCAAGTGTCATATTATCCTGTCCTGATTGGACATTTACCCCTCTGGCTTAATGACCAACCTTCTGTAAATGGGAGATGTATGCAAGGTTAAAGCTCCTAAAAATATTTCGATTTAGAAGCTGGGTCACTCTTGCTTCCTTTTTTCTTAATTTGTGACATAGTCCGTGTTTTTTTTTTTTTTGGTAACGATTTTTGATACTGTTGTTGTTGTTGTTTTTCGTTGTTGTTTTATTTGTCATTTTTTCAGCGCTTGAACCGTTATAGGAGTAACTTTATAAAATTCAAGGTGTATAATTTCCCACGGGAATATGGAATACATCTCATATCAAAATATTTGTTGAGTCAATAACATTAAAAAGGATATGACATGACATAACCTAAATAAATGGTGGCAAATTATGTGTAGGTCGTGTAACTAATGCAATGCAATGGAAGTTCTAATCAATGTCTGCGTTAAACGCTAAATCTAGAAAATGTTTTCTGAGAGATTTATTATCTCAAGCTTTATGAGGGTCTTTTATATTGGATTAAAAGCACGAGATTGAGTAACAGAGCGAGTTTTTGATCTTCACACCAGTGATATTTCCAGAGCCCTAGCTCTTCATTTAGGTTAGAAGACAGCTCTTAGAATCATGGGTATGCGACGTGATAATGTGAAGTCTGCAAACTACAAGTAGCAACAACTGAGATGTCATACTCGTACTCGATCTCGTTATAAAATCTTGAGGTCCATGTCATCCTTTTGTTGTTTTTGTACCAACGCACTGGCCTGGTGTTCTCGATGTTTTTTTATTGAACAGGAAAAAGATTGGTTCTTCTTTCAGCGCCGCCTCGCTATTTATAGTCGTTCATCTCCTACAAGAGGAAGGGTGGTAACTTCCTGTCAACCCGGTTACGCAGAAATGGATGTAAACACCCCAGAGAGGAGGAGAGTGAAGGAGTAGTAGGATGGGGTACTTTGGTATGGCGTTTCCGTTGCGGAAAAAACCGTATCGGCTATGAAAACATGTTGATAAACACAATACGTAGGTCGAAAATTGTAAATTATATCGAAGGTAATAAAAAAAAATCTATGTCGAGTCTTCCATAATATCTGTTGACTCGAGCAGTGGACAGCACGAGTTGAAATAATGTAAGTGACGAAATAAAAACACGAGACGAGAAACAGAGAACGCTAACCAGTTGTCTTGCCAGTTTATGGCTTTTATAGTTTCGATCCAAAATGGCGGTGTGTTGTCTACCTGTTAAAAATTGCAGGTTTTTCCCTCTTGCTTGATTTACAGAACACTCGAAATTGCATGTTAGATCAGCATCACATGGAAGTTACAAAATTTTGTTTTGGTTCCCTGACGAGTTCGAGAGGGAGCAACTTGCACATCAAAACACCTTTGCAGACCTCACATACCTATGCAATCGTGCTACTTTTTGAACGTTCTCTTGATTAGTACACATGGTAATATAAGAACACTTCCGGTGAACCAAGCGAAAACGAGAATTGTGATTGACAAAAAGCACTATGATCGCCTCGCTATAAGAGGTCTGCTAGGTATTTTTACCCTGCGAGCTCAAAATGCAGACTGCAGGCCCCGCACAAAATTCAAACATGAGTCGAGAATGAGAGAACGCTTCGCCAAGGCTCGATTCTGCTCGTAATTCCCTCAGGCTTTTTTTTACGATTTTCTAGCGAAAGAGAGACTGCTGGCAGTCTACAAAATAACTTGAGATGGTTCCTACACAAGTTATTTTGGCATTCAATTAAGATTTCCACGTGCCGAAATTCACGAATGGGGCTCGTAGCAATCCTCCGTAAGAAAAAAGATGGCGACTGGTGCATTTACCTATAGTTCTTAGCGCACGAAAACCTTAACAACGTTCATAAAAACGTACAGAAACGTTATAACATCTTCAAACCTAGGCTACTTAATGTCCTTGGAACAGGGACGAATAATGTAAAAAAAAATTGGCTTTCTTTGTGCCTTATAGGCTTTGGTAGGCTCACAAGGCATTGTGGTAAAATGTAGAGCCGCCATCTTTTTACCTACGGCGGATTGCTGTGCTTCCGACGTCGCCCTGTCTCCGCACGAAAATATATTTTTTTTTTTTTGCCAGAATAATAACTGCGGGCTGGGAAGGGTTTACCAAATATTTGTGGCGTCAAAAAAACGTGTGAGAGAGGGAGGGGAGCGTACGTATTGGCCAAGGTTAACGGTGCGATCACACAGCGAAAAGGAATTTGAGATAAAACTTTGAAAAAAACTGTCTCAAATTATCTAATTGCAGTGAAAGTATTTACGACTATAAATTAGGCTATGTTGTAAAACATCTTTTGACGTCGTTTTGTGTTGATTTGGTTTCATAGGAGCTGAGAAATTTAGAGATTCCTGTAAGTTTTCGGATTGCGCTCAAAACATTTGCTGTAAAATGCAAAGAGGTGCCTCCATTGTCAATCTTTATACGTGAAGCGAGAGGCCTGGGTATCCGTTCAGCGGTTTTGTAGGTTTCAGGACAAGTGGATAGGTATTTTCTTTGTAAGTTCGCGTAACAGATAACAAAACGAGACAAAGGTAAAGTACTCATTCTTTTTAATTCTTTTTGCTCACTCCCATCTTACTCAACTAGATTGTATGCTACCAATGATTACACACTTACATTCTGACTGCTATTCAAACGGAAAAAAAAATTAGCCCGCATTGCATACATGTGTGGCTTGGAAGTTTTACTCCAAATAAGGCCCCAAGATTTTCAGGTTTAAATAAGTGCTAACAAATAACCTGTAATGGATATCAAAAATAACCCTTAACTCTCAACCAACCTGAACAGGTCCTTCTGATAACAAAACAGAACAAAAACTGCCCTTTAGAAACACGTGAGGAGCAAAATAGGTCCAGAAAATTAACTTCAAAAGAGGACAACAAATGTAGAAATGTCGTGAGCCGTAGGAGTCCGTGTAGGTACTTCACCTCAATTTAACACATTTTCTTATTTCACGCCCTTGACGTCATGTGACTTAAAGCAACCAATCAACAAAAACCGCAGGACAGGCGAACAGTTGGAAGAGCATAAACAATGGTGTGACTACGGATTGTTTTCGAAAGAAGGAAACAGTCTTAGTGGGTGTTCTTATCTAACTTTTTCAACCTTTTCTATCATTATTAAGCGTGAGAACTATTCTGTGTTCAAAATGCGTTTTTCTATTTGTTTACCAATTACTATTTTTAACTCTTCTCAGCTGCCTGCAGTTAACTTCCCAGATTGGCTGCTAAAACCAAACCTCGTCAAACAAAAATAATTAGAATGATTGAAATTATGTTACTTTTTGTCCCAGTCTTTTCAAAATCTCTGAAGGACTTGGAATTTCTACGATATTATACCAAAAAAGAAGAGACAAGCTCTGAAAGCCAGAAATTCTGCTAATTTCACTTAAAGCTATTCAGGGCTTACTAAATACTCAATTCATTTCCTACTGTACCGAACTAGCAAAACGCTGCTGAAAAATTTATGAGTAGCCGTGACCTTTCTTGAAAAGATTGCTTATATTGAATGAGTTTAACGATAACAAGTCTCCATAACAGTGGATTACAAAAAAGAACATAATTTGTGTTCAATACAAATTAATAAAGGGAAGTTATCAATAGTTTTGGTTTCGGTCTATTTAAGTTGCCTCGACTACGGCGAGGTACTGCTTCTTGAAAGCAAGAAACTTCAAGAAGCAAATTTTATGAGGTGTTTATACATTTTCGTGTGAAGGCTGTCTGACTAGGATTTTTACGTTGTATCAAGGACCAAGATGTGTGGACGAAAAGTAATTTGAAGCAGCCATGTACCATGAACAATTGCAGAGAGTTGAGGCTGTTCAATCAATCGTAAGTATTTTATGGCGTTTAGAAGAAAAAGCACTTCTCTTCCTTGTTATTTAGAGATATGTATTGCTTAATTTTTCATCGTTTTTTTCTTCTTCTAAACGTTAATGACTATCGAGAGTGACTGAAGTTGTACTTTTAGCAACAGATCAATTTTCAAGCTTACTAATGCTGAAGAACATTTTAACATGGCAAACTAAGATGGAGCGATATTAGTCACGACGTGCTTTACTGGTTGCTATAATTTTGACCACATCCTTTTTCTTCAACGGAGCGGAACTCAGAAATATTAATCATGAATTATTGTGTGGGTGATTCATTTCACTCAACAAACTCCTTGAACTTAACAAAGTTATCAACCATGAACTCAGCTAATAAAAAAACGATCTCTTACTATGTCTTAGACAGAATGTTTTTTTATTTAAGCGAAATATGTATTCGTTGTTTCCGGGCGTTACGATTCAAATTAGCAAGATTTTCACTTGTGCTGCTTCTATTCCGAAACTTATTTCAATCATTATATATTTATATGAAAATAAAGTTTTTATTGCCCATTGCCGGAACATAACAATCAGTTGTTATTTACCGTAGCCAAAATTGCAATTAGCCAATCAGAAGCCGTGTCTTCTGTCCTGATATCCTACGATATGACGTAACTGACCTGATAAAGCAACGATACAATGGTCACTTGGCCGAATTTAGGTACGGTAGATTTTTGATACGTTACGACGGCATATTAGCATTTTGTCTCGTTGTGGGTATTCGGGTTCGACAGAACTCGCCTGACACGCCACCGAAGCGTACGAAAAAGGTATGTCACTCGCATTTTATACGCGGTAACTTGTGTCCAAAGTGCAACCTAGAGTCATCCTGGTATCAAATATATCTTTGCCGCTTATCCTCTGGCTCACAAAAATAATTATTGCTCCATTGCTTCATAACTACATCTGTCTATCTAACTCAAGTGAAATGAGGATAATTGAAGGTAGCTGATGTCAATGGTTTGCCCGCAGGTTTTCCTGTCTTTGCTGACGTCTTTGACGTCTTTGTTCCATATTGGACACGCTTCAAGTACGGACGGTAAGGAATAGTTCATAACTGTTGGCTTGCAAGTGAGTTTGACTATGGAATAACCCGGAGATTTTAGAGACGAATTTCACTACTTTTTTGTTTTAACCTGAGGGAAAAATGAAGTGCTCAAATTGTACTTTGTGTCCTAGCCAATGGCTTTCTACTGCGTCAGTGGAACAACTTGTTATCAACCTCACCAATAACGAACTTGCAACCCGAAGAACCCAATTACTTCAGCCAGTTAGCTCGCTCAGTTTTTGCTAAGCTTCTCTGATGATACATGTAACTTCTTCTAGTCGAGTTTTAAATAGGAGTAAAAGCATTTTAAAAATGATTTGAAGAATTTTAGGGTCATAATTTCTCTGTAAAAAAATATGCCAAAGGTAAAAAATATTTAAAAAATTAACGGAGCGACACATAAACTTGCACATTTAGGGGTTTCCATGCTAGTCATATGCCGGTTAATTGCATTTATACCAAATCGTAACTTTCTGGTACGTACCTTAGGCGAGTTTTCTCAAGCTATGGTTCGTATATCGGCGAAACGTAGTCGATACAAAATACCTATCGCGAGACAAACACTAATAGCCAAAAAGTTACGATTAGGTTTTTAACATACCTTGATGACTACGATATCGTAGCCATATGAGGTCAGTGACTTGATATGGTATGATATCAGGACGGTGGGTACGGCTTCTGATCGGTTAATTGTGAATTTTGGAACGATAAATCTCAAGACAGAACCTTTTTTTCGTAATTACAGAATGCACCAGCTACAAAGTCATAAACGATCCCACCCGATCTGTTTCAAATGGTGCAGGCGGCGGTTGTGATGACTCTATGAGCGACCTTTTCGGTGAATATTGGATTCGCTTTAAAGGAAGTGGCGGAACCGTTATTCCTGAATACCCACCACCCATACACCATTGCGGAGCCAATGCACCGGGATGGATCCGTGGTGGCCATCCTGCTGTGAATGATGGGATTGTTGAGCGTCAACTCTGTTACCATCTTAACGGAGATGAATGTATATTTCAGTATGGAATATTCATTCGCAACTGCGGCGCGTTTTATGTTTACAGACCACCTAACATAACTCGGTGTTCTTTACGTGTATGCACTGGTAAGTATGTACTAACATTGGCTCATTCTTGAAGGTATTATTTCGTTTTACTTTAATACTTTTAAATAAAGGACGAGTGAAGTTAGTTGACTAGCAACCTTCTTAGCATATGATAAATGTAGAGCTACTCAGTAGAAAAGTCATCATTAAACCGTTATTATTATTATTATCATTATCATTATCATTATCAATATCATTATCATTATCATTATCATTATTATTATTATTATTATTTAGTTTTCTCCACGCCAATAGACCCTTTAGGTGGCAAGTTTCGTTCTCCAACCAACACTGTCTTGTGCCTCGCTCTAGCTTCTGCCTAGCTGGCCCAACCTTCTGTCTGCGCTCCTTTTCCACTATCCTTCTCCATGTGGTCTTTGGCCCCCTCTCTTTATTTTATTTTATTTTATTTCATTTTTTTTTTTTCAACCTGCAACTCCATCGCCACCATGCATGCAGTCATTGTTCCTCTCCATTCTAAGTACATGTCCAGTCCACTTCCATCTTCGCCTTCGAATCTCTTCACTGATCCTATTCACGCCTGGTAAGTACGAAATGGTCTCGTTTCTAATATATTGTGCCCGCCATGTTCGTACTCAGGCACGAGATTTGGGGTGAAGAGCGAAACAAAGACTGGGAAGCGTTAAAATTCGTAAATGTTCGAAAACAGGTTGGAACCTTCGAGTTAGAGCTAGGATGGTAAGGAGGGACAACACTTTCAGAGAAGCCATCTTTTGCTGATCCGACGCAGACATTTTAATCATAAGCGAACAAAAGATAAGGCAAGTCCTGTCCTTCTTAGCAATAAATTCTCCTCCATCTAGACCTCGACAAATGTCTCCACAACGCTATTGGCGTTTCCAGTCAAAATGTAATCCCTGACGATCAAATGACAGCTTCGTCTTTTTACCGTGATGACGATAATTACCAACCGGCTTACGGTCGACTCCATGGTAACAGAGGTGATGGTTGGTGTGCAAAAGAGAAAAACGGTACTGACTGGCTTCAAGTTGACCTTGGAAAAGTATTTCAACTGTGTGCAGTTGCTACTCAGGGAGATAGAAATCACGACAATTATGATGAATGGGTTACAGACTTCAAGCTGTTTTATTCATCTGATGAGAAAAAATGGACAAATTATAAAGATGGAAATGGCATTGAAGTGGTAAGTTTGATGTTCTTTACTGTAGTTAAAAAGGAAATCTGACATTTGGTATGTAAAAAACTGTATGTTTTTAGGGTAATATATTTGCGTCAATTTTGTTGTACATAGCACTGCTATTCGATCAAGTTGCGATGTGATGAAGCCATTGCCCTATTTCAGACCTAATTAAAACGTTGGTAACGAGCCAGCGTTGTGTGATATCTACCATACATGTATATGGCCCTTCCATATTTGGAAGAGCATGTGCGCTGTCAAAATCAGAGAGGAAATTATTCGAAGAGAGAGAGGGGATCAAAAAGCAGAAAGAATCGTCCTTAATACATTCTGTCTGTCGAACCCATTGGGCAGTTACGTGGATAAGCTATTAGCAGGCCAGATTTAACGACATTGTAAACGTAATGCCTATGTGGTCAGTGTACGCGTCCTAGTTGTAATTTGCAGTTAAGTTAAGCGAAAGTAATTTTCATTACGTCAGCATTTGACAAGAGCCTTCATATTCCCCAGTTTTAACTATACATCAATTCCAATTTCAGGCTCATGCCCTATTTGAAACAAAAATGGCCGAAATCTATGCAACATTTCAGAAAATGACAGCCTAAAATCACATTTGTTTGGCACCGTGCATGCTTTTATAGCGTATATAAAGTATTTTAAAATATTAATGGAATTTTAGATCTGTACATATACGATAAGAAGTGATAGGTAACTTTTAACTTAACTTAACTTAATTTAATAGTAATCTTATTGGAAGTGTCCTTGATAAGTCGGCCTCCGGGCTGACTGAAAGTTTTTAGACACTTAAATAAAGTTGATTGATTAATTGATTGATTGATTGATTGATTGATTGATTGATTGATTGATTGATTGATTAATTGATTGATTGATTGATTACATAAAGGATTACTCTCGGGTATCTTTCTGACAGGAATTTCATAGGGATGGTAACAGTGATACAGTTGACACACACAAGCTACCAGTAGCGGTTTATGCAAGATACATTCGGTTTTACCCAACTAAGCAACATCGATGGAACTGTCTTAGAGTGGAGGTGTACGGAACAGCAGGTGAGTTCCTTCTATACTAAATATTTCTGGAAATTGCTTTTATCATTTCTAATCGTAAACTCACTAGCGAATACTAAAAGATATTTATTTTGCATTATGAAAGGGTGCTTTCACAAAACATTCGCTGCTTTAATGCTAAAGTGGACCAACTTGGGCACGTTTGTTATTACATCTAGAAGTGCGTCTCGACATAAAAACGGGCACAAGATGGATCATACGTCAAGACAAACTATCTGAACTAAGAGACGCACTTGGCTGAAAAAGATAATCCGTCTGTGTTTAAGACGATCATTGCATCAATCATGCCTCTAAATGGTAATACGTGTCAGTATAAAGACGAGCAGAGCACGCTATTTTGCATATCTCAGGGGCGGAATGAGATATTATTGTGTCTGATAGTTTGCCCCGTTTAGAGGTATCAAATAATAAACGGATAATTCTTCTGGATAAACATGAAAAATAATTATATTATCTTAAATTGACTGAGCTCAGTGTACAGTACAGTTAATCAAGACAAGTAAGTAGGCTATAAACTGAAGGTAATGGCGTAAATAGAAATTATGAAAGTAAACGTCAAATAGCATGTCAGACTGTTCCGGGCTAGACCTCCATAATTGGATTTTCCTCAAAAGTATGAGCGTCGCCTAATTTTAATTAAATCTACCTGTGAGCTACCCTATGTTTACAGATATCGATGAATGCAAGGCGAACACTCATGACTGTCATCCATCAGCGACTTGCACCAATACAGAGGACTCTTTCACTTGTGCATGCAACGAAGGATACACCGGCGATGGCAGATCGTGTATCGGTGAGTTACAATTACACGAATCATGTTTAATTTTGCCTCCAAGTCTTTAATATTTCAAGGTTGCCTACTTCAAGAAACCATATCACACCACGTCCGTTATGTTAAGAATAGAAGTTAGCAATATAGTTGTCGTAAAAATCGTACAGAAACTCAGCTGGGGAATCTTTGCGAGTGCTTTCCAGTTCTTTACACCAAAGTTGCTGACTCGTGAAATTTCAATTTAGATAGTGCAATGTAAAAACAATACATTGATGCTAGAATCAAAATCAGACCAAGGACGTCTCAGTGAATTCGTTAGTATTCAGTGAATTCCCACGATAACCTGCTTGTTCTAGTCTGAAAACAAATACTAGAAAGAAAATTTGATATAATATTAATTGTGTCCGGTGCATTCATGGCACGTTGTCAAGGCGACTAAATCTCCAAGTTTCTAAACTTCTTTTTATTGTTGTTACTGTTGTAGATGTTGATGAGTGTGCCGATAACCAGTATCATTGCCATCCTTCACTCGCCGACTGCTTCAACACCGAAGGGTCGTATACGTGCCATTGTCTTCTTGGATATGTAGGAGATGGCACGGATTGTACAGGTATGTTCATCACATTACTTCCCATAACGTTAGATCACTCTCATTCACTAGATATAAAGACATAGTTACACCCTTGTTGAGACGATCAAGCCTTGGCAACTGTGAAGAATTCTGAATAGCCAAGCAATATCAAGATCAACCTGTTTAAACTTTCGTCAATCGTAACGTTTACATAAATGTTGGCAATGTACATAGGTTCCTACCCTTTGACTGATATTGAAGTAGATAAGTCAATTTTCATTAAATCAAAATTGGATGTGGTACTTTAATACGGTCACTTTAATACGGTCAAAGCCACGCAAGCGAACACCGTTGGAAACTAGCTAAATCTACTGCTTAGGAGAGTGTACGCTTATGGGAGGTAAAAAGTTATCAGTTATTTTTGCTTGTGACTGGAACCATGATTAGTGTTCTTTTAAAGGCGGTGTGCAAATGATGTGTCCCATTGGTGTCTCCCGTTTCAATTTTTCAAAGGTTCCAATCCATGTCTATGATAAAAAACAGAAACTGTAGGTTATCAATATTAATAGACCCAAAATTAGTGTGTATGCTTGAGAATCATCATCATCTTCTGGTTAATCTTGACCTTATCGGTTGATTGCAGACGTCGACGAATGTCAAACAGAAGACCATGATTGTGATCAAGATTTGGAAGTCTGCTTAAACACCGTAGGATCGTATACTTGTGACTGCATACCAGGCTTCACTGGAGATGGTAAAAACTGCGTAGGTATGTTTGAGGATGTGTGGTTTCCATTTCGAACGAGAAACTTAGGTATAAGTACCACAGATGGTTTTAGGATTGGTGAAATATAACACGATTTTGTCGACGAACAACTTTAAAACGATTCTATGAGAAAGTGTGAAGGTTAGGGCACTAAATATTTGACCCCGTTTCGCATGCTTTGGTTCTATCCCGGCCCTGAGAGCGGCATTTGAAAATTTAAAAACTGTCAAAGATCCATGCTTTCGTAGTCATGGGGAGTTCAGCTTCGCTCTTTGTGTCGTAAAAATTACGAAAAAGTAAATCTTTTCTTTAACAGAGTCTATCGTCGTTTTTAGATATTGATGAAAAAGAACTCGCAGATAATTATTCAAACGTTTCTCTGTCGATCAGTGGCATAACGCAAAGCGTTTGGTCCACTTCTGTAGATCTCGACGAGTGCGCAAGTGGACAAAACAATTGCCATCAACATGCCGTCTGTTCTAACAACATCGGTTCATTCACATGCCATTGCGAGAGCGGCTATACTGGAGATGGATTGCTCTGTGAAGGTATTCTATAACAAGCTAAATCCCACATTTACCCAGAGTGTTCCACATGCCGCTTTTTATTTCAATTAGCAGAAGTCCATCACTGTGTAATTCGCAAATGAATTAGCATGGACCAAACTTTGTCTAAGACCTCTCATATTGTAAGCAGATTTAGTGCCATCCTAATTTGTCTCGCAGTGTTCACGTAGACAATACGGTTCACACTTGTAACGAGCTTCTCCTGTCTGGCCTCATAGCTCAGTCATGGTGGTCTCGAATCCCACCGAAGTAAAGCAATTTTTACTTTATAAAAAGATTCTGTCAGAAAGTGTGTAAGTGACGGTACTGTATATTTGACCCTGCGTCACATGCATTGGTTCTATCCCCTGAGAGCGGCATTTAAAAGCGAGAATTTAAAAGTTGTCAAAGATCCATGCTATGGCACGTAGTCGTAGCAACTTCAAATTCGTTGGTTGTGTATCACAAATTAAAAGTTACGAAATAGTAACATTTTCTTTTATAGCTATTTCGTCTTTTTTTAGATATTAATGAGTGCGCAAATGATCAGCATTCCTGCCATTTTCTTGCCAAATGTTCCAATACTGAAGGGTCCTACACGTGCTCCTGTGTTCTTGGATACCAGGGAGATGACATCCGACAATGTGCAGGTACATACATTTATTGCGTTGTTTTATTAGAGCGGTGTTCACTGGAATGGAAGCCCAAAACCAAACCAGTTACATACCAATAAGAGTACAAAGCCAATCTCAAACCGTAGTAGAACCAGAACCAAAAACAAAGTAATTGCCAGATTACTTTCGACACTCAATTGGAAACCGCTCTAAACAAAATAAAAAAAGTAGTGCTAACGTCACCTGCAATTCCCTAGGCAATCATGTGCGAAAAAAATGTTTAATAGAACTGGGTAAAATACATCAAATAATAACTGATTCACAGCTTAAGTTTAGCTCTCCGAAAGAAGTTAGAGCAGAGAGCTCGCAGATAATTATTCAAACGTTTCTCTGTCGATCAGTGGTAGGGTAGGCATAACGAAAGACATTTGGTCCACTTCTGTAGATCTCGACGAGTGCGCAAGTGGACAACACAATTGCCATCAACATGCTGACTGCTCTAACAACATCGGGTCATTCACATGTCACTGCCAGAGCGGTTATACTGGAGATGGATTGTTCTGTGAAGGTATTTTATAAGACGCTAAATCCTACATGAGCCTAGAGTATTCCACATTCAGCTTCTTGTTTTAATTAGCAGTAGTCCATCACTGTGAAATTCACAAATGAATTAGCATCGACCGCATTTTGTCTAAAACGTTCATATTATTGGCAGAATTAGTGTCATCTCAATTTGTTTCGCAGCATTCACATAGACAATATGATACATCTTGCAACGAGCAGCTCCTGTCTAGCCTCGTAGTTCAGTCGTCATGATTTCGAATCCCACCGCGGTTCAAATAAATTTTTTTACCTCGCAAGGTCCGCAGTTTTCTGACGCTGGGATCGGGAAAGAAATAATTGGGTTGATTTCCAGGACTCCAGATTACTCTGGAGTTTACGTTTTTCTTTCCAGCTTGAAGTACATTGCGACAACTATCTCCCATTGAAGATTCTCCCTATTCTCATTACTGATCTTCCGGGCAATGTTAAGTGCCAACTAATTTAGCATAATACTCTTCTACATCATCAGCTTGTCCTAAATATTCACGCTGCATCCAAACGTCACCCAATTCCTGTGAATGCTGGTGCAAATACTTCTATCCTGAACGTCCGCAGGTTGATGCGTGCCAAAATCCCGGTGGGTAAACCTTGAATTTACCATGATACCAGTTGAAATGGAAGGACGTAAATCAATTTAGTAGAGTGAAGCAACGAGCTAAACCATTGTTAGGAATTTACTGCACTTGGTTAATCCAGTCTAGATGGTTTATATTTCCACGCAGACCAGCTTCTACCACAACAGGTTAGAACTTTGTGACCAAGATTATGACAGACCTATTAAGTTATTACGAAAAATGGATATCCATTTCAATTCGAGTACCACCGCATTGATGCACCTTCAAAAAAGAGAAACAAATGTTGTTGTCGTTGTACGTTGTTGTTTTTGTTCTTCCTGCTGCTGCTGCTGCTGCTGCTGCTGCTCCTACTGCTGCTGGTAGTAGCGGTGATGAAGGTGATGGTGATGTTGGTGGTGGTGGTGGTGATGGTGATGGTGGTAGTAGCGTTGGTTTTGTCCGAAATTCGACTTAATGTTTTAACTTTGATGTGTTTCACGTTGCTTTTCAGGTAATACTCTCGCTCATTTAAATGAAGTGTCAATCCGCTATACAGACACACAACCAGACAGTCCAATCAAGTTGAGACGCGATCAAAGAAGGAAGCTCGTGGCGTCTTTTAACTTGGGAAACATTCATTCAGGACAAGCTTCGTTTTATTGGAGAGTTGAAAAGCTTACACTGTCACCTTTCAACATTTCGGATACTCCAGAGCTCGTAGTGCACGACACTCATGAGCTCAATATAGTGCCAGAGTTACTGTCAACAGGACTAAAACTTGTAGTATTTGAATTGCAAGTGCCCGAAATTGAACTGGCTGCTCGAGATTTCGCTTTCCTACTGGTAGAAACATCAGCTCTCGTAACTTCCATTGCGGGAGGATCTGAAGTTTTTCGATCTATCAGCAAGCCAATCTTGCTGGATGCTAGCTTTTCTTACGACCCTGAGAATGAAGACGGAACTTCCTTTGGAATGACCTTTAACTGGTCTTGTTTCAGAGCTGCGAGCAAGAACGTCTCTGGTTTTAACAAAGCAGCTACCAGCATGCTTTTCAAAAGCTCGGGAAACGTAATAAATACTCTTCTTGAATCAGTCGCTGATGGAACTCTTTTCCAAACACCAGGCGATATATTTCTACCATTATTAGAAAATGGAAAAGCGATTTTGGACCCAGAGAAACTGATCAACAACGAGACATACCATGTATTGCTGACAGTTGGCAAAGACTACCGAAAAGAGAGTGCGATGCAGATTGTCCACATCCATGATGGAGAGCTCGTAGACATTCGCATAATGTAAGTTTAACATGGCCGGGGACCCTTGGAGTGAGCCTCTTGTGCTAGTAAATTCCCAAAACCACAAAATGGACGTGTCTTTGTTTTGTGCATCCCTTGTGCATGCAAACGGTTCAGAAAGGTAATCCAAATGACAAAGTGGCTACGTGGGTCCACTAAAAAGAACCTCCATCAAACTAAATAAAAACTTCAAAGCACATTCATGACATACATTGTAAGCTGATCTCCTAACGCAAAGGTATTAAGAATTAGGTTGGCAACAACATGGCCTCTAATGAAACAAATTTTGACCCTGTCCCAGTGTGGTGTGGGAGATTTCACCGAGTAATAGACCATTTTACAGTTCTTTGCTCGGTCACCTGGTCTTTAAATGGCAGCGAGGCTGCAGGTGACCTTGCTTTGATACAGACCTCTCTCCTTTTGTCATGTAAATGCACCTAGTTTGCATTAGAACAACTTGTTTTACACAACAAAAGCAGTGATGTCTGTATCAAAACAAGGTCACCTCCAGCCTCTCTGCCATTCAAAGGCCAGGTTACTGAACAGGAAACTGTAAAATGGTCTATACCGGTGTAGTGCACAATGCGAGGAAAGAATTTTGTCTTCAATTGTCTTTGATATATTTCTTTCAGGTGCGTCCTAAACTGTTTATCACCAGCCAGAACATCATCTGGTATCTCCATCAGAACTGACTGCATCACTGCTAGTTGTCCCAAATCCCTTAAATATCGATGGAAAATGTTAAGAAAAAATACTAGTCTTCTATATTCCAAATGGATTCCCCATGCAAATTTTTCAAATTTCTTGGCTACGCAAGAGGATTCCCAAAACCTGGTTGTCAAGCAGCAAATGCTCGTACCTGGTTGGTCATACCGAATCACAGTAGATGCTCTGTTACCAGATGGTTCATACGGATGGGCAGCCTACCAGTTTGACACATTAGGTGGCCCATCGGGTGGAACATGTCATGTCACGCAACTTACTATGGAGACCGCTGTTGGCGTTTGGCTCAACATATCCTGTCATGGATGGGATGATAGCAGAGTTCCTCTCACATATGAATTCTACCATGCATCAGACCATGGGGAATACGATATGTTGTCGTATGGGGTACAGTCCTTCACCGTAGTTCATATTTCTCCCTTGTTCGGAGAAAATGTTGTTCGTCTTAAAGTTGACATTGTCAATGTCGCGGAAGTCGCAAGAGAAATAGGGTTGTCGATCAAGGTATGCATGGTTTGGGTTTAAAAAAAAATGTCGGGATGACTTCTACGGTACACTTGAAGTATTCTTACAAAAACACAGAAACCTATTGTCACTGATGCAGCTATAACCTGTAGGTCAAGTTATCAGTAAATACTGCAATTAATATGTCAGGCCAAAGCCCTGTATTTCCTAGGGAAAAAGAAGACTGTATCGCCGTAACAAACAGAGAAAAACGCCGACTTTTTTCCGGCTTCCAGAATTTCTAGCATAGAAAGTGGAGACCTTCGGCCTAAGAGGTTATTGGCAGAACACTTTACTCCCAGTGACGATTTTTCCCATGAAGCAGGAGCATACGTGGTTACCTGTGAGTTTTAAAGGCAGTCTGACAGAAATGTTGCATGGTGAATCTTTACCCCCAGAAAATGCGTTCTACTTTGATATAATACGAGTGGCAAAAATCTAAAGACAAGCGTACAGAATGTCTAAAAGTAAAAACACTGACGCCTTTGCATCGGGTTCACTTTAGATTTATCGACTGCCCGTTCTTTACTTTACAGGTTAATCAATCAGATTTAACACAAAGCGAAGAACTACTTTACAACCAAATTACCAAAATTCTTGATGCGATGGAAAATTATTATTCTCTGGGTGAGATAAATTTGGCGATACAAGAAACAGATTCTCTCCTCGCACTTCTCAAGGCGGCTGACTATCGGATAAACGAAACGTTCCTGCTTCACGTAAGTTTAGAGCAATTAGTTATGAACTTAGTTTTCAATAGGGTGGTTTTTCAAGAAATTGGTAAATAAAAAGCAAAGAAAGGCCTGATCATACATTAAAGTCTTTAAAATGTTTGATAGTGCGTTTAGCTGTAATGGAGAGGCCGTTTAATCACAGTCTAGTCACACGAGGAAAGTTGAATTAGTAGGATAATTGAAAGTCTTCAAAGGAATAATTAGCCAGGTCTTCCAAGACCTTGAATGAGCTATTGCTTGCGAAAATGAATACCAGGTACCTCTACATTAAATACACTGAGATACAGAGACAACAACGGTATATCTGTCAGGATGCATTGAATTGCATTTTATACACAACAATAAAAGCTGAGTTAACTTTTTAACACCATTCTAATCACTTCAAGATAAAAAGCCTCATTCAACTGACTCTAACTTCTTATCATTGCTCATTCCTAGGAACTTTTTCTTGTGTTTAAGAAACTATTGAGGCTCAACAGACTGGTTGTTTGTTTACAGATTAAGGAATACGTAATATCCAGGATTTGCAAAGTAAGAGTCCATAGCCTCGAACGGTTAGTGCAGATTGCTGTTATTTTAGGCAAAGCCACGGAGGATGCACGCAATGTCTTCCACAATACAACGGTATGCAGAATATATTTTGTAGATCATAGTTAGGATAGTTATGATTATACGGTAACTAGGAACACAAGAAAAATCCAGTTTATTGGAAACGGAAAAGACCCAGTTACTTAATTAATCAAGAGAGCCAGAATTTAATGAACAACACATGACGTAAACGTACAGAACAAGTATAACAACCCCACACATGATGCTCTGGTTTTCATTCTTGGTCAAGCTTTTAGCATTGCCGGTGAATATACTTAACCAGTTTTAATTTGTTCTCTTTTCAGTTTGCTTTGTTAGACAAACTTCTGGAAATGTCCTCTTTGCTTTCTCTACTGACTGACCGCCGTTCAGGGGAGATCCGCCTTACTAATAATGGAGGCAGATCGTTAATGCATTGCAATACAAATATCATGGAATATACCTCTCGTAGAATCCTTAAGGCTATCAATTCTACCAGCTACGACCAGGAAAATGAGGTACGTGATCATGAATTTCAAATTGAATTTGGACATGATCAAGCCTCTGCTCGAGAAGCCCATATTGCGCATGCCTCGTAATGAAACGTGACCTCCTTTAGTAATTTACTAACAAATTAAATCAACAAACTGATACACGTGAAGATGTGTGCGTTAGCTATAGCAGGTGTTTTGATTGTGTCAAAAAGTAAATTAGAGTATGGCACATTTATTAATCTGTATAACATTTTTAAGCTCCCCAAACTGCAATTACTTTCAGGTAACCATAGGAAAGAGAATTCTTGGTCTTTGCCAGAATCTGACAGAGAAGATTACCAACATACTGCTCTCGCTAAAGCTACCCGGAGAAGAATATATCGTGATGAAAAAATCAGCATCAATCCACTATTCTGGGCAAACAAAAATCGCACGATCTCAACCAGCTAACAATCCAGGAAGGAAAAGCAAGCTTTAAACTTCCTTCTCTGGACGACAAAGATCTAAAAAAGATATCCGGGAATGCATCTGACGTAGGAGTAGAGGTATGTAGGTCAAACTCTGGACTATGAAATGGTAGTAATTAAAGAAGAATTTCCAATAATGCTTAATTCAGTTTGTGTAGTTTAGTTCTCAATCATGGCTAGTTAGAGATCATGTTTATTCTCCTTCGAACATCTATCTTTGCATTACCACCATTAAAGCTGTTTAATATTTTAAAGGTTCAGCTCATGACTATTTGGACCATCAAAATGCAAAATGGTAGTTAATCTTTAAAAACGGTCGGACCAGTTGTTAACATGTCAACGTTTCGGGCAGACTTTTTGATGCTACAAGAAACCATTTGGTCCAGTTATCGTTTGGCCAACAAAACAATTGGTCCAGAGAACGTTTGGTCTCATTAACATTAGGTCCCTTTATCGTTGCATTGCATTGGTCCAGTTAGCATTTAGTCTAATTAGTCGGTTGAATGACGTTCATTTATTCAATATATCCTTATTTTTGTTTCGTTTTAGATGATCAACTATAATTTTAACCCTTACTCAACACACCATAGTAGCAGTAAGGTCAAATCAAACGTTGTCAGCCTTGTTCTTAAAGATGAGAGTGGCGAAGCTTTGGATGTGACAGATCTACCGTCAGAAGTACAAATCAATATTCCAACATCAGAACACGACCAGGGCAGCACTGCAAGCCAAAGTCAAACAGATGACTTCCTCAATCCTGGAACTATACAATGTCACGTCATTACCGTTCATGAGGCCAATACCACCTTAAAATTGTCCATGACTATGAAAAAAACAGCCACTATCACTGCCTTTATAAAATTTGGTAAACACCCAACTCATACTTCATATGACGAGGTTATTCATATAACCGAAGAAAATGGATTTCAGACCTTGGCTTCAGATTGTAAATTGTCAGAGAAATGTTCGTACGATAACTTGATAAGTTGCAACGCATCAGGAAAATATTACATTGGTCTCTTAGGACGAGAAGAGAACCGAACAGTCCATTTTAGAGGCAAGCGGTCTTTACTGTCAGCGAGAGCATCGAAAGAGAAATGTGTTAAGTTTAAAGATCCTCCTCCTACACTCGCCCCTCCAGTAGAGTCTACTATCCTTGTACCCCAATACGATCCCGACAACTCGGTTAACTACAGTTTACAGGTAAATGGTATTTGGTGCGTGTACTGGTCTGAAACTGAAGAGAGATGGACAAACGAAGGTTGCAAGGTATCAGATTTAATTATCTTTTCTAGCGATAAACAATATAGAATTTGAAAAATGAGAGTATAGCGAAGGAAAAACGGTCCACAACGGCTTGATATTGCTAGATACGCATCTGATATAAATTAGGATTTATTGGGTTGGTTCTTTCTTATAATTCTATCGTTTAGTGAATTTATGTAGTAACCCAACGGTCATTTTCCTGCTGAATAAAGAGTCATTTTTGGAGCGCTGAATCACGACTGTTGGCTTCCCAGACAAATCATTGATAGATTTACAGTATCTTTAGATAAAAGCAGTGGAGAATAACGATTTGATTCATGTTGCCAATTTGGAGTTGTAATTCCAGTCTTTTGTCTTTTACGATGGACAAAGTGATCATGAGCCCGCAACCGCTACAACTGCAGCTATTGGTTATAAACCCTTTCTTGAAGCAAATACGCTGTCTTGTACTCTAGTGTCAAGATGAATAAATTATTCTATAACTGCAGGTGGGACAAGAATCAAACACCTCTTCACTGACCTGTCTTTGCAATCACTTGACCGCATTTGGAGGAGAAGTTCTTATTGCACCAAACACCATTCACTTTGCGCTTGTCCAGCAAACGTTTGACAATCTGGATCCAGGAGATCTGCTGGTCCTTATCACAGTGTGTTCTGCCTTCCTTGTTTATTTTGCTGTGTTGGTAATTGCACGGAGAGCGGACAATCTAGATGTTTTAAAGGTTTGTATGACATGTCATGTTGGCAGAGCACCTCACAACGTTAACGGTCATAGGAGGTTATTGAGAAACTTACATTACATGACGAAAGTAAAATCCTTTTAGGTACCGAAATACAACAAAGTAACACTCGAAGCTACAAAAAGATGTCATTGAACGAGGTTCGTATTGAGAAAGTATTGGTCAATTCAATTTTATTTTTTTTCCATGTTGAAGACGAAGTCCATAAAATAGAACCAAACGAAACCGCCAGTAAAATTATTGCGTGCACATCATATTCTGTTATTTCATGATTTACATCAGAAATGATACTCTTGCTTACTACATCGGTTTTCAATCCATGACTGAGGCCTTTGTTTTATGTCCTAAAGCACACAATTTGATCTTACTGCCGTCTCTCTCTAAACGGTGAGTTAACAAAATGCTGGGTTTGGGTGCGTTAGACTAACATCCCATTCGGGGGGAGTAGAATTACTAATCATGCACGTTGAACGCACCGATCTGTTAAGCTTATGTGAACTTAAGACTCTTTTACGTAACTAAATCTTTTAATTCTAGGACAGTCCCCTGATTCCTCTGGCAGAGAATCAAAGTGGTGAATACAAGTACGAAGTATCCATAACAACAGGAGGATGGAAGAACTCGGGCACTACTGCTAATGTATCCATGATCCTTCATGGTACTGAGAATACCAGCAGTGTTATCAAATTGACATGCGACCAACCACATGACGGGAAGTTGTTCGCCCGAGGAAACACTGACAATTTTCTTGTCCAGCTGGAAAAGCCGCTAGGTACGATGATTAGTGTGCAAATCGGCCATTAAGATCGGACCTTTCTCCTTCACTTCGAGTCAACTTATTATGGCACTGGAAAGTGCAATTATCGTTTTTCCCGCAAGTCTTCTAATCGTATTCTTATTTCGAAAATGTGAGCCTAAAATAGACAGCCAAGGAAGGCGGTACCATCTGACCACAACCAGGACAAAAGAACCATGTGTACTACCTCATTTTTGTGTCTACTTCGCTTGGTTCCTGTGTATCTGTACAGCTGTCACGTCAGCCGTGTTTACTGTATTGTATTCTCTGATGTGGGGAGGACAGAAGTCGGCTCGTTGGTTAGCATCTGTAATGCTTTCATTAAGTGGAGACGTAATCATATCTCAGCCCATTAAGATAATTTTGGTCTCTGTCATTATAGCTAAACGTTGTGGCTGTAAGAAGAAGACAACTAGGGAGTCTAAGTCAGTCGAGGAGCAGATTCCGTGACCATTCCACGATACAATATCAGTGGACGTCGAACGTGCTAGAAAGTATAAAATCAACGAAAGGAAAATGTACGCATACGGGAGAGAACTTACGTTTTCACTGTTGTTTTTCGTGCTTCTTTTGATTGTCTGTTATGGTGATAAAAACAAACAGAGATACAATCTAAAGGAAGCAACAGAAAGCGACTTCCAGTATTTTGATGATAAGGGACAGTATCAGGTAAGCTCGCACTTCCTCAGCTCTTTCAGCGCTAACTGTATGTGTTATTTTTTCAGCAGATGAGGGAACTAAATAGGGTCTTCAGTGATATGCATTAAACCAAGAAAAGAAAGGTCTAAAAGTTTGATACCCAACAGTAATTGACATTAGTGACCTAAAGCAACGGAAGGTTTCGTTCGTAATAGAATTTGGACTCGCCACCGATGAGTGTTGTTTTGTAATTCTTATTTCACCTGAGAACCTGGATTGTCGCAGACAAGCCCTTGCTGTTTAACACCCTAGTTGTTTACCGAAAACAGACATTCAAACCGACGTCGAACTTCATTAATTAGACCGTGGAAAAGATGGCGAAGGAATAACGGCTCTTCAGTTAACCATTGCGCATGCAGACATAACAGATCCTAACCCACTGACTCTTGAACCGATCGACAAAAACCGGTCTTGGGAAGTCACCATATTCCATACTCGCAGACAATCCCTCGCTGTTTTACACCCTAGTTGTTTGTGTGTGTACTTTTTTTTGTCGGAGCCTTTTCTTATTTTCTAATTCATAATTTCGGATATTTTGCTAGATCACCAACGTGACTCAGTTTTGGGGATGGCTGAAGAACATTTTTGTGCCAGCGATCTTTACTGCTGATTCTTACGAGGATCAAAAGGAGAGAGCGTCAGAATACATTGGAAACAAGCGTTCAATCCTGATCGGTATGCCTCGTCTGAGACAACTTCGAGTTATGAAAAGTAAGCTTTATGTCGTTTGTGATTCCTTTCCAAGGAAAGTCATAGAGAGGCATTGGTAGACTATAGAATGGAATAGTTTTGTAGCTTTTTGTCATGGTTAGACCAGGAAAACAAGACCATCTGGTCAAACCGATTACATGCGCCACCGGAACTATTGTAGACCTGGAACAGAAAAAAACAACTACTGAAGAGGGACAACAAACACAACATCAAACACAACTTGAAGGTATTATATATTCAAAATTTCAAAATTTTAGAAAACCAAGTTAAATTTAGTCGAGGTCGTTTCCAGTAATTTGAAAGCTGGTTATATTGCATGCAACTTAAAAGGTCAATTTTATCACCGTGACTTCGGCTACCTATAGCTACTTCTTCTTCTTTGTTTCTTTTACGCAAAACTATATAATAAAGGGTAAATCTCGTTCGGTTCGGTAAATCAGAAAGTATATTAGAAGACAGTTAGACGGGAGACAGAGTATCGTAACATGTCAGTCTACAAAGCTTACGTCTTGGAATTTTAAAAGATTTAATTGATTGAAAGCAGTTTTTTTTTTAGAAAGTTTCAGTTGTAAGAGATTATTTGCGTGAGGAAACTCCGTCTATAAATGCTGAGAACTGCTTTTTTAGAAAAAAAAAGGTGGCATAAGGCCAAGCTCCATGCGATGATTAATTTATTATCGCGATACACAAGAAGTAAAACCACGAAAAGGACAACATGATACCATTGTTTTCATTTGTCTTGCTTCGCCAGATTCCTGTGAGGTTCATGAATTGTTTAAAAGTATGATCACGTCTTGTTACGATTTCTACTCCATAAGAGAAGAGGAGAAAAGAACTTGGGCTGATCAAAATATTCTAAATACATCAACACTTTTGTGTCCAGAAGACTGGGAGTACAACGAGGATGGCCAACTCGGCAGCTTTGATTCTTGGGGTCGCTTCGCTGTTTACAGCGGCGGTGGCTACTTGGCTAATTTGGGATACAACAAGCTTACAGCAAAACGAGTTATCGACGACTTGATAAAAAATGATTGGATTGATCGTCAAACCAGGGCTGTGTTGTTGGAGTTCTCATTGTATAACCCATCTAGTAACCTTCTTGCAGTAATGACTTATTACTATGAGGTCCTCTCGGCGGGATTTGCTGGCGTTTTCAAGTCGTACGGAATCTTACCTCTCAGTGCAACGGATTCTCAAGCTCATAACACTTACTTGCTCTTTGCCTTGTTGTTTGGACTTCTGCTTGCTTGCTATTTTGTCTTAGAGTGCATTAAACTTTGTCGTCAAAAGCGTTTGTATTTCACATCAGTGTGGAACTGGTTAGATATGCTGCAAATATTGACTGCATCGTCGGCATTGTCTCTGCAATGGATGCGATCAAAGGAGGCAGGAAAATCATTTGAAAAACTCAAAGAAAACCCTTTCGTACCTGTCAGCTTTCACCAAGCTTTATTTCTGTTTGATGCTGAAAACCTCATGATTTGTGTAGCGTCAGTTATTGCCACCTTACGCCTTCTGAAGTGCTTTTATTTCAATCCGCAAGTAATCATTTTCTCGTTTACGATTCGCAGGTCGTTTTCTTCACTTGCGTCATTTTTCGTGATATTTTCAGTAGTTGCTGTTGGCCACGCCCTTTTAGGAATATTGGCTTTTGGGCAGAGTGTGCACATGTTTTCGTCGCTGCCAGAGGCCATTTTCTCCCAGTTTCTTATGTTTCTGGGGAGCAATATACCGCTGGACGAACTCAAAGATGCAAACCCCATTGTGGGGCGTCTCTTCTTTTTCACGTTTGTCTCCAGCACAACGATAATTTTGGGAAATATGTTTATCGCAATCATTAACGATCACTATGTTAGTTCATGCGCTGATAAAGGAGGAGAAGATGTTGAAGTTGCAGAGTTCATTATGAGCAGGATTCTGGAAACTGTATTTGGTGAGAAACCCAGAAAAACCGGAAAGTGGAATGAAAGGACAAGCCACGAGCTCTTCGAACCTGAACGAGAACATCCAGATGGCGCCTCGTCACCTGATTGGACACCGGTCATGTATCGTAGCTGTACATATAAAGCAAGCCGCACAGTGGGTCCCTTGGTACATGGCAGCGACAGTTTTAGTGAGTATGCAGTTTGGGAAACTTACCGACCAGAACATTTACTAATTAAGAGTTCTAACGATAAAGCAGGAGTTTCCAGTGTTAATTTGAATCGGCTGTCCACGTGCATCGTACGCTTCAACCAGCAAATGACGACAAAATTGGATGATGACGAAGATAACGAAGATGGCGACGATGATGATGATAACGATGATGAAGCGGAGGAGGATGAGGATAATGATAATGATGATGATGACAATGACGATGGCGATGAAGATGATGATGCAGATTACGATGAAGAAGATGATAATGATGATAACAACGGCGACAATGATGATGGTGACAATGCATATGATGATCCTAACGAGAACGAACCTGAAGAGGAGGGACTTGATGACGAGGAAAAAGGGTTTTGGAAAAAGCTTTTTACTCTTATTTTGCACTAAAAATTCCACCGTAGTTATCTTACTCTTTATTATTTGCGAGGATTAATCTAGCGTGTAGGAGTATTCGACTAATAATGAAATCTATCAGAATAGACTTTCCTCGTGGCCATTGCCTACAGCGGCTGGACAATTTCTTATCGCACACGTGAGAAGACTGAAGCATTTCCTTTTTTGTTGCAGCTTTCTGTATTGCTATACGCTTTCACGAGTCGTGCTGTATACATACTTTGGTGAGCCCATGCTTGGATGTAAATGACGAGTGAAAATATGCAACCAATACTACGCACAAGTACTCAATTCAAAAACGCTTTTTAAGCCAACTCGTGATATTTGAAATGGTCATGTTTCATGTTATACATATTTCAAGGGTGGACAAAACGATGTTAAGGAATTTATGTTGCGTGACACAGCATAAATGTTACAACAATCATTAATTTACAAATAATCTTTAAGCTTATTTAGGTGGAGCACTTGAGATGTTTTGATCGTTATGACTGTAATGAGTTCTAACAAAACCTGAATGTGTTATGTTCACAGTAATTTACAGGTAAACTATAATCAACGTGATTTCTATCAAATGAGACCAAACCCACAGTTGTTTTATGTCTCCTACCCTATAGAATTTCCCTATCGAGTCGATGTTTCTGTCCTTAGGACTTGAGTTGTTTTAAACACCTTCGTTCCCTCATTGCACGGTACCCACCCGAGAGCAGGCCCCCAAATGACCAAAATGGAGATTCGGTAAGGTCTTAGAAGCAAACAATGTGAGAAAGAAAAACCCATTCAGCATACAAAACATCCATGAATAGATAACATGGCCAGTAAAACAAGTTATTATATGGCTAGCTCCGTGAGTGGGCAAGATGAATCAAATCCTGCTCAGTGATTGGCTACCCTAGAGGGCAAGATGGAGCTATCTTGCCCGCTCGGGACTACCCGCCGTGTCCCGCAAGAAAAATTTCCGCAAAAGCCATATAACAAATCCTTTATTGACCAGGCTTGTTCCGTCAAGATGGCTGGATATTGGCCTCGTTCTTTTTTGCGAGTTTATGGACCTCGACTCTCGTCTCGGTCCATAAACAAGCAAAAAAAAAAAAAAGAACTTGGCCAATATCTAGACATCTTGACCGAACAAGCTTGTTCAATAACCCCTACTTATTTCGTGAGCATATCGGGTGCTTTGCCGCAGAAAACAAATGCGAATCCGTAGTCGCTCACTTCAGCTCACTGTGCGACCGCGGTATCATCAATCAATCAGCGGTTTTAACCTAACTGTGATGAATAGGCCACGTTCGATAATATTCTAACATGGCTCCGAGGCTTTCGGGACAAACGCTTATATTTGATGTTGTTTTCTTTTAGCAAAGTAGGGTCCTTTGGGAATTGGGAGACAAAAGAAACTAAAAAAAATTGCGATTTTGACCTGAAAGCCTCGGAGCCATGTTAGAATATTGAGATATCGAACGTAGCGTATCAAGAGATGTTTTTCTTTATGAATAATTTATAAGTGTCGCGTGGTCCCAGCTGGATGATCTAAAGATGGCGGGTTGAGGTTGGTTGTTCGATTCCTGGTGTAAGCACCTTTTTCTAAGTGAATTTATATTTGAACTGCGGAGAAAGATATGAAGACATGGTTGGTCATCGCGGTCCTATTCACAACAACCTTAGCAGCTGTGAAATTAAATGAAGACAAACAATAGACTGCAAGGCTGATACTACATGAAACACGTTTCGAGACACCAACATGACAAGAACCGATAAAGCAGGATCGCAACAGTGGACAGCTGTTTCACCCCTCTTGGGGCTCGTCAGCACTGTGTAGCGAAGATATGTAACGCCAGCCCAACAGCCAACGCACATAAATTGCAAAATGACCCGTACACTATATCAAGTTCCGTACCTTGAACTCCTTGCGCCCCGAAACACGCGTTGCCACATCACGTGTTTCGGGGCGCAATGAAACAAAGTGTCAAGATTGGTGTCATCCTACGTTGGCAGCGTTTATCGTATGCGGTCCCTTGCAGTTTCTGTTTCTCATTTGTGAAATTAAAGCCCGAAGAAAATTATCATGTGCCACCAGTAATCAAGAAATAGCAACATCGTTCCCAGGGTCTCTCATCTTCCCGCCCCGAGCCTCTCCTCTCTCGCTCCAGGAGGGCTAGACTACGAGTAGTCGGTTTTTGTTCCTGAAATCCTCCGCGCGCGGAACTCAGTTAATATTATGCAAATTACGGAAAGAAACGAGGAGGGAATGGGGATAGGCAGGGAAAAAGCCTTCTTTTTCCTTTTTCCCCCGCGCCCGCGTTCTCGCGGCTTGATCGCTCTAAGAAACGTAAGGAAGACGCTAGGAAAAGAAAGTGACTGCTCGCAGACTACAGTAATATACTAAAATTGTTTCTAGCTACGGTCTAAGAATCACGCAGAAAGCGCGGAATTATCGCATGCTATTCAGGGCAAGTTGAAGATGTCGTTCATACATGAAACAAACTAAGGAGAGAAACCTATTGGCTGCTAATGAGTCCATTGTTGTTCTGGCTATGCCCGGGGATGCCGGTCGTACCTTTTAGGGGTAAAAAGAGGCGGTTTTGGTACCTCTTAGTATTTTTTTGTAATTGTCGTTCTAAAACTCTGCTGATCAATTCCCCTTTGGTTTTCCTTTGTGCAATGTCTTGAAATCAGTCTGTACTCATCGGAAACGTCGACCCGTTCAGGGCACCAATCAAAATTCTCGACCGCGCAGCAAAAACTAGAGCAAAATTGACGGAGGAGAAGGTGGTGGGGCGAACTCGCCGGAACGCTAGCTACCCAGGCTACCCTGGTGAGTAGTGTGCGTGCTTCAGCCTGAGGTCGGCAAAAGATATAAGAATATGCAGAATTGGTCTGAAAAATGTATATATTTTGTTCGTTATATAAAAATCACGTTTTAAAAAAATGTATTATCACTCTTTTCCCTAATACGTTTGCACGGTTCTCATGGAAATATGACCTGGGAGGCTCCCCACGGGACGCCCTGGCCAAGTGCGCGGCGAGACTGGGAACTGGTTTAGTTACTCCGGATGAAAACGAAGCAGCGTTCTGCTGCAGCTGCTTTGAAATCACCATGGGGAACGAACTTATTTTAATACATTAACTTCTGATGACTGCGGCGACGTACAAATATTGGCAGAAAGTCACTCTTTTGTACTTAACTCTTTTGTACGTAACAAATACAGAGCGGATTTGATAAGAGTAACAGCATCCGCGACTAGAACGCGGAAAATGGTGGCCTTTCGCGTAAAATTGTGTTCGAGTTTATTAACGTTTTTACTTGTTTTGAATTTGGGATCAGCGCTTCCTGATAATCAAAGAAACGATGATGATTTGACGCAAGAAGTTGTATCCTCTATGAACAGAGTTCTTAACTTTTTCAAGCGAGACTTCAAGAGTATAAACTTGGATGGAATCTTTGGTCTACGCGTGGCACAAGGTTGGTACTGATACTCTACAATTACGCTGAAATTTGAGTTTTGAACCAAACTCTTTAGTTCTGTTGATACCTGAAACTCCGCTAAAAAATTAAATGCTGTGACGTGCATTTCAACGGTTAAACCCAACCTATTCGCCGACCGAGGGGTTTTTTATAAGCTGTTCATTTACTTATCAGAATATTCGATATTCGAAATCGGCAAACCACTCCATTTAGCTCAAATTTCGGTTCAGCTGTACGGATTCTAATGTCTAGCTTTTCATGTAGTTTCTTTTAATGGGGTTAACGTTTGACGAAGAAAAAAATTGAAACCAGTAGTGCGTAAAATTCTCTAATTTCTAATTTATACTGATCTTGAAAATTCTTGTGAATTCGTCACTGTTCTAAATTCATTTGTGGCAGGCATTAAGTCTTATATCTGCTTATCTGTTCGAAATCACCCCAGATATTCGACTTTAAGTGTGGGAAAAAATTTAGGGGTTTGTTTATTGAAATTTAACCTCAAACATTCGCAAAACGGGAAATATAAATGTCCAGAGTAGATCAGGGTTTTCGGAGAGACGACAACAACAGATCGTAAATCGTTTTAGCAAGTTTTCTTTCCCTAAGAATGTCTGCTATCTTAAGCTTAATTTTCATGCATGTTAAGAATCCGAACTGGTAAAACTGTGGTGTGTTACACAATTATCCCTTTATGAAGCTTTTCATTCATTTCATTTCATGTTAGGAAGTTTGGTTCAATAGAAATTAGGCCTAAAGATCGTTGGAAATCTCGAAAATGAAAATCCGTTTTACATCAAGTGCGCTTTATTTGATCCTTTAAACAGACGAAACGATAAGGCCTCAAAATGAAAGGAGTTTAAACAGGTTGCAGTGTAAAATAAATGATCACACCGTCCGTTTTGCTGAATACAAATACAAAGATATCAGATTTAATGTTATACAATACAGCCTAAGCACTGAGGTGACTTGAATCATTGCACGTGTATCAATTCAGCTGGACGGTCTTTGTGAGAAGTGTCATCTTTGATTGATAGCCATCCCTTGCAATGTCTCTTTTATAATGTACTTGCAAACTTATCTACAATAGAAATAAGCTCACCGTCACAATATTAGCACGGTTTTGCTCTCACCTGCTTAGTAATTATCCTTTCCTGTACTGATAGTGCAAACTCAACACCGTGGGTTTCATTTTCCATTTTTTTTCGTCACTGTTACAGAGTCTTTGTTAGTATCGACAATAGCCAGCGGGGCAACTGTTAATTGAATGCTCAAAATGAATAGAGCTTTCCATGTTTGTATATACAGTGTATCAATATAATAGAGTTTTTCTGCACAGCAACCTTACAAATGCAAATGACCCCATTATGACATTAAACATGTAAATTACTCGCCCGTTGGATTATAAGGGCCTGTTACAGACAGCGCATAAAGAAATGTGTGAACAGAAAATCTAGTGTGGCAATTATGAATGAAGTGATGAAGAAACAGCTTAGTGAGCTTGATGAACCATAAAACCATCAGAATGTACATAGCATAAAAAATATACTGCTGAAAACCATTATTTCTATTTTTTAGTCCCTTACTGTTGCACCATGCGCCATAATTTTAGATCAGCTTTTTGAAGGTTTTGACATGAAGTAACAAGACCTTATAATCAAACAGGCAGGTAATTTACATGTCTAATGTCATAATGGGATCATTTGCATTTGTAAGGTTGTTGTACAGAAAAACTCTAATCATTGGTATTTAGGATAAAAGGCACTGTTGATATCTACAAATTTTGTCTCACATACATTTACAATTTGTTGTTCAGTAAAATTTTCAGTGTCCATACCTCCCTCATAGAAGGTTTTTTTGCATTGAACTCCTTGTGCCTATCCCTCATGAGACTCCAGTTCATCTTTATTATCCTAATTCTTCTATGGCTGGATATGGATATTTCCTGTAATTACCTAATATAACTTACATTTGGTTCAGACATCATACTTTACATGTGCTGAAAAAAATACCCATTTGAGTCAACTCAAATAATTAAGTCCAACAGATTCAATTCAGATGCAGGGGTTTCATTAAATGTTTTCAGGAGAAGGGCAGCTGGTTTTCACAGGCAGGCAAAACTAATATTAGAACTGAACTTCTTTATGAAAAAACCTTTCTGCTAGATGGCCAGACCAGCCAGGCAAAATCATCCTCACAGCCGGTCCGTCAATTTGCCTGGTACCTGGCCCTTAATCAAACCCCTGCACATGTCGAGCCTAATTATGGTGTCAAACTTAATTGCTTACTCCACACAAAATCTTTGAGGTAAAATATAATAATTATTTATGTATCCACAATGTATGCATTAGATTTGAGACAAGTACAGTAATAGCCCATGTATAAGAACCTGAATTTTTCAATAAAGCCTAAACAGGTTCTTATATAAATGGTCCTTAAAATAAATTTAGGCTACCAAGGTTCTTAAAATAGGTTCTTATATTTTCATATGAATTTCATCTGAATACACTATATATATTATAAATATCATCTCATAATACAGTATAAATCACTTATTTGTACCAAGGAGCAATGCCTATAGGCGGATCAGTGCAGGTACAGTATATGTCCTTAACAAAACATAACAAAGAAACTCATGTTGAGAAGCTGAGGCATTGCCCATTGGGAACTTACGTTGTTTTGATATTTTTCAATTATTTATTTCATTAGGGTATATTTAATATTTTGTGATTCTCACAGAGTTGGAGTTAGTCAGAAAGCTTTCTTTGATACTGTAGTAGAATACAGTATTTGCAAATACTTGGGGAATTATTTGAATGGCAAACGCAATAGACATACAACATGGTACTTAAGCTTGAAAGAAAAAAAAGGTTATGTCAAGTTACTTTTAAATAGATGATGATCTTAATTCAGCAGTTTCTACCTATACACTTTTACAGCAACCCCACTGATGAGAACCTAACTTAAAATGTTAGCCTTAATAGGTTCTTATGTGGAGGGGGCTTAAAATGAAAATTTTAGCCTAACAGGTTCTTAAAACCCAGGTTCTTATACGTGAGCTATTACTGTAAGACAACTGAATTGAAGTGACTATTTCCTCATCTTGTTCAACTGCCGCAGTCAGATAGAATGGCAACATCAGTCCAAATGCGACGATTGAACTTTACCTGTACCTAATAGCGACATTAGGTTTGGCACATTTAGAATTCAAGTACCATTAGTACTATTCAGGTGGCACGGTAGCCTCATGGTCAGTGCACTCTACTCCGAATCAAGCAGTCCGGGTTTGAGTCCTGGCTGGGGATATCATGTTGTTTTCCTGGGCAAGACACTTTACTCTCACAGTGCTTTCTCCACCCGGGTGTATAAAGGGGTAACAGCAAGTGTACTGCTAGGGGTAATTAACCCTGTCATGCACTAGCATCCCATCCAGAGGGGAGTAGAAGTACCCCTAGTTGCTTAATGCTGTAGAAACTGGTATAAGTTCTGGTCTGATGGGCCACTTTTTCTTGTATGTAGACTTAACCATTTTTTTCACCATTACATAGTTTTATTTACAAGTGACAGTGGTTGTTATGACAGTAATCTAACTATATTAATATCACAATATCTTCAACATATGCTCAAGACATATTTTTTTTTTGTTTTTGTGCCCTTCACAGGAGCTCTGCTCTCAGTTATTAATGACGTAAAAGATGACCAACTTAATGCGGAGGATAATGTTCTAAAGCAGGTGAAAGGACTTCATAATAAAGCATCTCTGATAGCTCAGGATGCAATGCCATTTCTTCAACAGTCGTCGCCAGAGTATTATCAGAAATTCAAGAAACAAGTGTCTTATCCTTGGTCAAACTTTAAACCTTTTACAAATAAAAAGCTATTTGCTGAACAATACAATAACGAGCCCCAGAAAAGAAGGAATCTCATAAACTTTAATGAGGAAACCAGTGACCAATGCATGACTGAGTTGACTGGTACTGCAAACGGGTCAGTCTCTGGTCAGCCTTGCCACATATCTGATGAATGTTGGGACTTAATGTTGCCGGCATCTGAGGGAGCACAGGGCTATGCCTTGACTCACCAAGCTCTGTTTTTTCAGCTTGGAGAGATTCAAGGTAAGTTTGTAACTGAAGGATAATGCTGCAGAAAAGGGACTGGTGAGAGTGAAAATATTTCTAATATAAATAATAAATTAAAGTAAATATTACCGTGCAACTACTCCAACCAAGGCCACCTGACAAAATTTCCCCAAAATTAATGAAAAAAAAATCATGCAGGTTAACAATAGTTTTGCAACAAATTTTCCAAAATGACCACAATAACTGTTAAGAATCCCAACTGGTGGGAGGCTGACCAGTTGGCTAATTAATTTAGTTACACAATGCGGCCGAGGAGTTTAATGTGGGGCTACCGCAAACAAATCCAGATTGGTAGGGACAGGAGGATTTGAACCAGGGACCTCCAGATTTCAAACCCAGCACCCTAAACCACTTGGCCACGCAGCCTCCCCAATATGAGCTTAAATATGAATACCTGAGGTCAAATTTCTCCTTACAGACACCTCTCTAACACAGACATCTTTGTGTCATGGCAGCTCCCTTTGTCCTTGCAATATGGTTAAGACACATATTTTCTCTAGAAAACCCTCTATAATAATTATGGGTCGTCTCTAATATGGATAAGGCAGAAGGGTAACTACATGTGCATTATTTTAGTCTCGTAAAGTAAATTCACATATTAATTAAAATTTATTTACCTCTTAAATATGGAAAACCAGTGAATAGATGACAGTTGACTGTTTGTGAGGAGTATTCTTACTCCACCTTAGATAAGATGCTAGTTCACTACATAGTTCACTGGCGTAAAATCAGGGTGTAGAGGGTTTCTGAGAGAGTGTCTTACCCAAGGACACACTGAACACAGTGCACGAGACCACGAATTCAGTGAATGTTATGTGCTAGCTATACTGTGCCTCCCCCTTTGTAATTCATAAATTATACTATTATATGACTGAAAAAAAGTCTTTTTAATGGCAGGTTGTACTCCAGTGTTTGTAAAACGTTTAGAACAATCGAACATCAAGGGTGGACTAGAAGAAGTGTACAATCGTATCTGTTCCATTATGTATCCTGAAATGACAGCAATTGAGCAGAAGAGAACATTAGATCAGAGTTACTATCAACGGGATTTGTATATGGAACAAGCCATGGTATGTGGTTCCATGGGTTATGGTGATTTTTTGTCAACTGAGCGGTTGAGAAAGATTTTGAGTTGGCAGAGAAATGATGGCTGCTTTGGCGAGAAAAGGGATGTTGTTCGTCAAGATGATAATGATGATGAAACGGAGCAGTTTTTAGAAACCGATACTGATGACTTGGGAGCTCAACAGAGTGAGTTTATTGACAAGTATGATACAGATGGTACAGAAAAGAGAAGCATTGATTCTCCATTTGGGAACATCAAGAAAAGCCTTCAATTTAAATCTTCACAAATATTAAGGTAAGAGGGACTGAGAAAATGTGGGTCACTGATTTAATCAGAGTTGGGTATTTCTCATAGGGAACACAGGCAAGTAGTCTCTTAGTTTAAGTACTAGACAATTCTTACGGGTCTAAGTCCAAAAACCTTGAAAGTTATTTCATGCATTTGTAAGCCAGAAATAAGAAAAAAATTGTCTTTCAGGAGCAATGCACTTGATAGGCAAGAATGGAGAATCAATCAGAATTGTGCTAAGCATGAAGCTTACAGAACATGTAACTAAGCTTCCTCTGAAACTCAAAAGAAACATGGAAAATATTTGTATTATTTTGATGTTATGGAATGGGGTGGATACTGAGCTTTTATTACATGAAGCTTATTGATTAATGTGGATGTGAAAAGTAAGCATTTAGGGATAAGTCAACAGGTTATGAAGCAACATGTGACAAAAAGACTTTAAATAGTGGGCATCTGCAGGAGATCCAGACACCTAGTATGTAGTTCAAAGCCTGCTAATAATGTACCTGTCATATTTCTAATAATTTTCTCTCTGAATTAGGAAGCCACTGGGTATGAGGACAATGCGATCACTGCTGTTGGAGAAGGAACTAGATGGTACTACACAGTCTCATGATTGACTTTTTTGAAATGTAAAAGTAGCTGCTTGGGGCGCATACAGGATTGAAGTGAAGGCAGTTCAAGATATGGACCACCGTAGGTGGTTCCTTTTAGGGTATTCCCCCCAGACAATTTTTAAAATCAAGTTCCTCGGAAATGGGATTTTGGCTTTCTGAGACCAAGTCAGCATGTTATAATGTCTCATTTTTAAATTCAAAATGCTACTCATTGGCATCAAAATATTGCAAAACTACGCTAAATTATTCTAAATATGTAATAATGTACTGCATTTCTTTCAATTTTGTACATTTCATCAAACACGAGATCAACAAAAAGCATTCCTCTTGGGTATGTTTCGGCAAAAACCTGAGCCACAGCATCATAGTTAATATGCTTTTCATAGTGAATTTTCATCAGTGCAAAGCCTGGCAGTCTTTCCATTGTCATAGTGGACTGGACAACCAGAAAATGAATTCAAATGACATGTATGATTTGTCTTTACTCAGAAAATGTTGTAGTTTCATCGAGGTTGTCTTCATTAACATATTTACTCCTTCTTTTTTAAGAATATTTCTCATTTGCCAATCTGAAAGGCAGAGGAATTTCATGTGGAGACTGCTGTTAGCTAATTTTAACTAATTGAGCCGTGGAATTTCGTGGAAAAATTAGTTCATGTGGTGATTGCTTAGTCTGCTTTTTGAGACTTGCAATTACTTTTTTAAGATGGCTGTCTTTGACATGTCAGGGATATGCATAGTTTCTGGTTTGATGATACTGAACATAAAAGTCATACATGTACTGTAGAGAATGCTGATTTAAACCATGGAATTTCCGGGGAATTTCAGGATTAAAGCAACTTAATTGCTGCAAGGTCTAGACAGCAGCAGGCAAGCTATAAGTTTGAGAATAGTGCGCAAAGTTTGATTTTAGAAGGCATGTTTTGACATATCTTCTGTTATGGTCAGTGTGATTTAGAACTGAAGATGAGCGAAGATCTGTCAAAACATGTTGTTTTCTTATAACAATTTAGTTCAGTTTATGCTACAGTCATGCATTTACACATGTACAAACAATTTTTTTTTTCAGATGGGTGTATGTCACATGTCACTGGTGTGGCCACCGGCTTGCTGGGGGTGTACTTGCGCTGGTTGCTGTACTCTCATGATCAGTTGGTGAAAGACAGGGAAGCAAAGAAATTAATACAGAGCAAGGAAACAGGGATGTTCATCAATGATGATTTGGTTGATGTGCTTGCACTGAGAGAAAACCAAATGCAGCAGTCTGCTCATCTTGTGCAAATGCGTAGAGCAGCAATGTTGGAAAAAGGTGGAGTGTTCCTTGAGAAGAAAGTGGATAGGAGGGGAAGTGAAGGTTCTGCTGCCTGGAGGGTGATTGTCGTTGTAGGAATTTTCCTTGTTTTAATGGTATTAGTAGTCAAGGTTTTTAGATTAAATTTAACGAATATGGTCAAAATGTTGACTTATCCAAAGAAGAGCTCGCATGTTATTTAGTAATGCCATAATTTATCAACTCTCAGTAGAAAGATTTTTATTAATATTGAGCACCAAGAAGTTTAGTCTTCCTTGTAGCTGTTTTATTTGTCATACAATTCTTCTCCACACAAGGATTTTGTGATGATGCAAATAATTACAACAAAGGAGACTTCATTGATTTTGTAATTATAAATAAATACTTAAATACTGTCCTCTTAATTGAAAAGCTAAATAACTGAAGATAATTTGAGATAAATTACAGGAAATAATGGTCTTGAAAGAGTAATTTGAACATAACGGCCAAAATTGAATTTCTGATTTGTTTGATCCAACGCAGACTTCCCTGTCAAACTGACTGAATAGACTCCTGCAACATAGTGTAATCAAATATCAAAGAAAGTATAAGTTTTGCATGAAGTGGCATCAAACTCTGTCTTTTATTTTCCAGATTTCAGTCTCAAAATTGGTTTTCTAAAGATGGACATCTAAATGGCAAATTTCAGGCTGTACGTTCTTAATCTGCTAGGTTCTTATACATGGGATTTTACCTATCCTATAGCTTAAATCTCATTTTACCATTAAGTATCCAGGACTATTACTTCTCGTCCCCCTGTACTAGTTCACTGCAGTTTTTCCCGTGAGGGCCGTCCCAGGGGTCAGATACATGACCACTTCATCCCATCAACTTTCCCATTTTCTCCCATATTCTCCTGTTATAAGTTCAAGTGTTCTCTGAAATTTTTTGCAGTCTTGCAGTAGAATACAGATATTCTGGATGGCCCAGGGGAATGATAATTTGTTTGAAAATTGGGCAGTTTGAAAAAAAAAAGGGGGTGGGAAGTAAAATTTTACTGGTAACTTCTTTGCCTAGGGAGCAAACATTGCTCCAAATAATAGGGAAGCTGAAATGTGAATTCTACTCTAATTTAAAAGATTTTACAGTAAATGGTTTGAACCCAGGAGTATCAGTAGTTCGTATAGTGTGATCGTCCGGGTGAGTGTAGTTCTGAAAAGAACTGTTGTTGGTGACTGACGTTTCGACAACCTGAGCGGAAGTCATCTTCAGAGTCAAGTGAATAGTGTTTGTCAGTCGATGATCTTATAAGTCTGGTCCGTTGAACGTGATTGGTCAGTATAGCCATGATGGTATTGGCTGAAAGACTCGTGTAAAGTTTGTCATCAGTCATTGGTGGGTTTCGATCCGTCTATTGTTAGTCAAGTAGGTCGGTTTTGGTCCGTG